>NC_138193.1:31636675-32355675 GCF_964194105.1 Spermophilus citellus | reverse complement strand
AACATAGAGACAGAACTTGAAACTAATTAATTGTGTCAAGTTTCAAAGAGCTAGCACAAACCGTGCTTGATTTAGAGTTCCAAATACATCTATCAATATAGGACAAAACAGAGTGAAACGCCAAAATTAAAACTGTTACTGGAAACGAACGCTTCAACATACAAGAACGAAATTTATGGAACCAAGTGGGCTTAGTGTACTGATCATTACCTGAAAGTATCATCCAGTTTGGGTGAAAAAATGTTTGCTGAGATTTCTGGAGATTCGTAATTGTTGGACGCTTGGCAACCCCTTTCAATGAAAGTGTTTCTCGCCTGTAACTGCTTAGGGCTACATCAATAGGAAACAGAACATAGAGTTAGAACTTGAAACTACTTAATTGTGTCAAGTTTCAAGAAGCTAGCACAAACCGTGTTTGATTTAGAGTTCCAAATACATCTATCCATATAGGAGAAAACAGAGTGAAACACCAAAATTCAAACTGATATTTGAAACGAACGCTTCAACATAGAAGATCGATATTTGGGGAACCAAGTGGGCTCAGTGTACTGATCATTACCTGAAAGAACCATCCAGTTTGGGTGAAAAAATATTTGCTGAGATTTCTGGAGATTCGTAATTTTTGGAATCTTGGCAACACCTTTCAATGAAAGTGTTTCTCGTCTGTCACTGCTTAGGGCTACACAAATAGGAAACAAAACATACAGACAGAACTTGAAACTACTTAATTGTGTCAAGTTTCAAAAAGCTAGCACAAACCGTGCTTGATTTAGAGTTCCTAATACATCTATCAATATAGGAGAAAACAGAGTGAAACGCCAAAATTCAAACTGTTACTGGAAACGAACACTTCAACATAGAAGAATGAAATTTGGAAAACCAAGTGGGCTTAGTGTACTGATCATTACCTGAAAGTATCATCCAGTTTGGGTGAAAAAATATTTGCTGAGATTTCTGGAGATTCGTGATTTTTGGAAGTTTGGCAACCCCTTTCAATGAAAGTGTTTCTCGTCTGTCACTGCTTAGGGCTACATCAATAGGAAAAAAAAATAGAGATAGAACTTGAAACTACTTAATTGTGTCAAGTATCAAGAAGCTAGCACAAACCGTGTTTGATTTAGAGTTCCAAATACATCTATCCATATAGGAGAAAACACAGTGAAACACCAAAATTCAAACTGATATTGGAAACGAACGCTTCAACATAGAAGATTGAAATTTGGGGAACCAAGTGGGCTCAGTGTACTGATCATTACCTGAAAGAACCATCCAGTTTGGGTGAAAAAATATTTGCTGAGATTTCTGGAGATTCGTAATTTTTGGAAGCTTGGCAACCCCTTTCAATGAAAGTGTTTCTCGCCTGTCACTGCTTAGGGCTACATCAATAGGAAAAAAAAATAGAGATAGAACTTGAAACTACTTAATTGTGTCAAGTTTCAAGAAGCTAGCACAAACCGTGTTTGATTTAGAGTTCCAAATACATCTATCAATATAGGAGAAAACAGAGTGAAACCTAAAAATTCAAACTGTTACTGGAAACGAAAGCTTCAACATTGAAGAACGAAATTTGGGGAACAAAGTGGGCTCAGTGTACTGATCATTACCTGGAAGTATCACCCAGTTTGGGTGAAAAAATATTTGCTGAGATTTCTGGAGATTCGTGATTTTTGGAAGCTTGGCAACCCCTTTCAATGAAAGTGTTTCTCGTCTGTCACTGCTTAGGGCTACACCAATAGGAAACAAAATATAGAGATAGAACTTGAAACTACTTAATTGTGTCAAGTTTCAAGAAGCTAGCACAAACCATGTTTGATTTAGAGTTCCAAATACATCTATCAATATAGGAGAAAACAGAGTGAAACGCCAAAATTCAAACTGTTACTGGAAACGAACGCTTCAACATAGAAGAACGAAATCTGGGGAACCAAGTGGGCTTAGTGTACTGATCATTACCTGAAAGTATCATCCAGTTTGGGTGAAAAAATGTTTCCTGAGATATCTGGAGATTCGTAATTTTTGGACGCTTGGCAACCCCTTTCAATGAAAGTGTTTCTCGCCTGTCACTGCTTAGGGCTACATCAATCGGAAACAGAACGTAGAGATAGAACTTGAAACTACTTAATTGCGTCAAGTTTCAAGAAGCTAACACAAACCGTGTTTGATTTAGAGTTCCAAATACATCTATCAATATAGGAGAAAACAGAGTGACCTAAAAATTCAAACTGTTACTGGAAACGAAAGCTTCAACATTGAAGAACGAAATTTGGGGAACAAAGTGGGCTCAGTGTACTGATCATTACCTGAAAGTATCACCCAGTTTGGGTGTAAAAATATTTGCTGAGATTTCTGGAGATTCGTAATTTTTGGAATCTTGGCAACCCCTTTCAATGAAAGTGTTTCTCGATTTTCACTGCTTAGGGCTACATCAATAGGAAACAGAACGTAGAGTTAGAACTTGAAACTACTTAATTGTGTCAAGTTTCAAGAAGCTAGCACAAACCGTGCTTGATTTAGAGTTCCAAATACATCTATCAATATAGGAGAAAACAGAGTGACGCCAAAATTCAAACTGTTACTGGAAACGAACGCTTCAACATTGAAGAACGAAATTTGGGGAACAAAGTGGGCTCAGTGTACTGATCATTACCTGGAAGTATCACCCAGTTTGGGTGAAAAAATATTTGCTGAGATTTCTGGAGATTCGTGATTTTTGGAAGCTTGGCAACCCCTTTCAATGAAAGTGTTTCTCGTCTGTCACTGCTTAGGGCTACATCAATAGGAAAAAAAAATAGAGATAGAACTTGAAACTACTTAATTGTGTCAAGTTTCAAGAAGCTAGCACAAACAGTGTTTGATTTAGAGTTCCAAATACATCTATCAATATAGGAGAAAACACAGTGAAACACCAAATTCAAACTGATATTGGAAACGAACGCTTCAACATAGAAGATCGAAATTTGGGGAACCAAGTGGGCTCAGTGTACTGATCATTACCTGAAAGAACCATCCAGTTTGGGTGAAAAAATATTTGCTGAGATTTCTGGAGATTCGTAATTTTTGGAAGCTTGGCAACCCCTTTCAATGAAAGTGTTTCTCGCCTGTCACTGCTTAGGGCTACATCAATCGGAAACAGAACATAGAGATAGAACTTGAAACTTCTTAATTGTGTCAGGTTTCAAGAAGCTAACACAAACCGTGTTTGATTTAGAGTTCCAAATACATCTATCAATATAGGAGAAAACAGAGTGAAACCTAAAAATTCAAACTGTTACTGGAAACGAAAGCTTCAACATTGAAGAACGAAATTTGGGGAACAAAGTGGGCTCAGTGTACTGATCATTACCTGAAAGTATCACCCAGTTTGGGTGTAAAAATATTTGCTGAGATTTCTGGAGATTCGTAATTTTTGGAAGCTTGGCAACCCCTTTCAATGAAAGTGTTTCTCGTCTGTCACTGCTTAGGGCTACACCAATAGGAAACAACATGTAGAGATAGAACTTGAAACTACTTAATTGTTTCAAGTTTCAAGAAGCTAGCACAAACCGTGCTTGATTTAGAGTTCCAAATACATCTATCAATATAGGAGAAAACAGAGTGACCTAAAAATTCAAACTGTTACTGGAAACGAAAGCTTCAACATTGAAGAACGAAATTTGGGGAACAAAGTGGGCTCAGTGTACTGATCATTACCTGAAAGTATCACCCAGTTTGGGTGTAAAAATATTTGCTGAGATTTCTGGAGATTCGTAATTTTTGGAAGCTTGGCAACCCCTTTCTATGAAAGTGTTTCTCGCCTGTCATTGCTTAGGGCTACATCAATAGGAAACAGAACATAGAGTTAGAACTTCTAACTACTTAATTGTGTCAAGTTTCAAGAGGCTAGCACAAACCGTGCTTGATTTAGAGTTCCAAATACATCTATCAATATAGGAGAAAACAGAGTGAAACGCCAAAATTCAAACTGTTACTGGAAACGAACGCTTCAACATAGAAGAATGAAATTTGGGGAACCAAGTGGGCTTAGTGTACTGATTATTACCTGAAAGTATCATCCAGTTTGGGTGAAAAAATATTTGCTGAGATTTCTGGAGATTCGTGATTTTTGGAAGCTTGGCAACCCCTTTCAATGAAAGTGTTTCTCGTCTGTCACTGCTTAGGGCTACACCAATAGGAAACAAAATATAGAGATAGAACTTGAAACTACTTAATTGTGTCAAGTTTCAAGAAGCTAGCACAAACCATGTTTGATTTAGAATTCCAAATACATCTATCAATATAGGAGAAAACAGAGTGAAACGCCAAAATTCAAACTGTTACTGGAAACGAACGCTTCAACATAGAAGAACGAAATCTGGGGAACCAAGTGGGCTTAGTGTACTGATCATTACCTGAAAGTATCATCCAGTTTGGGTGAAAAAATGTTTCCTGAGATATCTGGAGATTCGTAATTTTTGGACGCTTGGCAACCCCTTTCAATGAAAGTGTTTCTCGCCTGTCACTGCTTAGGGCTACATCAATCGGAAACAGAACGTAGAGATAGAACTTGAAACTACTTAATTGCGTCAAGTTTCAAGAAGCTAGCACAAACAGTGTTTGATTTAGAGTTCCAAATACATCTATCAATATAGGAGAAAACAGAGTGAAACCTAAAAATTCAAACTGTTACTGGAAACGAAAGCTTCAACATTGAAGAACGAAATTTGGGGAACAAAGTGGGCTCAGTGTACTGATCATTACCTGAAAGTATCACCCAGTTTGGGTGTAAAAATATTTGCTGAGATTTCTGGAGATTCGTAATTTTTGGAAGCTTGGCAACCCCTTTCAATGAAAGTGTTTCTCGTCTGTCACTGCTTAGGGCTACACCAATAGGAAACAAAACATAGAGATAGAATTTGAAACTTCTTAATTGTGTGAAGTTTCAAAAAGCTAGCACAAACCGTGCTTGATTTAGAGTTCCAAATACATCTATCAATATAGGACAAACAGAGTGAAACGCCAAAATTAAAACTGGTACTGGAAACGAACGCTTCAACATAGAAGAACGAAATTTGGGGAACCAAGTGGGCTTAGTGTACTGATCATTACCTGAAAGTATCATCCAGTTTGGGTGAAAAAAATGTTTCCTCAGATTTCTGGAGATTCGTAATTTTTGGACGCTTGGCAACCCCTTTCAATGAAAGTGTTTCTCGCCTATCACTGCTTAGGGCTACATCAATCGGAAACAGAACATAGAGATAGAACTTGAAACTACTTAATTGTGTCAAGTTTCAAGAAGCTAACACAAACCGTGTTTGATTTAGAGTTCCAAATACATCTATCAATATAGGAGAAAACAGAGTGAAACCTAAAAATTCAAACTGTTACTGGAAACGAAAGCTTCAACATTGAAGAACGAAATTTGGGGAACAAAGTGGGCTCAGTGTACTGATCATTACCTGAAAGTATCACCCAGTTTGGGTGTAAAAATATTTGCTGAGATTTCTGGAGATTCGTAATTTTTGGAAGCTTGGCATCCCCTTTCAATGAAAGTGTTTCTCGTCTGTCACTGCTTAGGGCTACACCAATAGGAAACAACATGTAGAGACAGAACTTAAAACTACTTAATTGTGTCAAGTTTCAAGAAGCTAGCACAAACCGTGCTTGATTTAGAGTTCCAAATACATCTATCAATATAGGAGAAAACAGAGTGAAACCTAAAAATTCAAACTGTTATTGGAACCAAAACTTCAACATAGAAGAACGAAATTTGGGGAACAAAGTGGGCTCAGTGTACTGATCATTACCTGAAAGTATCACCCAGTTTGGGTGTAAAAATATTTGCTGAGATTTCTGGAGATTCGTAATTTTTGGAAGCTTGGCAACACCTTTCAATGAAAGTGTTTCTCGCCTGTCACTGCTTAGGGCTACATCAATAGGAAACAGAACATAGAGTTAGAACTTGAAACTACTTAATTGTGTCAAGTTTCAAGAGGCTAGCACAAACCGTGCTTGATTTAGAGTTCCAAATATATCTATCAATATAGGAGAAAACAGAGTGAAACCTAAAACTTCAAACTGTTACTGGAAATGAAAGCTGCAACATTGAAGAACGAAATTTGGGGAACAAAGTGGGCTCAGTGTACTGATCATTACCTGAAAGTATCACCCAGTTTGGGTGAAAAAATATTTGCTGAGATTTCTGGAGATTCGTGATTTTTGGAAGCTTGGCAACCCCTTTCAATGAAAGTGTTTCTCGTCTGTCACTGCTTAGGGCTACATCAATAGGAAAAAAAATAGAGATAGAACTTGAAACTACTTAATTGTGTCAAGTTTCAAGAAGGTAGCACAAACCGTGTTTGATTTAGAGTTCCAAATACATCTATCCGTATAGGAGAAAACACAGTGAAACACCAAAATTCAAACTGATATTGGAAACAAACGCTTCAACATAGAAGATCGAAATTTGGGGAACCAAGTGGGCTCAGTGTACTGATCATTACCTGAAAGAACCATCCAGTTTGGGTGTAAAAATATTTGCTGAGATTTCTGGAGATTCGTAATTTTTGGAAGCTTGGCAACCCCTTTCAATGAAAGTGTTTCTCGCCTGTCACTGCTTAGGGCTACATCAATAGGAAAAAAAAATAGAGATAGAACTTGAAACTACTTAATTGTGTCAAGTTTCAAGAAGCTAGCACAAACCGTGTTTGATTTAGAGTTCCAAATACATCTATCAATATAGGAGAAAACAGAGTGAAACCTAAAAATTCAAACTGTTACTGGAAACGAAAGCTTCAACATTGAAGAACGAAATTTGGGGAACAAAGTGGGCTCAGTGTACTGATCATTACCTGAAAGTATCACCCAGTTTGGGTGAAAAAATATTTGCTGAGATTTCTGGAGATTCGTGATTTTTGGAAGCTTGGCAACCCCTTTCAATGAAAGTGTTTCTCGTCTGTCACTGCTTAGGGCTACACCAATAGGAAACAAAATATAGAGATAGAACTTGAAACTACTTAATTGTGTCAAGTTTCAAGAAGCTAGCACAAACCATGTTTGATTTAGAGTTCCAAATACATCTATCAATATAGGAGAAAACAGAGTGAAACGCCAAAATTCAAACTGTTACTGGAAACGAACGCTTCAACATAGAAGAACGAAATCTGGGGAACCAAGTGGGCTTAGTGTACTGATCATTACCTGAAAGTATCATCCAGTTTGGGTGAAAAAATGTTTCCTGAGATTTCTGGAGATTCGTAATTTTTGGACGCTTGGCAACCCCTTTCAATGAAAGTGTTTCTCGCCTGTCACTGCTTAGGGCTACATCAATCGGAAAGAGAACATAGAGATAGAACTTGAAACTAATTAATTGTGTCAAGTTTCAAGAAGCTAGCACAAACAGTGTTTCATTTAGAGTTCCAAATACATCTATCAATATAGGAGAAAACAGAGTGAAACCTAAAAATTCAAACTGTTTTGGAAACGAAAGCTTCAACATTGAAGATCGAAATTTGGGGAACAAAGTGGGCTCAGTGTACTGATCATTACCTGAAAGTATCACCCAGTTTGGGTGTAAAAATATTTGCTGAGATTTCTGGAGATTCGTAATTTTTGGAAGCTTGGCAACCCCTTTCAATGAAAGTGTTTCTCGTCTGTCACTGCTTAGGGCTACACCAATAGGAAACAAAACATAGAGATAGAACTTGAAACTTCTTAATTGTGTGAAGTTTCAAAAAGCTAGCACAATCCGTGCTTGATTTAGAGTTCCAAATACATCTATCAATATAGGACAAACAGAGTGAAACGCCAAAATTAAAACTGGTACTGGAAACGAACGCTTCAACATAAAAGAACGAAATTTGGGAAACCAAGTGGGCTTAGTGTACTGATCATTACCTGAAAGTATCATCCAGTTTGGGTGAAAAAATGTTTGCTGAGATTTCGGGAGATTCGTGATTTTTTGAAACTTGGCAACCCCTTTCAATGGAAGTGTTTCTCGCCTGTAACTGCTTAGGGCTACATCAATAGGAAAAAAAAATAGAGATAGAACTTGAAACTACTTAATTGTGTCAAGTTTCAAGAAGGTAGCACAAACCGTGTTTGATTTAGAGTTCCAAATACATCTATCCATATAGGAGAAAACACAGTGAAACACCAAAATTCAAACTGATATTGGAAACGAACGCTTCAACATAGAAGATCGAAATTTGGGGAACCAAGTGGGCTCAGTGTACTGATCATTACCTGAAAGAACCATCCAGTTTGGGTGAAAAAATGTTTGCTGAGATTTCTGGAGATTCGTGATTTTTGGAAGCTTGGCAACCCCTTTCAATGGAAGTGTTTCTCGCCTGTAACTGCTTAGGGCTACATCAATAGGAAATAGAACATAGAGTTAGAACTTGAAACTACTTAATTGTGTCAAGTTTCAAGAAGGTAGCAAAAACCGTGTTTGATTTAGAGTTCCAAATACATCTATCAATATAGGAGAAAACAGAGTGAAACACCAAAATTCAAACTGATATTGGAAACGAACGCTTCAACATAGAAGATCGAAATTTGGGGAACCAAGTGGGCTTAGTGTACTGATCATTACCTGAAAGAACCATCCAGTTTGGGTGAAAAAATATTTGCTGAGGTTTCTGGAGATTCGTAATTTTTGGAAGCTTGGCAACCCCTTTCAATGAAAGTGTTTCTCGCCTGTCACTGCTTAGGGCTACATCAATAGGAAAAAAAATAGAGATAGAACTTGAAACTACTTAATTGTGTCAAGTTTCAAGAAGCTAGCACAAACCGTGTTTGATTTAGAGTTCCAAATACATCTATCAATATAGGAGAAAACAGAGTGAAACCTAAAAATTCAAACTGTTACTGGAAATGAAAGCTTCAACATTGAAGAACGAAATCTGGGGAACCAAGTGGGCTTAGTGTACTGATCATTACCTGAAAGTATCATCCAGTTTGGGTGAAAAGATGTTTCCTGAGATTTCTGGAGATTCGTAATTTTTGGACGCTTGGCAACCCCTTTCACTGAAAGTGTTTCTCGCCTGTCACTGCTTAGGGCTACATCAATCGGAAACAGAACATAGAGATAGAACTTGAAACTACTTAATTGTGTCAAGTTTCAAGAAGCTAACACAAACCGTGTTTGATTTAGAGTTCCAAATACATCTATCAATATAGGAGAAAACAGAGTGAAACCTAAAAATTCAAACTGTTACTGGAAACGAAAGCTTCAACATTGAAGAACGAAATTTGGGGAACAAAGTGGGCTCAGTGTACTGATCATTACCTGAAAGTATCACCCAGTTTGGGTGTAAAAATATTTGCTGAGATTTCTGGAGATTCGTAATTTTTGGAAGCTTGGCAACCCCTTTCAATGAAAGTGTTTCTCGTCTGTCACTGCTTAGGGCTACACCAATAGGAAACAACATGTAGAGATAGAACTTAAAACTACTTAATTGTGTCAAGTTTCAAGAAGCTAGCACAAACCGTGCTTGATTTAGAGTTCCAAATACATCTATCAATATAGGAGAAAACAGAGTGAAACCTAAAAATTCAAACTGTTATTGGAACCAAAACTTCAACATTGAAGAAAGAAATTTGGGGAACAAAGTGGGCTCAGTGTACTGATCATTACCTGAAAGTATCACCCAGTTTGGGTGTAAAAATATTTGCTGAGATTTCTGGAGATTCGTAATTTTTGGAAGCTTGGCAACCCCTTTCAATGAAAGTTTTTCTCGCCTGTCACTGCTTAGGGCTACATCAATAGGAAACAGAACATAGAGTTAGAACTTGAAACTACTTAATTGTGTCAAGTTTCAAGAGGCTAGCACAAACCGTGCTTGATTTAGAGTTCCAAATACATCTATCAATATAGGAGAAAACAGAGTGAAACGCCAAAATTCAAACTGTTACTGGAAACGAACACTTCAACATAGAAGAATGAAATTTGGGGAACCAAGTGGGCTTAGTGTACTGATTATTACCTGAAAGTATCATCCAGTTTTGGGTGAAAAAATATTTGCTGAGATTTCTGGAGATTCGTGATTTTTGGAAGCTTGGCAACCCCTTTCAATGAAAGTGTTTCTCTTCTGTCACTGCTTAGGGCTACACCAATAGGAAACAAAATATAGAGATAGAACTTGAAACTACTTAATTGTGTCAAGTTTCAAGAAGCTAGCACAAACCGTGCTTGATTTAGAGTTCCAAATACATCTATCAATATAGGAGAAAACAGAGTGAAACGCCAAAATTCAAACTGTTACTGGAAACGAACGCTTCAACATAGAAGAACGAAATTTGGGGAACCAAGTGGGCTTAGTGTACTGATCATTACCTGAAAGTATCATCCAGTTTGGGTGAAAAAATATTTGCTGTGATTTCAGGAGATCCGTAATTTTTGGAAGCTTGGCAACCCCTTTCAATAAAAGTGTTTCTAGCCTGTCACTGCTTAGGGCTACATCAATCGGAAACAGAACATAGAGATAGAACTTGAAACTACTTAATTGTGTCAAGTTTCAAGAAGGTAGCACAAACCGTGTTTGATGTAGAGTTCCAAATACATCTATCAATATAGGAGAAAACAGAGTGAAACCTAAAACTTCAAACTGTTACTGGAAACGAAAGCTGCAACATTGAAGAACGAAATTTGGGGAACAAAGTGGGCTCAGTGTACTGATCATTACCTGAAAGTATCACCCAGTTTGGGTGAAAAAATATTTGCTGAGATTTCTGGAGATTCGTGATTTTTGGAAGCTTGGCAACCCCTTTCAATGAAAGTGTTTCTCGTCTGTCACTGCTTAGGGCTACATCAATAGGAAAAAAAAATAGAGATAGAACTGGAAACTACTTAATTGTGTCAAGTTTCAAGAAGGTAGCACAAACCGTGTTTGATTTAGAGTTCCAAATACATCTATCCATATAGGAGAAAACACAGTGAAACACCAAAATTCAAACTGATATTGGAAACGAACGCTTCAACATAGAAGATTGAAATTTGGGGAACCAAGTGGGCTCAGTGTACTGATCATTACCTGAAAGAACCATCCAGTTTGGGTGAAAAAATATTTGCTGAGATTTCTGGAGATTCGTAATTTTTGGAAGCTTGGCAACCCCTTTCAATGAAAGTGTTTCTCACCTGTCACTGCTTAGGGCTACATCAATAGGAAAAAAAAATAGAGATAGAACTTGAAACTACTTAATTGTGTCAAGTTTCAAGAAGCTAGCACAAACCGTGTTTGATTTAGAGTTCCAAATACATCTATCAATATAGGAGAAAACAGAGTGAAACCTAAAAATTCAAACTGTTACTGGAAACGAAAGCTTCAACATTGAAGAACGAAATTTGGGGACCAAAGTGGGCTCAGTGTACTGATCATTACCTGAAAGTATCACCCAGTTTGGGTGAAAAAATATTTGCTGAGATTTCTGGAGATTCGTGATTTTTGGAATCTTGGCAACCCCTTTCAATGAAAGTGTTTCTCGTCTGTCACTGCTTAGGGCTACACCAATAGGAAACAAAATATAGAGATAGAACTTGAAACTACTTAATTGTGTCAAGTTTCAAGAAGCTAGCACAAACCATGTTTGATTTAGAGTTCCAAATACATCTATCAATATAGGAGAAAACAGAGTGAAACGCCAAAATTCAAACTGTTACTGGAAACGAACGCTTCAACATAGAAGAACGAAATCTGGGGAACCAAGTGGGCTTAGTGTACTGATCATTACCTGAAAGTATCATCCAGTTTGGGTGAAAAAATATTTCCTGAGATTTCTGGAGATTCGTAATTTTTGGACGCTTGGCAACCCCTTTCAATGAAAGTGTTTCTCGCCTGTCACTGCTTAGGGCTACATCAATCGGAAACAGAACATAGAGATAGAACTTGAAACTACTTAATTGTGTCAAGTTTCAAGAAGCTAACACAAACCGTGTTTGATTTAGAGTTCCAAATACATCTATCAATATAGGAGAAAACAGAGTGAAACCTAAAAATTCAAACTGTTACTGGAAACGAAAGCTTCAACATTGAAGAACGAAATTTGGGGAACAAAGTGGGCTCAGTGTACTGATCATTACCTGAAAGTATCACCCAGTTTGGGTGTAAAAATATTTGCTGAGATTTCTGGAGATTCGTAATTTTTGGAAGCTTGGCATCCCCTTTCAATGAAAGTGTTTCTCGTCTGTCACTGCTTAGGGCTACACCAATAGGAAACAACATGTAGAGACAGAACTTAAAACTACTTAATTGTGTCAAGTTTCAAGAAGCTAGCACAAACCGTGCTTGATTTAGAGTTCCAAATACATCTATCAATATAGGAGAAAACAGAGTGAAACCTAAAAATTCAAACTGTTATTGGAACCAAAACTTCAACATTGAAGAACGAAATTTGGGGAACAAAGTGGGCTCAGTGTACTGATCATTACCTGAAAGTATCACCCAGTTTGGGTGTAAAAATATTTGCTGAGATTTCTGGAGATTCGTAATTTTTGGAAGCTTGGCAACCCCTTTCAATGAAAGTGTTTCTCGTCTGTCACTGCTTAGGGCTACACCAATAGGAAACAAAACATAGAGATAGAACTTGAAACTTCTTAATTGTGTGAAGTTTCAAAAAGCTAGCACAAACCATGCTTGATTTAGAGTTCCAAATACATCTATCAATATAGGACAAACAGAGTGAAACGCCAAAATTAAAACTGGTACTGGAAACGAACGCTTCAACATAAAAGAACGAAATTTGGGAAACCAAGTGGGCTTAGTGTACTGATCATTACCTGAAAGTATCATCCAGTTTGGGTGAAAAAATGTTTGCTGAGATTTCGGGAGATTCGTGATTTTTTGAAACTTGGCAACCCCTTTCAATGGAAGTGTTTCTCGCCTGTAACTGCTTAGGGCTACATCAATAGGAAAAAAAATAGAGATAGAACTTGAAACTACTTAATTGTGTCAAGTTTCAAGAAGGTAGCACAAACCGTGTTTGATTTAGAGTTCCAAATACATCTATCCATATAGGAGAAAACACAGTGAAACACCAAAATTCAAACTGATATTGGAAACGAACGCTTCAACATAGAAGATCGAAATTTGGGGAACCAAGTGGGCTCAGTGTACTGATCATTACCTGAAAGAACCATCCAGTTTGGGTGAAAAAATGTTTGCTGAGATTTCTGGAGATTCGTGATTTTTGGAAGCTTGGCAACCCCTTTCAATGGAAGTGTTTCTCGCCTGTAACTGCTTAGGGCTACATCAATAGGAAATAGAACATAGAGTTAGAACTTGAAACTACTTAATTGTGTCAAGTTTCAAGAAGGTAGCAAAAACCGTGTTTGATTTAGAGTTCCAAATACATCTATCAATATAGGAGAAAACAGAGTGAAACACCAAAATTCAAACTGATATTGGAAACGAACGCTTCAACATAGAAGATCGAAATTTGGGGAACCAAGTGGGCTTAGTGTACTGATCATTACCTGAAAGAACCATCCAGTTTGGGTGAAAAAATATTTGCTGAGGTTTCTGGAGATTCGTAATTTTTGGAAGCTTGGCAACCCCTTTCAATGAAAGTGTTTCTCGCCTGTCACTGCTTAGGGCTACACCAATAGGAAACAAAACATAGAGATAGAACTTGAAACTTCTTAATTGTGTGAAGTTTCAAAAAGCTAGCACAAACCGTGCTTGATTTAGAGTTCCAAATACATCTATCAATATAGGAGAAAACAGAGTGAAACACCAAAATTCAAACTGTTACTGGAAATGAACGCTTCAACATAGAAGAACGAAATCTGGGGAACCAAGTGGGCTTAGTGTACTGATCATTACCTGAAAGTATCATCCAGTTTGGGTGAAAAAATGTTTCCTCAGATTTCTGGAGATTCGTAATTTTTGGACGCTTGGCAACCCCTTTCACTGAAAGTGTTTCTCGCCTGTCACTGCTTAGGGCTACATCAATCGGAAACAGAACATAGAGATAGAACTTGAAACTACTTAATTGTGTCAAGTTTCAAGAAGCTAGCACAAACCGTGTTTGATTTAGAGTTCCAAATACATCTATCAATATAGGAGAAAACAGAGTGAAACCTAAAAATTCAAACTGTTACTGGAAACGAAAGCTTCAACATTGAAGAACGAAATTTGGGGAACAAAGTGGGCTCAGTGTACTGAACATTACCTGAAAGTATCACCCAGTTTGGGTGAAAAAATATTTGCTGAGATTTCTGGAGATTCGTGATTTTTGGAAGCTTGGCAACCCCTTTCAATGAAAGTGTTTCTCGCCTGTCACTGCTTAGGGCTACATCAATCGGAAACAGAACATAGAGATAGAACTTGAAACTAATTAATTGTGTCAAGTTTCAAGAAGCTAGCACAAACAGTGTTTGATTTAGAGTTCCAAATACATCTATCAATATAGGAGAAAACAGAGTGAAACCTAAAAATTCAAACTGTTACTGGAAACGAAAGCTTCAACATTGAAGAACGAAATTTGGGGAACAAAGTGGGCTCAGTGTACTGATCATTACCTGAAAGTATCACCCAGTTTGGGTGTAAAAATATTTGCTGAGATTTCTGGAGATTCGTAATTTTTGGAAGCTTGGCAACCCCTTTCAATGAAAGTGTTTCTCGTCTGTCACTGCTTAGGGCTACACCAATAGGAAACAAAACATAGAGATAGAACTTGAAACTTCTTAATTGTGTGAAGTTTCAAAAAGCTAGCACAAACCGTGCTTGATTTAGAGTTCCAAATACATCTATCAATATAGGACAAACAGAGTGAAACGCCAAAATTAAAACTGGTATTGGAAACGAACGCTTCAACATAGAAGAACGAAATTTGGGGAACCAAGTGGGCTTAGTGTACTGATCATTACCTGAAAGTATCATCCAGTTTGGGTGAAAAAATGTTTCCTGAGATTTCTGGAGATTCGTAATTTTTGGACGCTTGGCAACCCCTTTCACTGAAAGTGTTTCTCGCCTGTCACTGCTTAGGGCTACATCAATCGGAAACAGAACATAGAGATAGAACTTGAAACTACTTAATTGTGTCAAGTTTCAAGAAGCTAACACAAACCGTGTTTGATTTAGAGTTCCAAATACATCTATCAATATAGGAGAAAACAGAGTGAAACCTAAAAATTCAAACTGTTACTGGAAACGAAAGCTTCAACATTGAAGAACGAAATTTGGGGAACAAAGTGGGCTCAGTGTACTGATCATTACCTGAAAGTATCACCCAGTTTGGGTGTAAAAATATTTGCTGAGATTTCTGGAGATTCGTAATTTTTGGAAGCTTGGCAACCCCTTTCAATGAAAGTGTTTCTCGTCTGTCACTGCTTAGTGCTACACCAATAGGAAACAACATGTAGAGATAGAACTTAAAACTACTTAATTGTGTCAAGTTTCAAGAAGCTAGCACAAACCGTGCTTGATTTAGAGTTCCAAATACATCTATCAATATAGGAGAAAACAGAGTGAAACCTAAAAATTCAAACTGTTATTGGAACCAAAACTTCAACATTGAAGAACGAAATTTGGGGAACAAAGTGGGCTTAGTGTACTGATCATTACCTGAAAGTATCACCCAGTTTGGGTGTAAAAATATTTGCTGAGATTTCTGGAGATTCGTAATTTTTGGAAGCTTGGCAACCCCTTTCAATGAAAGTTTTTCTCGCCTGTCACTGCTTAGGGCTACATCAATAGGAAACAGAACATAGAGTTAGAACTTGAAACTACTTAATTGTGTCAAGTTTCAAGAGGCTAGCACAAACCATGTTTGATTTAGAGTTCCAAATACATCTATCAATATAGGAGAAAACAGAGTGAAACGCCAAAATTCAAACTGTTACTGGAAACGAACGCTTCAACATAGAAGAACGAAATCTGGGGAACCAAGTGGGCTTAGTGTACTGATCATTACCTGAAAGTATCATCCAGTTTGGGTGAAAAAATATTTCCTGAGATTTCTGGAGATTCGTAATTTTTGGACGCTTGGCAACCCCTTTCAATGAAAGTATTTCTCGCCTGTCACTGCTTAGGGCTACATCAATCGGAAACAGAACATAGAGATAGAACTTGAAACTACTTAATTGTGTCAAGTTTCAAGAAGCTAACACAAACCGTGTTTGATTTAGAGTTCCAAATACATCTATCAATATAGGAGAAAACAGAGTGAAACCTAAAAATTCAAACTGTTACTGGAAACGAAAGCTTCAACATTGAAGAACGAAATTTGGGGAACAAAGTGGGCTCAGTGTACTGATCATTACCTGAAAGTATCACCCAGTTTGGGTGTAAAAATATTTGCTGAGATTTCTGGAGATTCGTAATTTTTGGAAGCTTGGCATCCCCTTTCAATGAAAGTGTTTCTCGTCTGTCACTGCTTAGGGCTACACCAATAGGAAACAACATGTAGAGACAGAACTTAAAACTACTTAATTGTGTCAAGTTTCAAGAAGCTAGCACAAACCGTGCTTGATTTAGAGTTCCAAATACATCTATCAATATAGGAGAAAACAGAGTGAAACCTAAAAATTCAAACTGTTATTGGAACCAAAACTTCAACATTGAAGAACGAAATTTGGGGAACAAAGTGGGCTCAGTGTACTGATCATTACCTGAAAGTATCACCCAGTTTGGGTGTAAAAATATTTGCTGAGATTTCTGGAGATTCGTAATTTTTGGAAGCTTGGCAACCCCTTTCAATGAAAGTGTTTCTCGTCTGTCACTGCTTAGGGCTACACCAATAGGAAACAAAACATAGAGATAGAATTTGAAACTTCTTAATTGTGTGAAGTTTCAAAAAGCTAGCACAAACCGTGCTTGATTTAGAGTTCCAAATACATCTATCAATATAGGACAAACAGAGTGAAACGCCAAAATTAAAACTGGTACTGGAAACGAACGCTTCAACATAAAAGAACGAAATTTGGGAAACCAAGTGGGCTTAGTGTACTGATCATTACCTGAAAGTATCATCCAGTTTGGGTGAAAAAATGTTTGCTGAGATTTCGGGAGATTCGTGATTTTTTGAAACTTGGCAACCCCTTTCAATGGAAGTGTTTCTCGCCTGTAACTGCTTAGGGCTACATCAATAGGAAAAAAAAATAGAGATAGAACTTGAAACTACTTAATTGTGTCAAGTTTCAAGAAGGTAGCACAAACCGTGTTTGATTTAGAGTTCCAAATACATCTATCCATATAGGAGAAAACACAGTGAAACACCAAAATTCAAACTGATATTGGAAACGAACGCTTCAACATAGAAGATCGAAATTTGGGGAACCAAGTGGGCTCAGTGTACTGATCATTACCTGAAAGAACCATCCAGTTTGGGTGAAAAAATGTTTGCTGAGATTTCTGGAGATTCGTGATTTTTGGAAGCTTGGCAACCCCTTTCAATGGAAGTGTTTCTCGCCTGTAACTGCTTAGGGCTACATCAATAGGAAATAGAACATAGAGTTAGAACTTGAAACTACTTAATTGTGTCAAGTTTCAAGAAGGTAGCAAAAACCGTGTTTGATTTAGAGTTCCAAATACATCTATCAATATAGGAGAAAACAGAGTGAAACACCAAAATTCAAACTGATATTGGAAACGAACGCTTCAACATAGAAGATCGAAATTTGGGGAACCAAGTGGGCTTAGTGTACTGATCATTACCTGAAAGAACCATCCAGTTTGGGTGAAAAAATATTTGCTGAGGTTTCTGGAGATTCGTAATTTTTGGAAGCTTGGCAACCCCTTTCAATGAAAGTGTTTCTCGCCTGTCACTGCTTAGGGCTACATCAATAGGAAAAAAAATAGAGATAGAACTTGAAACTACTTAATTGTGTCAAGTTTCAAGAAGCTAGCACAAACCGTGTTTGATTTAGAGTTCCAAATACATCTATCAATATAGGAGAAAACAGAGTGAAACCTAAAAATTCAAACTGTTACTGGAAATGAAAGCTTCAACATTGAAGAACGAAATCTGGGGAACCAAGTGGGCTTAGTGTACTGATCATTACCTGAAAGTATCATCCAGTTTGGGTGAAAAGATGTTTCCTGAGATTTCTGGAGATTCGTAATTTTTGGACGCTTGGCAACCCCTTTCACTGAAAGTGTTTCTCGCCTGTCACTGCTTAGGGCTACATCAATCGGAAACAGAACATAGAGATAGAACTTGAAACTACTTAATTGTGTCAAGTTTCAAGAAGCTAACACAAACCGTGCTTGATTTAGAGTTCCAAATACATCTATCAATATAGGAGAAAACAGAGTGAAACGCCAAAATTCAAACTGTTACTGGAAACGAACGCTTCAACATAGAAGAACGAAATTTGGGGAACCAAGTGGGCTTAGTGTACTGATCATTACCTGAAAGTATCATCCAGTTTGGGTGAAAAAATATTTGCTGTGATTTCAGGAGATCCGTAATTTTTGGAAGCTTGGCAACCCCTTTCAATAAAAGTGTTTCTAGCCTGTCACTGCTTAGGGCTACATCAATCGGAAACAGAACATAGAGATAGAACTTGAAACTACTTAATTGTGTCAAGTTTCAAGAAGGTAGCACAAACCGTGTTTGATGTAGAGTTCCAAATACATCTATCAATATAGGAGAAAACAGAGTTAAACCTAAAACTTCAAACTGTTACTGGAAACGAAAGCTTCAACATTGAAGAACGAAATTTGGGGAACAAAGTGGGCTCAGTGTACTGATCATTACCTGAAAGTATCACCCAGTTTGGGTGTAAAAATATTTGCTGAGATTTCTGGAGATTCGTAATTTTTGGAAGCTTGGCATCCCCTTTCAATGAAAGTGTTTCTCGTCTGTCACTGCTTAGGGCTACACCAATAGGAAACAACATGTAGAGACAGAACTTAAAACTACTTAATTGTGTCAAGTTTCAAGAAGCTAGCACAAACCGTGCTTGATTTAGAGTTCCAAATACATCTATCAATATAGGAGAAAACAGAGTGAAACCTAAAAATTCAAACTGTTATTGGAACCAAAACTTCAACATTGAAGAACGAAATTTGGGGAACAAAGTGGGCTCAGTGTACTGATCATTACCTAAAAGTATCACCCAGTTTGGGTGTAAAAATATTTGCTGAGATTTCTGGAGATTCGTAATTTTTGGAAGCTTGGCAACCCCTTTCAATGAAAGTGTTTCTCACCTGTCACTGCTTAGGGCTACATCAATAGGAAAAAAAAATAGAGATAGAACTTGAAACTACTTAATTGTGTCAAGTTTCAAGAAGCTAGCACAAACCGTGTTTGATTTAGAGTTCCAAATACATCTATCAATATAGGAGAAAACAGAGTGAAACCTAAAAATTCAAACTGTTACTGGAAACGAAAGCTTCAACATTGAAGAACGAAATTTGGGGACCAAAGTGGGCTCAGTGTACTGATCATTACCTGAAAGTATCACCCAGTTTGGGTGAAAAAATATTTGCTGAGATTTCTGGAGATTCGTGATTTTTGGTAGCTTGGCAACCCCTTTCAATGAAAGTGTTTCTCGTCTATCACTGCTTAGGGCTACACCAATAGGAAACAAAATATAGAGATAGAACTTGAAACTACTTAATTGTGTCAAGTTTCAAGAAGCTAGCACAAACCATGTTTGATTTAGAGTTCCAAATACATCTATCAATATAGGAGAAAACAGAGTGAAACGCCAAAATTCAAACTGTTACTGGAAACGAACGCTTCAACATAGAAGAACGAAATCTGGGGAACCAAGTGGGCTTAGTGTACTGATCATTACCTGAAAGTATCATCCAGTTTGGGTGAAAAAATGTTTCCTGAGATTTCTGGAGATTCGTAATTTTTGGACGCTTGGCAACCCCTTTCAATGAAAGTGTTTCTCGCCTGTCACTGCTTAGGGCTACATCAATCGGAAAGAGAACATAGAGATAGAACTTGAAACTAATTAATTGTGTCAAGTTTCAAGAAGCTAGCACAAACAGTGTTTCATTTATAGTTCCAAATACATCTATCAATGTAGGAGAAAACAGAGTGAAACCTAAAAATTCAAACTGCTTTGGAAACGAAAGCTTCAACATTGAAGAACGAAATTTGGGGAACAAAGTGGGCTCAGTGTACTGATCATTACCTGAAAGTATCACCCAGTTTGGGTGTAAAAATATTTGCTGAGATTTCTGGAGATTCGTGATTTTTGGTAGCTTGGCAACCCCTTTCAATGAAAGTGTTTCTCGTCTGTCACTGCTTAGGGCTACACCAATAGGAAACAACATGTAGAGATAGAACTTAAAACTACTTAATTGTGTCAAGTTTCAAGAAGCTAGCACAAACCGTGCTTGATTTAGAGTTCCAAATACATCTATCAATATAGGAGAAAACAGAGTGAAACCTAAAATTTCAAACTGTTATTGGAACCAAAACTTCAACATTGAAGAAAGAAATTTGGGGAACAAAGTGGGCTCAGTGTACTGATCATTACCTGAAAGTATCACCCAGTTTGGGTGTAAAAATATTTGCTGAGATTTCTGGAGATTCGTAATTTTTGGAAGCTTGGCAACCCCTTTCAATGAAAGTTTTTCTCGCCTGTCACTGCTTAGGGCTACATCAATAGGAAACAGAACATAGAGTTAGAACTTGAAACTACTTAATTGTGTCAAGTTTCAAGAGGCTAGCACAAACCGTGCTTGATTTAGAGTTCCAAATACATCTATCAATATAGGAGAAAACAGAGTGAAACGCCAAAATTCAAACTGTTACTGGAAACGAACACTTCAACATAGAAGAATGAAATTTGGGGAACCAAGTGGGCTTAGTGTACTGATTATTACCTGAAAGTATCATCCAGTTTTGGGTGAAAAAATATTTGCTGAGATTTCTGGAGATTCGTGATTTTTGGAAGCTTGGCAACCCCTTTCAATGAAAGTGTTTCTCGCCTGTCACTGCTTAGGGCTACACCAATAGGAAACAAAATATAGAGATAGAACTTGAAACTACTTAATTGTGTCAAGTTTCAAGAAGCTAGCACAAACCGTGCTTGATTTAGAGTTCCAAATACATCTATCAATATAGGAGAAAACAGAGTGAAACGCCAAAATTCAAACTGTTACTGGAAACGAACGCTTCAACATAGAAGAACGAAATTTGGGGAACCAAGTGGGCTTAGTGTACTGATCATTACCTGAAAGTATCATCCAGTTTGGGTGAAAAAATATTTGCTGTGATTTCAGGAGATCCGTAATTTTTGGAAGCTTGGCAACCCCTTTCAATAAAAGTGTTTCTAGCCTGTCACTGCTTAGGGCTACATCAATCGGAAACAGAACATAGAGATAGAACTTGAAACTACTTAATTGTGTCAAGTTTCAAGAAGGTAGCACAAACCGTGTTTGATGTAGAGTTCCAAATACATCTATCAATATAGGAGAAAACAGAGTGAAACCTAAAACTTCAAACTGTTACTGGAAACGAAAGCTGCAACATTGAAGAACGAAATTTGGGGAACAAAGTGGGCTCAGTGTACTGATCATTACCTGAAAGTATCACCCAGTTTGGGTGAAAAAATATTTGCTGAGATTTCTGGAGATTCGTGATTTTTGGAAGCTTGGCAACCCCTTTCAATGAAAGTGTTTCTCGTCTGTCACTGCTTAGGGCTACATCAATAGGAAAAAAAAATAGAGATAGAACTTGAAACTACTTAATTGTGTCAAGTTTCAAGAAGGTAGCACAAACCGTGTTTGATTTAGAGTTCCAAATACATCTATCCATATAGGAGAAAACACAGTGAAACACCAAAATTCAAACTGATATTGGAAACGAACGCTTCAACATAGAAGATTGAAATTTGGGGAACCAAGTGGGCTCAGTGTACTGATCATTACCTGAAAGAACCATCCAGTTTGGGTGAAAAAATATTTGCTGAGATTTCTGGAGATTCGTAATTTTTGGAAGCTTGGCAACCCCTTTCAATGAAAGTGTTTCTCACCTGTCACTGCTTAGGGCTACATCAATAGGAAAAAAAAATAGAGATAGAACTTGAAACTACTTAATTGTGTCAAGTTTCAAGAAGCTAGCACAAACCGTGTTTGATTTAGAGTTCCAAATACATCTATCAATATAGGAGAAAACAGAGTGAAACCTAAAAATTCAAACTGTTACTGGAAACGAAAGCTTCAACATTGAAGAACGAAATTTGGGGACCAAAGTGGGCTCAGTGTACTGATCATTACCTGAAAGTATCACCCAGTTTGGGTGAAAAAATATTTGCTGAGATTTCTGGAGATTCGTGATTTTTGGTAGCTTGGCAACCCCTTTCAATGAAAGTGTTTCTCGTCTATCACTGCTTAGGGCTACACCAATAGGAAACAAAATATAGAGATAGAACTTGAAACTACTTAATTGTGTCAAGTTTCAAGAAGCTAGCACAAACCATGTTTGATTTAGAGTTCCAAATACATCTATCAATATAGGAGAAAACAGAGTGAAACGCCAAAATTCAAACTGTTACTGGAAACGAACGCTTCAACATAGAAGAACGAAATCTGGGGAACCAAGGGGGCTTAGTGTACTGATCATTACCTGAAAGTATCATCCAGTTTGGGTGAAAAAATGTTTCCTGAGATTTCTGGAGATTCGTAATTTTTGGACGCTTGGCAACCCCTTTCAATGAAAGTGTTTCTCGCCTGTCACTGCTTAGGGCTACATCAATCAGAAAGAGAACATAGAGATAGAACTTGAAACTAATTAATTGTGTCAAGTTTCAAGAAGCTAGCACAAACAGTGTTTCATTTATAGTTCCAAATACATCTATCAATGTAGGAGAAAACAGAGTGAAACCTAAAAATTCAAACTGCTTTGGAAACGAAAGCTTCAACATTGAAGAACGAAATTTGGGGAACAAAGTGGGCTCAGTGTACTGATCATTACCTGAAAGTATCACCCAGTTTGGGTGTAAAAATATTTGCTGAGATTTCTGGAGATTCGTAATTTTTGGAAACTTGGCAACCCCTTTCAATGAAAGTGTTTCTCGTCTGTCACTGCTTAGGGCTACACCAATAGGAAACAAAACATAGAGATAGAACTTGAAACTTCTTAATTGTGTGAAGTTTCAAAAAGCTAGCACAAACCGTGCTTGATTTAGAGTTCCAAATACATCTATCAATATAGGAGAAAACAGAGTGAAACACCAAAATTCAAACTGTTACTTGAAATGAACGCTTCAACATAGAAGAACGAAATCTGGGGAACCAAGTGGGCTTAGTGTACTGATCATTACCTGAAAGTATCATCCAGTTTGGGTGAAAAAATGTTTCCTCAGATTTCTGGAGATTCGTAATTTTTGGACGCTTGGCAACCCCTTTCACTGAAAGTGTTTCTCGCCTGTCACTGCTTAGGGCTACATCAATCGGAAACAGAACATAGAGATAGAACTTGAAACTACTTAATTGTGTCAAGTTTCAAGAAGCTAGCACAAACCGTGTTTGATTTAGAGTTCCAAATACATCTATCAATATAGGAGAAAACAGAGTGAAACCTAAAAATTCAAACTGTTACTGGAAACGAAAGCTTCAACATTGAAGAACGAAATTTGGGGAACAAAGTGGGCTCAGTGTACTGAACATTACCTGAAAGTATCACCCAGTTTGGGTGAAAAAATATTTGCTGAGATTTCTGGAGATTCGTGATTTTTGGAAGCTTGGCAACCCCTTTCAATGAAAGTGTTTCTCGCCTGTCACTGCTTAGGGCTACATCAATCGGAAACAGAACATAGAGATAGAACTTGAAACTAATTAATTGTGTCAAGTTTCAAGAAGCTAGCACAAACAGTGTTTGATTTAGAGTTCCAAATACATCTATCAATATAGGAGAAAACAGAGTGAAACCTAAAAATTCAAACTGTTACTGGAAACGAAAGCTTCAACATTGAAGAACGAAATTTGGGGAACAAAGTGGGCTCAGTGTACTGATCATTACCTGAAAGTATCACCCAGTTTGGGTGTAAAAATATTTGCTGAGATTTCTGGAGATTCGTAATTTTTGGAAGCTTGGCAACCCCTTTCAATGAAAGTGTTTCTCGTCTATCACTGCTTAGGGCTACACCAATAGGAAACAAAACATAGAGATAGAACTTGAAACTTCTTAATTGTGTGAAGTTTCAAAAAGCTAGCACAAACCGTGCTTGATTTAGAGTTCCAAATACATCTATCAATATAGGACAAACAGAGTGAAACGCCAAAATTAAAACTGGTATTGGAAACGAACGCTTCAACATAGAAGAACGAAATTTGGGGAACCAAGTGGGCTTAGTGTACTGATCATTACCTGAAAGTATCATCCAGTTTGGGTGAAAAAATGTTTCCTGAGATTTCTGGAGATTCGTAATTTTTGGACGCTTGGCAACCCCTTTCACTGAAAGTGTTTCTCGCCTGTCACTGCTTAGGGCTACATCAATCGGAAACAGAACATAGAGATAGAACTTGAAACTACTTAATTGTGTCAAGTTTCAAGAAGCTAACACAAACCGTGTTTGATTTAGAGTTCCAAATACATCTATCAATATAGGAGAAAACAGAGTGAAACCTAAAAATTCAAACTGTTACTGGAAACGAAAGCTTCAACATTGAAGAACGAAATTTGGGGAACAAAGTGGGCTCAGTGTACTGATCATTACCTGAAAGTATCACCCAGTTTGGGTGTAAAAATATTTGCTGAGATTTCTGGAGATTCGTAATTTTTGGAAGCTTGGCAACCCCTTTCAATGAAAGTGTTTCTCGTCTGTCACTGCTTAGTGCTACACCAATAGGAAACAACATGTAGAGATAGAACTTAAAACTACTTAATTGTGTCAAGTTTCAAGAAGCTAGCACAAACCGTGCTTGATTTAGAGTTCCAAATACATCTATCAATATAGGAGAAAACAGAGTGAAACCTAAAAATTCAAACTGTAATTGGAACCAAAACTTCAACATTGAAGAACGAAATTTGGGGAACAAAGTGGGCTTAGTGTACTGATCATTACCTGAAAGTATCACCCAGTTTGGGTGTAAAAATATTTGCTGAGATTTCTGGAGATTCGTAATTTTTGGAAGCTTGGCAACCCCTTTCAATGAAAGTTTTTCTCGCCTGTCACTGCTTAGGGCTACATCAATAGGAAACAGAACATAGAGTTAGAACTTGAAACTACTTAATTGTGTCAAGTTTCAAGAGGCTAGCACAAACCATGTTTGATTTAGAGTTCCAAATACATCTATCAATATAGGAGAAAACAGAGTGAAACGCCAAAATTCAAACTGTTACTGGAAACGAACGCTTCAACATAGAAGAACGAAATCTGGGGAACCAAGTGGGCTTAGTGTACTGATCATTACCTGAAAGTATCATCCAGTTTGGGTGAAAAAATATTTCCTGAGATTTCTGGAGATTCGTAATTTTTGGACGCTTGGCAACCCCTTTCAATGAAAGTGTTTCTCGCCTGTCACTGCTTAGGGCTACATCAATCGGAAACAGAACATAGAGATAGAACTTGAAACTACTTAATTGTGTCAAGTTTCAAGAAGCTAACACAAACCGTGTTTGATTTAGAGTTCCAAATACATCTATCAATATAGGAGAAAACAGAGTGAAACCTAAAAATTCAAACTGTTACTGGAAACGAAAGCTTCAACATTGAAGAACGAAATTTGGGGAACAAAGTGGGCTCAGTGTACTGATCATTACCTGAAAGTATCACCCAGTTTGGGTGTAAAAATATTTGCTGAGATTTCTGGAGATTCGTAATTTTTGGAAGCTTGGCATCCCCTTTCAATGAAAGTGTTTCTCGTCTGTCACTGCTTAGGGCTACACCAATAGGAAACAACATGTAGAGACAGAACTTAAAACTACTTAATTGTGTCAAGTTTCAAGAAGCTAGCACAAACCGTGCTTGATTTAGAGTTCCAAATACATCTATCAATATAGGAGAAAACAGAGTGAAACCTAAAAATTCAAACTGTTATTGGAACCAAAACTTCAACATTGAAGAACGAAATTTGGGGAACAAAGTGGGCTCAGTGTACTGATCATTACCTGAAAGTATCACCCAGTTTGGGTGTAAAAATATTTGCTGAGATTTCTGGAGATTCGTAATTTTTGGAAGCTTGGCAACCCCTTTCAATGAAAGTGTTTCTCGTCTGTCACTGCTTAGGGCTACACCAATAGGAAACAAAACATAGAGATAGAATTTGAAACTTCTTAATTGTGTGAAGTTTCAAAAAGCTAGCACAAACCGTGCTTGATTTAGAGTTCCAAATACATCTATCAATATAGGACAAACAGAGTGAAACGCCAAAATTAAAACTGGTACTGGAAACGAACGCTTCAACATAAAAGAACGAAATTTGGGAAACCAAGTGGGCTTAGTGTACTGATCATTACCTGAAAGTATCATCCAGTTTGGGTGAAAAAATGTTTGCTGAGATTTCTGGAGATTCGTGATTTTTGGAAGCTTGGCAACTCCTTTCAATGAAAGTGTTTCTCGTCTGTCACTGCTTAGGGCTACATCAATAGGAAAAAAAAATAGAGATAGAACTTGAAACTACTTAATTGTGTCAAGTTTCAAGAAGGTAGCACAAACCGTGTTTGATTTAGAGTTCCAAATACATCTATCCATATAGGAGAAAACACAGTGAAACACCAAAATTCAAACTGATATTGGAAACGAACGCTTCAACATAGAAGATTGAAATTTGGGGAACCAAGTGGGCTCAGTGTACTGATCATTACCTGAAAGAACCATCCAGTTTGGGTGAAAAAATATTTGCTGAGATTTCTGGAGATTCGTAATTTTTGGAAGCTTGGCAACCCCTTTCAATGAAAGTGTTTCTCACCTGTCACTGCTTAGGGCTACATCAATAGGAAAAAAAAATAGAGATAGAACTTGAAACTACTTAATTGTGTCAAGTTTCAAGAAGCTAGCACAAACCGTGTTTGATTTAGAGTTCCAAATACATCTATCAATATAGGAGAAAACAGAGTGAAACCTAAAAATTCAAACTGTTACTGGAAACGAAAGCTTCAACATTGAAGAACGAAATTTGGGGACCAAAGTGGGCTCAGTGTACTGATCATTACCTGAAAGTATCACCCAGTTTGGGTGAAAAAATATTTGCTGAGATTTCTGGAGATTCGTGATTTTTGGTAGCTTGGCAACCCCTTTCAATGAAAGTGTTTCTCGTCTATCACTGCTTAGGGCTACACCAATAGGAAACAAAATATAGAGATAGAACTTGAAACTACTTAATTGTGTCAAGTTTCAAGAAGCTAGCACAAACCATGTTTGATTTAGAGTTCCAAATACATCTATCAATATAGGAGAAAACAGAGTGAAACGCCAAAATTCAAACTGTTACTGGAAACGAACGCTTCAACATAGAAGAACGAAATCTGGGGAACCAAGTGGGCTTAGTGTACTGATCATTACCTGAAAGTATCATCCAGTTTGGGTGAAAAAATGTTTCCTGAGATTTCTGGAGATTCGTAATTTTTGGACGCTTGGCAACCCCTTTCAATGAAAGTGTTTCTCGCCTGTCACTGCTTAGGGCTACATCAATCGGAAAGAGAACATAGAGATAGAACTTGAAACTAATTAATTGTGTCAAGTTTCAAGAAGCTAGCACAAACAGTGTTTCATTTATAGTTCCAAATACATCTATCAATGTAGGAGAAAACAGAGTGAAACCTAAAAATTCAAACTGCTTTGGAAACGAAAGCTTCAACATTGAAGAACGAAATTTGGGGAACAAAGTGGGCTCAGTGTACTGATCATTACCTGAAAGTATCACCCAGTTTGGGTGTAAAAATATTTGCTGAGATTTCTGGAGATTCGTGATTTTTGGTAGCTTGGCAACCCCTTTCAATGAAAGTGTTTCTCGTCTGTCACTGCTTAGGGCTACACCAATAGGAAACAACATGTAGAGATAGAACTTAAAACTACTTAATTGTGTCAAGTTTCAAGAAGCTAGCACAAACCGTGCTTGATTTAGAGTTCCAAATACATCTATCAATATAGGAGAAAACAGAGTGAAACCTAAAATTTCAAACTGTTATTGGAACCAAAACTTCAACATTGAAGAAAGAAATTTGGGGAACAAAGTGGGCTCAGTGTACTGATCATTACCTGAAAGTATCACCCAGTTTGGGTGTAAAAATATTTGCTGAGATTTCTGGAGATTCGTAATTTTTGGAAGCTTGGCAACCCCTTTCAATGAAAGTTTTTCTCGCCTGTCACTGCTTAGGGCTACATCAATAGGAAACAGAACATAGAGTTAGAACTTGAAACTACTTAATTGTGTCAAGTTTCAAGAGGCTAGCACAAACCGTGCTTGATTTAGAGTTCCAAATACATCTATCAATATAGGAGAAAACAGAGTGAAACGCCAAAATTCAAACTGTTACTGGAAACGAACACTTCAACATAGAAGAATGAAATTTGGGGAACCAAGTGGGCTTAGTGTACTGATTATTACCTGAAAGTATCATCCAGTTTTGGGTGAAAAAATATTTGCTGAGATTTCTGGAGATTCGTGATTTTTGGAAGCTTGGCAACCCCTTTCAATGAAAGTGTTTCTCGCCTGTCACTGCTTAGGGCTACACCAATAGGAAACAAAATATAGAGATAGAACTTGAAACTACTTAATTGTGTCAAGTTTCAAGAAGCTAGCACAAACCGTGCTTGATTTAGAGTTCCAAATACATCTATCAATATAGGAGAAAACAGAGTGAAACGCCAAAATTCAAACTGTTACTGGAAACGAACGCTTCAACATAGAAGAACGAAATTTGGGGAACCAAGTGGGCTTAGTGTACTGATCATTACCTGAAAGTATCATCCAGTTTGGGTGAAAAAATATTTGCTGTGATTTCAGGAGATCCGTAATTTTTGGAAGCTTGGCAACCCCTTTCAATAAAAGTGTTTCTAGCCTGTCACTGCTTAGGGCTACATCAATCGGAAACAGAACATAGAGATAGAACTTGAAACTACTTAATTGTGTCAAGTTTCAAGAAGGTAGCACAAACCGTGTTTGATGTAGAGTTCCAAATACATCTATCAATATAGGAGAAAACAGAGTGAAACCTAAAACTTCAAACTGTTACTGGAAACGAAAGCTGCAACATTGAAGAACGAAATTTGGGGAACAAAGTGGGCTCAGTGTACTGATCATTACCTGAAAGTATCACCCAGTTTGGGTGAAAAAATATTTGCTGAGATTTCTGGAGATTCGTGATTTTTGGAAGCTTGGCAACCCCTTTCAATGAAAGTGTTTCTCGTCTGTCACTGCTTAGGGCTACATCAATAGGAAAAAAAAATAGAGATAGAACTTGAAACTACTTAATTGTGTCAAGTTTCAAGAAGGTAGCACAAACCGTGTTTGATTTAGAGTTCCAAATACATCTATCCATATAGGAGAAAACACAGTGAAACACCAAAATTCAAACTGATATTGGAAACGAACGCTTCAACATAGAAGATTGAAATTTGGGGAACCAAGTGGGCTCAGTGTACTGATCATTACCTGAAAGAACCATCCAGTTTGGGTGAAAAAATATTTGCTGAGATTTCTGGAGATTCGTAATTTTTGGAAGCTTGGCAACCCCTTTCAATGAAAGTGTTTCTCACCTGTCACTGCTTAGGGCTACATCAATAGGAAAAAAAAATAGAGATAGAACTTGAAACTACTTAATTGTGTCAAGTTTCAAGAAGCTAGCACAAACCGTGTTTGATTTAGAGTTCCAAATACATCTATCAATATAGGAGAAAACAGAGTGAAACCTAAAAATTCAAACTGTTACTGGAAACGAAAGCTTCAACATTGAAGAACGAAATTTGGGGACCAAAGTGGGCTCAGTGTACTGATCATTTCCTGAAAGTATCACCCAGTTTGGGTGAAAAAATATTTGCTGAGATTTCTGGAGATTCGTGATTTTTGGTAGCTTGGCAACCCCTTTCAATGAAAGTGTTTCTCGTCTATCACTGCTTAGGGCTACACCAATAGGAAACAAAATATAGAGATAGAACTTGAAACTACTTAATTGTGTCAAGTTTCAAGAAGCTAGCACAAACCATGTTTGATTTAGAGTTCCAAATACATCTATCAATATAGGAGAAAACAGAGTGAAACGCCAAAATTCAAACTGTTACTGGAAACGAACGCTTCAACATAGAAGAACGAAATCTGGGGAACCAAGTGGGCTTAGTGTACTGATCATTACCTGAAAGTATCATCCAGTTTGGGTGAAAAAATGTTTCCTGAGATTTCTGGAGATTCGTAATTTTTGGACGCTTGGCAACCCCTTTCAATGAAAGTGTTTCTCGCCTGTCACTGCTTAGGGCTACATCAATCGGAAAGAGAACATAGAGATAGAACTTGAAACTAATTAATTGTGTCAAGTTTCAAGAAGCTAGCACAAAAAGTGTTTCATTTATAGTTCCAAATACATCTATCAATATAGGAGAAAACAGAGTGAAACCTAAAAATTCAAACTGTTACTGGAAACGAAAGCTTCAACATTGAAGAACGAAATTTGGGGAACAAAGTGGGCTCAGTGTACTGATCATTACCTGAAAGTATCACCCAGTTTGGGTGTAAAAATATTTGCTGAGATTTCTGGAGATTCGTAATTTTTGGAAGCTTGGCAACCCCTTTCAATGAAAGTGTTTCTCGTCTGTCACTGCTTAGGGCTACACCAATAGGAAACAAAACATAGAGATAGAACTTGAAACTTCTTAATTGTGTGAAGTTTCAAAAAGCTAGCACAAACCGTGCTTGATTTAGAGTTCCAAATACATCTATCAATATAGGACAAACAGAGTGAAACGCCAAAATTAAAACTGGTATTGGAAACGAACGCTTCAACATAGAAGAACGAAATTTGGGGAACCAAGTGGGCTTAGTGTACTGATCATTACCTGAAAGTATCATCCAGTTTGGGTGAAAAAATGTTTCCTGAGATTTCTGGAGATTCGTAATTTTTGGACGCTTGGCAACCCCTTTCACTGAAAGTGTTTCTCGCCTGTCACTGCTTAGGGCTACATCAATCGGAAACAGAACATAGAGATAGAACTTGAAACTACTTAATTGTGTCAAGTTTCAAGAAGCTAACACAAACCGTGTTTGATTTAGAGTTCCAAATACATCTATCAATATAGGAGAAAACAGAGTGAAACCTAAAAATTCAAACTGTTACTGGAAACGAAAGCTTCAACATTGAAGAACGAAATTTGGGGAACAAAGTGGGCTCAGTGTACTGATCATTACCTGAAAGTATCACCCAGTTTGGGTGTAAAAATATTTGCTGAGATTTCTGGAGATTCGTAATTTTTGGAAGCTTGGCAACCCCTTTCAATGAAAGTGTTTCTCGTCTGTCACTGCTTAGTGCTACACCAATAGGAAACAACATGTAGAGATAGAACGTAAAACTACTTAATTGTGTCAAGTTTCAAGAAGCTAGCACAAACCGTGCTTGATTTAGAGTTCCAAATACATCTATCAATATAGGAGAAAACAGAGTGAAACCTAAAAATTCAAACTGTAATTGGAACCAAAACTTCAACATTGAAGAACGAAATTTGGGGAACAAAGTGGGCTTAGTGTACTGATCATTACCTGAAAGTATCACCCAGTTTGGGTGTAAAAATATTTGCTGAGATTTCTGGAGATTCGTAATTTTTGGAAGCTTGGCAACCCCTTTCAATGAAAGTTTTTCTCGCCTGTCACTGCTTAGGGCTACATCAATAGGAAACAGAACATAGAGTTAGAACTTGAAACTACTTAATTGTGTCAAGTTTCAAGAGGCTAGCACAAACCATGTTTGATTTAGAGTTCCAAATACATCTATCAATATAGGAGAAAACAGAGTGAAACGCCAAAATTCAAACTGTTACTGGAAACGAACGCTTCAACATAGAAGAATGAAATTTGGGGAACCAAGTGGGCTTAGTGTACTGATTATTACCTGAAAGTATCATCCAGTTTGGGTGAAAAAATATTTGCTGAGATTTCTGGAGATTCGTGATTTTTGGAAGCTTGGCAACCCCTTTCAATGAAAGTGTTTCTCTTCTGTCACTGCTTAGGGCTACACCAATAGGAAACAAAATATAGAGATAGAACTTGAAACTACTTAATTGTGTCAAGTTTCAAGAAGCTAGCACAAACCGTGCTTGATTTAGAGTTTCAAATACATCTATCAATATAGGAGAAAACAGAGTGAAACGCCAAAATTCAAACTGTTACTGGAAACGAACGCTTCAACATAGAAGAACGAAATTTGGGGAACCAAGTGGGCTTAGTGTACTGATCATTACCTGAAAGTATCATCCAGTTTGGTGAAAAAATATTTGCTGTTATTTCAGGAGATCCGTAATTTTTGGAAGCTTGGCAACCCCTTTCAATGAAAGTGTTTCTAGCCTGTCACTGCTTAGGGCTACATCAATCGGAAAAAAAAATAGAGATAGAACTTGAAACTACTTAATTGTGTCAAGTTTCAAGAAGGTAGCACAAACCGTGTTTGATGTAGAGTTCCAAATACATCTATCAATATAGGAGAAAACAGAGTGAAACCTAAAAATTCAAACTGTTACTGGAAACGAAAGGTGCAACATTGAAGAACGAAATTTGGGGAACAAAGTGGGCTCAGTGTACTGATCATTACCTGAAAGTATCACCCAGTTTGGGTGAAAAAATATTTGCTGAGATTTCTGCAGATTCGTGATTTTTGGAAGCTTGGCAACCCCTTTCAATGAAAGTGTTTCTCGTCTGTCACTGCTTAGGGCTACACCAATAGGAAACAACATGTAGAGATAGAACTTGAAACTACTTAATTGTGTCAAGTTTCAAGAAGCTAGCCAAACCGTGCTTGATTTAGAGTTCCAAATACATCTATCAATATAGGAGAAAACAGAGTGAAACCTAAAAATTCAAACTGTTATTGGAACCAAAACTTCAACATTGAAGAACGAAATTTGGGGAACAAAGTGGGCTCAGTGTACTGATCATTTCCTGAAAGTATCACCCAGTTTGGGTGTAAAAATATTTGCTGAGATTTCTGGAGATTCGTAATTTTTGGAAGCTTGGCAACCCCTTTCAATGAAAGTGTTTCACGCCTGTCACTGCTTAGGGCTACACCAATAGGAAACAACATGTAGAGATAGAACTTGAAACTCCTTAATTGTGTCAAGTTTCAAGAAGCTAGCACAAACCGTGCTTGATTTAGAGTTCCAAATACATCTATCAATATAGGAGAAAACAGAGTGAAACGCCAAAATTCAAAGTGTTACTGGAAACGAACGCTTCAACATAGAAGAACGAAATTTGGGGAACCAAGTGGGCTTAGTGTACTGATCATTACCTGAAAGTATCATCCAGTTTGGGTGAAAAAATATTTGCTGAGATTTCAGGAGATCCGTAATTTTTGGAAGCTTGGCAACCCCTTTCAATGAAAGTGTTTCTAGCCTGTCACTGCTTAGGGCTACATCAATCGGAAACAGAACATAGAGATAGAACTTGAAACTACTTAATTGTGTCAAGTTTCAAGAAGGTAGCACAAACCGTGTTTGATGTAGAGTTCCAAATACATCTATCAATATAGGAGAAAACAGAGTGAAACCTAAAATTTCAAACTGTTACTGGAAACGAAAGCTGCAACATTGAAGAACGAAATTTGGGGATCAAAGTGGGCTCAGTGTACTGATCATTACCTGAAAGTATCACCCAGTTTGGGTTAAAAAATATTCGCTGAGATTTCTGGAGATTCGTGATTTTTGGAAGCTTGGCAACCCCTTTCAATGAAAGTGTTTCTCGTCTGTCACTGCTTAGGGCTACATCAATAGGAAAAAAAATAGAGATAGAACTTGAAACTACTTAATTGTGTCAAGTTTCAAGAAGCTAGCACAAACCGTGTTTGATTCAGAGTTCCAAATACATCTATCCATATAGGAGAAAACACAGTGAAACACCAAAATTCAAACTGATATTGGAAACGAACTCTTCAACATAGAAGATCGAAATTTGGGGAACCAAGTGGGCTCAGTGTACTGATCATTACCTGAAAGTATCATCTAGTTTGGGTGAAAAAATGTTTCCTGAGATTTCTGGAGATTCGTAATTTTTGGACGCTTGGCAACCCCTTTCAATGAAAGTGTTTCTCGCCTGTCACTGCTTAGGGCTACATCAATCGGAAACAGAACATAGAGATAGAACTTGAAACTACTTAATTGTGTCAAGTTTCAAGAAGCTAACACAAACCGTGTTTGATTTAGAGTTCCAAATACATCTATCAATATAGGAGAAAACAGAGTGAAACCTAAAATTTCAAACTGTTACTGGAAACGAAAGCTGCAACATTGAAGAACGAAATTTGGGGAACAAAGTGGGCTCAGTGTACTGATCATTACCTGAAAGTATCACCCAGTTTGGGTTAAAAAATATTCGCTGAGATTTCTGGAGATTCGTGATTTTTGGAAGCTTGGCAACCCCTTTCAATGAAAGTGTTTCTCGTCTGTCACTGCTTAGGGCTACATCAATAGGAAAAAAAATAGAGATAGAACTTGAAACTACTTAATTGTGTCAAGTTTCAAGAAGCTAGCACAAACCGTGTTTGATTTAGAGTTCCAAATACATCTATCAATATAGGAGAAAACACAGTGAAACACCAAAATTCAAACTGATATTGGAAACGAACTCTTCAACATAGAAGATCGAAATTTGGGGAACCAAGTGGGCTCAGTGTACTGATCATTACCTGAAAGTATCATCCAGTTTGGGTGAAAAAATGTTTCCTGAGATTTCTGGAGATTCGTAATTTTTGGACGCTTGGCAACCCCTTTCAATGAAAGTGTTTCTCGCCTGTCACTGCTTAGGGCTACATCAATCGGAAACAGAACATAGAGATAGAACTTGAAACTACTTAATTGTGTCAAGTTTCAAGAAGCTAACACAAACCGTGTTTGATTTAGAGTTCCAAATACATCTATCAATATAGGAGAAAACAGAGTGAAACCTAAAAATTCAAACTGTTACTGGAAACGAAAGCTTCAACATTGAAGAACGAAATTTGGGGAACATAGTGGGCTCAGTGTACTGATCATTACCTGAAAGTATCACCCAGTTTGGGTGTAAAAATATTTGCTGAGATTTCTGGAGATTCGTAATTTTTGGAAGCTTGGCAACCCCTTTCAATGAAAGTGTTTCTCGTCTGTCACTGCTTAGGGCTACACCAATAGGAAACAACATGTAGATAGAACTTGAAACTACTTAATTGTGTCAAGTTTCAAGAAGCTAGCACAAACCGTGCTTGATTTAGAGTTCCAAATACATCTATCAATATAAGAGAAAACAGAGTGAAACCTAAAAATTCAAACTGTTATTGGAACCAAAACTTCAACATTGAAGAACGAAATTTGGGGAACAAAGTGGGCTCAGTGTACTGATCATTACCTGAAAGTATCACCCAGTTTGGGTGTAAAAATATTTGCTGAGATTTCTGGAGATTCGTAATTTTTGGAAGCTTGGCAACCCCTTTCAATGAAAGTGTTTCTCGTCTGTCACTGCTTAGGGCTACATCAATAGGAAACAGAACATAGAGTTAGAACTTGAAACTACTTAATTGTGTCAAGTTTCAAGAGGCTAGCACAAACCGTGCTTGATTTAGAGTTCCAAATACATCTATCAATATAGGAGAAAACAGAGTGAAACGCCAAAATTCAAACTGTTACTGGAAACGAACGCTTCAACATAGAAGAATGAAATTTGGGGAACCAAGTGGGCTTAGTGTACTGATTATTACCTGAAAGTATCATCCAGTTTGGGTGAAAAAATATTTGCTGAGATTTCTGGAGATTCGTAATTTTTGGAAGCTTGGCAACCCCTTTCAATGAAAGTGTTTCTAGCCTGTCACTGCTTAGGGCTACATCAATCGGAAACAGAACATAGACATAGAACTTGAAACTACTTAATTGTGTCAAGTTTCAAGAAGGTAGCACAAACCGTGTTTGATGTAGAGTTCCAAATACATCTATCAATATAGGAGAAAACAGAGTGAAACCTAAAAATTCAAACTGTTACTGGAAACGAAAGGTGCAACATTGAAGAACGAAATTTGGGGAACAAAGTGGGCTCAGTGTACTGATCATTACCTGAAAGTATCACCCAGTTTGGGTGAAAAAATATTTGCTGAGATTTCTGCAGATTCGTGATTTTTGGAAGCTTGGCAACCCCTTTCAATGAAAGTGTTTCTCGTCTGTCACTGCTTAGGGCTACACCAATAGGAAACAACATGTAGAGATAGAACTTGAAACTACTTAATTGTGTCAAGTTTCAAGAAGCTAGCACAAACCGTGGTTGATTTAGAGTTCCAAATACATCTATCAATATAGGAGAAAACAGAGTGAAACCTAAAAATTCAAACTGTTATTGGAACCAAAACTTCAACATTGAAGAACGAAATTTGGGGAACAAAGTGGGCTCAGTGTACTGATCATTACCTGAAAGTATCACCCAGTTTGGGTGTAAAAATATTTGCTGAGATTTCAGGAGATCCGTAATTTTTGGAAGCTTGGCAACCCCTTTCAATGAAAGTGTTTCTCGCCTGTCACTGCTTAGGGCTACATCAATAGGAAACAGAACATAGAGTTAGAACTTGAAACTACTTAATTGTGTCAAGTTTGAAGAGGCTAGCACAAACCGTGCTTGATTTAGAGTTCCAAATACATCTATCAATATAGGAGAAAACAGAGTGAAACACCAAAATTCAAACTGTTACTGGAAACGAACGCTTCAACATAGAAGAACGAAATCTGGGGAACCAAGTGGGCTTAGTGTACTGATCATTACCTGAAAGTATCATCCAGTTTGGGTGAAAAAATGTTTCCTGAGATTTCTGGAGATTCGTAATTTTTGGACGCTTGGCAACCCCTTTCAATGAAAGTGTTTCTCGCCTGTCACTGCTTAGGGCTACATCAATCGGAAACAGAACATAGAGATAGAACTTGAAACTACTTAATTGTGTCAAGTTTCAAGAAGCTAACACAAACCGTGTTTGATTTAGAGTTCCAAATACATCTATCAATATAGGAGAAAACAGAGTGAAACCTAAAAATTCAAACTGTTACTGGAAACGAAAGCTTCAAAATTGAAGAACGAAATTTGGGGAACAAAGTGGGCTCAGTGTACTGATCATTACCTGAAAGTATCACCCAGTTTGGGTGTAAAAATATTTGCTGAGATTTCTGGAGATTCGTAATTTTTGGAAGCTTGGCAACCCCTTTCAATGAAAGTGTTTCTCGTCTGTCACTGCTTAGGGCTACACCAATAGGAAACAACATGTAGAGATAGAACTTGAAACTACTTAATTGTGTCAAGTTTCAAGAAGCTAGCACAAACCGTGCTTGATTTAGAGTTCCAAATACATCTATCAATATAAGAGAAAACAGAGTGAAACCTAAAAATTCAAACTGTTATTGGAACCAAAACTTCAACATTGAAGAACGAAATTTGGGGAACAAAGTGGGCTCAGTGTACTGATCATTACCTGAAAGTATCACCCAGTTTGGGTGAAAAAATATTTGCTGAGATTTCTGGAGATTCGTGATTTTTGGAAGCTTGGCAACCCCTTTCAATGAAAGTGTTTCTCGTCTGTCACTGCTTAGGGCTACACCAATAGGAAACAAAATATAGAGATACAACTTGAAACTACTTAATTGTGTCAAGTTTCAAGAAGCTAGCCCAAACCATGTTTGATTTAGAGTTTCAAATACATCTATCAATATAGGAGAAAACAGAGTGAAACACCAAAATTCAAACTGTTACTGGAAACGAACGCTTCAACATAGAAGAACGAAATCTGGGGAACCAAGTGGGCTTAGTGTACTGATCATTACCTGAAAGTATCATCCAGTTTGGGTGAAAAAATGTTTCCTCAGATTTCTGGAGATTCGTAATTTTTGGACGCTTGGCAACCCCTTTCAATGAAAGTGTTTCTCGCCTGTCACTGCTTAGGGCTACATCAATCGGAAACAGAACATAGAGATAGAACTTGAAACTACTTAATTGTGTCAAGTTTCAAGAAGCTAGCACAAACCGTGCTTGATTTAGAGTTCCAAATACATCTATCAATATAGGAGAAAACAGAGTGAAACGCCAAAATTCAAACTGTTACTGGAAACGAAAGCTTCAAAATTGAAGAACGAAATTTGGGGAACAAAGTGGGCTCAGTGTACTGATCATTACCTGAAAGTATCACCCAGTTTGGGTGTAAAAATATTTGCTGAGATTTCTGGAGATTCGTAATTTTTGGAAGCTTGGCAACCCCTTTCAATGAAAGTGTTTCTCGTCTGTCACTGCTTAGGGCTACACCAATAGGAAACAACATGTAGAGATAGAACTTGAAACTACTTAATTGTGTCAAGTTTCAAGAAGCTAGCACAAACCGTGCTTGATTTAGAGTTCCAAATACATCTATCAATATAAGAGAAAACAGAGTGAAACCTAAAAATTCAAACTGTTATTGGAACCAAAACTTCAACATTGAAGAACGAAATTTGGGGAACAAAGTGGGCTCAGTGTACTGATCATTACCTGAAAGTATCACCCAGTTTGGGTGAAAAAATATTTGCTGAGATTTCTGGAGATTCGTGATTTTTGGAAGCTTGGCAACCCCTTTCAATGAAAGTGTTTCTCGTCTGTCACTGCTTAGGGCTACACCAATAGGAAACAAAATATAGAGATACAACTTGAAACTACTTAATTGTGTCAAGTTTCAAGAAGCTAGCCCAAACCATGTTTGATTTAGAGTTTCAAATACATCTATCAATATAGGAGAAAACAGAGTGAAACACCAAAATTCAAACTGTTACTGGAAACGAACGCTTCAACATAGAAGAACGAAATCTGGGGAACCAAGTGGGCTTAGTGTACTGATCATTACCTGAAAGTATCATCCAGTTTGGGTGAAAAAATGTTTCCTCAGATTTCTGGAGATTCGTAATTTTTGGACGCTTGGCAACCCCTTTCAATGAAAGTGTTTCTCGCCTGTCACTGCTTAGGGCTACATCAATCGGAAACAGAACATAGAGATAGAACTTGAAACTACTTAATTGTGTCAAGTTTCAAGAAGCTAGCACAAACCGTGCTTGATTTAGAGTTCCAAATACATCTATCAATATAGGAGAAAACAGAGTGAAACCTAAAAATTCAAACTGTTACTGGAAACGAAAGCTTCAACATTGAAGAACGAAATTTGGGGAACAAAGTGGGCTCAGTGTACTGATCATTACCTGAAAGTATCACCCAGTTTGGGTGTAAAAATATTTGCTGAGATTTCTGGAGATTCGTAATTTTTGGAAGCTTGGCAACCCCTTTCAATGAAAGTGTTTCTCGTCTGTCACTGCTTAGGGCTACACCAATAGGAAACAACATGTAGAGATAGAACTTAAAACTACTTAATTGTGTCAAGTTTCAAGAAGCTAGCACAAACCGTGCTTGATTTAGAGTTCCAAATACATCTATCAATATAGGAGAAAACAGAGTGAAACCTAAAAATTCAAACTGTTATTGGAACCAAAACTTCAACATTGAAGAACGAAATTTGGGGAACCAAGTGGGCTCAGTGTACTGATCATTACCTGAAAGTATCATCCAGTTTGGGTGAAAAAATGTTTCCTGAGATTTCTGGAGATTCGTAATTTTTGGACGCTTGGCAACCCCTTTCACTGAAAGTGTTTCTCGCCTGTCACTGCTTAGGGCTACATCAATCGGAAACAGAACATAGAGATAGAACTTGAAACTACTTAATTGTGTCAAGTTTCAAGAAGCTAACACAAACCGTGTTTGATTTAGAGTTCCAAATACATCTATCAATATAGGAGAAAACAGAGTGAAACCTAAAAATTCAAACTGTTACTGGAAACGAAAGCTTCAACATTGAAGAACGAAATTTGGGGAACAAAGTGGGCTCAGTGTACTGATCATTACCTGAAAGTATCACCCAGTTTGGGTGTAAAAATATTTGCTGAGATTTCTGGAGATTCGTAATTTTTGGAAGCTTGGCAACCCCTTTCAATGAAAGTGTTTCTCGCCTGTCACTGCTTAGGGCTACATCAATAGGAAACAACATGTAGAGATAGAACTTAAAACTACTTAATTGTGTCAAGTTTCAAGAAGCTAGCACAAACCGTGCTTGATTTAGAGTTCCAAATACATCTATCAATATAGGAGAAAACAGAGTGAAACCTAAAAATTCAAACTGTTATTGGAACCAAAACTTCAACATTGAAGAACGAAATTTGGGGAACAAAGTGGGCTCAGTGTACTGATCATTACCTGAAAGTATCACCCAGTTTGGGTGTAAAAATATTTGCTGAGATTTCTGGAGATTCGTAATTTTTGGAAGCTTGGCAACCCCTTTCAATGAAAGTGTTTCTCGCCTGTCACTGCTTAGGGCTACATCAATAGGAAACAGAACATAGAGTTAGAACTTGAAACTACTTAATTGTGTCAAGTTTCAAGAGGCTAGCACAAACCGTGCTTGATTTAGAGTTCCAAATACATCTATCAATATAGGAGAAAACAGAGTGAAACGCCAAAATTCAAACTGTTACTGGAAACGAACGCTTCAACATAGAAGAATGAAATTTGGGGAACCAAGTGGGCTTAGTGTACTGATTATTACCTGAAAGTATCATCCAGTTTGGGTGAAAAAATATTTGCTGAGATTTCTGGAGATTCGTAATTTTTGGAAGCTTGGCAACCCCTTTCAATGAAAGTGTTTCTAGCCTGTCACTGCTTAGGGCTACATCAATCGGAAACAGAACATAGAGATAGAACTTGAAACTTCTTAATTGTGTCAAGTTTCAAGAAGGTAGCACAAACCGTGTTTGATGTAGAGTTCCAAATACATCTATCAATATAGGAGAAAACAGAGTGAAACCTAAAAATTCAAACTGTTACTGGAAACGAAAGGTGCAACATTGAAGAACGAAATTTGGGGAACAAAGTGGGCTCAGTGTACTGATCATTACCTGAAAGTATCACCCAGTTTGGGTGAAAAAATATTTGCTGAGATTTCTGCAGATTCGTGATTTTTGGAAGCTTGGCAACCCCTTTCAATGAAAGTGTTTCTCGTCTGTCACTGCTTAGGGCTACACCAATAGGAAACAACATGTAGAGATAGAACTTGAAACTACTTAATTGTGTCAAGTTTCAAGAAGCTAGCCAAACCGTGCTTGATTTAGAGTTCCAAATACATCTATCAATATAGGAGAAAACAGAGTGAAACCTAAAAATTCAAACTGTTATTGGAACCAAAACTTCAACATTGAAGAACGAAATTTGGGGAACAAAGTGGGCTCAGTGTACTGATCATTTCCTGAAAGTATCACCCAGTTTGGGTGTAAAAATATTTGCTGAGATTTCTGGAGATTCGTAATTTTTGGAAGCTTGGCAACCCCTTTCAATGAAAGTGTTTCTCGCCTGTCACTGCTTAGGGCTACACCAATAGGAAACAACATGTAGAGATAGAACTTGAAACTCCTTAATTGTGTCAAGTTTCAAGAAGCTAGCACAAACCGTGCTTGATTTAGAGTTCCAAATACATCTATCAATATAGGAGAAAACAGAGTGAAACGCCAAAATTCAAAGTGTTACTGGAAACGAACGCTTCAACATAGAAGAACGAAATTTGGGGAACCAAGTGGGCTTAGTGTACTGATCATTACCTGAAAGTATCATCCAGTTTGGGTGAAAAAATATTTGCTGAGATTTCAGGAGATCCGTAATTTTTGGAAGCTTGGCAACCCCTTTCAATGAAAGTGTTTCTAGCCTGTCACTGCTTAGGGCTACATCAATCGGAAACAGAACATAGAGATAGAACTTGAAACTACTTAATTGTGTCAAGTTTCAAGAAGGTAGCACAAACCGTGTTTGATGTAGAGTTCCAAATACATCTATCAATATAGGAGAAAACAGAGTGAAACCTAAAATTTCAAACTGTTACTGGAAACGAAAGCTGCAACATTGAAGAACGAAATTTGGGGATCAAAGTGGGCTCAGTGTACTGATCATTACCTGAAAGTATCACCCAGTTTGGGTTAAAAAATATTCGCTGAGATTTCTGGAGATTCGTGATTTTTGGAAGCTTGGCAACCCCTTTCAATGAAAGTGTTTCTCGTCTGTCACTGCTTAGGGCTACATCAATAGGAAAAAAAATAGAGATAGAACTTGAAACTACTTAATTGTGTCAAGTTTCAAGAAGCTAGCACAAACCGTGTTTGATTCAGAGTTCCAAATACATCTATCCATATAGGAGAAAACACAGTGAAACACCAAAATTCAAACTGATATTGGAAACGAACTCTTCAACATAGAAGATCGAATTTGGGGAACCAAGTGGGCTCAGTGTACTGATCATTACCTGAAAGTATCATCTAGTTTGGGTGAAAAAATGTTTCCTGAGATTTCTGGAGATTCGTAATTTTTGGACGCTTGGCAACCCCTTTCAATGAAAGTGTTTCTCGCCTGTCACTGCTTAGGGCTACATCAATCGGAAACAGAACATAGAGATAGAACTTGAAACTACTTAATTGTGTCAAGTTTCAAGAAGCTAACACAAACCGTGTTTGATTTAGAGTTCCAAATACATCTATCAATATAGGAGAAAACAGAGTGAAACCTAAAATTTCAAACTGTTACTGGAAACGAAAGCTGCAACATTGAAGAACGAAATTTGGGGAACAAAGTGGGCTCAGTGTACTGATCATTACCTGAAAGTATCACCCAGTTTGGGTTAAAAAATATTCGCTGAGATTTCTGGAGATTCGTGATTTTTGGAAGCTTGGCAACCCCTTTCAATGAAAGTGTTTCTCGTCTGTCACTGCTTAGGGCTACATCAATAGGAAAAAAAATAGAGATAGAACTTGAAACTACTTAATTGTGTCAAGTTTCAAGAAGCTAGCACAAACCGTGTTTGATTTAGAGTTCCAAATACATCTATCAATATAGGAGAAAACACAGTGAAACACCAAAATTCAAACTGATATTGGAAACGAACTCTTCAACATAGAAGATCGAAATTTGGGGAACCAAGTGGGCTCAGTGTACTGATCATTACCTGAAAGTATCACCCAGTTTGGGTGTAAAAATATTTGCTGAGATTTCTGGAGATTCGTAATTTTTGGAAGCTTGGCAACCCCTTTCAATGAAAGTGTTTCTCGTCTGTCACTGCTTAGGGCTACACCAATAGGAAACAACATGTAGATAGAACTTGAAACTACTTAATTGTGTCAAGTTTCAAGAAGCTAGCACAAACCGTGCTTGATTTAGAGTTCCAAATACATCTATCAATATAAGAGAAAACAGAGTGAAACCTAAAAATTCAAACTGTTATTGGAACCAAAACTTCAACATTGAAGAACGAAATTTGGGGAACAAAGTGGGCTCAGTGTACTGATCATTACCTGAAAGTATCACCCAGTTTGGGTGTAAAAATATTTGCTGAGATTTCTGGAGATTCGTAATTTTTGGAAGCTTGGCAACCCCTTTCAATGAAAGTGTTTCTCGTCTGTCACTGCTTAGGGCTACATCAATAGGAAACAGAACATAGAGTTAGAACTTGAAACTACTTAATTGTGTCAAGTTTCAAGAGGCTAGCACAAACCGTGCTTGATTTAGAGTTCCAAATACATCTATCAATATAGGAGAAAACAGAGTGAAACGCCAAAATTCAAACTGTTACTGGAAACGAACGCTTCAACATAGAAGAATGAAATTTGGGGAACCAAGTGGGCTTAGTGTACTGATTATTACCTGAAAGTATCATCCAGTTTGGGTGAAAAAATATTTGCTGAGATTTCTGGAGATTCGTAATTTTTGGAAGCTTGGCAACCCCTTTCAATGAAAGTGTTTCTAGCCTGTCACTGCTTAGGGCTACATCAATCGGAAACAGAACATAGACATAGAACTTGAAACTACTTAATTGTGTCAAGTTTCAAGAAGGTAGCACAAACCGTGTTTGATGTAGAGTTCCAAATACATCTATCAATATAGGAGAAAACAGAGTGAAACCTAAAAATTCAAACTGTTACTGGAAACGAAAGGTGCAACATTGAAGAACGAAATTTGGGGAACAAAGTGGGCTCAGTGTACTGATCATTACCTGAAAGTATCACCCAGTTTGGGTGAAAAAATATTTGCTGAGATTTCTGCAGATTCGTGATTTTTGGAAGCTTGGCAACCCCTTTCAATGAAAGTGTTTCTCGTCTGTCACTGCTTAGGGCTACACCAATAGGAAACAACATGTAGAGATAGAACTTGAAACTACTTAATTGTGTCAAGTTTCAAGAAGCTAGCACAAACCGTGGTTGATTTAGAGTTCCAAATACATCTATCAATATAGGAGAAAACAGAGTGAAACCTAAAAATTCAAACTGTTATTGGAACCAAAACTTCAACATTGAAGAACGAAATTTGGGGAACAAAGTGGGCTCAGTGTACTGATCATTACCTGAAAGTATCACCCAGTTTGGGTGTAAAAATATTTGCTGAGATTTCAGGAGATCCGTAATTTTTGGAAGCTTGGCAACCCCTTTCAATGAAAGTGTTTCTTGCCTGTCACTGCTTAGGGCTACATCAATCGGAAACAGAACATAGAGATAGAACTTGAAACTACTTAATTGTGTCAAGTTTCAAGAAGCTAACACAAACCGTGTTTGATTTAGAGTTCCAAATACATCTATCAATATAGGAGAAAACAGAGTGAAACCTAAAAATTCAAACTGTTACTGGAAACGAAAGCTTCAACATTGAAGAACGAAATTTGGGGAACAAAGTGGGCTCAGTGTACTGATCATTACCTGAAAGTATCACCCAGTTTGGGTGTAAAAATGTTTGCTGAGATTTCTGGAGATTCGTAATTTTTGGAAGCTTGGCAACCCCTTTCAATGAAAGTGTTTCTCGTCTGTCACTGCTTAGAGCTACACCAATAGGAAACAACATGTAGAGATAGAACTTGAAACTACTTAATTGTGTCAAGTTTCAAGAAGCTAGCACAAACCGTGCTTGATTTAGAGTTCCAAATACATCTATCAATATAAGAGAAAACAGAGTGAAACGCCAAAATACAAACTGTTATTGGAACCAAAACTTCAACATTGAAGAAAGAAATTTGGGGAACAAAGTGGGCTCAGTGTACTGATCATTACCTGAAAGTATCACCCAGTTTGGGTGTAAAAATATTTGCTGAGATTTCTGGAGATTCTTAATTTTTGGAAGCTTGGCAACCCCTTTCAATGAAAGTGTTTCTCGCCTGTCACTGCTTAGGGCTACATCAATTAGAAACAGAACATGAAGTTAGAACTTGAAACTACTTAATTGTGTCAAGTTTCAAAAGGCTAGCACAAACCGTGCTTGATTTAGAGTTCCAAATACATCTATCAATACAGGAGAAAACAGAGTGAAACGCCAAAATTCAAACTGTTACTGGAAACGAACGCTTCAACATAGAAGAACGAAATTTGGGGAACCAAGTGGGCTTAGTGTACTGATCATTACCTGAAAGTATCATCCAGTTTGGGTGAAAAAATATTTGCTGAGATTTCAGGAGATCCGTAATTGTTGGAAGCTTGGCAACCCCTTTCAATGAAAGTGTTTCTAGCCTGTCACTGCTTAGGGCTACATCAATCGGAAACAGAACATAGAGATAGAACTTGAAACTTCTTAATTGTGTGAAGTTTCAAAAAGCTAGCACAAACCGTGCTTGATTTAGAGTTCCAAATACATCTATCAATATAGGACAAACAGAGTGAAACGCCAAAATTAAAACTGGTACTGGAAACGAACGCTTCAACATAGAAGAACGAAATTTGGGGAACCAAGTGGGCTTAGTGTACTGATCATTACCTGAAAGTATCATCCAGTTTGGGTGAAAAAATGTTTCCTCAGATTTCTGGAGATTCGTAATTTTTGGACGCTTGGCAACCCCTTTCACTGAAAGTGTTTCTCGCCTGTCACTGCTTAGGGCTACATCAATCGGAAACAGAACATAAAGATAGAACTTGAAACTACTTAATTGTGTCAAGTTTCAAGAAGCTAACACAAACCGTGTTTGATTTAGAGTTCCAAATACATCTATCAATATAGGAGAAAACAGAGTGAAACCTAAAAATTCAAACTGTTACTGGAAACGAAAGCTTCACCATTGAAGAACGAAATTTGGGGAACAAAGTGGGCTCAGTGTACTGATCATTACCTGAAAGTATCACCCAGTTTGGGTGAAAAAATATTTGCTGAGATTTCTGGAGATTCGTGATTTTTGGAAGCTTGGCAACCCCTTTCAATGAAAGTGTTTCTCGTCTGTCACTGCTTAGGGCTACACCAATAGGAAACAAAATATAGAGATAGAACTTGAAACTACTTAATTGTGTCAAGTTTCAAGAAGCTAGCCCAAACCATGTTTGATTTAGAGTTCCAAATACATCTATCAATATAGGAGAAAACAGAGTGAAACACCAAAATTCAAACTGTTACTGGAAACGAACGCTTCAACATAGAAGAACGAAATCTGGGGAACCAAGTGGGCTTAGTGTACTGATCATTACCTGAAAGTATCATCCAGTTTGGGGGAAAAATGTTTCCTGAGATTTCTGGAGATTCGTAATTTTTGGACGCTTGGCAACCCCTTTCACTGAAAGTGTTTCTTGCCTGTCACTGCTTAGGGCTACATCAATCGGAAACAGAACATAGAGATAGAACTTGAAACTACTTAATTGTGTCAAGTTTCAAGAAGCTAACACAAACCGTGTTTGATTTAGAGTTCCAAATACATCTATCAGTATAGGAGAAAACAGAGTGAAACCTAAAACTTCAAACTGTTACTGGAAACGAAAGGTGCAACATTGAAGAACGAAATTTGGGGAACAAAGTGGGCTCAGTGTACTGATCATTACCTGAAAGTATCACCCAGTTTGGGTGAAAAAATATTTGCTGAGATTTCTGGAGATTCGTGATTTTTGGAAGCTTGGCAACCCCTTTCAATGAAAGTGTTTCTCGTCTGTCACTGCATAGGGCTACACCAATAGGAAACAACATGTAGAGATAGAACTTGAAACTACTTAATTGTGTCAAGTTTCAAGAAGCTAGCACAAACCGTGCTTGATTTAGAGTTCCAAATACATCTATCAATATAGGAGAAAACAGAGTGAAACCTAAAAATTCAAACTGTTATTGGAACCAAAACTTCAACATTGAAGAACGAAATTTGGGGAACAAAGTGGGCTCAGTGTACTGATCATTACCTGAAAGTATCACCCAGTTTGGGTGTAAAAATATTTGCTGAGATTTCTGGAGATTCGTAATTTTTGGAAGCTTGGCAACCCCTTTCAATGAAAGTGTTTCTCGCCTGTCACTGCTTAGGGCTACATCAATAGGAAACAGAACATAGAGTTAGAACTTGAAACTACTTAATTGTGTCAAGTTTCAAGAGGCTAGCACAAACCGTGCTTGATTTAGAGTTCCAAATACATCTATCAATATAGGAGAAAACAGAGTGAAACACCAAAATTCAAACTGTTACTGGAAACGAACGCTTCAACATAGAAGAACGAAATTTGGGGAACCAAGTGGGCTTAGTGTACTGAGTATTACCTGAAAGTATCATCCAGTATGGGTGAAAAAATATTTGCTGAGATTTCTGGAGATTCGTGATTTTTGGAAGCTTGGCAACCCCTTTCAATGAAAGTGTTTCTCGTCTGTCACTGCTTAGGGCTACACCAATAGGAAACAAAATATAGAGATAGAACTTGAAACTACTTAATTGTGTCAAGTTTCAAGAAGCTAGCACAAACCATGTTTGATTTAGAGTTCCAAATACATCTATCAATATAGGAGAAAACAGAGTGAAACCTAAAAATTCAAACTGTTACTGGAAACGAACGCTTCAACATAGAAGAACGAAATCTGGGGAACCAAGTGGGCTTAGTGTACTGATCATTACCTGAAAGTATCATCCAGTTTGGGTGAAAAAATGTTTCCTGAGATTTCTGGAGATTCGTAATTTTTGGACGCTTGGCAACCCCTTTCAATGAAAGTGTTTCTCGCCTGTCACTGCTTAGGGCTACATCAATCGGAAACAGAACATAGAGATAGAACTTGAAACTACTTAATTGTGTCAAGTTTCAAGAAGCTAACACAAACCGTGTTTGATTTAGAGTTCCAAATACATCGATCAATATAGGAGAAAACAGAGTGAAACCTAAAAATTCAAACTGTTACTGGAAACGAAAGCTTCAACATTGAAGAACGAAATTTGGGGACCAAAGTGGGCTCAGTGTACTGATCATTACCTGAAAGTATCACCCAGTTTGGGTGTAAAAATATTTGCTGAGATTTCTGGAGATTCGTAATTTTTGGAAGCTTGGCAACCCCTTTTAATGAAAGTGTTTCTCGCCTGTCACTGCTTAGGGCTACATCAATAGGAAACAGAACATAGAGTTAGAACTTGAAACTACTTAATTGTGTCAAGTTTCAAGAGGCTAGCACAAACCGTGCTTGATTTAGAATTCCAAATACATCTATCAATATAGGAGAAAACAGAGTGAAACGCCAAAATTCAAACTGTTACTGGAAACGAACGCTTCAACATAGAAGAATGAAATTTGGGGAACCAAGTCACCTTAGTGTACTGATCATTACCTGAAAGTATCACCCAGTTTGGGTGAAAAAATATTTGCTGAGATTTCTGCAGATTCATGATTTTTGGAAGCTTGGCAACCCCTTTCAATGAAAGTGTTTCTCGCCTGTCACTGCTTAGGGCTACATCAATAGGAAACAGAACATAGAGTTAGAACTTGAAACTACTTAATTGTGTCAAGTTTCAAGAGGCTAGAACAAACCGTGCTTGATTTAGAGTTCCAAATACATCTATCAATATAGGAGAAAACAGAGTGAAACCTAAAATTTCAAACTGTTACTGGAAACGAATGCTGCAACATTGAAGAACGAAATTTGGGGAACAAAGTGGGCTCAGTGTACTGATCATTACCTGAAAGTATCACCCAGTTTGGGTGAAAAAATATTCGCTGAGATTTCTGGAGATTCGTGATTTTTGGAAGCTTGGCAACCCCTTTCAATGAAAGTGTTTCTCGTCTGTCACTGCTTAGGGCTACATCAATAGGAAAAAAAAATAGAGATAGAACTTGAAACTACTTAATTGTGTCAAGTTTCAAGAAGTTAGCACAAACCGTGTTTGATTCAGAGTTCCAAATACATCTATCCATATAGGAGAAAACACAGTGAAACACCAAAATTCAAACTGATATTGGAAACGAACACTTCAACATAGAAGATCAAAATTTGGGGAACCAAGTGGGCTCAGTGTACTGATCATTACCTGAAAGTATCATCCAGTTTGGGTGAAAAAATGTTTCCTGAGATTTCTGGAGATTCGTAATTTTTGGACGCTTGGCAACCCCTTTCAATGAAAGTGTTTCTCGCCTGTCACTGCTTAGGGCTACATCAATCGGAAACAGAACATAGAGATAGAACTTGAAACTACTTAATTGTGTCAAGTTTCAAGAAGCTAACACAAACCGTGTTTGATTTAGAGTTCCAAATACATCTATCAATATAGGAGAAAACAGAGTGAAACCTAAAAATTCAAACTGTTACTGGAAACGAAAGCTTCAACATTGAAGAACGAAATTTGGGGAACAAAGTGGGCTCAGTGTACTGATCATTACCTGAAAGTATCACCCAGTTTGGGTGTAAAAATATTTGCTGAGATTTCTGGAGATTCGTAATTTTTGGAAGCTTGGCAACCCCTTTCAATGAAAGTGTTTCTCGCCTGTCACTGCTTAGGGCTACATCAATAGGAAACAACATGTAGAGATAGAACTTAAAACTACTTAATTGTGTCAAGTTTCAAGAAGCTAGCACAGACCGTGCTTGATTTAGAGTTCCAAATACATCTATCAATATAAGAGAAAACAGAGTGAAACCTAAAAATTCAAACTGTTATTGGAACCAAAACTTCAACATTGAAGAACGAAATTTGGGGAACAAAGTGGGCTCAGTGTACTGATCATTACCTGAAAGTATCACCCAGTTTGGGTGTAAAAATATTTGCTGAGATTTCTGGAGATTCGTAATTTTTGGAAGCTTGGCAACCCCTTTCAATGAAAGTGTTTCTCACCTGTCACTGCTTAGGGCTACATCAATAGGAAACAGAACATAGAGTTAGAACTTGAAACTACTTAATTGTGTCAAGTTTCAAGAGGCTAGCACAAACCGTGCTTGATTTAGAGTTCCAAATACATCTATCAATATAGGAGAAAACAGAGTGAAACGCCAAAATTCAAACTGTTACTGGAAACGAACGCTTCAACATAGAAGAATGAAATTTGGGGAACCAAGTGGGCTTAGTGTACTGATTATTACCTGAAAGTATCATCCAGTTTGGGTGAAAAAATATTTGCTGAGATTTCTGGAGATTCGTAATTTTTGGAAGCTTGGCAACCCCTTTCAATGAAAGTGTTTCTAGCCTGTCACTACTTAGGGCTACATCAATCAGAAACAGAACATAGAGATAGAACTTGAAACTGCTTAATTGTGTCAAGTTTCAAGAAGGTAGCACAAACCGTGTTTGATGTAGAGTTCCAAATACATCTATCAATATAGGAGAAAACAGAGTGAAACCTAAAAATTCAAACTGTTACTGGAAACGAAAGGTGCAACATTGAAGAACGAAATTTGGGGAACAAAGAGGGCTCAGTGTACTGAACATTACCTGAAAGTATCACCCAGTTTGGGTGAAAAAATATTTGCTGAGATTTCTGCAGATTCGTGATTTTTGGAAGCTTGGCAACCCCTTTCAATGAAAGTGTTTCTCGTCTGTCACTGCTTAGGGCTACACCAATAGGAAACAACATGTAGAGATAGAACTTGAAACTACTTAATTGTGTCAAGTTTCAAGAAGCTAGCACAAACCGTGCTTGATTTAGAGTTCCAAATACATCTATCAATATAGGAGAAAACAGAGTGAAACCTAAAAATTCAAACTGTTATTGGAACCAAAACTTCAACATTGAAGAACGAAATTTGGGGAACAAAGTGGGCTCAGTGTACTGATCATTTCCTGAAAGTATCACCCAGTTTGGGTGTAAAAATATTTGCTGAGATTTCTGGAGATTCGTAATTTTTGGAAGCTTGGCAACCCCTTTCAATGAAAGTGTTTCTCGCCTGTCACTGCTTAGGGCTACATCAATAGGAAACAGAACATAGAGTTAGAACTTGAAACTACTTAATTGTGTCAAGTTTCAAGAGGCTAGCACAAACCGTGCTTGATTTAGAGTTCCAAATACATCTATCAATATAGGAGAAAACAGAGTGAAACGCAAAAATTCAAACTGTTACTGGAAACGAACGCTTCAACATAGAACAATGAAATTTGGGGAACCAAGTGGGCTTAGTGTACTGAGTATTACCTGAAAGTATCATCCAGTATGGGTGAAAAAATATTTGCTGAGATTTCTGGAGATTCGTGATTTTTGGAAGCTTGGCAACCCCTTTCAATGAAAGTGTTTCTCGTCTGTCACTGCTTAGGGCTACACCAATAGGAAACAAAATATAGAGATAGAACTTGAAACTACTTAATTGTGTCAAGTTTCAAGAAGCTAGCACAAACCATGTTTGATTTAGAGTTCCAAATACATCTATCAATATAGGAGAAAACAGAGTGAAACGCCAAAATTCAAACTGTTACTGGAAACGAACGCTTCAACATAGAAGAACGAAATCTGGGGAACCAAGTGGGCTTAGTGTACTGATCATTACCTGAAAGTATCATCCAGTTTGGGTGAAAAAATGTTTCCTGAGATTTCTGGAGATTCGTAATTTTTGGACGCTTGGCAACCCCTTTCAATGAAAGTGTTTCTCGCCTGTCACTGCTTAGGGCTACATCAATCGGAAACAGAACATAGAGATAGAACTTGAAACTACTTAATTGTGTCAAGTTTCAAGAAGCTAACACAAACCGTGTTTGATTTAGAGTTCCAAATACATCTATCAATATAGGAGAAAACAGAGTGAAACCTAAAAATTCAAACTGTTACTGGAAACGAAAGCTTCAACATTGAAGAACGAAATTTGGGGACCAAAGTGGGCTCAGTGTACTGATCATTACCTGAAAGTATCACCCAGTTTGGGTGTAAAAATATTTGCTGAGATTTCTGGAGATTCGTAATTTTTGGAAGCTTGGCAACCCCTTTTAATGAAAGTGTTTCTCGCCTGTCACTGCTTAGGGCTACATCAATAGGAAACAGAACATAGAGTTAGAACTTGAAACTACTTAATTGTGTCAAGTTTCAAGAGGCTAGCACAAACCGTGCTTGATTTAGAGTTCCAAATACATCTATCAATATAGGAGAAAACAGAGTGAAACGCCAAAATTCAAACTGTTACTGGAAACGAACGCTTCAACATAGAAGAATGAAATTTGGGGAACCAAGTCACCTTAGTGTACTGATCATTACCTGAAAGTATCACCCAGTTTGGGTGAAAAAATATTTGCTGAGATTTCTGCAGATTCATGATTTTTGGAAGCTTGGCAACCCCTTTCAATGAAAGTGTTTCTCGCCTGTCACTGCTTAGGGCTACATCAATAGGAAACAGAACATAGAGTTAGAACTTGAAACTACTTAATTGTGTCAAGTTTCAAGAGGCTAGCACAAACCGTGCTTGATTTAGAGTTCCAAATACATCTATCAATATAGGAGAAAACAGAGTGAAACCTAAAATTTCAAACTGTTACTGGAAACGAATGCTGCAACATTGAAGAACGAAATTTGGGGAACAAAGTGGGCTCAGTGTACTGATCATTACCTGAAAGTATCACCCAGTTTGGGTGAAAAAATATTCGCTGAGATTTCTGGAGATTCGTGATTTTTGGAAGCTTGGCAACCCCTTTCAATGAAAGTGTTTCTCGTCTGTCACTGCTTAGGGCTACATCAATAGGAAAAAAAAAATAGAGATAGAACTTGAAACTACTTAATTGTGTCAAGTTTCAAGAAGCTAGCACAAACCGTGTTTGATTCAGAGTTCCAAATACATCTATCCATATAGGAGAAAACACAGTGAAACACCAAAATTCAAACTGATATTGGAAACGAACACTTCAACATAGAAGATCAAAATTTGGGGAACCAAGTGGGCTCAGTGTACTGATCATTACCTGAAAGTATCATCCAGTTTGGGTGAAAAAATGTTTGCTGAGATTTCTGGAGATTCGTAATTTTTGGACGCTTGGCAACCCCTTTCAATGAAAGTGTTTCTCGCCTGTCACTGCTTAGGGCTACATCAATCGGAAACAGAACATAGAGATAGAACTTGAAACTACTTAATTGTGTCAAGTTTCAAGAAGCTAACACAAACCGTGTTTGATTTAGAGTTCCAAATACATCTATCAATATAGGAGAAAACAGAGTGAAACCTAAAAATTCAAACTGTTACTGGAAACGAAAGCTTCAACATTGAAGAACGAAATTTGGGGAACAAAGTGGGCTCAGTGTACTGATCATTACCTGAAAGTATCACCCAGTTTGGGTGTAAAAATATTTGCTGAGATTTCTGGAGATTCGTAATTTTTGGAAGCTTGGCAACCCCTTTCAATGAAAGTGTTTCTCGCCTGTCACTGCTTAGGGCTACATCAATAGGAAACAACATGTAGAGATAGAACTTAAAACTACTTAATTGTGTCAAGTTTCAAGAAGCTAGCACAGACCGTGCTTGATTTAGAGTTCCAAATACATCTATCAATATAAGAGAAAACAGAGTGAAACCTAAAAATTCAAACTGTTTTTGGAACCAAAACTTCAACATTGAAGAACGAAATTTGGGGAACAAAGTGGGCTCAGTGTACTGATCATTACCTGAAAGTATCACCCAGTTTGGGTGTAAAAATATTTGCTGAGATTTCTGGAGATTCGTAATTTTTGGAAGCTTGGCAACCCCTTTCAATGAAAGTGTTTCTCGCCTGTCACTGCTTAGGGCTACATCAATAGGAAACAGAACATAGAGTTAGAACTTGAAACTACTTAATTGTGTCAAGTTTCAAGAGGCTAGCACAAACCGTGCTTGATTTAGAGTTCCAAATACATCTATCAATATAGGAGAAAACAGAGTGAAACGCCAAAATTCAAACTGTTACTGGAAACGAACGCTTCAACATAGAAGAATGAAATTTGGGGAACCAAGTGGGCTTAGTGTACTGATTATTACCTGAAAGTATCATCCAGTTTGGGTGAAAAAATATTTGCTGAGATTTCTGGAGATTCGTAATTTTTGGAAGCTTGGCAACCCCTTTCAATGAAAGTGTTTCTAGCCTGTCACTACTTAGGGCTACATCAATCGGAAACAGAACATAGAGATAGAACATGAAACTGCTTAATTGTGTCAAGTTTCAAGAAGGTAGCACAAACCGTGTTTGATGTAGAGTTCCAAATACATCTATCAATATAGGAGAAAACAGAGTGAAACCTAAAAATTCAAACTGTTACTGGAAACGAAAGGTGCAACATTGAAGAACGAAATTTGGGGAACAAAGTGGGCTCAGTGTACTGATCATTACCTGAAAGTATCACCCAGCTTGGGTGAAAAAATATTTGCTGAGATTTCTGCAGATTCGTGATTTTTGGAAGCTTGGCAACCCCTTTCAATGAAAGTGTTTCTCGTCTGTCACTGCTTAGGGCTACACCAATAGGAAACAACATGTAGAGATAGAACTTGAAACTACTTAATTGTGTCAAGTTTCAAGAAGCTAGCACAAACCGTGCTTGATTTAGAGTTCCAAATACATCTATCAATATAGGAGAAAACAGAGTGAAACCTAAAAATTCAAACTGTTATTGGAACCAAAACTTCAACATTGAAGAACGAAATTTGGGGAACAAAGTGGGCTCAGTGTACTGATCATTTCCTGAAAGTATCACCCAGTTTGGGTGTAAAAATATTTGCTGAGATTTCTGGAGATTCGTAATTTTTGGAAGCTTGGCAACCCCTTTCAATGAAAGTGTTTCTCGCCTGTCACTGCTTAGGGCTACATCAATAGGAAACAGAACATAGAGTTAGAACTTGAAACTACTTAATTGTGTCAAGTTTCAAGAGGCTAGCACAAACCGTGCTTGATTTAGAGTTCCAAATACATCTATCAATATAGGAGAAAACAGAGTGAAACCTAAAAATTCAAACTGTTATTGGAACCAAAACTTCAACATTGAAGAACGAAATTTGGGGAACAAAGTGGGCTCAGTGTACTGATCATTACCTGAAAGTATCACCCAGTTTGGGTGTAAAAATATTTGCTGAGATTTCTGGAGATTCGTAATTTTTGGAAGCTTGGCAACCCCTTTCAATGAAAGTGTTTCTCGCCTGTCACTGCTTAGGGCTACATCAATAGGAAACAGAACATAGAGTTAGAACTTGAAACTACTTAATTGTGTCAAGTTTCAAGAAGCTAGCACAAACCATGTTTGATTTAGAGTTCCAAATACATCCATCAATATAGGAGAAAACAGAGTGAAACGCCAAAATTCAAACTGTTACTGGAAACGAACGCTTCAACATAGAAGAACGAAATCTGGGGAACCAAGTGGGCTCAGTGTACTGATCATTACCTGAAAGTATCATCCAGTTTGGGTGAAAAAATGTTTCCTGAGATTTCTGGAGATTCGTAATTTTTGGACGCTTGGCAACCCCTTTCAATGAAAGTGTTTCTCGCCTGTCACTGCTTAGGGCTACATCAATCGGAAACAGAACATAGAGATAGAACTTGAAACTACTTAATTGTGTCAAGTTTCAAGAAGCTAACACAAACCGTGTTTGATTTAGAGTTCCAAATACATCTATCAAAATAGGAGAAAACAGAGTGAAACCTAAAAATTCAAACTGTTACTGGAAACGAAAGCTTCAACATTGAAGAACGAAATTTGGGGAACAAAGTGGGCTCAGTGTACTGATCATTACCTGAAAGTATCACCCAGTTTGGGTGTAAAAATATTTGCTGAGATTTCTGGAGATTCGTGATTTTTGGAAGCTTGGCAACCCCTTTCAATGAAAGTGTTTCTCGTCTGTCACTGCTTAGGGCTACACCAATAGGAAACAACATGTAGAGATAGAACTTGAAACTCCTTAATTGTGTCAAGTTTCAAGAAGCTAGCACAAACCGTGCTTGATTTAGAGTTCCAAATACATCTATCAATATAGGAGAAAACAGAGTGAAACGCCAAAATTCAAACTGTTACTGGAAACGAACGCTTCAACATAGAAGAACGAAATTTGGGGAACCAAGTGGGCTTAGTGTACTGATTATTACCTGAAAGTATCATCCAGTTTGGGTGAAAAAATATTTGCTGAGATTTCAGGAGATCCGTAATTTTTGGAATCTTGGCAACCCCTTTCAATGAAAGTGTTTCTCGCCTGTCACTGCTTAGGGCTACATCAATCGGAAACAGAACATAGAGATAGAACTTGAAACTACTTAATTGTGTCAAGTTTCAAGAAGCTAACACAAACCGTGTTTGATTTAGAGTTCCAAATACATCTATCAATATAGGAGAAAACAGAGTGAAACCTAAAAATTCAAACTGTTACTGGAAACAAAAGGTTCAACATTGAAGAACGAAATTTGGGGAACAAAGTGGGCTCAGTGTACTGATCATTACCTGAAAGTATCACCCAGTTTGGGTGTAAAAATGTTTGCTGAGATTTCTGGAGATTCGTAATTTTTGGAAGCTTGGCAACCCCTTTCAATGAAAGTGTTTCTCGTCTGTCACTGCTTAGGGCTACACCAATAGGAAACAACATGTAGAGATAGAACTTGAAACTACTTAATTGTGTCAAGTTTCAAGAAGCTAGCACAAACCGTGCTTGATTTAGAGTTCCAAATACATCTATCAATATAGGAGAAAACAGAGTGAAACGCCAAAATTCAAACTGTTATTGGAACCAAAACTTCAACATTGAAGAACGAAATTTGGGGAACAAAGTGGGCTCAGTGTACTGATCATTACCTGAAAGTATCACCCAGTTTGGGTGTAAAAATATTTGCTGAGATTTCTGGAGATTCGTAATTTTTGGAAGCTTGGCAACCCCTTTCAATGAAAGTGTTTCTCGCCTGTCACTGCTTAGGGCTACATCAATAGGAAACAGAACATAGAGTTAGAACTTGAAACTACTTAATTGTGTCAAGTTTCAAGAGGCTAGCACAAACCGTGCTTGATTTAGAGTTCCAAACACATCTATCAATACAGGAGAAAACAGAGTGAAACGCCAAAATTCAAACTGTTACTGGAAACGAAAGCTTCAACATAGAAGAACGAAATTTGGGGAACCAAGTGGGCGTAGTGTACTGATCATTACCTGAAAGTATCATCCAGTTTGGGTGAAAAAATATTTGCTGAGATTTCAGGAGATCCGTAATTTTTGGAAGCTCGGCAACCCCTTTCAATGAAAGTGTTTCTAGCCTGTCACTGCTTAGGGCTACATCAATCGGAAACAGAACATAGAGATAGAACTTGAAACTACTTAATTGTGTCAAGTTTCAAGAAGGTAGCACAAACCGTGTTTGATGTAGAGTTCCAAATACATCTATCAATATAGGAGAAAACAGAGTGAAACCTAAAAATTCAAACTGTTATTGGAACCAAAACTTCAACATTGAAGAACGAAATTTGGGGAACAAAGTGGGCTCAGTGTACTGATCATTACCTGAAAGTATCACCCAGTTTGGGTGTAAAAATATTTGCTGAGATTTCTGGAGATTAGTAATTTTTGGAAGCTTGGCAACCCCTTTCAATGAAAGTGTTTCTCGTCTGTCACTGCTTAGGGCTACACCAATAGGAAACAACATGTAGAGATAGAACTTGAAACTCCTTAATTGTGTCAAGTTTCAAGAAGCTAGCACAAACCGTGCTTGATTTAGAGTTCCAAATACATCTATCAATATAGGAGAAAACAGAGTGAAACGCCAAAATTCAAACTGTTACTGGAAACGAACGCTTCAACATAGAAGAACGAAATTTGGGGAACCAAGTGGGCTTAGTGTACTGATTATTACCTGAAAGTATCATCCAGTTTGGGTGAAAAAATATTTGCTGAGATTTCAGGAGATCCGTAATTTTTGGAATCTTGGCAACCCCTTTCAATGAAAGTGTTTCTCGCCTGTCACTGCTTAGGGCTACATCAATCGGAAACAGAACATAGAGATAGAACTTGAAACTACTTAATTGTGTCAAGTTTCAAGAAGCTAACACAAACCGTGTTTGATTTAGAGTTCCAAATACATCTATCAATATAGGAGAAAACAGAGTGAAACCTAAAAATTCAAACTGTTACTGGAAACAAAAGGTTCAACATTGAAGAACGAAATTTGGGGAACAAAGTGGGCTCAGTGTACTGATCATTACCTGAAAGTATCACCCAGTTTGGGTGTAAAAATGTTTGCTGAGATTTCTGGAGATTCGTAATTTTTGGAAGCTTGGCAACCCCTTTCAATGAAAGTGTTTCTCGTCTGTCACTGCTTAGGGCTACACCAATAGGAAACAACATGTAGAGATAGAACTTGAAACTACTTAATTGTGTCAAGTTTCAAGAAGCTAGCACAAACCGTGCTTGATTTAGAGTTCCAAATACATCTATCAATATAGGAGAAAACAGAGTGAAACGCCAAAATTCAAACTGTTATTGGAACCAAAACTTCAACATTGAAGAACGAAATTTGGGGAACAAAGTGGGCTCAGTGTACTGATCATTACCTGAAAGTATCACCCAGTTTGGGTGTAAAAATATTTGCTGAGATTTCTGGAGATTCGTAATTTTTGGAAGCTTGGCAACCCCTTTCAATGAAAGTGTTTCTCGCCTGTCACTGCTTAGGGCTACATCAATAGGAAACAGAACATAGAGTTAGAACTTGAAACTACTTAATTGTGTCAAGTTTCAAGAGGCTAGCACAAACCGTGCTTGATTTAGAGTTCCAAACACATCTATCAATACAGGAGAAAACAGAGTGAAACGCCAAAATTCAAACTGTTACTGGAAACGAAAGCTTCAACATAGAAGAACGAAATTTGGGGAACCAAGTGGGCGTAGTGTACTGATCATTACCTGAAAGTATCATCCAGTTTGGGTGAAAAAATATTTGCTGAGATTTCAGGAGATCCGTAATTTTTGGAAGCTCGGCAACCCCTTTCAATGAAAGTGTTTCTAGCCTGTCACTGCTTAGGGCTACATCAATCGGAAACAGAACATAGAGATAGAACTTGAAACTACTTAATTGTGTCAAGTTTCAAGAAGGTAGCACAAACCGTGTTTGATGTAGAGTTCCAAATACATCTATCAATATAGGAGAAAACAGAGTGAAACCTAAAAATTCAAACTGTTATTGGAACCAAAACTTCAACATTGAAGAACGAAATTTGGGGAACAAAGTGGGCTCAGTGTACTGATCATTACCTGAAAGTATCACCCAGTTTGGGTGTAAAAATATTTGCTGAGATTTCTGGAGATTAGTAATTTTTGGAAGCTTGGCAACCCCTTTCAATGAAAGTGTTTCTCGTCTGTCACTGCTTAGGGCTACACCAATAGGAAACAACATGTAGAGATAGAACTTGAAACTCCTTAATTGTGTCAAGTTTCAAGAAGCTAGCACAAACCGTGCTTGATTTAGAGTTCCAAATACATCTATCAATATAGGAGAAAACAGAGTGAAACGCCAAAATTCAAACTGTTACTGGAAACGAACGCTTCAACATAGAAGAACGAAATTTGGGGAACCAAGTGGGCTTAGTGTACTGATTATTTCCTGAAAGTATCATCCAGTTTGGGTGAAAAAATATTTGCTGAGATTTCAGGAGATCCGTAATTTTTGGAATCTTGGCAACCCCTTTCAATGAAAGTGTTTCTCGCCTGTCACTGCTTAGGGCTACATCAATCGGAAACAGAACATAGAGATAGAACTTGAAACTACTTAATTGTGTCAAGTTTCAAGAAGCTAACACAAACCGTGTTTGATTTAGAGTTCCAAATACATCTATCAATATAGGAGAAAACAGAGTGAAACCTAAAAATTCAAACTGTTACTGGAAACAAAAGGTTCAACATTGAAGAACGAAATTTGGGGAACAAAGTGGGCTCAGTGTACTGATCATTACCTGAAAGTATCACCCAGTTTGGGTGTAAAAATGTTTGCTGAGATTTCTGGAGATTCGTAATTTTTGGAAGCTTGGCAACCCCTTTCAATGAAAGTGTTTCTCGTCTGTCACTGCTTAGGGCTACACCAATAGGAAACAACATGTAGAGATAGAACTTGAAACTACTTAATTGTGTCAAGTTTCAAGAAGCTAGCACAAACCGTGCTTGATTTAGAGTTCCAAATACATCTATCAATATAGGAGAAAACAGAGTGAAACGCCAAAATTCAAACTGTTATTGGAACCAAAACTTCAACATTGAAGAACGAAATTTGGGGAACAAAGTGGGCTCAGTGTACTGATCATTACCTGAAAGTATCACCCAGTTTGGGTGTAAAAATATTTGCTGAGATTTCTGGAGATTCGTAATTTTTGGAAGCTTGGCAACCCCTTTCAATGAAAGTGTTTCTCGCCTGTCACTGCTTAGGGCTACATCAATAGGAAACAGAACATAGAGTTAGAACTTGAAACTACTTAATTGTGTCAAGTTTCAAGAGGCTAGCACAAACCGTGCTTGATTTAGAGTTCCAAATACATCTATCAATACAGGAGAAAACAGAGTGAAACGCCAAAATTCAAACTGTTACTGGAAACGAAAGCTTCAACATAGAAGAACGAAATTTGGGGAACCAAGTGGGCTTAGTGTACTGATCATTACCTGAAAGTATCATCCAGTTTGGGTGAAAAAATATTTGCTGAGATTTCAGGAGATCCGTAATTTTTGGAAGCTCGGCAACCCCTTTCAATGAAAGTGTTTCTAGCCTGTCACTGCTTAGGGCTACATCAATCGGAAACAGAACATAGAGATAGAACTTGAAACTACTTAATTGTGTCAAGTTTCAAGAAGGTAGCACAAACCGTGTTTGATGTAGAGTTCCAAATACATCTATCAATATAGGAGAAAACAGAGTGAAACCTAAAAATTCAAACTGTTATTGGAACCAAAACTTCAACATTGAAGAACGAAATTTGGGGAACAAAGTGGGCTCAGTGTACTGATCATTACCTGAAAGTATCACCCAGTTTGGGTGAAAAAATATTCGCTGAGATTTCTGGAGATTCGTGATTTTTGGAAGCTTGGCAACCCCTTTCAATGAAAGTGTTTCTCGTCTGTCACTGCTTAGGGCTACATCAATAGGAAAAAAAATAGAGATAGAACTTGAAACTACTTAATTGTGTCAAGTTTCAAGAAGCTAGCACAAACCGTGTTTGATTCAGAGTTCCAAATACATCTATCCATATAGGAGAAAACACAGTGAAACACCAAAATTCAAACTGATATTGGAAACGAACACTTCAACATAGAAGATCGAAATTTGGGGAACCAAGTGGGCTCAGTGTACTGATCATTACCTGAAAGTATCATCCAGTTTGGGTGAAAAAATGTTTCCTGAGATTTCTGGAGATTCGTAATTTTTGGACGCTTGGCAACCCCTTTCAATGAAAGTGTTTCTCGCCTGTCACTGCTTAGGGCTACATCAATCGGAAACAGAACATAGAGATAGAACTTGAAACTACTTAATTGTGTCAAGTTTCAAGAAGCTAACACAAACCGTGTTTGATTTAGAGTTCCAAATACATCTATCAATATAGGAGAAAACAGAGTGAAACCTAAAAATTCAAACTGTTACTGGAAACGAAAGCTTCAACATTGAAGAACGAAATTTGGGGAACAAAGTGGGCTCAGTGTACTGATCATTACCTGAAAGTATCACCCAGTTTGGGTGTAAAAATGTTTGCTGAGATTTCTGGAGATTCGTAATTTTTGGAAGCTTGGCAACCCCTTTCAATGAAAGTGTTTCTCGTCTGTCACTGCTTAGGGCTACACCAATAGGAAACAACATGTAGAGGTAGAAGTTGAAACTACTTAATTGTGTCAAGTTTCAAGAAGCTAGCACAAACCGTGCTTGATTTAGAGTTCCAAATACATCTATCAATATAGGAGAAAACAGAGTGAAACGCCAAAATTCAAACTGTTACTGGAAACGAACGCTTCAACATAGAAGAACGAAATTTGAGGAACCAAGTGGGCTTAGTGTACTGATTATTACCTGAAAGTATCATCGAGTTTGGGTGAAAAAATATTTGCTGAGATTTCAGGAGATCCGTAATTTTTGGAAGCTTGGCAACCCCTTTCAATGAAAGTGTTTCTCGCCTGTCACTGATTAGGGCTACATCAATCGGAAACAGAACATAGAGATAGAACTTGAAACTACTTAATTGTGTCAAGTTTCAAGAAGCTAACACAAACCGTGTTTGATTTAGAGTTCCAAATACATCTATCAATATAGGAGAAAACAGAGTGAAACCTAAAAATTCAAACTGTTACTGGAAACGAAAGCTTCAACATTGAAGAACGAAATTTGGGGAACAAAGTGGGCTCAGTGTACTGATCATTACCTGAAAGTATCACCCAGTTTGGGTGTAAAAATGTTTGCTGAGATTTCTGGAGATTCGTAATTTTTGGAAGCTTGGCAACCCCTTTCAATGAAAGTGTTTCTCGTCTGTCACTGCTTAGAGCTACACCAATAGGAAACAACATGTAGAGATAGAACTTGAAACTACTTAATTGTGTCAAGTTTCAAGAAGCTAGCACAAACCGTGCTTGATTTAGAGTTCCAAATACATCTATCAATATAAGAGAAAACAGAGTGAAACGCCAAAATACAAACTGTTATTGGAACCAAAACTTCAACATTGAAGAAAGAAATTTGGGGAACAAAGTGGGCTCAGTGTACTGATCATTACCTGAAAGTATCACCCAGTTTGGGTGTAAAAATATTTGCTGAGATTTCTGGAGATTCGTAATTTTTGGAAGCTTGGCAACCCCTTTCAATGAAAGTGTTTCTCGCCTGTCACTGCTTAGGGCTACATCAATAGGAAACAGAAAATGAAGTTAGAACTTGAAACTACTTAATTGTGTCAAGTTTCAAAAGGCTAGCACAAACCGTGCTTGATTTAGAGTTCCAAATACATCTATCAATACAGGAGAAAACAGAGTGAAACGCCAAAATTCAAACTGTTACTGGAAACGAACGCTTCAACATAGAAGAACGAAATTTGAGGAACCAAGTGGGCTTAGTGTACTGATTATTACCTGAAAGTATCATCCAGTTTGGGTGAAAAAATATTTGCTGAGATTTCAGGAGATCCGTAATTTTTGGAAGCTTGGCAACCCCTTTCAATGAAAGTGTTTCTCGCCTGTCACTGATTAGGGCTACATCAATCGGAAACAGAACATAGAGATAGAACTTGAAACTACTTAATTGTGTCAAGTTTCAAGAAGCTAACACAAACCGTGTTTGATTTAGAGTTCCAAATACATCTATCAATATAGGAGAAAACAGAGTGAAACCTAAAAATTCAAACTGTTACTGGAAACGAAAGCTTCAACATTGAAGAACGAAATTTGGGGAACAAAGTGGGCTCAGTGTACTGATCATTACCTGAAAGTATCACCCAGTTTGGGTGTAAAAATGTTTGCTGAGATTTCTGGAGATTCGTAATTTTTGGAAGCTTGGCAACCCCTTTCAATGAAAGTGTTTCTCGTCTGTCACTGCTTAGAGCTACACCAATAGGAAACAACATGTAGAGATAGAACTTGAAACTACTTAATTGTGTCAAGTTTCAAGAAGCTAGCACAAACCGTGCTTGATTTAGAGTTCCAAATACATCTATCAATATAAGAGAAAACAGAGTGAAACGCCAAAATACAAACTGTTATTGGAACCAAATCTTCAACATTGAAGAAAGAATTTTGGGGAACAAAGTGGGCTCAGTGTACTGATCATTACCTGAAAGTATCACCCAGTTTGGGTGTAAAAATATTTGCTGAGATTTCTGGAGATTCGTAATTTTTGGAAGCTTGGCAACCCCTTTCAATGAAAGTGTTTCTCGCCTGTCACTGCTTAGGGCTACATCAATAGGAAACAGAAAATGAAGTTAGAACTTGAAACTACTTAATTGTGTCAAGTTTCAAAAGGCTAGCACAAACCGTGCTTGATTTAGAGTTCCAAATACATCTATCAATACAGGAGAAAACAGAGTGAAACGCCAAAATTCAAACTGTTACTGGAAACGAACGCTTCAACATAGAAGAACGAAATTTGGGGAACCAAGTGGGCTTAGTGTACTGATCATTACCTGAAAGTATCATCCAGTTTGGGTGAAAAAATATTTGCTGAGATTTTAGGAGATCCGTAATTTTTGGAAGCTTGGCAACCCCTTTCAATGAAAGTGTTTCTAGCCTGTCACTGCTTAGGGCTACATCAATCGGAAACAGAACATAGAGATAGAACTTGAAACTACTTAATTGTGTCAAGTTTCAAGAAGGTAGCACAAACCGTGTTTGATGTAGAGTTCCAAATACATCTATCAATATAGGAGAAAACAGAGTGAAACCTAAAATTTCAAACTGTTACTGGAAACGAAAGGTGCAACATTGAAGAACGAAATTTGGGGAACAAAGTGGGCTCAGTGTACTGATCATTACCTGAAAGTATCACCCAGTTTGGGTGAAAAAATATTCGCTGAGATTTCTGGAGATTCGTGATTTTTGGAAGCTTGGCAACCCCTTTCAATGAAAGTGTTTCTCGTCTGTCACTGCTTAGGGCTACATCAATAGGAAAAAAAATAGAGATAGAACTTGAAACTACTTAATTGTGTCAAGTTTCAAGAAGCTAGCACAAACCGTGTTTGATTCAGAGTTCCAAATACATCTATCCATATAGGAGAAAACACAGTGAAACACCAAAATTCAAACTGATATTGGAAACGAACACTTCAACATAGAAGATCGAAATTTGGGGAACCAAGTGGGCTCAGTGTACTGATCATTACCTGAAAGTATCATCCAGTTTGGGTGAAAAAATGTTTGCTGAGATTTCTGGAGATTCGTAATTTTTGGAAGCTTGGCAACCCCTTTCAATGAAAGTGTTTCTCGTCTGTCACTGCTTAGGGCTACACCAATAGGAAACAACATGTAGAGATAGAATTTGAAACTACTTAATTGTGTCAAGTTTCAAGAAGCTAGCACAAATCGTGCTTGATTTACAGTTCCAAATACATCTATCAATATAGGAGAAAACAGAGTGAAACGCCAAAATTCAAACTGTTACTGGAAACGAACGCTTCAACATAGAAGAACGAAATTTGAGGAACCAAGTGGGCTTAGTGTACTGATTATTACCTGAAAGTATCATCCAGTTTGGGTGAAAAAATATTTGCTGAGATTTCTGGAGATTCGTAATTTTTGGACGCTTGGCAACCCCTTTCAATGAAAGTGTTTCTCGCCTGTCACTGCTTAGGGCTACATCAATTGGAAACAGAACATAGAGATAGAACTTGAAACTACTTAATTGTGTCAAGTTTCAAGAAGCTAAAACAAACCGTGTTTGATTTAGAGTTCCAAATACATCTATCAATATAGGAGAAAACAGAGTGAAACCTAAAAATTCAAACTGTTACTGGAAACGAAAGCTTCAACATTGAAGAACGAAATTTGGGGAACAATGTGGGCTCAGTGTACTGATCATTACCTGAAAGTATCACCCAGTTTGGGTGTAAAAATGTTTGCTGAGATTTCTGGAGATTCGTAATTTTTGGAAGCTTGGCAACCCCTTTCAATGAAAGTGTTTCTCGTCTGTCACTGCTTAGAGCTACACAAATAGGAAACAACATGTAGAGATAGAACTTGAAACTACTTAATCGTGTCAAGTTTCAAGAGGCTAGCACAAACCGTGCTTGATTTAGAGTTCCAAATACATCAATCAATATAAGAGAAAACAGAGTGAAACGCCAAAATTCAAACTGTTATTGGAACCAAAACTTCAACATTGAAGAACGAAATTTGGGGAACAAAGTGGGCTCAGTGTACTGATCATTACCTGAAAGTATCACCCAGTTTGGGTGTAAAAATATTTGCTGAGATTTCTGGAGATTCGTAATTTTTGGAAGCTTGGCAACCCCTTTCAATGAAAGTGTTTCTCGCCTGTCACTGCTTAGGGCTACATCAATAGGAAACAGAACATAGAGTTAGAACTTGAAACTACTTAATTGTGTCAAGTTTCAAGAGGCTAGCACAAACCGTGCTTGATTTAGAGTTCCAAATACATCTATCAATACAGGAGAAAACAGAGTGAAACGCCAAAATTCAAACTGTTACTGGAAACGAACGCTTCAACATAGAAGAACGAAATTTGGGGAACCAAGTGGGCTTAGTGTACTGATCATTACCTGAAAGTATCATCCAGTTTGGGTGAAAAAATATTTGCTGAGATTTCAGGAGATCCGTAATTTTTGGAAGCTTGGCAACCCCTTTCAATGAAAGTGTTTCTAGCCTGTCACTGCTTAGGGCTACATCAATCGGAAACAGAACATAGAGATAGAACTTGAAACTACTTAATTGTGTCAAGTTTCAAGAAGGTAGCACAAACCGTGTTTGATGTAGAGTTCCAAATACATCTATCAATATAGGAGAAAACAGAGTGAAACCTAAAATTTCAAACTGTTACTGGAAACGAAAGCTGCAACATTGAAGAACGAAATTTGGGGAACAAAGTGGGCTCAGTGTACTGATCATTACCTGAAAATATCACCCAGTTTGGGTGAAAAAATATTCGCTGAGATTTCTGGAGATTCGTGATTTTTGGAAGCTTGGCAACCCCTTTCAATGAAAGTGTTTCTCGCCTGTCACTGCTTAGGGCTAAATCAATAGGAAACAGAACATAGAGACAGAACTTGAAACTAATTAATTGTGTCAAGTTTCAAAAAGCTAGCACAAACCATGCTTGATTTAGAGTTCCAAATACATCTATCAATATAGGACAAAACAGAGTGAAACGCCAAAATTCAAACTGTTACTGGAAATGAACGCTTCAACATAGAAGAACGAAATTTGGGGAACCAAGTGGGCTTAGTGTACTGATCATTACCTGAAAGTATCATCCAGTTTGGGTGAAAAAATGTTTTCTCAGATTTCTGGAGATTCGTTATTTTTGGAAGCTTGGCAACCCCTTTCAATGAAAGTGTTTCTCGTCTGTCACTGCTTAGGGCTACATCAATCGGAAACAGAACATAGAGATAGAACTTGAAACTACTTAATTGTGTCAAGTTTCAAGAAGCTAACACAAACCGTGTTTGATTTAGAGTTCCAAATACATCTATCAATATAGGAGAAAACAGAGTGAAACCTAAAAATTCAAACTGTTACTGGAAACGAAAGCTTCAACATTGAAGAACGAAATTTGGGGAACAAAGTGGGCTCAGTGTACTGATCATTACCTGAAAGTATCACCCAGTTTGGGTGTAAAAATATTTGCTGAGATTTCTGGAGATTCGTAATTTTTGGAAGCTTGGCAACCCCTTTCAATGAAAGTGTTTCTCATCTGTCACTGCTTAGGGCTACACCAATAGGAAACAACATGTAGAGATAGAACTTGAAACTACTTAATTGTGTCAAGTTTCAAGAAGCTAGCAAAAACCGTGCTTGATTTAGAGTTCCAAATACATCTATCAATATAAGAGAAAACAGAGTGAAACCTAAAAATTCAAACTGTTATTGGAACCAAAACTTCAACATTGAAGAACGAAATTTGGGGAACAAAGTGGGCTCAGTGTACTGATCATTACCTGAAAGTATCACCCAGTTTGGGTGTAAAAATATTTGCTGAGATTTCTGGAGATTCGTAATTTTTGGAAGCTTGGCAACCCCTTTCAATGAAAGTTTTTCTCGCCTGTCACTGCTTAGGGCTACATCAATAGGAAACAGAACATAGAGTTAGAACTTGAAACTACTTAATTGTGTCAAGTTTCAAGAGGCTAGCACAAACCGTGCTTGATTTAGAGTTCCAAATACATCTATCAATATAGGAGAAAACAGAGTGAAACGCCAAAATTCAAACTGTTACTGGAAACGAACGCTTCAACATAGAAGAATGAAATTTGGGGAACCAAGTGGGCTTAGTGTACTGATTATTACCTGAAAGTATCATCCAGTTTGGGTGAAAAAATATTTGCTGAGATTTCTGGAGATTCGTAATTTTTGGAAGCTTGGCAACCCCTTTCAATGAAAGTGTTTCTCGCCTGTCACTGCTTAGGGCTACATCAATAGGAAACAGAACATAGAGTTAGAACTTGAAACTACTTAATTGTGTCAAGTTTCAAGAGGGTAGCACAAACCGTGCTTGATTTAGAGTTCCAAATACATCTATCAATATAGGAGAAAACAGAGTGAAACCTAAAAATTCAAACTGTTATTGGAACCAAAACTTCAACATTGAAGAACGAAATTTGGGGAACAAAGTGGGCTCAGTGTACTGATCATTACCTGAAAGTATCACCCAGTTTGGGTGTAAAAATATTTGCTGAGATTTCTGGAGATTCGTAATTTTTGGAAGCTTGGCAACCCCTTTCAATGAAAGTGTTTCTCGCCTGTCACTGCTTAGGGCTACATCAATAGGAAACAGAACATAGAGTTAGAACTTGAAACTACTTAATTGTGTCAAGTTTCAAGAAGCTAGCACAAACCATGTTTGATTTAGAGTTCCAAATACATCTATCAATACAGGAGAAAACAGAGTGAAACGCCAAAATTCAAACTGTTACTGGAAACGAACGCTTCAACATAGAAGAACGAAATCTGGGGAACCAAGTGGGCTCAGTGTACTGATCATTACCTGAAAGTATCACCCAGTTTGGGTGAAAAAATATTCGCTGAGATTTCTGGAGATTCGTGATTTTTGGAAGCTTGGCAACCCCTTTCAATGAAAGTGTTTCTCGTCTGTCACTGCTTAGGGCTACATCAATAGGAAAAAAAAATAGAGATAGAACTTGAAACTACTTAATTGTGTCAAGTTTCAAGAAGCTAGCACAAACCGTGTTTGATTCAGAGTTCCAAATACATCTATCCATATAGGAGAAAACACAGTGAAACACCAAAATTCAAACTGATATTGGAAACGAACACTTCAACATAGAAGATCGAAATTTGGGGAACCAAGTGGGCTCAGTGTACTGATCATTACCTGAAAGTATCATCCAGTTTGGGTGAAAAAATGTTTCCTGAGATTTCTGGAGATTCGTAATTTTTGGACGCTTGGCAACCCCTTTCAATGAAAGTGTTTCTCGCCTGTCACTGCTTAGGGCTACAACAATCGGAAACAGAACATAGAGATAGAACTTGAAACTACTTAATTGTGTCAAGTTTCAAGAAGCTAACACAAACCGTGTTTGATTTAGAGTTCCAAATACATCTATCAATATAGGAGAAAACAGAGTGAAACCTAAAAATTCAAACTGTTACTGGAAACGAAAGCTTCAACATTGAAGAACGAAATTTGGGGAACAAAGTGGGCTCAGAGTACTGATCATTACCTGAAAGTATCACCCAGTTTGGGTGTAAAAATGTTTGCTGAGATTTCTGGAGATTCGTAATTTTTGGAATCTTGGCAACCCCTTTCAATGAAAGTGTTTCTCGTCTGTCACTGCTTAGGGCTACACCAATAGGAAACAACATGTAGAGGTAGAACTTGAAACTACTTAATTGTGTCAAGTTTCAAGAAGCTAGCACAAACCGTGCTTGATTTAGAGTTCCAAATACATCTATCAATATAGGAGAAAACAGAGTGAAACGCCAAAATTCAAACTGTTACTGGAAACAAACGCTTCAACATAGAAGAACGAAATTTGAGGAACCAAGTGGGCTTAGTGTACTGATTATTACCTGAAAGTATCATCCAGTTTGGGTGAAAAAATATTTGCTGAGATTTCAGGAGATCCGTAATTTTTGGAAGCTTGGCAACCCCTTTCAATGAAAGTGTTTCTCGCCTGTCACTGCTTAGGGCTACATCAATCGGAAACAGAACATAGAGATAGAACTTGAAACTACTTAATTGTGTCAAGTTTCAAGAAGCTAACACAAACCGTGTTTGATTTAGAGTTCCAAATACATCTATCAATATAGGAGAAAACAGAGTGAAACCTAAAAATTCAAACTGTTACTGGAAACGAAAGCTTCAACATTGAAGAACGAAATTTGGGGAACAAAGTGGGCTCAGTGTACTGATCATTACCTGAAAGTATCACCCAGTTTGGGTGTAAAAATGTTTGCTGAGATTTCTGGAGATTCGTAATTTTTGGAAGCTTGGCAACCCCTTTCAATGAAAGTGTTTCTCGTCTGTCACTGCTTAGAGCTACACCAATAGGAAACAACATGTAGAGATAGAACTTGAAACTACTTAATTGTGTCAAGTTTCAAGAAGCTAGCACAAACCGTGCTTTATTTAGAGTTCCAAATACATCTATCAATATAAGAGAAAACAGAGTGAAACGCCAAAATACAAACTGTTATTGGAACCAAAACTTCAACATTGAAGAAAGAAATTTGGGGAACAAAGTGGGCTCAGTGTACTGATCATTACCTGAAAGTATCACCCAGTTTGGGTGTAAAAATATTTGCTGAGATTTCTGGAGATTCGTAATTTTTGGAAGCTTGGCAACCCCTTTCAATGAAAGTGTTTCTCGCCTGTCACTGCTTAGGGCTACATCAATAGGAAACAGAACATGAAGTTAGAACTTGAAACTACTTAATTGTGTCAAGTTTCAAAAGGCTAGCACAAACCGTGCTTGATTTAGAGTTCCAAATACATCTATCAATACAGGAGAAAACAGAGTGAAACGCCAAAATTCAAACTGTTACTGGAAACGAACGCTTCAACATAGAAGAACGAAATTTGGGGAACCAAGTGGGCTTAGTGTACTGATCATTACCTGAAAGTATCATCCAGTTTGGGTGAAAAAATATTTGCTGAGATTTCAGGAGATCCGTAATTTTTGGAAGCTTGGCAACCCCTTTCAATGAAAGTGTTTCTAGCCTGTCACTGCTTAGGGCTACATCAATCGGAAACAGAACATAGAGATAGAACTTGAAACTACTTAATTGTGTCAAGTTTCAAGAAGGTAGCACAAACCGTGTTTGATGTAGAGTTCCAAATACATCTATCAATATAGGAGAAAACAGAGTGAAACACCAAAATTTCAAACTGTTACTGGAAACGAAAGGTGCAACATTGAAGAACGAAATCTGGGGAACCAAGTGGGCTCAGTGTACTGATCATTACCTAAAAGTATCACCCAGTTTGGGTGAAAAAATATTCGCTGAGATTTCTGGAGATTCGTGATTTTTGGAAGCTTGGCAACCCCTTTCAATGAAAGTGTTTCTCGTCTGTCACTGCTTAGGGCTACATCAATAGGAAAAAAAAATAGAGATAGAACTTGAAACTACTTAATTGTGTCAAGTTTCAAGAAGCTAGCACAAACCGTGTTTGATTCAGAGTTCCAAATACATCTATCCATATAGGAGAAAACACAGTGAAACACCAAAATTCAAACTGATATTGGAAACGAACACTTCAACATAGAAGATCGAAATTTGGGGAACCAAGTGGGCTCAGTGTACTGATCATTACCTGAAAGTATCATCCAGTTTGGGTGAAAAAATGTTTCCTGAGATTTCTGGAGATTCGTAATTTTTGGACGCTTGGCAACCCCTTTCAATGAAAGTGTTTCTCGCCTGTCACTGCTTCGGGCTACATCAATCGGAAACAGAACATAGAGATAGAACTTGAAACTACTTAATTGTGTCAAGTTTCAAGAAGCTAACACAAACCGTGTTTGATTTAGAGTTCCAAATACATCTATCAATATAGGAGAAAACAGAGTGAAACCTAAAAATTCAAACTGTTACTGGAAACGAAAGCTTCAACATTGAAGAACGAAATTTGGGGAACAAAGTGGGCTCAGTGTACTGATCATTACCTGAAAGTATCACCCAGTTTGGGTGTAAAAATGTTTGCTGAGATTTCTGGAGATTCGTAATTTTTGGAAGCTTGGCATCCCCTTTCAATGAAAGTGTTTCTCGTCTGTCACTGCTTAGGGCTACACCAATAGGAAACAACATGTAGAGATAGAACTTGAAACTACTTAATTGTGTCAAGTTTCAAGAAGCTAGCACAAACCGTGCTTGATTTACAGTTCCAAATACATCTATCAATATAGGAGAAAACAGAGTGAAACGCCAAAATTCAAACTGTTACTGGAAACGAACGCTTCAACATAGAAGAACGAAATTTGAGGAACCAAGTGGGCTTAGTGTACTGATTATTACCTGAAAGTATCATCCAGTTTGGGTGAAAAAATATTTGCTGAGATTTCAGGAGATCCGTAATTTTTGGAAGCTTGGCAACCCCTTTCAATGAAAGTGTTTCTCGTCTGTCACTGCTTAGAGCTACACCAATAGGAAACAACATGTAGAGATAGAACTTGAAACTATTTAATTGTGTCAAGTTTCAAGAAGCTAGCACAAACCGTGCTTGATTTAGAGTTCCAAATACATCTATCAATATAAGAGAAAACAGAGTGAAACGCCAAAATTCAAACTGTTATTGGAACCAAAACTTCAACATTGAAGAACGAAATTTGGGGAACAAAGTGGGCTCAGTGTACTGATCATTACCTGAAAGTATCACCCAGTTTGGGTGTAAAAATGTTTGCTGAGATTTCTGGAGATTCGTAATTTTTGGAAGCTTGGCAACCCCTTTCAATGAAAGTGTTTCTCGCCTGTCACTGCTTAGGGCTACATCAATAGGAAACAGAACATAGAGTTAGAACTTGAAACTACTTAATTGTGTCAAGTTTCAAGAGGCTAGCACAAACCGTGCTTGATTTAGAGTTCCAAATACATCTATCAATATAGGAGAAAACAGAGTGAAACGCCAAAATTCAAACTGTTACTGGAAACGAACGCTTCAACATAGAAGAACGAAATTTGGGGAACCAAGTGGGCTTAGTGTACTGATCATTACCTGAAAGTATCATCCAGTTTGGGTGAAAAAATATTTGCTGAGATTTCAGGAGATCCGTAATTTTTGGAAGCTTGGCAACCCCTTTCAATGAAAGTGTTTCTAGCCTGTCACTGCTTAGGGCTACATCAATCGGAAACAGAACATAGAGATAGAACTTGAAACTACTTAATTGTGTCAAGTTTCAAGAAGGTAGCACAAACCGTGTTTGATGTAGAGTTCCAAATACATCTATCAATATAGGAGAAAACAGAGTGAAACCTAAAATTTCAAACTGTTACTGGAAACGAAAGCTGCAACATTGAAGAACGAAATTTGGGGAACAAAGTGGGCTCAGTGTACTGATCATTACCTGAAAATATCACCCAGTTTGGGTGAAAAAATATTCGCTGAGATTTCTGGAGATTCGTGATTTTTGGAAGCTTGGCAACCCCTTTCAATGAAAGTGTTTCTCGCCTGTCACTGCTTAGGGCTACATCAATAGGAAACAGAACATAGAGTTAGAACTTGAAACTACTTAATTGTGTCAAGTTTCAAGAAGCTAGCACAAACCATGTTTGATTTAGAGTTCCAAATACATCTATCAATACAGGAGAAAACAGAGTGAAACGCCAAAATTCAAACTGTTACTGGAAACGAACGCTTCAACATAGAAGAACGAAATCTGGGGAACCAAGTGGGCTCAGTGTACTGATCATTACCTGAAAGTATCATCCAGTTTGGGTGAAAAAATGTTTCCTGAGATTTCTGGAGATTCGTAATTTTTGGACGCTTGGCAACCCCTTTCAATGAAAGTGTTTCTCGCCTGTCACTGCTTAGGGCTACATCAATCGGAAACAGAACATAGAGATAGAACTTGAAACTACTTAATTGTGTCAAGTTTCAAGAAGCTAACACAAACCGTGTTTGATTTAGAGTTCCAAATACATCTATCAATATAGGAGAAAACAGAGTGAAACCTAAAAATTCAAACTGTTACTGGAAACGAAAGCTTCAACATTGAAGAACAAAATTTGGGGAACAAAGTGGGCTCAGTGTACTGATCATTACCTGAAAGTATCACCCAGTTTGGGTGTAAAAATATTTGCTGAGATTTCTGGAGATTCGTAATTTTTGGAAGCTTGGCAACCCCTTTCAATGAAAGTGTTTCTCATCTGTCACTGCTTAGGGCTACACCAATAGGAAACAACATGTAGAGATAGAACTTGAAACTACTTAATTGTGTCAAGTTTCAAGAAGCTAGCACAAACCGTGCTTGATTTAGAGTTCCAAATACATCTATCAATATAAGAGAAAACAGAGTGAAACCTAAAAATTCAAACTGTTATTGGAACCAAAACTTCAACATTGAAGAACGAAATTTGGGGAACAAAGTGGGCTCAGTGTACTGATCATTACCTGAAAGTATCACCCAGTTTGGGTGTAAAAATATTTGCTGAGATTTCTGGAGATTCGTAATTTTTGGAAGCTTGGCAACCCCTTTCAATGAAAGTGTTTCTCGCCTGTCACTGCTTAGGGCTACATCAATAGGAAACAGAACATAGAGTTAGAACTTGAAACTACTTAATTGTGTCATGTTTCAAGAAGCTAGCACAAACCATGTTTGATTTAGAGTTCCAAATACATCTATCAATACAGGAGAAAACAGAGTGAAACGCCAAAATTCAAACTGTTACTGGAAACGAACGCTTCAACATAGAAGAACGAAATCTGGGGAACCAAGTGGGCTCAGTGTACTGATCATTACCTGAAAGTATCATCCAGTTTGGGTGAAAAAATGTTTCCTGAGATTTCTGGAGATTCGTAATTTTTGGACGCTTGGCAACCCCTTTCAATGAAAGTGTTTCTCGCCTGTCACTGCTTAGGGCTACATCAATCGGAAAGAGAACATAGAGATAGAACTTGAAACTACTTAATTGTGTCAAGTTTCAAGAAGCTAACACAAACCGTGTTTGATTTAGAGTTCCAAATACATCTATCAATATAGGAGAAAACAGAGTGAAACCTAAAAATTCAAACTGTTACTGGAAACGAAAGCTTCAACATTGAAGAACAAAATTTGGGGAACAAAGTAGGCTCAGTGTACTGATCATTACCTGAAAGTATCACCCAGTTTGGGTGTAAAAATATTTGCTGAGATTTCTGGAGATTAGTAATTTTTGGAAGCTTGGCAACCCCTTTCAATGAAAGTGTTTCTCGTCTGTCACTGCTTAGGGCTACACCAATAGGAAACATCATGTAGAGATAGAACTTGAAACTCCTTAATTGTGACAAGTTTCAAGAAGCTAGCACAAACCGTGCTTGATTTATAGTTCCAAATACATCTATCAATATAGGAGAAAACAGAGTGAAACGCCAAAATTCAAACTGTTACTGGAAACGAACGCTTCAACATAGAAGAACGAAATTTGGGGAACCAAGTGGGCTTAGTGTACTGATTATTACCTGAAAGTATCATCCAGTTTGGGTGAAAAAATATTTGCTGAGATTTCAGGAGATCCGTAATTTTTGGAAGCTTGGCAACCCCTTTCAATGAAAGTGTTTCTCGCCTGTCACTGCTTAGGGCTACATCAATCGGAAACAGAACATAGAGATAGAACTTGAAACTACTTAATTGTGTCAAGTTTCAAGAAGCTAACACAAACCGTGTTTGATTTAGAGTTCCAAATACATCTATCAATATAGGAGAAAACAGAGTGAAACCTAAAAATTCAAACTGTTACTGGAAACGAAAGCTTCAACATTGAAGAACGAAATTTGGGGAACAAAGTGGGCTCAGTGTACTGATCATTACCTGAAAGTATCACCCAGTTTGGGTGTAAAAATATTTGCTGAGATTTCTGGAGATTCGTAATTTTTGGAAGCTTGGCAACCCCTTTCAATGAAAGTGTTTCTCGCCTGTCACTGCTTAGGGCTACATCAATAGGAAACAGAACATAGAGTTAGAACTTGAAACTACTTAATTGTGTCAAGTTTCAAGAGGCTAGCACAAACCGTGCTTGATTTAGAGTTCCAAATACATCTATCAATATAGGAGAAAACAGAGTGAAACACCAAAATTCAAACTGTTACTGGAAACGAACGCTTCAACATAGAAGAACGAAATTTGGGGAACCAAGTGGGCTTAGTGTACTGAGTATTACCTGAAAGTATCATCCAGTATGGGTGAAAAAATATTTGCTGAGATTTCTGGAGATTCGTGATTTTTGGAAGCTTGGCAACCCCTTTCAATGAAAGTGTTTCTCGTCTGTCACTGCTTAGGGCTACACCAATAGGAAACAAAATATAGAGATAGAACTTGAAACTACTTAATTGTGTCAAGTTTCAAGAAGCTAGCACAAACCATGTTTGATTTAGAGTTCCAAATACATCTATCAATATAGGAGAAAACAGAGTGAAACCTAAAAATTCAAACTGTTACTGGAAACGAACGCTTCAACATAGAAGAACGAAATCTGGGGAACCAAGTGGGCTTAGTGTACTGATCATTACCTGAAAGTATCATCCAGTTTGGGTGAAAAAATGTTTCCTGAGATTTCTGGAGATTCGTAATTTTTGGACGCTTGGCAACCCCTTTCAATGAAAGTGTTTCTCGCCTGTCACTGCTTAGGGCTACATCAATCGGAAACAGAACATAGAGATAGAACTTGAAACTACTTAATTGTGTCAAGTTTCAAGAAGCTAACACAAACCGTGTTTGATTTAGAGTTCCAAATACATCGATCAATATAGGAGAAAACAGAGTGAAACCTAAAAATTCAAACTGTTACTGGAAACGAAAGCTTCAACATTGAAGAACGAAATTTGGGGACCAAAGTGGGCTCAGTGTACTGATCATTACCTGAAAGTATCACCCAGTTTGGGTGTAAAAATATTTGCTGAGATTTCTGGAGATTCGTAATTTTTGGAAGCTTGGCAACCCCTTTTAATGAAAGTGTTTCTCGCCTGTCACTGCTTAGGGCTACATCAATAGGAAACAGAACATAGAGTTAGAACTTGAAACTACTTAATTGTGTCAAGTTTCAAGAGGCTAGCACAAACCGTGCTTGATTTAGAATTCCAAATACATCTATCAATATAGGAGAAAACAGAGTGAAACGCCAAAATTCAAACTGTTACTGGAAACGAACGCTTCAACATAGAAGAATGAAATTTGGGGAACCAAGTCACCTTAGTGTACTGATCATTACCTGAAAGTATCACCCAGTTTGGGTGAAAAAATATTTGCTGAGATTTCTGCAGATTCATGATTTTTGGAAGCTTGGCAACCCCTTTCAATGAAAGTGTTTCTCGCCTGTCACTGCTTAGGGCTACATCAATAGGAAACAGAACATAGAGTTAGAACTTGAAACTACTTAATTGTGTCAAGTTTCAAGAGGCTAGCACAAACCGTGCTTGATTTAGAGTTCCAAATACATCTATCAATATAGGAGAAAACAGAGTGAAACCTAAAATTTCAAACTGTTACTGGAAACGAATGCTGCAACATTGAAGAACGAAATTTGGGGAACAAAGTGGGCTCAGTGTACTGATCATTACCTGAAAGTATCACCCAGTTTGGGTGAAAAAATATTCGCTGAGATTTCTGGAGATTCGTGATTTTTGGAAGCTTGGCAACCCCTTTCAATGAAAGTGTTTCTCGTCTGTCACTGCTTAGGGCTACATCAATAGGAAAAAAAAATAGAGATAGAACTTGAAACTACTTAATTGTGTCAAGTTTCAAGAAGTTAGCACAAACCGTGTTTGATTCAGAGTTCCAAATACATCTATCCATATAGGAGAAAACACAGAGAAACACCAAAATTCAAACTGATATTGGAAACGAACACTTCAACATAGAAGATCAAAATTTGGGGAACCAAGTGGGCTCAGTGTACTGATCATTACCTGAAAGTATCATCCAGTTTGGGTGAAAAAATGTTTCCTGAGATTTCTGGAGATTCGTAATTTTTGGACGCTTGGCAACCCCTTTCAATGAAAGTGTTTCTCGCCTGTCACTGCTTAGGGCTACATCAATCGGAAACAGAACATAGAGATAGAACTTGAAACTACTTAATTGTGTCAAGTTTCAAGAAGCTAACACAAACCGTGTTTGATTTAGAGTTCCAAATACATCTATCAATATAGGAGAAAACAGAGTGAAACCTAAAACTTCAAACTGTTACTGGAAACGAAAGCTTCAACATTGAAGAACGAAATTTGGGGAACAAAGTGGGCTCAGTGTACTGATCATTACCTGAAAGTATCACCCAGTTTGGGTGTAAAAATATTTGCTGAGATTTCTGGAGATTCGTAATTTTTGGAAGCTTGGCAACCCCTTTCAATGAAAGTGTTTCTCGCCTGTCACTGCTTAGGGCTACATCAATAGGAAACAACATGTAGAGATAGAACTTAAAACTACTTAATTGTGTCAAGTTTCAAGAAGCTAGCACAGACCGTGCTTGATTTAGAGTTCCAAATACATCTATCAATATAAGAGAAAACAGAGTGAAACCTAAAAATTCAAACTGTTATTGGAACCAAAACTTCAACATTGAAGAACGAAATTTGGGGAACAAAGTGGGCTCAGTGTACTGATCATTACCTGAAAGTATCACCCAGTTTGGGTGTAAAAATATTTGCTGAGATTTCTGGAGATTCGTAATTTTTGGAAGCTTGGCAACCCCTTTCAATGAAAGTGTTTCTCACCTGTCACTGCTTAGGGCTACATCAATAGGAAACAGAACATAGAGTTAGAACTTGAAACTACTTAATTGTGTCAAGTTTCAAGAGGCTAGCACAAACCGTGCTTGATTTAGAGTTCCAAATACATCTATCAATATAGGAGAAAACAGAGTGAAACGCCAAAATTCAAACTGTTACTGGAAACGAACGCTTCAACATAGAAGAATGAAATTTGGGGAACCAAGTGGGCTTAGTGTACTGATTATTACCTGAAAGTATCATCCAGTTTGGGTGAAAAAATATTTGCTGAGATTTCTGGAGATTCGTAATTTTTGGAAGCTTGGCAACCCCTTTCAATGAAAGTGTTTCTAGCCTGTCACTACTTAGGGCTACATCAATCAGAAACAGAACATAGAGATAGAACTTGAAACTGCTTAATTGTGTCAAGTTTCAAGAAGGTAGCACAAACCGTGTTTGATGTAGAGTTCCAAATACATCTATCAATATAGGAGAAAACAGAGTGAAACCTAAAAATTCAAACTGTTACTGGAAACGAAAGGTGCAACATTGAAGAACGAAATTTGGGGAACAAAGAGGGCTCAGTGTACTGAACATTACCTGAAAGTATCACCCAGTTTGGGTGAAAAAATATTTGCTGAGATTTCTGCAGATTCGTGATTTTTGGAAGCTTGGCAACCCCTTTCAATGAAAGTGTTTCTCGTCTGTCACTGCTTAGGGCTACACCAATAGGAAACAACATGTAGAGATAGAACTTGAAACTACTTAATTGTGTCAAGTTTCAAGAAGCTAGCACAAACCGTGCTTGATTTAGAGTTCCAAATACATCTATCAATATAGGAGAAAACAGAGTGAAACCTAAAAATTCAAACTGTTATTGGAACCAAAACTTCAACATTGAAGAACGAAATTTGGGGAACAAAGTGGGCTCAGTGTACTGATCATTTCCTGAAAGTATCACCCAGTTTGGGTGTAAAAATATTTGCTGAGATTTCTGGAGATTCGTAATTTTTGGAAGCTTGGCAACCCCTTTCAATGAAAGTGTTTCTCGCCTGTCACTGCTTAGGGCTACATCAATAGGAAACAGAACATAGAGTTAGAACTTGAAACTACTTAATTGTGTCAAGTTTCAAGAGGCTAGCACAAACCGTGCTTGATTTAGAGTTCCAAATACATCTATCAATATAGGAGAAAACAGAGTGAAACGCAAAAATTCAAACTGTTACTGGAAACGAACGCTTCAACATAGAACAATGAAATTTGGGGAACCAAGTGGGCTTAGTGTACTGAGTATTACCTGAAAGTATCATCCAGTATGGGTGAAAAAATATTTGCTGAGATTTCTGGAGATTCGTGATTTTTGGAAGCTTGGCAACCCCTTTCAATGAAAGTGTTTCTCGTCTGTCACTGCTTAGGGCTACACCAATAGGAAACAAAATATAGAGATAGAACTTGAAACTACTTAATTGTGTCAAGTTTCAAGAAGCTAGCACAAACCATGTTTGATTTAGAGTTCCAAATACATCTATCAATATAGGAGAAAACAGAGTGAAACGCCAAAATTCAAACTGTTACTGGAAACGAACGCTTCAACATAGAAGAACGAAATCTGGGGAACCAAGTGGGCTTAGTGTACTGATCATTACCTGAAAGTATCATCCAGTTTGGGTGAAAAAATGTTTCCTGAGATTTCTGGAGATTCGTAATTTTTGGACGCTTGGCAACCCCTTTCAATGAAAGTGTTTCTCGCCTGTCACTGCTTAGGGCTACATCAATCGGAAACAGAACATAGAGATAGAACTTGAAACTACTTAATTGTGTCAAGTTTCAAGAAGCTAACACAAACCGTGTTTGATTTAGAGTTCCAAATACATCTATCAATATAGGAGAAAACAGAGTGAAACCTAAAAATTCAAACTGTTACTGGAAACGAAAGCTTCAACATTGAAGAACGAAATTTGGGGACCAAAGTGGGCTCAGTGTACTGATCATTACCTGAAAGTATCACCCAGTTTGGGTGTAAAAATATTTGCTGAGATTTCTGGAGATTCGTAATTTTTGGAAGCTTGGCAACCCCTTTTAATGAAAGTGTTTCTCGCCTGTCACTGCTTAGGGCTACATCAATAGGAAACAGAACATAGAGTTAGAACTTGAAACTACTTAATTGTGTCAAGTTTCAAGAGGCTAGCACAAACCGTGCTTGATTTAGAGTTCCAAATACATCTATCAATATAGGAGAAAACAGAGTGAAACGCCAAAATTCAAACTGTTACTGGAAACGAACGCTTCAACATAGAAGAATGAAATTTGGGGAACCAAGTCACCTTAGTGTACTGATCATTACCTGAAAGTATCACCCAGTTTGGGTGAAAAAATATTTGCTGAGATTTCTGCAGATTCATGATTTTTGGAAGCTTGGCAACCCCTTTCAATGAAAGTGTTTCTCGCCTGTCACTGCTTAGGGCTACATCAATAGGAAACAGAACATAGAGTTAGAACTTGAAACTACTTAATTGTGTCAAGTTTCAAGAGGCTAGCACAAACCGTGCTTGATTTAGAGTTCCAAATACATCTATCAATATAGGAGAAAACAGAGTGAAACCTAAAATTTCAAACTGTTACTGGAAACGAATGCTGCAACATTGAAGAACGAAATTTGGGGAACAAAGTGGGCTCAGTGTACTGATCATTACCTGAAAGTATCACCCAGTTTGGGTGAAAAAATATTCGCTGAGATTTCTGGAGATTCGTGATTTTTGGAAGCTTGGCAACCCCTTTCAATGAAAGTGTTTCTCGTCTGTCACTGCTTAGGGCTACATCAATAGGAAAAAAAAAATAGAGATAGAACTTGAAACTACTTAATTGTGTCAAGTTTCAAGAAGCTAGCACAAACCGTGTTTGATTCAGAGTTCCAAATACATCTATCCATATAGGAGAAAACACAGTGAAACACCAAAATGCAAACTGATATTGGAAACGAACACTTCAACATAGAAGATCAAAATTTGGGGAACCAAGTGGGCTCAGTGTGCTGATCATTACCTGAAAGTATCATCCAGTTTGGGTGAAAAAATGTTTGCTGAGATTTCTGGAGATTCGTAATTTTTGGACGCTTGGCAACCCCTTTCAATGAAAGTGTTTCTCGCCTGTCACTGCTTAGGGCTACATCAATCGGAAACAGAACATAGAGATAGAACTTGAAACTACTTAATTGTGTCAAGTTTCAAGAAGCTAACACAAACCGTGTTTGATTTAGAATTCCAAATACATCTATCAATATAGGAGAAAACAGAGTGAAACCTAAAAATTCAAACTGTTACTGGAAACGAAAGCTTCAACATTGAAGAACGAAATTTGGGGAACAAAGTGGGCTCAGTGTACTGATCATTACCTGAAAGTATCACCCAGTTTGGGTGTAAAAATATTTGCTGAGATTTCTGGAGATTCGTAATTTTTGGAAGCTTGGCAACCCCTTTCAATGAAAGTGTTTCTCGCCTGTCACTGCTTAGGGCTACATCAATAGGAAACAACATGTAGAGATAGAACTTAAAACTACTTAATTGTGTCAAGTTTCAAGAAGCTAGCACAGACCGTGCTTGATTTAGAGTTCCAAATACATCTATCAATATAAGAGAAAACAGAGTGAAACCTAAAAATTCAAACTGTTTTTGGAACCAAAACTTCAACATTGAAGAACGAAATTTGGGGAACAAAGTGGGCTCAGTGTACTGATCATTACCTGAAAGTATCACCCAGTTTGGGTGTAAAAATATTTGCTGAGATTTCTGGAGATTCGTAATTTTTGGAAGCTTGGCAACCCCTTTCAATGAAAGTGTTTCTCGCCTGTCACTGCTTAGGGCTACATCAATAGGAAACAGAACATAGAGTTAGAACTTGAAACTACTTAATTGTGTCAAGTTTCAAGAGGCTAGCACAAACCGTGCTTGATTTAGAGTTCCAAATACATCTATCAATATAGGAGAAAACAGAGTGAAACGCCAAAATTCAAACTGTTACTGGAAACGAACGCTTCAACATAGAAGAATGAAATTTGGGGAACCAAGTGGGCTTAGTGTACTGATTATTACCTGAAAGTATCATCCAGTTTGGGTGAAAAAATATTTGCTGAGATTTCTGGAGATTCGTAATTTTTGGAAGCTTGGCAACCCCTTTCAATGAAAGTGTTTCTAGCCTGTCACTACTTAGGGCTACATCAATCGGAAACAGAACATAGAGATAGAACTTGAAACTGCTTAATTGTGTCAAGTTTCAAGAAGGTAGCACAAACCGTGTTTGATGTAGAGTTCCAAATACATCTATCAATATAGGAGAAAACAGAGTGAAACCTAAAAATTCAAACTGTTACTGGAAACGAAAGGTGCAACATTGAAGAACGAAATTTGGGGAACAAAGTGGGCTCAGTGTACTGATCATTACCTGAAAGTATCACCCAGCTTGGGTGAAAAAATATTTGCTGAGATTTCTGCAGATTCGTGATTTTTGGAAGCTTGGCAACCCCTTTCAATGAAAGTGTTTCTCGTCTGTCACTGCTTAGGGCTACACCAATAGGAAACAACATGTAGAGATAGAACTTGAAACTACTTAATTGTGTCAAGTTTCAAGAAGCTAGCACAAACCGTGCTTGATTTAGAGTTCCAAATACATCTATCAATATAGGAGAAAACAGAGTGAAACCTAAAAATTCAAACTGTTATTGGAACCAAAACTTCAACATTGAAGAACGAAATTTGGGGAACAAAGTGGGCTCAGTGTACTGATCATTTCCTGAAAGTATCACCCAGTTTGGGTGTAAAAATATTTGCTGAGATTTCTGGAGATTCGTAATTTTTGGAAGCTTGGCAACCCCTTTCAATGAAAGTGTTTCTCGCCTGTCACTGCTTAGGGCTACATCAATAGGAAACAGAACATAGAGTTAGAACTTGAAACTACTTAATTGTGTCAAGTTTCAAGAGGCTAGCACAAACCGTGCTTGATTTAGAGTTCCAAATACATCTATCAATATAGGAGAAAACAGAGTGAAACCTAAAAATTCAAACTGTTATTGGAACCAAAACTTCAACATTGAAGAACGAAATTTGGGGAACAAAGTGGGCTCAGTGTACTGATCATTACCTGAAAGTATCACCCAGTTTGGGTGTAATAATATTTGCTGAGATTTCTGGAGATTCGTAATTTTTGGAAGCTTGGCAACCCCTTTCAATGAAAGTGTTTCTCGCCTGTCACTGCTTAGGGCTACATCAATAGGAAACAGAACATAGAGTTAGAACTTGAAACTACTTAATTGTGTCAAGTTTCAAGAAGCTAGCACAAACCATGTTTGATTTAGAGTTCCAAATACATCTATCAATATAGGAGAAAACAGAGTGAAACGCCAAAATTCAAACTGTTACTGGAAACGAACGCTTCAACATAGAAGAACGAAATCTGGGGAACCAAGTGGGCTCAGTGTACTGATCATTACCTGAAAGTATCATCCAGTTTGGGTGAAAAAATGTTTCCTGAGATTTCTGGAGATTCGTAATTTTTGGACGCTTGGCAACCCCTTTCAATGAAAGTGTTTCTCGCCTGTCACTGCTTAGGGCTACATCAATCGGAAACAGAACATAGAGATAGAACTTGAAACTACTTAATTGTGTCAAGTTTCAAGAAGCTAACACAAACCGTGTTTGATTTAGAGTTCCAAATACATCTATCAAAATAGGAGAAAACAGAGTGAAACCTAAAAATTCAAACTGTTACTGGAAACGAAAGCTTCAACATTGAAGAACGAAATTTGGGGAACAAAGTGGGCTCAGTGTACTGATCATTACCTGAAAGTATCACCCAGTTTGGGTGTAAAAATATTTGCTGAGATTTCTGGAGATTCGTGATTTTTGGAAGCTTGGCAACCCCTTTCAATGAAAGTGTTTCTCGTCTGTCACTGCTTAGGGCTACACCAATAGGAAACAACATGTAGAGATAGAACTTGAAACTCCTTAATTGTGTCAAGTTTCAAGAAGCTAGCACAAACCGTGCTTGATTTAGAGTTCCAAATACATCTATCAATATAGGAGAAAACAGAGTGAAACGCCAAAATTCAAACTGTTACTGGAAACGAACGCTTCAACATAGAAGAACGAAATTTGGGGAACCAAGTGGGCTTAGTGTACTGATCATTACCTGAAAGTATCATCCAGTTTGGGTGAAAAAATATTTGCTGAGATTTCAGGAGATCCGTAATTTTTGGAAGCTTGGCAACCCCTTTCAATGAAAGTGTTTCTAGCCTGTCACTGCTTAGGGCTACATCAATCGGAAACAGAACATAGAGATAGAACTTGAAACTACTTAATTGTGTCAAGTTTCAAGAAGGTAGCACAAACCGTGTTTGATGTAGAGTTCCAAATACATCTATCAATATAGGAGAAAACAGAGTGAAACCTAAAATTTCAAACTGTTACTGGAAACGAAAGCTGCAACATTGAAGAACGAAATTTGGGGAACTAAGTGGGCTCAGTGTACTGATCATTACCTGAAAGTGTCACCCAGTTTGGGTGAAAAAATATTCGCTGAGATTTCTGGAGATTCGTGATTTTTGGAAGCTTGGCAACCCCTTTCAATGAAAGTGTTTCTCGTCTGTCACTGCTTAGGGCTACATCAATAGGAAAAAAAATAGAGATAGAACTTGAAACTACTTAATTGTGTCAAGTTTCAAGAAGCTAGCACAAACCGTGTTTGATTCAGAGTTCCAAATACATCTATCCATATAGGAGAAAACAGAGTGAAACACCAAAATTCAAACTGATATTGGAAACGAACTCTTCAACATAGAAGATCGAAATTTGGGGAACCAAGTGGGCTCAGTGTACTGATCATTACCTGAAAGTATCATCCAGTTTGGGTGAAAAAATGTTTCCTGAGATTTCTGGAGATTCGTAATTTTTGGACGCTTGGCAACCCCTTTCAATGAAAGTGTTTCTCGCCTGTCACTGCTTAGGGCTACATCAATCAGAAACAGAACATAGAGATAGAACTTGAAACTACTTAATTGTGTCAAGTTTCAAGAAGCTAACACAAACCGTGTTTGATTTAGAGTTCCAAATACATCTATCAATATAGGAGAAAACAGAGTGAAACCTAAAAATTCAAACTGTTACTGGAAACGAAAGCTTCAACATTGAAGAACGAAATTTGGGGAACAAAGTGGGCTCAGTGTACTGATCATTACCTGAAAGTATCACCCAGTTTGGGTGTAAAAATATTTGCTGAGATTTCTGGAGATTCGTAATTTTTGGAAGCTTGGCAACCCCTTTCAATGAAAGTGTTTCTCGTCTGTCACTGCTTAGGGCTACACCAATAGGAAACAACATGTAGAGATAGAACTTGAAACTACTTAATTGTGTCAAGTTTCAAGAAGCTAGCACAAACCGTGCTTGATTTAGAGTTCCAAATACATCTATCAATATAAGAGAAAACAGAGTGAAACCTAAAAATTCAAACTGTTATTGGAACCAAAACTTCAACATTGAAGAACGAAATTTGGGGAACAAAGTGGGCTCAGTGTACTGATCATTACCTGAAAGTATCACCCAGTTTGGGTGTAAAAATATTTGCTGAGATTTCTGGAGATTCGTAATTTTTGGAAGCTTGGCAACCCCTTTCAATGAAAGTGTTTCTCGCCTGTCACTGCTTAGGGCTACATCAATAGGAAACAGAATATAGAGTTAGAACTTGAAACTACTTAATTGTGTCAAGTTTGAAGAGGCTAGCACAAACCGTGCTTGATTTAGAGTTCCAAATACATCTATCAATATAGGAGAAAACAGAGTGAAACGCCAAAATTCAAACTGTTACTGGAAACGAACGCTTCAACATAGAAGAATGAAATTTGGGGAACCAAGTGGGCTTAGTGTACTGATTATTACCTGAAAGTTTCATCCAGTTTGGGTGTAAAAATATTTGCTGAGATTTCTGGAGATTCGTAATTTTTGGAAGCTTGGCAACCCCTTTCAATGAAAGTGTTTCTAGCCTGTCACTGCTTAGGGCTACATCAATCGGAAACAGAACATAGACATAGAACTTGAAACTACTTAATTGTGTCAAGTTTCAAGAAGGTAGCACAAACCGTGTTTAATGTAGAGTTCCAAATACATCTATCAATATAGGAGAAAACAGAGTGAAACCTAAAAATTCAAACTGTTACTGGAAACGAAAGGTGCAACATTGAAGAACGAAATTTGGGGAACAAAGTGGGCTCAGTGTACTGATCATTACCTGAAAGTATCACCCAGTTTGGGTGAAAAAATATTTGCTGAGATTTCTGCAGATTCGTGATTTTTGGAAGCTTGGCAACCCCTTTCAATGAAAGTGTTTCTCGTCTGTCACTGCTTAGGGCTACACCAATAGGAAACAACATGTAGAGATAGAACTTGAAACTACTTAATTGTGTCAAGTTTCAAGAATCTAGCACAAACCGTGGTTGATTTAGAGTTCCAAATACATTTATCAATATAGGAGAAAACAGAGTGAAACCTAAAAATTCAAACTGTTATTGGAACCAAAACTTCAACATTGAAGAACGAAATTTGGGGAACAAAGTGGGCTCAGTGTACTGATCATTACCTGAAAGTATCACCCAGTTTGGGTGTAAAAATATTTGCTGAGATTTCTGGAGATTCGTAATTTTTGGAAGCTTGGCAACACCTTTCAATGAAAGTGTTTCTCGCCTGTCACTGCTTAGGGCTACATCAATAGGAAACAGAACATAGAGTTAGAACTTGAAACTACTTAATTGTGTCAAGTTTCAAGAAGCTAGCACAAACCATGTTTGATTTAGAGTTCCAAATACATCTATCAATATAGGAGAAAACAGAGTGAAACGCCAAAATTCAAACTGTTACTGGAAACGAACGCTTCAACATAGAAGAACGAAATCTGGGGAACCAAGTGGGCTTAGTGTACTGATCATTACCTGAAAGTATCATCCAGTTTGGGTGAAAAAATATTTCCTGAGATTTCTGGAGATTCGTAATTTTTGGACGCTTGGCAACCCTTTTCAATGAAAGTGTTTCTCGCCTGTCACTGCTTAGGGCTACATCAATCGGAAACAGAACATAGAGATAGAACTTGAAACTACTTAATTGTGTCAAGTTTCAAGAAGCTAACACAAACCGTGTTAGTTTTAGAGTTCCAAATACATCTATCAATATAGGAGAAAACAGAGTGAAACCTAAAAATTCAAACTGTTACTGGAAACGAAAGCTTCAACATTGAAGAACAAAATTTGGGGAACAAAGTGGGCTCAGTGTACTGATCATTAACTGAAAGTATCACCCAGTTTGGGTGTAAAAATATTTGCTGAGATTTCTGGAGATTAGTAATTTTTGGAAGCTTGGCAACCCCTTTCAATGAAAGTGTTTCTCGTCTGTCACTGCTTAGGGCTACACCAATAGGAAACAACATGTAGAGATAGAACTTGAAACTCCTTAATTGTGTCAAGTTTCAAGAAGCTAGCACAAACCGTGCTTGATTTAGAGTTCCAAATACATCTATCAATATAGGAGAAAACAGAGTGAAACGCCAAAATTCAAACTGTTACTGGAAACGAACGCTTCAACATAGAAGAACGAAATTTGGGGAACCAAGTGGGCTTAGTGTACTGATTATTACCTGAAAGTATCATCCAGTTTGGGTGAAAAAATATTTGCTGAGATTTCAGGAGATCCGTAATTTTTGGAATCTTGGCAACCCCTTTCAATGAAAGTGTTTCTCGCCTGTCACTGCTTAGGGCTACATCAATCGGAAACAGAACATAGAGATAGAACTTGAAACTACTTAATTGTGTCAAGTTTCAAGAAGCTAACACAAACCGTGTTTGATTTAGAGTTCCAAATACATCTATCAATATAGGAGAAAACAGAGTGAAACCTAAAAATTCAAACTGTTACTGGAAACAAAAGGTTCAACATTGAAGAACGAAATTTGGGGAACAAAGTGGGCTCAGTGTACTGATCATTACCTGAAAGTATCACCCAGTTTGGGTGTAAAAATGTTTGCTGAGATTTCTGGAGATTCGTAATTTTTGGAAGCTTGGCAACCCCTTTCAATGAAAGTGTTTCTCGTCTGTCACTGCTTAGGGCTACACCAATAGGAAACAACATGTAGAGATAGAACTTGAAACTACTTAATTGTGTCAAGTTTCAAGAAGCTAGCACAAACCGTGCTTGATTTAGAGTTCCAAATACATCTATCAATATAGGAGAAAACAGAGTGAAACGCCAAAATTCAAACTGTTATTGGAACCAAAACTTCAACATTGAAGAACGAAATTTGGGGAACAAAGTGGGCTCAGTGTACTGATCATTACCTGAAAGTATCACCCAGTTTGGGTGTAAAAATATTTGCTGAGATTTCTGGAGATTCGTAATTTTTGGAAGCTTGGCAACCCCTTTCAATGAAAGTGTTTCTCGCCTGTCACTGCTTAGGGCTACATCAATAGGAAACAGAACATAGAGTTAGAACTTGAAACTACTTAATTGTGTCAAGTTTCAAGAGGCTAGCACAAACCGTGCTTGATTTAGAGTTCCAAATACATCTATCAATACAGGAGAAAACAGAGTGAAACGCCAAAATTCAAACTGTTACTGGAAACGAAAGCTTCAACATAGAAGAACGAAATTTGGGGAACCAAGTGGGCGTAGTGTACTGATCATTACCTGAAAGTATCATCCAGTTTGGGTGAAAAAATATTTGCTGAGATTTCAGGAGATCCGTAATTTTTGGAAGCTCGGCAACCCCTTTCAATGAAAGTGTTTCTAGCCTGTCACTGCTTAGGGCTACATCAATCGGAAACAGAACATAGAGATAGAACTTGAAACTACTTAATTGTGTCAAGTTTCAAGAAGGTAGCACAAACCGTGTTTGATGTAGAGTTCCAAATACATCTATCAATATAGGAGAAAACAGAGTGAAACCTAAAAATTCAAACTGTTATTGGAACCAAAACTTCAACATTGAAGAACGAAATTTGGGGAACAAAGTGGGCTCAGTGTACTGATCATTACCTGAAAGTATCACCCAGTTTGGGTGTAAAAATATTTGCTGAGATTTCTGGAGATTAGTAATTTTTGGAAGCTTGGCAACCCCTTTCAATGAAAGTGTTTCTCGTCTGTCACTGCTTAGGGCTACACCAATAGGAAACAACATGTAGAGATAGAACTTGAAACTCCTTAATTGTGTCAAGTTTCAAGAAGCTAGCACAAACCGTGCTTGATTTAGAGTTCCAAATACATCTATCAATATAGGAGAAAACAGAGTGAAACGCCAAAATTCAAACTGTTACTGGAAACGAACGCTTCAACATAGAAGAACGAAATTTGGGGAACCAAGTGGGCTTAGTGTACTGATTATTACCTGAAAGTATCATCCAGTTTGGGTGAAAAAATATTTGCTGAGATTTCAGGAGATCCGTAATTTTTGGAATCTTGGCAACCCCTTTCAATGAAAGTGTTTCTCGCCTGTCACTGCTTAGGGCTACATCAATCGGAAACAGAACATAGAGATAGAACTTGAAACTACTTAATTGTGTCAAGTTTCAAGAAGCTAACACAAACCGTGTTTGATTTAGAGTTCCAAATACATCTATCAATATAGGAGAAAACAGAGTGAAACCTAAAAATTCAAACTGTTACTGGAAACAAAAGGTTCAACATTGAAGAACGAAATTTGGGGAACAAAGTGGGCTCAGTGTACTGATCATTACCTGAAAGTATCACCCAGTTTGGGTGTAAAAATGTTTGCTGAGATTTCTGGAGATTCGTAATTTTTGGAAGCTTGGCAACCCCTTTCAATGAAAGTGTTTCTCGTCTGTCACTGCTTAGGGCTACACCAATAGGAAACAACATGTAGAGATAGAACTTGAAACTACTTAATTGTGTCAAGTTTCAAGAAGCTAGCACAAACCGTGCTTGATTTAGAGTTCCAAATACATCTATCAATATAGGAGAAAACAGAGTGAAACGCCAAAATTCAAACTGTTATTGGAACCAAAACTTCAACATTGAAGAACGAAATTTGGGGAACAAAGTGGGCTCAGTGTACTGATCATTACCTGAAAGTATCACCCAGTTTGGGTGTAAAAATATTTGCTGAGATTTCTGGAGATTCGTAATTTTTGGAAGCTTGGCAACCCCTTTCAATGAAAGTGTTTCTCGCCTGTCACTGCTTAGGGCTACATCAATAGGAAACAGAACATAGAGTTAGAACTTGAAACTACTTAATTGTGTCAAGTTTCAAGAGGCTAGCACAAACCGTGCTTGATTTAGAGTTCCAAATACATCTATCAATACAGGAGAAAACAGAGTGAAACGCCAAAATTCAAACTGTTACTGGAAACGAAAGCTTCAACATAGAAGAACGAAATTTGGGGAACCAAGTGGGCTTAGTGTACTGATCATTACCTGAAAGTATCATCCAGTTTGGGTGAAAAAATATTTGCTGAGATTTCAGGAGATCCGTAATTTTTGGAAGCTCGGCAACCCCTTTCAATGAAAGTGTTTCTAGCCTGTCACTGCTTAGGGCTACATCAATCGGAAACAGAACATAGAGATAGAACTTGAAACTACTTAATTGTGTCAAGTTTCAAGAAGGTAGCACAAACCGTGTTTGATGTAGAGTTCCAAATACATCTATCAATAAAGGAGAAAACAGAGTGAAACCTAAAAATTCAAACTGTTATTGGAACCAAAACTTCAACATTGAAGAACGAAATTTGGGGAACAAAGTGGGCTCAGTGTACTGATCATTACCTGAAAGTATCACCCAGTTTGGGTGAAAAAATATTCGCTGAGATTTCTGGAGATTCGTGATTTTTGGAAGCTTGGCAACCCCTTTCAATGAAAGTGTTTCTCGTCTGTCACTGCTTAGGGCTACATCAATAGGAAAAAAAATAGAGATAGAACTTGAAACTACTTAATTGTGTCAAGTTTCAAGAAGCTAGCACAAACCGTGTTTGATTCAGAGTTCCAAATACATCTATCCATATAGGAGAAAACACAGTGAAACACCAAAATTCAAACTGATATTGGAAACGAACACTTCAACATAGAAGATCGAAATTTGGGGAACCAAGTGGGCTCAGTGTACTGATCATTACCTGAAAGTATCATCCAGTTTGGGTGAAAAAATGTTTCCTGAGATTTCTGGAGATTCGTAATTTTTGGACGCTTGGCAACCCCTTTCAATGAAAGTGTTTCTCGCCTGTCACTGCTTAGGGCTACATCAATCGGAAACAGAACATAGAGATAGAACTTGAAACTACTTAATTGTGTCAAGTTTCAAGAAGCTAACACAAACCGTGTTTGATTTAGAGTTCCAAATACATCTATCAATATAGGAGAAAACAGAGTGAAACCTAAAAATTCAAACTGTTACTGGAAACGAAAGCTTCAACATTGAAGAACGAAATTTGGGGAACAAAGTGGGCTGAGTGTACTGATCATTACCTGAAAGTATCACCCAGTTTGGGTGTAAAAATGTTTGCTGAGATTTCTGGAGATTCGTAATTTTTGGAAGCTTGGCAACCCCTTTCAATGAAAGTGTTTCTCGTCTGTCACTGCTTAGGGCTACACCAATAGGAAACAACATGTAGAGGTAGAAGTTGAAACTACTTAATTGTGTCAAGTTTCAAGAAGCTAGCACAAACCGTGCTTGATTTAGAGTTCCAAATACATCTATCAATATAGGAGAAAACAGAGTGAAACGCCAAAATTCAAACTGTTACTGGAAACGAACGCTTCAACATAGAAGAACGAAATTTGAGGAACCAAGTGGGCTTAGTGTACTGATTATTACCTGAAAGTATCATCGAGTTTGGGTGAAAAAATATTTGCTGAGATTTCAGGAGATCCGTAATTTTTGGAAGCTTGGCAACCCCTTTCAATGAAAGTGTTTCTCGCCTGTCACTGATTAGGGCTACATCAATCGGAAACAGAACATAGAGATAGAACTTGAAACTACTTAATTGTGTCAAGTTTCAAGAAGCTAACACAAACCGTGTTTGATTTAGAGTTCCAAATACATCTATCAATATAGGAGAAAACAGAGTGAAACCTAAAAATTCAAACTGTTACTGGAAACGAAAGCTTCAACATTGAAGAACGAAATTTGGGGAACAAAGTGGGCTCAGTGTACTGATCATTACCTGAAAGTATCACCCAGTTTGGGTGTAAAAATGTTTGCTGAGATTTCTGGAGATTCGTAATTTTTGGAAGCTTGGCAACCCCTTTCAATGAAAGTGTTTCTCGTCTGTCACTGCTTAGAGCTACACCAATAGGAAACAACATGTAGAGATAGAACTTGAAACTACTTAATTGTGTCAAGTTTCAAGAAGCTAGCACAAACCGTGCTTGATTTAGAGTTCCAAATACATCTATCAATATAAGAGAAAACAGAGTGAAACGCCAAAATACAAACTGTTATTGGAACCAAAACTTCAACATTGAAGAAAGAAATTTGGGGAACAAAGTGGGCTCAGTGTACTGATCATTACCTGAAAGTATCACCCAGTTTGGGTGTAAAAATATTTGCTGAGATTTCTGGAGATTCGTAATTTTTGGAAGCTTGGCAACCCCTTTCAATGAAAGTGTTTCTCGCCTGTCACTGCTTAGGGCTACATCAATAGGAAACAGAAAATGAAGTTAGAACTTGAAACTACTTAATTGTGTCAAGTTTCAAAAGGCTAGCACAAACCGTGCTTGATTTAGAGTTCCAAATACATCTATCAATACAGGAGAAAACAGAGTGAAACGCCAAAATTCAAACTGTTACTGGAAACGAACGCTTCAACATAGAAGAACGAAATTTGAGGAACCAAGTGGGCTTAGTGTACTGATTATTACCTGAAAGTATCATCCAGTTTGGGTGAAAAAATATTTGCTGAGATTTCAGGAGATCCGTAATTTTTGGAAGCTTGGCAACCCCTTTCAATGAAAGTGTTTCTCGCCTGTCACTGATTAGGGCTACATCAATCGGAAACAGAACATAGAGATAGAACTTGAAACTACTTAATTGTGTCAAGTTTCAAGAAGCTAACACAAACCGTGTTTGATTTAGAGTTCCAAATACATCTATCAATATAGGAGAAAACAGAGTGAAACCTAAAAATTCAAACTGTTACTGGAAACGAAAGCTTCAACATTGAAGAACGAAATTTGGGGAACAAAGTGGGCTCAGTGTACTGATCATTACCTGAAAGTATCACCCAGTTTGGGTGTAAAAATGTTTGCTGAGATTTCTGGAGATTCGTAATTTTTGGAAGCTTGGCAACCCCTTTCAATGAAAGTGTTTCTCGTCTGTCACTGCTTAGAGCTACACCAATAGGAAACAACATGTAGAGATAGAACTTGAAACTACTTAATTGTGTCAAGTTTCAAGAAGCTAGCACAAACCGTGCTTGATTTAGAGTTCCAAATACATCTATCAATATAAGAGAAAACAGAGTGAAACGCCAAAATACAAACTGTTATTGGAACCAAATCTTCAACATTGAAGAAAGAAATTTGGGGAACAAAGTGGGCTCAGTGTACTGATCATTACCTGAAAGTATCACCCAGTTTGGGTGTAAAAATATTTGCTGAGATTTCTGGAGATTCGTAATTTTTGGAAGCTTGGCAACCCCTTTCAATGAAAGTGTTTCTCGCCTGTCACTGCTTAGGGCTACATCAATAGGAAACAGAAAATGAAGTTAGAACTTGAAACTACTTAATTGTGTCAAGTTTCAAAAGGCTAGCACAAACCGTGCTTGATTTAGAGTTCCAAATACATCTATCAATACAGGAGAAAACAGAGTGAAACGCCAAAATTCAAACTGTTACTGGAAACGAACGCTTCAACATAGAAGAACGAAATTTGGGGAACCAAGTGGGCTTAGTGTACTGATCATTACCTGAAAGTATCATCCAGTTTGGGTGAAAAAATATTTGCTGAGATTTTAGGAGATCCGTAATTTTTGGAAGCTTGGCAACCCCTTTCAATGAAAGTGTTTCTAGCCTGTCACTGCTTAGGGCTACATCAATCGGAAACAGAACATAGAGATAGAACTTGAAACTACTTAATTGTGTCAAGTTTCAAGAAGGTAGCACAAACCGTGTTTGATGTAGAGTTCCAAATACATCTATCAATATAGGAGAAAACAGAGTGAAACCTAAAATTTCAAACTGTTACTGGAAACGAAAGGTGCAACATTGAAGAACGAAATTTGGGGAACAAAGTGGGCTCAGTGTACTGATCATTACCTGAAAGTATCACCCAGTTTGGGTGAAAAAATATTCGCTGAGATTTCTGGAGATTCGTGATTTTTGGAAGCTTGGCAACCCCTTTCAATGAAAGTGTTTCTCGTCTGTCACTGCTTAGGGCTACATCAATAGGAAAAAAAATAGAGATAGAACTTGAAACTACTTAATTGTGTCAAGTTTCAAGAAGCTAGCACAAACCGTGTTTGATTCAGAGTTCCAAATACATCTATCCATATAGGAGAAAACACAGTGAAACACCAAAATTCAAACTGATATTGGAAACGAACACTTCAACATAGAAGATCGAAATTTGGGGAACCAAGTGGGCTCAGTGTACTGATCATTACCTGAAAGTATCATCCAGTTTGGGTGAAAAAATGTTTGCTGAGATTTCTGGAGATTCGTAATTTTTGGAAGCTTGGCAACCCCTTTCAATGAAAGTGTTTCTCGTCTGTCACTGCTTAGGGCTACACCAATAGGAAACAACATGTAGAGATAGAATTTGAAACTACTTAATTGTGTCAAGTTTCAAGAAGCTAGCACAAATCGTGCTTGATTTACAGTTCCAAATACATCTATCAATATAGGAGAAAACAGAGTGAAACGCCAAAATTCAAACTGTTACTGGAAACGAACGCTTCAACATAGAAGAACGAAATTTGAGGAACCAAGTGGGCTTAGTGTACTGATTATTACCTGAAAGTATCATCCAGTTTGGGTGAAAAAATATTTGCTGAGATTTCTGGAGATTCGTAATTTTTGGACGCTTGGCAACCCCTTTCAATGAAAGTGTTTCTCGCCTGTCACTGCTTAGGGCTACATCAATTGGAAACAGAACATAGAGATAGAACTTGAAACTACTTAATTGTGTCAAGTTTCAAGAAGCTAAAACAAACCGTGTTTGATTTAGAGTTCCAAATACATCTATCAATATAGGAGAAAACAGAGTGAAACCTAAAAATTCAAACTGTTACTGGAAACGAAAGCTTCAACATTGAAGAACGAAATTTGGGGAACAATGTGGGCTCAGTGTACTGATCATTACCTGAAAGTATCACCCAGTTTGGGTGTAAAAATGTTTGCTGAGATTTCTGGAGATTCGTAATTTTTGGAAGCTTGGCAACCCCTTTCAATGAAAGTGTTTCTCGTCTGTCACTGCTTAGAGCTACACAAATAGGAAACAACATGTAGAGATAGAACTTGAAACTACTTAATCGTGTCAAGTTTCAAGAGGCTAGCACAAACCGTGCTTGATTTAGAGTTCCAAATACATCTATCAATATAAGAGAAAACAGAGTGAAACGCCAAAATTCAAACTGTTATTGGAACCAAAACTTCAACATTGAAGAACGAAATTTGGGGAACAAAGTGGGCTCAGTGTACTGATCATTACCTGAAAGTATCACCCAGTTTGGGTGTAAAAATATTTGCTGAGATTTCTGGAGATTCGTAATTTTTGGAAGCTTGGCAACCCCTTTCAATGAAAGTGTTTCTCGCCTGTCACTGCTTAGGGCTACATCAATAGGAAACAGAACATAGAGTTAGAACTTGAAACTACTTAATTGTGTCAAGTTTCAAGAGGCTAGCACAAACCGTGCTTGATTTAGAGTTCCAAATACATCTATCAATATAGGAGAAAACAGAGTGAAACCTAAAATTTCAAACTGTTACTGGAAACGAAAGCTGCAACATTGAAGAACGAAATTTGGGGAACAAAGTGGGCTCAGTGTACTGATCATTACCTGAAAATATCACCCAGTTTGGGTGAAAAAATATTCGCTGAGATTTCTGGAGATTCGTGATTTTTGGAAGCTTGGCAACCCCTTTCAATGAAAGTGTTTCTCGCCTGTCACTGCTTAGGGCTAAATCAATAGGAAACAGAACATAGAGACAGAACTTGAAACTAATTAATTGTGTCAAGTTTCAAAAAGCTAGCACAAACCATGCTTGATTTAGAGTTCCAAATACATCTATCAATATAGGACAAAACAGAGTGAAACGCCAAAATTCAAACTGTTACTGGAAATGAACGCTTCAACATAGAAGAACGAAATTTGGGGAACCAAGTGGGCTTAGTGTACTGATCATTACCTGAAAGTATCATCCAGTTTGGGTGAAAAAATGTTTTCTCAGATTTCTGGAGATTCGTTATTTTTGGAAGCTTGGCAACCCCTTTCAATGAAAGTGTTTCTCGTCTGTCACTGCTTAGGGCTACATCAATCGGAAACAGAACATAGAGATAGAACTTGAAACTACTTAATTGTGTCAAGTTTCAAGAAGCTAACACAAACCGTGTTTGATTTAGAGTTCCAAATACATCTATCAATATAGGAGAAAACAGAGTGAAACCTAAAAATTCAAACTGTTACTGGAAACGAAAGCTTCAACATTGAAGAACGAAATTTGGGGAACAAAGTGGGCTCAGTGTACTGATCATTACCTGAAAGTATCACCCAGTTTGGGTGTAAAAATATTTGCTGAGATTTCTGGAGATTCGTAATTTTTGGAAGCTTGGCAACCCCTTTCAATGAAAGTGTTTCTCATCTGTCACTGCTTAGGGCTACACCAATAGGAAACAACATGTAGAGATAGAACTTGAAACTACTTAATTGTGTCAAGTTTCAAGAAGCTAGCACAAACCGTGCTTGATTTAGAGTTCCAAATACATCTATCAATATAAGAGAAAACAGAGTGAAACCTAAAAATTCAAACTGTTATTGGAACCAAAACTTCAACATTGAAGAACGAAATTTGGGGAACAAAGTGGGCTCAGTGTACTGATCATTACCTGAAAGTATCACCCAGTTTGGGTGTAAAAATATTTGCTGAGATTTCTGGAGATTCGTAATTTTTGGAAGCTTGGCAACCCCTTTCAATGAAAGTGTTTCTCGCCTGTCACTGCTTAGGGCTACATCAATAGGAAACAGAACATAGAGTTAGAACTTGAAACTACTTAATTGTGTCAAGTTTCAAGAAGCTAGCACAAACCATGTTTGATTTAGAGTTCCAAATACATCTATCAATACAGGAGAAAACAGAGTGAAACGCCAAAATTCAAACTGTTACTGGAAACGAACGCTTCAACATAGAAGAACGAAATCTGGGGAACCAAGTGGGCTCAGTGTACTGATCATTACCTGAAAGTATCATCCAGTTTGGGTGAAAAAATGTTTCCTGAGATTTCTGGAGATTCGTAATTTTTGGACGCTTGGCAACCCCTTTCAATGAAAGTGTTTCTCGCCTGTCACTGCTTAGGGCTACATCAATCGGAAAGAGAACATAGAGATAGAACTTGAAACTACTTAATTGTGTCAAGTTTCAAGAAGCTAACACAAACCGTGTTTGATTTAGAGTTCCAAATACATCTATCAATATAGGAGAAAACAGAGTGAAACCTAAAAATTCAAACTGTTACTGGAAACGAAAGCTTCAACATTGAAGAACAAAATTTGGGGAACAAAGTAGGCTCAGTGTACTGATCATTACCTGAAAGTATCACCCATTTTGGGTGTAAAAATATTTGCTGAGATTTCTGGAGATTAGTAATTTTTGGAAGCTTGGCAACCCCTTTCAATGAAAGTGTTTCTCGTCTGTCACTGCTTAGGGCTACACCAATAGGAAACATCATGTAGAGATAGAACTTGAAACTCCTTAATTGTGACAAGTTTCAAGAAGCTAGCACAAACCGTGCTTGATTTATAGTTCCAAATACATCTATCAATATAGGAGAAAACAGAGTGAAACGCCAAAATTCAAACTGTTACTGGAAACGAACGCTTCAACATAGAAGAACGAAATTTGGGGAACCAAGTGGGCTTAGTGTACTGATTATTACCTGAAAGTATCATCCAGTTTGGGTGAAAAAATATTTGCTGAGATTTCAGGAGATCCGTAATTTTTGGAAGCTTGGCAACCCCTTTCAATGAAAGTGTTTCTCGCCTGTCACTGCTTAGGGCTACATCAATCGGAAACAGAACATAGAGATAGAACTTGAAACTACTTAATTGTGTCAAGTTTCAAGAAGCTAACACAAACCGTGTTTGATTTAGAGTTCCAAATACATCTATCAATATAGGAGAAAACAGAGTGAAACCTAAAAATTCAAACTGTTACTGGAAACGAAAGCTTCAACATTGAAGAACGAAATTTGGGGAACAAAGTGGGCTCAGTGTACTGATCATTACCTGAAAGTATCACCCAGTTTGGGTGTAAAAATATTTGCTGAGATTTCTGGAGATTCGTAATTTTTGGAAGCTTGGCAACCCCTTTCAATGAAAGTGTTTCTCGTCTGTCACTGCTTAGGGCTACACCAATAGGAAACAACATGTAGAGATAGAACTTGAAACTACTTAATTGTGTCAAGTTTCAAGAAGCTAGCACAAACCGTGCTTGATTTAGAGTTCCAAATACATCTATCAATATAAGAGAAAACAGAGTGAAACGCCAAAATTCAAACTGTTATTGGAACCAAAACTTCAACATTGAAGAACGAAATTTGGGGAACAAAGTGGGCTCAGTGTACTGATCATTACCTGAAAGTATCACCCAGTTTGGGTGTAAAAATGTTTGCTGAGATTTCTGGAGATTCGTAATTTTTGGAAGCTTGGCAACCCCTTTCAATGAAAGTGTTTCTCGCCTGTCACTGCTTAGGGCTACATCAATAGGAAACAGAACACAGAGTTAGAACTCGAAACTACTTAATTGTGTCAAGTTTCAAGAGGCTAGCACAAACCGTGCTTGATTTAGAGTTCCAAATACATCTATCAATATAGGAGAAAACAGAGTGAAACGCCAAAATTCAAACTGTTACTGGAAACGAACGCTTCAACATAGAAGAATGAAATTTGGGGAACCAAGTGGGCTTAGTGTACTGATTATTACTTGAAAGTATCATCCAGTTTGGGTGAAAAAATATTTGCTGAGATTTCAGGAGATCCGTAATTTTTGGAAGCTTGGCAACCCCTTTCAATGAAAGTGTTTCTAGCCTGTCACTGCTTAGGGCTACATCAATCGGAAACAGAACATAGAGATAGAACTTGAAACTACTTAATTGTGTCAAGTTTCAAGAAGGTAGCACAAACCGTGTTTGATGTAGAGTTCCAAATACATCTATCAATATAGGAGAACACAGAGTGAAACCTAAAATTTCAAACTGTTACTGGAAACGAAAGCTGCAACATTGAAGAACGAAATTTGGGGAACAAAGTGGGCTCAGTGTACTGATCATTACCTGAAAGTATCACCCAGTTTGGGTGAAAAAATATTTGCTGAGATTTCTGCAGATTCGTGATTTTTGGAAGCTTGGCAACCCCTTTCAATGAAAGTGTTTCTCGCCTGTCACTGCTTAGGGCTACATCAATCGGAAACAGAACATAGAGATAGAACTTGAAACTACTTAATTGTGTCAAGTTTCAAGAAGCTAACACAAACCGTGTTTGATTTAGAGTTCCAAATACATCTATCAATATAGGAGAAAACAGAGTGAAACCTAAAAATTCAAACTGTTACTGGAAACGAAAGCTTCAACATTGAAGAACAAAATTTGGGGAACAAAGTGGGCTCAGTGTACTGATCATTACCTGAAAGTATCACCCAGTTTGGGTGTAAAAATATTTGCTGAGATTTCTGGAGATTAGTAATTTTTGGAAGCTTGGCAACCCCTTTCAATGAAAGTGTTTCTCGTCTGTCACTGCTTAGGGCTACACCAATAGGAAACAACATGTAGAGATAGAACTTGAAACTCCTTAATTGTGTCAAGTTTCAAGAAGCTAGCACAAACCGTGCTTGATTTAGAGTTCCAAATACATCTATCAATATAGGAGAAAACAGAGTGAAACGCCAAAATTCAAACTGTTACTGGAAACGAACGCTTCAACATAGAAGAACGAAATTTGGGGAACCAAGTGGGCTTAGTGTACTGATTATTACCTGAAAGTATCACCCAGTTTGGGTAAAAAAATATTTGCTGAGATTTCAGGAGATCCGTAATTTTTGGAAGCTTGGCAACCCCTTTCAATGAAAGTGTTTCTCGCCTGTCACTGCTTAGGGCTACATCAATCGGAAACAGAACATAGAGATAGAACTTGAAACTACTTAATTGTGTCAAGTTTCAAGAAGCTAAAACAAACCGTGTTTGATTTAGAGTTCCAAATACATCTATCAATATAGGAGAAAACAGAGTGAAACCTAAAAATTCAAACTGTTACTGGAAACGAAAGCTTCAACATTGAAGAACGAAATTTGGGGAACAATGTGGGCTCAGTGTACTGATCATTACCTGAAAGTATCACCCAGTTTGGGTGTAAAAATGTTTGCTGAGATTTCTGGAGATTCGTAATTTTTGGAAGCTTGGCAACCCCTTTCAATGAAAGTGTTTCTCGTCTGTCACTGCTTAGAGCTACACCAATAGGAAACAACATGTAGAGATAGAACTTGAAACTATTTAATTGTGTCAAGTTTCAAGAGGCTAGCACAAACCGTGCTTGATTTAGAGTTCCAAATACATCTATCAATATAAGAGAAAACAGAGTGAAACGCCAAAATTCAAACTGTTATTGGAACCAAAACTTCAACATTGAAGAACGAAATTTGGGGAACAAAGTGGGCTCAGTGTACTGATCATTACCTGAAAGTATCACCCAGTTTGGGTGTAAAAATATTTGCTGAGATTTCTGGAGATTCGTAATTTTTGGAAGCTTGGCAACCCCTTTCAATGAAAGTGTGTCTCGCCTGTCACTGATTAGGGCTACATCAATAGGAAACAGAACATAGAGTTAGAACTTGAAACTACTTAATTGTGTCAAGTTTCAAGAGGCTAGCACAAACCGTGCTTGATTTAGAGTTCCAAATACATCTATCAATACAGGAGAAAACAGAGTGAAACGCCAAAATTCAAACTGTTACTGGAAACGAACGCTTCAACATAGAAGAACGAAATCTGAGGAACCAAGTGGGCTCAGTGTACTGATCATTACCTGAAAGTATCATCCAGTTTGGGTGAAAAAATGTTTCCTGAGATTTCTGGAGATTCGTAATTTTTGGACGCCTGGCAACCCCTTTCAATGAAAGTGTTTCTCGCCTGTCACTGCTTAGGGCTACATCAATCGGAAACAGAACATAGAGATAGAACTTGAAACTACTTAATTGTGTCAAGTTTCAAGAAGCTAACACAAACCGTGTTTGATTTAGAGTTCCAAATACATCTATCAATATATAGAAAACAGAGTGAAACCTAAAAATTCAAACTGTTACTGGAAACGAAAGCTTCAACATTGAAGAACGAAATTTGGGGAACAAAGTGGGCTCAGTGTACTGATCATTACCTGAAAGTATCACCCAGTTTGGGTGTAAAAATATTTGCTGAGATTTCTGGAGATTCGTAATTTTTGGAAGCTTGGCAACCCCTTTCAATGAAAGTGTTTCTCATCTGTCACTGCTTAGGGCTACACCAATAGGAAACAACATGTAGAGATAGAACTTGAAACTACTTAATTGTGTCAAGTTTCAAGAAGCTAGCAAAAACCGTGCTTGATTTAGAGTTCCAAATACATCTATCAATATAAGAGAAAACAGAGTGAAACCTAAAAATTCAAACTGTTATTGGAACCAAAACTTCAACATTGAAGAACGAAATTTGGGGAACAAAGTGGGCTCAGTGTACTGATCATTACCTGAAAGTATCACCCAGTTTGGGTGTAAAAATATTTGCTGAGATTTCTGGAGATTCGTAATTTTTGGAAGCTTGGCAACCCCTTTCAATGAAAGTTTTTCTCGCCTGTCACTGCTTAGGGCTACATCAATAGGAAACAGAACATAGAGTTAGAACTTGAAACTACTTAATTGTGTCAAGTTTCAAGAGGCTAGCACAAACCGTGCTTGATTTAGAGTTCCAAATACATCTATCAATATAGGAGAAAACAGAGTGAAACGCCAAAATTCAAACTGTTACTGGAAACGAACGCTTCAACATAGAAGAATGAAATTTGGGGAACCAAGTGGGCTTAGTGTACTGATTATTACCTGAAAGTATCATCCAGTTTGGGTGAAAAAATATTTGCTGAGATTTCTGGAGATTCGTAATTTTTGGAAGCTTGGCAACCCCTTTCAATGAAAGTGTTTCTCGCCTGTCACTGCTTAGGGCTACATCAATAGGAAACAGAACATAGAGTTAGAACTTGAAACTACTTAATTGTGTCAAGTTTCAAGAGGCTAGCACAAACCGTGCTTGATTTAGAGTTCCAAATACATCTATCAATATAGGAGAAAACAGAGTGAAACCTAAAAATTCAAACTGTTATTGGAACCAAAACTTCAACATTGAAGAACGAAATTTGGGGAACAAAGTGGGCTCAGTGTACTGATCATTACCTGAAAGTATCACCCAGTTTGGGTGTAAAAATATTTGCTGAGATTTCTGGAGATTCGTAATTTTTGGAAGCTTGGCAACCCCTTTCAATGAAAGTGTTTCTCGCCTGTCACTGCTTAGGGCTACATCAATAGGAAACAGAACATAGAGTTAGAACTTGAAACTACTTAATTGAGTCAAGTTTCAAGAAGCTAGCACAAACCATGTTTGATTTAGAGTTCCAAATACATCTATCAATACAGGAGAAAACAGAGTGAAACGCCAAAATTCAAACTGTTACTGGAAACGAACGCTTCAACATAGAAGAACGAAATCTGGGGAACCAAGTGGGCTCAGTGTACTGATCATTACCTGAAAGTATCACCCAGTTTGGGTGAAAAAATATTCGCTGAGATTTCTGGAGATTCGTGATTTTTGGAAGCTTGGCAACCCCTTTCAATGAAAGTGTTTCTCGTCTGTCACTGCTTAGGGCTACATCAATAGGAAAAAAAATAGAGATAGAACTTGAAACTACTTAATTGTGTCAAGTTTCAAGAAGCTAGCACAAACCGTGTTTGATTCAGAGTTCCAAATACATCCATCCATATAGGAGAAAACACAGTGAAACACCAAAATTCAAACTGATATTGGAAACGAACACTTCAACATAGAAGATCGAAATTTGGGGAACCAAGTGGGCTCAGTGTACTGATCATTACCTGAAAGTATCATCCAGTTTGGGTGAAAAAATGTTTCCTGAGATTTCTGGAGATTCGTAATTTTTGGACGCTTGGCAACCCCTTTCAATGAAAGTGTTTCTCGCCTGTCACTGCTTAGGGCTACAACAATCGGAAACAGAACATAGAGATAGAACTTGAAACTACTTAATTGTGTCAAGTTTCAAGAAGCTAGCACAAACCGTGTTTGATTTAGAGTTCCAAATACATCTATCAATATAGGAGAAAACAGAGTGAAACCTAAAAATTCAAACTGTTACTGGAAACGAAAGCTTCAACATTGAAGAACGAAATTTGGGGAACAAAGTGGGCTCAGTGTACTGATCATTACCTGAAAGTATCACCCAGTTTGGGTGTAAAAATGTTTGCTGAGATTTCTGGAGATTCGTAATTTTTGGAATCTTGGCAACCCCTTTCAATGAAAGTGTTTCTCGTCTGTCACTGCTTAGGGCTACACCAATAGGAAACAACATGTAGAGGTAGAACTTGAAACTACTTAATTGTGTCAAGTTTCAAGAAGCTAGCACAAACCGTGCTTGATTTAGAGTTCCAAATACATCTATCAATATAGCAGAAAACAGAGTGAAACGCCAAAATTCAAACTGTTACTGGAAACAAACGCTTCAACATAGAAGAACGAAATTTGAGGAACCAAGTGGGCTTAGTGTACTGATTATTACCTGAAAGTATCATCCAGTTTGGGTGAAAAAATATTTGCTGAGATTTCAGGAGATCCGTAATTTTTGGAAGCTTGGCAACCCCTTTCAATGAAAGTGTTTCTCGCCTGTCACTGCTTAGGGCTACATCAATCGGAAACAGAACATAGAGATAGAACTTGAAACTACTTAATTGTGTCAAGTTTCAAGAAGCTAACACAAACCGTGTTTGATTTAGAGTTCCAAATACATCTATCAATATAGGAGAAAACAGAGTGAAACCTAAAAATTCAAACTGTTACTGGAAACGAAAGCTTCAACATTGAAGAACGAAATTTGGGGAACAAAGTGGGCTCAGTGTACTGATCATTACCTGAAAGTATCACCCAGTTTGGGTGTAAAAATGTTTGCTGAGATTTCTGGAGATTCGTAATTTTTGGAATCTTGGCAACCCCTTTCAATGAAAGTGTTTCTCGTCTGTCACTGCTTAGGGCTACACCAATAGGAAACAACATGTAGAGGTAGAACTTGAAACTACTTAATTGTGTCAAGTTTCAAGAAGCTAGCACAAACCGTGCTTGATTTAGAGTTCCAAATACATCTATCAATATAAGAGAAAACAGAGTGAAACGCCAAAATACAAACTGTTATTGGAACCAAAACTTCAACATTGAAGAAAGAAATTTGGGGAACAAAGTGGGCTCAGTGTACTGATCATTACCTGAAAGTATCACCCAGTTTGGGTGTAAAAATATTTGCTGAGATTTCTGGAGATTCGTAATTTTTGGAAGCTTGGCAACCCCTTTCAATGAAAGTGTTTCTCGCCTGTCACTGCTTAGGGCTACATCAATAGGAAACAGAACATGAAGTTAGAACTTGAAACTACTTAATTGTGTCAAGTTTCAAAAGGCTAGCACAAACCGTGCTTGATTTAGAGTTCCAAATACATCTATCAATACAGGAGAAAACAGAGTGAAACGCCAAAATTCAAACTGTTACTGGAAACGAACGCTTCAACATAGAAGAACGAAATTTGGGGAACCAAGTGGGCTTAGTGTACTGATCATTACCTGAAAGTATCATCCAGTTTGGGTGAAAAAATATTTGCTGAGATTTCAGGAGATCCGTAATTTTTGGAAGCTTGGCAACCCCTTTCAATGAAAGTGTTTCTAGCCTGTCACTGCTTAGGGCTACATCAATCGGAAACAGAACATAGAGATAGAACTTGAAACTACTTAATTGTGTCAAGTTTCAAGAAGGTAGAACAAACCGTGTTTGATGTAGAGTTCCAAATACATCTATCAATATAGGAGAAAACAGAGTGAAACACCAAAATTTCAAACTGTTACTGGAAACGAAAGGTGCAACATTGAAGAACGAAATCTGGGGAACCAAGTGGGCTCAGTGTACTGATCATTACCTGAAAGTATCACCCAGTTTGGGTGAAAAAATATTCGCTGAGATTTCTGGAGATTCGTGATTTTTGGAAGCTTGGCAACCCCTTTCAATAAAAGTGTTTCTCGTCTGTCACTGCTTAGGGCTACATCAATAGGAAAAAAAATAGAGATAGAACTTGAAACTACTTAATTGTGTCAAGTTTCAAGAAGCTAGCACAAACCGTGTTTGATTCAGAGTTCCAAATACATCTATCCATATAGGAGAAAACACAGTGAAACACCAAAATTCAAACTGATATTGGAAACGAACACTTCAACATAGAAGATCGAAATTTGGGGAACCAAGTGGGCTCAGTGTACTGATCATTACCTGAAAGTATCATCCAGTTTGGGTGAAAAAATGTTTCCTGAGATTTCTGGAGATTCGTAATTTTTGGACGCTTGGCAACCCCTTTCAATGAAAGTGTTTCTCGCCTGTCACTGCTTAGGGCTACATCAATCGGAAACAGAACATAGAGATAGAACTTGAAACTACTTAATTGTGTCAAGTTTCAAGAAGCTAACACAAACCGTGTTTGATTTAGAGTTCCAAATACATCTATCAATATAGGAGAAAACAGAGTGAAACCTAAAAATTCAAACTGTTACTGGAAACGAAAGCTTCAACATTGAAGAACGAAATTTGGGGAACAAAGTGGGCTCAGTGTACTGATCATTACCTGAAAGTATCACCCAGTTTGGGTGTAAAAATGTTTGCTGAGATTTCTGGAGATTCGTAATTTTTGGAAGCTTGGCATCCCCTTTCAATGAAAGTGTTTCTCGTCTGTCACTGCTTAGGGCTACACCAATAGGAAACAACATGTAGAGATAGAACTTGAAACTACTTAATTGTGTCAAGTTTCAAGAAGCTAGCACAAACCGTGCTTGATTTACAGTTCCAAATACATCTATCAATATAGGAGAAAACAGAGTGAAACGCCAAAATTCAAACTGTTACTGGAAACGAACGCTTCAACATAGAAGAACGAAATTTGAGGAACCAAGTGGGCTTAGTGTACTGATTATTACCTGAAAGTATCATCCAGTTTGGGTGAAAAAATATTTGCTGAGATTTCAGGAGATCCGTAATTTTTGGAAGCTTGGCAACCCCTTTCAATGAAAGTGTTTCTCGTCTGTCACTGCTTAGAGCTACACCAATAGGAAACAACATGTAGAGATAGAACTTGAAACTATTTAATTGTGTCAAGTTTCAAGAAGCTAGCACAAACCGTGCTTGATTTAGAGTTCCAAATACATCTATCAATATAAGAGAAAACAGAGTGAAACGCCAAAATTCAAACTGTTATTGGAACCAAAACTTCAACATTGAAGAACGAAATTTGGGGAACAAAGTGGGCTCAGTGTACTGATCATTACCTGAAAGTATCACCCAGTTTGGGTGTAAAAATATTTGCTGAGATTTCTGGAGATTCGTAATTTTTGGAAGCTTGGCAACCCCTTTCAATGAAAGTGTTTCTCGCCTGTCACTGCTTAGGGCTACATCAATAGGAAACAGAACATAGAGTTAGAACTTGAAACTACTTAATTGTGTCAAGTTTCAAGAGGCTAGCACAAACCGTGCTTGATTTAGAGTTCCAAATACATCTATCAATATAGGAGAAAACAGAGTGAAACGCCAAAATTCAAACTGTTACTGGAAACGAACGCTTCAACATAGAAGAACGAAATTTGGGGAACCAAGTGGGCTTAGTGTACTGATCATTACCTGAAAGTATCATCCAGTTTGGGTGAAAAAATATTTGCTGAGATTTCAGGAGATCCGTAATTTTTGGAAGCTTGGCAACCCCTTTCAATGAAAGTGTTTCTAGCCTGTCACTGCTTAGGGCTACATCAATCGGAAACAGAACATAGAGATAGAACTTGAAACTACTTAATTGTGTCAAGTTTCAAGAAGGTAGCACAAACCGTGTTTGATGTAGAGTTCCAAATACATCTATCAATATAGGAGAAAACAGAGTGAAACCTAAAATTTCAAACTGTTACTGGAAACGAAAGCTGCAACATTGAAGAACGAAATTTGGGGAACAAAGTGGGCTCAGTGTACTGATCATTACCTGAAAATATCACCCAGTTTGGGTGAAAAAATATTCGCTGAGATTTCTGGAGATTCGTGATTTTTGGAAGCTTGGCAACCCCTTTCAATGAAAGTGTTTCTCGCCTGTCACTGCTTAGGGCTACATCAATAGGAAACAGAACATAGAGTTAGAACTTGAAACTACTTAATTGTGTCAAGTTTCAAGAAGCTAGCACAAACCATGTTTGATTTAGAGTTCCAAATACATCTATCAATACAGGAGAAAACAGAGTGAAACGCCAAAATTCAAACTGTTACTGGAAACGAACGCTTCAACATAGAAGAACGAAATCTGGGGAACCAAGTGGGCTCAGTGTACTGATCATTACCTGAAAGTATCATCCAGTTTGGGTGAAAAAATGTTTCCTGAGATTTCTGGAGATTCGTAATTTTTGGACGCTTGGCAACCCCTTTCAATGAAAGTGTTTCTCGCCTGTCACTGCTTAGGGCTACATCAATCGGAAACAGAACATAGAGATAGAACTTGAAACTACTTAATTGTGTCAAGTTTCAAGAAGCTAACACAAACCGTGTTTGATTTAGAGTTCCAAATACATCTATCAATATAGGAGAAAACAGAGTGAAACCTAAAAATTCAAACTGTTACTGGAAACGAAAGCTTCAACATTGAAGAACAAAATTTGGGGAACAAAGTGGGCTCAGTGTACTGATCATTACCTGAAAGTATCACCCAGTTTGGGTGTAAAAATATTTGCTGAGATTTCTGGAGATTCGTAATTTTTGGAAGCTTGGCAACCCCTTTCAATGAAAGTGTTTCTCATCTGTCACTGCTTAGGGCTACACCAATAGGAAACAACATGTAGAGATAGAACTTGAAACTACTTAATTGTGTCAAGTTTCAAGAAGCTAGCACAAACCGTGCTTGATTTAGAGTTCCAAATACATCTATCAATATAAGAGAAAACAGAGTGAAACCTAAAAATTCAAACTGTTATTGGAACAAAAACTTCAACATTGAAGAACGAAATTTGGGGAACAAAGTGGGCTCAGTGTACTGATCATTACCTGAAAGTATCACCCAGTTTGGGTGTAAAAATATTTGCTGAGATTTCTGGAGATTCGTAATTTTTGGAAGCTTGGCAACCCCTTTCAATGAAAGTTTTTCTCGCCTGTCACTGCTTAGGGCTACATCAATAGGAAACAGAACATAGAGTTAGAACTTGAAACTACTTAATTGTGTCAAGTTTCAAGAGGCTAGCACAAACCGTGCTTGATTTAGAGTTCCAAATACATCTATCAATATAGGAGAAAACAGAGTGAAACGCCAAAATTCAAACTGTTACTGGAAACGAACGCTTCAACATAGAAGAATGAAATTTGGGGAACCAAGTGGGCTTAGTGTACTGATCATTACATGAAAGTATCATCCAGTTTGGGTGAAAAAATATTTGCTGAGATTTCAGGAGATCCGTAATTTTTGGAAGCTTGGCAACCCCTTTCAATGAAAGTGTTTCTAGCCTGTCACTGCTTAGGGCTACATCAATCGGAAACAGAACATAGAGATAGAACTTGAAACTACTTAATTGTGTCAAGTTTCAAGAAGGTAGCACAAACCGTGTTTGATGTAGAGTTCCAAATACATCTATCAATATAGGAGAACACAGAGTGAAACCTAAAATTTCAAACTGTTACTGGAAACGAAAGCTGCAACATTGAAGAACGAAATTTGGGGAACAAAGTGGGCTCAGTGTACTGATCATTACCTGAAAGTATCACCCAGTTTGGGTGAAAAAATATTTGCTGAGATTTCTGCAGATTCGTGATTTTTGGAAGCTTGGCAACCCCTTTCAATGAAAGTGTTTCTCGCCTGTCACTGCTTAGGGCTACATCAATCGGAAACAGAACATAGAGATAGAACTTGAAACTACTTAATTGTGTCAAGTTTCAAGAAGCTAACACAAACCGTGTTTGATTTAGAGTTCCAAATACATCTATCAATATAGGAGAAAACAGAGTGAAACCTAAAAATTCAAACTCTTACTGGAAACGAAAGCTTCAACATTGAAGAACGAAATTTGGGGAACAAAGTGGGCTCAGTGTACTGATCATTACCTGAAAGTATCACCCAGTTTGGGTGTAAAAATATTTGCTGAGATTTCTGGAGATTAGTAATTTTTGGAAGCTTGGCAACCCCTTTCAATGAAAGTGTTTCTCGTCTGTCACTGCTTAGGGCTACACCAATAGGAAACAACATGTAGAGATAGAACTTGAAACTCCTTAATTGTGTCAAGTTTCAAGAAGCTAGCACAAACCGTGCTTGATTTAGAGTTCCAAATACATCTATCAATATAGGAGAAAACAGAGTGAAACGCCAAAATTCAAACTGTTACTGGAAACGAACGCTTCAACATAGAAGAACGAAATTTGGGGAACCAAGTGGGCTTAGTGTACTGATTATTACCTGAAAGTATCACCCAGTTTGGGTAAAAAAATATTTGCTGAGATTTCAGGAGATCCGTAATTTTTGGAAGCTTGGCAACCCCTTTCAATGAAAGTGTTTCTCGCCTGTCACTGCTTAGGGCTACATCAATCGGAAAAAGAACATAGAGATAGAACTTGAAACTACTTAATTGTGTCAAGTTTCAAGAAGCTAACACAAACCGTGTTTGATTTAGAGTTCCAAATACATCTATCTATATAGGAGAAAACAGAGTGAAACCTAAAAATTCAAACTGTTACTGGAAGCGAACGCTTCAACATAGAAGAATGAAATTTGGGGAACCAAGTGGCTTTAGTGTACTGATTATTACCTGAAAGTATCATCCAGTTTGGGTGAAAAAATATTTGCTGAGATTTCAGGAGATCCGTAATTTTTGGAAGCTTGGCAACCCCTTTCAATGAAAGTGTTTCTAGCCTGTCACTGCTTAGGGCTACATCAATCGGAAACAGAACATAGAGATAGAACTTGAAACTACTTAATTGTGTCAAGTTTCAAGAAGGTAGCACAAACCGTGTTTGATTTAGAGTTCCAAATACATCTATCAATAAAGGAGAAAACAGAGTGAAACCTAAAAATTCAAACTGTTACTGGAAACGAAAGCTTCAACATTGAAGAACGAAATTTGGGGAACAAAGTGGGCTCAGTGTACTGATCATTACCTGAAAGTATCATCCAGTTTGGGTGAAAAAATATTTGCTGAGATTTCTGGAGATTCGTGATTTTTGGAAGCTTGGCAACCCCTTTCATTGAAAGTGTTTTTCGTCTGTCACTGCTTAGGGCTACACCAATAGGAAACAAAATATAGAGATAGAACTTGAAACTACTTAATTGTGTCAAGTTTCAAGAAACTAGCACAAACCATGTTTGATTTAGAGTTCCAAATACATCTATCAATATAGGAGAAAACAGAGTGAAACCTAAAAATTCAAACTGTTATTGGAACCAAAACTTCAACATTGAAGAACGAAATTTGGGGAACAAAGTGGGCTCAGTGTACTGATCATTACCTGAAAGTATCACCCAGTTTGGGTGTAAAAATATTTGCTGAGATTTCTGGAGATTCGTAATTTTTGGAAGCTTGGCAACCCCTTTCAATGAAAGTGTTTCTCGATTGTCACTGCTTAGGGCTACATCAATCGGAAACAGAACATAGAGACAGAACTTGAAACTACTTAATTGTGTCAAGTTTCAAGAAGCTAACACAAACCGTGTTTGATTTAGAGTTCCAAATACATCTATAAATATAGGAGAAAACAGAGTGAAACCTAAAAATTCAAACTGTTACTGGAAACGAAAGCTTCAACATTGAAGAACGAAATTTGGGGAACAAAGTGGGCTCAGTGTACTGATCATTACCTGAAAGTATCACCCAGTTTGGGTGTAAAAATATTTGCTGAGATTTCTGGAGATTCGTAATTTTTGGAAGCTTGGCAACCCCTTTCAATGAAAGTGTTTCTCGTCTGTCACTGCTTAGGGCTACACCAATAGGAAACAACATGTAGAGATAGAACTTGAAACTCCTTAATTGTGTCAAGTTTCAAGAAGCTAGCACAAACCGTGCTTGATTTAGAGTTCCAAATACATCTATCAATATAGGAGAAAACAGAGTGAAACGCCAAAATTCAAACTGTTACTGGAAACGAACGCTTCAACATAGAAGAACGAAATTTGGGGAACCAAGTGGGCTTAGTGTACTGATCATTACATGAAAGTATCATCCAGTTTGGGTGAAAAAATATTTGCTGAGATTTCAGGAGATCCGTAATTTTTGGAAGCTTGGCAACCCCTTTCAATGAAAGTGTTTCTCGCCTGTCACTGCTTAGGGCTACATCAATCGGAAACAGAACATAGAGATAGAACTTGAAACTACTTAATTGTGTCAAGTTTCAAGAAGGTAGCACAAACCGTGTTTGATTTAGAGTTCCAAATACATCTATCAATAAAGGAGAAAACAGAGTGAAACCTAAAAATTGAAACTGTTACTGGAAACGAAAGCTTCAACATTGAAGAACGAAATTTGGGGAACAAAGTGGGCTCAGTGTACTGATCATTACCTGAAAGTATCATCCAGTTTGGGTGAAAAAATATTTGCTGAGATTTCTGGAGATTCGTGATTTTTGGAAGCTTGGCAACCCCTTTCATTGAAAGTGTTTTTCGTCTGTCACTGCTTAGGGCTACAACAATAGGAAACAAAATATAGAGATAGAACTTGAAACTACTTAATTGTGTCAAGTTTCAAGAAACTAGCACAAACCATGTTTGATTTAGAGTTCCAAATACATCTATCAATATAGGAGAAAACAGAGTGAAACCTAAAAATTCAAACTGTTATTGGAACCAAAACTTCAACATTGAAGAACGAAATTTGGGGAACAAAGTGGGCTCAGTGTACTGATCATTACCTGAAAGTATCACCCAGTTTGGGTGTAAAAATATTTGCTGAGATTTCTGGAGATTCGTAATTTTTGGAAGCTTGGCAACCCCTTTCAATGAAAGTGTTTCTCGATTGTCACTGCTTAGGGCTACATCAATCGGAAACAGAACATAGAGACAGAACTTGAAACTACTTAATTGTGTCAAGTTTCAAGAAGCTAACACAAACCGTGTTTGATTTAGAGTTCCAAATACATCTATAAATATAGGAGAAAACAGAGTGAAACCTAAAAATTCAAACTGTTACTGGAAACGAAAGCTTCAACATTGAAGAACGAAATTTGGGGAACAAAGTGGGCTCAGTGTACTGATCATTACCTGAAAGTATCACCCAGTTTGGGTGTAAAAATATTTGCTGAGATTTCTGGAGATTCGTAATTTTTGGAAGCTTGGCAACCCCTTTCAATGAAAGTGTTTCTCGTCTGTCACTGCTTAGGGCTACACCAATAGGAAACAACATGTAGAGATAGAACTTGAAACTCCTTAATTGTGTCAAGTTTCAAGAAGCTAGCACAAACCGTGCTTGATTTAGAGTTCCAAATACATCTATCAATATAGGAGAAAACAGAGTGAAACGCCAAAATTCAAACTGTTACTGGAAACGAACGCTTCAACATAGAAGAACGAAATTTGGGGAACCAAGTGGGCTTAGTGTACTGATCATTACCTGAAAGTATCATCCAGTTTGGGTGAAAAAATATTTGCTGAGATTTCAGGAGATCCGTAATTTTTGGAAGCTTGGCAACCCCTTTCAATGAAAGTGTTCTCGCCTGTCACTGCTTAGGGCTACATCAATCGGAAACAGAACATAGAGATAGAACTTGACACTACTTAATTGTGTCAAGTTTCAAGAAGCTAACACAAACCGTGTTTGATTTAGAGTTCCAAATACATCTATCAATATAGGAGAAAACAGAGTGAAACCTAAAACTTCAAACTGTTACTGGAAACGAAAGCTGCAACATTGAAGAACGAAATTTGGGGAACAAAGTGGGCTCAGTGTACTGATCATTACCTGAAAGTATCACCCAGTTTGGGTGTAAAAATATTTGCTGAGATTTCTGGAGATTCGTAATTTTTGGAAGCTTGGCAACCCCTTTCAATGAAAGTGTTTCTCGTCTGTCACTGCTTAGGGCTACACCAATAGGAAACAACATGTAGAGATAGAACTTGAAACTACTTAATTGTGTCAAGTTTCAAGAAGCTAGCACAAACCGTGCTTGATTTAGAGTTCCAAATACATCTATCAATATAGGAGAAAACAGAGTGAAACCTAAAAATTCAGCTGTTATTGGAACCAAAACTTCAACATTGAAGAACGAAATTTGGGGAACCATGTGGGCTCAGTGTACTGATCATTACCTGAAAGTATCACCCAGTTTGGGTGTAAAAATATTTGCTGAGATTTCTGGAGATTCGTAATTTTTGGAAGCTTGGCAACCCCTTTCAATGAAAGTGTTTCTCGCCTGTCACTGCTTAGGGCTACATCAATAGGAAACAGAACATAGAGTTAGAACTTGAAACTACTTAATTGTGTCAAGTTTCAAGAAGGTAGCACAAACCGTGTTTTATGTAGAGTTCCAAATACATCTATCAATATAGGAGAAAACAGAGTGAAACCTAAAATTTCAAACTGTTACTGGAAACGAAAGCTGCAACATTGAAGAACGAAATTTGGGGAACTAAGTGGGCTCAGTGTACTGATCATTACCTGAATGTATCACCCAGTTTGGGTGAAAAAATACTCGCTGAGATTTCTGGAGATTCGTGATTTTTGGAAGCTTGGCAACCCCTTTCAATGAAAGTGTTTCTCGTCTGTCACTGCTTAGGGCTACATCAATAGGAAAAAAAATAGAGATAGAACTTGAAACTACTTAATTGTGTCAAGTTTCAAGAAGCTAGCACAAACCGTGTTTGATTCAGAGTTCCAAATACATCTATCCATATAGGAGAAAACAGAGTGAAACGCCAAAATTCAAACTGATATTGGAAACGAACACTTCAACATAGAAGATCGAAATTTGGGGAACCAAGTGGGCTCAGTGTACTGATCATTACCTGAAAGAACCATCCAGTTTGGGTGACAAAATATTTGCTGAGATTTCTGGAGATTCGTAATTTTTGGAAGCTTGGCAACCCCTTTCAATGAAAGTGTTTCTCGCCTGTCACTGCTTAGGGCTACATCAATAGGAAAAAAAAATAGAGATAGAACTTGAAACTACTTAATTGTGTCAAGTTTCAAGAAGCTAGCACAAACCGTGTTTGATTTAGAGTTCCAAATACATCTATCAATATAGGAGAAAACAGAGTGAAACCTAAAAATTCAAACTGTTACTGGAAACGAAAGCTTCAACATTGAAGAACGAAATTTGGGGAACAAAGTGGGCTCAGTGTACTGATCATTACCTGAAAGTATCATCCAGTTTGGGTGAAAAAATATTTGCTGAGATTTCTGGAGATTCGTGATTTTTGGAAGCTTGGCAACCCCTTTCAATGAAAGTGTTTTTCGTCTGTCACTGCTTAGGGCTACACCAATAGGAAACAAAATATAGAGATAGAACTTGAAACTACTTAATTGTGTCAAGTTTCAAGAAGCTAGCACAAACCATGTTTGATTTAGAGTTCCAAATACATCTATCAATATAGGAGAAAACAGAGTGAAACGCCAAAATTCAAACTGTTACTGGAAACGAGCGCTTCAACATAGAAGAACGAAATCTGGGGAACAAGTGGGCTTAGTGTACTGATCATTACCTGAAAGTATCATCCAGTTTGGGTGAAAAAATGTTTCCTGAGATTTCTGGAGATTCGTAATTTTTGGACGCTTGGCAACCCCTTTCAATGAAAGTGTTTCTCGCCTGTCACTGCTTAGGGCTACATCAATCGGAAACAGAACATAGAGATAGAACTTGACACTACTTAATTGTGTCAAGTTTCAAGAAGCTAACACAAACCGTGTTTGATTTAGAGTTCCAAATACATCTATCAATATAGGAGAAAACAGAGTGAAACCTAAAACTTCAAACTGTTACTGGAAACGAAAGCTGCAACATTGAAGAACGAAATTTGGGGAACAAAGTGGGCTCAGTGTACTGATCATTACCTGAAAGTATCACCCAGTTTGGGTGTAAAAATATTTGCTGAGATTTCTGGAGATTCGTAATTTTTGGAAGCTTGGCAACCCCTTTCAATGAAAGTGTTTCTCGTCTGTCACTGCTTAGGGCTACACCAATAGGAAACAACATGTAGAGATAGAACTTGAAACTACTTAATTGTGTCAAGTTTCAAGAAGCTAGCACAAACCGTGCTTGATTTAGAGTTCCAAATACATCTATCAATATAGGAGAAAACAGAGTGAAACCTAAAAATTCAGCTGTTATTGGAACCAAAACTTCAACATTGAAGAACGAAATTTGGGGAACCATGTGGGCTCAGTGTACTGATCATTACCTGAAAGTATCACCCAGTTTGGGTGTAAAAATATTTGCTGAGATTTCTGGAGATTCGTAATTTTTGGAAGCTTGGCAACCCCTTTCAATGAAAGTGTTTCTAGCCTGTCACTGCTTAGGGCTACATCAATAGGAAACAGAACATAGAGTTAGAACTTGAAACTACTTAATTGTGTCAAGTTTCAAGAAGGTAGCACAAACCGTGTTTTATGTAGAGTTCCAAATACATCTATCAATATAGGAGAAAACAGAGTGAAACCTAAAATTTCAAACTGTTACTGGAAACGAAAGCTGCAACATTGAAGAACGAAATTTGGGGAACTAAGTGGGCTCAGTGTACTGATCATTACCTGAATGTATCACCCAGTTTGGGTGAAAAAATACTCGCTGAGATTTCTGGAGATTCGTGATTTTTGGAAGCTTGGCAACCCCTTTCAATGAAAGTGTTTCTCGTCTGTCACTGCTTAGGGCTACATCAATAGGAAAAAAAATAGAGATAGAACTTGAAACTACTTAATTGTGTCAAGTTTCAAGAAGCTAGCACAAACCGTGTTTGATTCAGAGTTCCAAATACATCTATCCATATAGGAGAAAACACAGTGAAACACCAAAATTCAAACTGATATTGGAAACGAACACTTCAACATAGAAGATCGAAATTTGGGGAACCAAGTGGGCTCAGTGTACTGATCATTACCTGAAAGAACCATCCGGTTTGGGTGACAAAATATTTGCTGAGATTTCTGGAGATTCGTAATTTTTGGAAGCTTGGCAACCCCTTTCAATGAAAGTGTTTCTCGCCTGTCACTGCTTAGGGCTACATCAATAGGAAAAAAAATAGAGATAGAACTTGAAACTACTTAATTGTGTCAAGTTTCAAGAAGCTAGCACAAACCGTGTTTGATTTAGAGTTCCAAATACATCTATCAATATAGGAGAAAACAGAGTGAAACCTAAAAATTCAAACTGTTACTGGAAACGAAAGCTTCAACATTGAAGAACGAAATTTGGGGAACAAAGTGGGCTCAGTGTACTGATCATTACCTGAAAGTATCATCCAGTTTGGGTGAAAAAATATTTGCTGAGATTTCTGGAGATTCGTGATTTTTGGAAGCTTGGCAACCCCTTTCAATGAAAGTGTTTTTCGTCTGTCACTGCTTAGGGCTACACCAATAGGATACAAAATATAGAGATAGAACTTGAAACTACTTAATTGTGTCAAGTTTCAAGAAGCTAGCACAAACCATGTTTGATTTAGAGTTCCAAATACATCTATCAATATAGGAGAAAACAGAGTGAAACGCCAAAATTCAAACTGTTACTGGAAACGAGCGCTTCAACATAGAAGAACGAAATCTGGGGAACAAGTGGGCTTAGTGTACTGATCATTACCTGAAAGTATCATCCAGTTTGGGTGAAAAAATGTTTCCTGAGATTTCTGGAGATTCGTAATTTTTGGACGCTTGGCAACCCCTTTCAATGAAAGTGTTTCTCGCCTGTCACTGCTTAGGGCTACATCAATCGGAAACAGAACATAGAGATAGAACTTGAAACTACTTAATTGTGTCAAGTTTCAAGAAGCTAACACAAACCGTGTTTGATTTAGAGTTCCACATACATCTATCAATATAGGAGAAAACAGAGTGAAACCTAAAACTTCAAACTGTTACTGGAAACGAAAGCTGCAACATTGAAGAACGAAATTTGGGGAACAAAGTGGGCTCAGTGTACTGATCATTACCTGAAAGTATCACCCAGTTTGGGTGTAAAAATATTTGCTGAGATTTCTGGAGATTCGTGATTTTTGGAAGCTTGGCAACCCCTTTCAATGAAAGTGTTTCTCGTCTGTCACTGCTTAGGGCTACATCAATCGGAAACAGAACATAGAGATAGAACTTGAAACTACTTAATTGTGTCAAGTTTCAAGAAGCTAACACAAACCGTGTTTGATTTAGAGTTCCACATACATCTATCAATATAGGAGAAAACAGAGTGAAACCTAAAAATTCAAACTGTTATTGGAACCAAAACATCAACATTGAAGAATGAAATTTGGGGAACCATGTGGGCTCAGTGTACTGATCATTACCTGAAAGTATCACCCAGTTTGGGTGTAAAAATATTTGCTGAGATTTCTGGAGATTCGTAATTTTTGAAAGCTTGGCAACCCCTTTCAATGAAAGTGTTTCTCGCCTGTCACTGCTTAGGGCTACATCAATAGGAAACAGAACATAGAGATAGAACTTGAAACTACTTAATTGTGTCAAGTTTCAAGAGGCTAGCACAAACCGTGCTTGATTTAGAGTTCCAAATACATCTATCAATATAGGAGAAAACAGAGTGAAACGCCAAAATTCAAACTGTTACTGGAAACGAACGCTTCAACATAGAAGAATGAAATTTGGGGAACCAAGTGAGCTTAGTGTACTGATTATTACCTGAAAGTATCATCCAGTTTGGGTGAAAAAATATTTGCTGAGGTTTCTGGAGATTCGTGGTTTTTGGAAGCTTGGCAACCCCTTTCAATGAAAGTGTTTCTCGTCTGTCACTGCTTAGGGCTACACCAATAGGAAACAAAATATAGAGATAGAACTTGAAACTACTTAATTGTGTCAAGTTTCAAGAAGCTAGCACAAACCGTGCTTGATTTAGAGTTCCAAATACATCTATCAATATAGGAGAAAACAGAGTGAAACGCCAAAATTCAAACTGTTACTAGAACGAACGCTACAACATAGAAGAACGAAATTTGGGGAACCAAGTGGGCTTAGTGTACTGATCATTACCTGAAAGTATCATCCAGTTTGGGTGAAAAAATATTTGCTGACATTTCAGGAGATCCCTAATTTTTGGAAGCTTGGCAACCCCTTTCAATGAAAGTGTTTCTAGCCTGTCACTGCTTAGGGCTACATCAATCGGAAACAGAACATAGAGATAGAACTTGAAACTACTTAATTGTGTCAAGTTTCAAGAAGGTAGCACAAACCGTGTTTGATGTAGAGTTCCAAATACATCTATCAATATAGGAGAAAACAGAGTGAAACCTAAAACTTCAAACTGTTACTGGAAATGAAAGCTGCAACATTGAAGAACGAAATTTGGGGAACAAAGTGGGCTCAGTGTACTGATCATTACCTGAAAGTATCACCCAGTTTGGGTGTAAAAATATTTGCTGAGATTTCTGGAGATTCGTGATTTTTGGAAGTTTGGCAACCCCTTTCAATGAAAGTGTTTCTCGTCTGTCACTGCTTAGGGCTACATCAATAGGAAAAAAAATAGAGATAGAACTTGAAACTACTTAATTGTGTCAAGTTTCAAGAAGCTAGCACAAACCGTGTTTGATTTAGAGTTCCAAATACATCTATCCATATAGGAGAAAACACAGTGAAACACCAAAATTCAAACTGATATTGGAAACGAACGCTTCAACATAGAAGATCGAAATTTGGGGAACCAAGTGGGCTCAGTGTACTGATCATTACCTGAAAGAACCATCCAGTTTGGGTGAAAAAATATTTGCTGAGATTTCTGGAGATTCGTAATTTTTGGAAGCTTGGCAACCCCTTTCAATGAAAGTGTTTCTCGCCTGTCACTGCTTAGGGCTACATCAATAGGAAAAAAAAAAATAGAGACAGAACTTGAAACTACTTAATTGTGTCAAGTTTCAAGAAGCTAGCACAAACCGTGTTTGATTTAGAGTTCCAAATACATCTATCAATATAGGAGAAAACAGAGTGAAACCTAAAAATTCAAACTGTTACTGGAAACGAAAGCTTCAACATTGAAGAACGAAATTTGGGGAACAAAGTGGGCTCAGTATACTGATCATTACCTGGAAGTATCACCCAGTTTGGGTGAAAAAATATTTGCTGAGATTTCTGGAGATTCGTGATTTTTGGAAGCTTGGCAACCCCTTTCAATGAAAGTGTTTCTCGTCTGTCACTGCTTAGGGCTACACCAATAGGAAACAAAATATAGAGATAGAACTTGAAACTACTTAATTGTGTCAAGTTTCAAGAAGCTAGCACAAACCATGTTTGATTTAGAGTTCCAAATACATCTATCAATATAGGAGAAAACAGAGTGACCTAAAAATTCAAACTGTTACTGGAAACGAAAGCTTCAATATTGAAGAACGAAATTTGGGGAACAAAGTGGGCTCAGTGTACTGATCATTACCTGAAAGTATCACCCAGTTTGGGTGAAAAAATATTTGCTGAGATTTCTGGAGATTCGTGATTTTTGGAAGTTTGGCAACCCCTTTCAATGAAAGTGTTTCTCGCCTGTCACTGCTTAGGGCTACATCAATAGGAAAAAAAAATAGAGATAGAACTTGAAACTACTTAATTGTGTCAAGTTTCAAGAAGCTAGCACAAACCGTGTTTGATTTAGAGTTCCAAATACATCTATCCATATAGGAGAAAACACAGTGAAACACCAAAATTCAAACTGATATTGGAAACGAACGCTTCAACATAGAAGATTGAAATTTGGGGAACCAAGTGGGCTCAGTGTACTGATCATTACCTGAAAGAACCATCCAGTTTGGGTGAAAAAATATTTGCTGAGATTTCTGGAGATTCGTAATTTTTGGAAGCTTGGCAACCCCTTTCAATGAAAGTGTTTCTCGCCTGTCACTGCTTAGGGCTACATCAATAGGAAAAAAAAAATAGAGATAGAACTTGAAACTACTTAATTGTGTCAAGTTTCAAGAAGCTAGCACAAACCGTGTTTGATTTAGAGTTCCAAATACATCTATCAATATAGGAGAAAACAGAGTGAAACCTAAAAATTCAAACTGTTACTGGAAACGAAAGCTTCAACATTGAAGAACGAAATTTGGGGAACAAAGTGGGCTCAGTTTACTGATCATTACCTGGAAGTATCACCCAGTTTGGGTGAAAAAATATTTGCTGAGATTTCTGGAGATTCGTGATTTTTGGAAGCTTGGCAACCCCTTTCAATGAAAGTGTTTCTCGTCTGTCACTGCTTAGGGCTACACCAATAGGAAACAAAATATAGAGATAGAACTTGAAACTACTTAATTGTGTCAAGTTTCAAGAAGCTAGCACAAACCATGTTTGATTTAGAGTTCCAAATACATCTATCAATATAGGAGAAAACAGAGTGAAACGCCAAAATTCAAACTGTTACTGGAAACGAACGCTTCAACATAGAAGAACGAAATCTGGGGAACCAAGTGGGCTTAGTGTACTGATCATTACCTGAAAGTATCATCCAGTTTGGGTGAAAAAATGTTTCCTGAGATTTCTGGAGATTCGTAATTTTTGGAAGCTTGGCAACCCCTTTCAATGAAAGTGTTTCTCGCCTGTCACTGCTTAGGGCTACATCAATCGGAAACAGAACATAGAGATAGAACGTGAAACTACTTAATTGCGTCAAGTTTCAAGAAGCTAACACAAACCGTGTTTGATTTAGAGTTCCAAATACATCTATCAATATAGGAGAAAACAGAGTGACCTAAAAATTCAAACTGTTACTGGAAACGAAAGCTTCAACATTGAAGAACGAAATTTGGGGAACAAAGTGGGCTCAGTGTACTGATCATTACCTGAAAGTATCACCCAGTTTGGGTGTAAAAATATTTGCTGAGATTTCTGGAGATTCGTAATTTTTGGAAGCTTGGCAACCCCTTTCAATGAAAGTGTTTCTCGCCTGTCATTGCTTAGGGCTACATCAATAGGAAACAGAACATAGAGTTAGAACTTCTAACTACTTAATTGTGTCAAGTTTCAAGAGGCTAGCACAAACCGTGCTTGATTTAGAGTTCCAAATACATCTATCAATATAGGAGAAAACAGAGTGAAACGCCAAAATTCAAACTGTTACTGGAAACGAACGCTTCAACATAGAAGAATGAAATTTGGGGAACCAAGTGGGCTTAGTGTACTGATTATTACCTGAAAGTATCATCCAGTTTGGGTGAAAAAATATTTGCTGAGATTTCTGGAGATTCGTGATTTTTGGAAGCTTGGCAACCCCTTTCAATGAAAGTGTTTCTCGTCTGTCACTGCTTAGGGCTACACCAATAGGAAACAAAATATAGAGATAGAACTTGAAACTACTTAATTGTGTCAAGTTTCAAGAAGGTAGCACAAACCGTGTTTGATGTAGAGTTCCAAATACATCTATCAATATAGGAGAACACAGAGTGAAACCTAAAATTTCAAACTGTTACTGGAAACGAAAGCTGCAACATTGAAGAACGAAATTTGGGGAACAAAGTGGGCTCAGTGTACTGATCATTACCTGAAAGTATCACCCAGTTTGGGTGAAAAAATATTTGCTGAGATTTCTGCAGATTCGTGATTTTTGGAAGCTTGGCAACCCCTTTCAATGAAAGTGTTTCTCGCCTGTCACTGCTTAGGGCTACATCAATCGGAAACAGAACATAGAGATAGAACTTGAAACTACTTAATTGTGTCAAGTTTCAAGAAGCTAACACAAACCGTGTTTGATTTAGAGTTCCAAATACATCTATCAATATAGGAGAAAACAGAGTGAAACCTAAAAATTCAAACTCTTACTGGAAACGAAAGCTTCAACATTGAAGAACGAAATTTGGGGAACAAAGTGGGCTCAGTGTACTGATCATTACCTGAAAGTATCACCCAGTTTGGGTGTAAAAATATTTGCTGAGATTTCTGGAGATTAGTAATTTTTGGAAGCTTGGCAACCCCTTTCAATGAAAGTGTTTCTCGTCTGTCACTGCTTAGGGCTACACCAATAGGAAACAACATGTAGAGATAGAACTTGAAACTCCTTAATTGTGTCAAGTTTCAAGAAGCTAGCACAAACCGTGCTTGATTTAGAGTTCCAAATACATCTATCAATATAGGAGAAAACAGAGTGAAACGCCAAAATTCAAACTGTTACTGGAAACGAACGCTTCAACATAGAAGAACGAAATTTGGGGAACCAAGTGGGCTTAGTGTACTGATTATTACCTGAAAGTATCACCCAGTTTGGGTAAAAAAATATTTGCTGAGATTTCAGGAGATCCGTAATTTTTGGAAGCTTGGCAACCCCTTTCAATGAAAGTGTTTCTCGCCTGTCACTGCTTAGGGCTACATCAATCGGAAAAAGAACATAGAGATAGAACTTGAAACTACTTAATTGTGTCAAGTTTCAAGAAGCTAACACAAACCGTGTTTGATTTAGAGTTCCAAATACATCTATCTATATAGGAGAAAACAGAGTGAAACCTAAAAATTCAAACTGTTACTGGAAGCGAACGCTTCAACATAGAAGAATGAAATTTGGGGAACCAAGTGGCTTTAGTGTACTGATTATTACCTGAAAGTATCATCCAGTTTGGGTGAAAAAATATTTGCTGAGATTTCAGGAGATCCGTAATTTTTGGAAGCTTGGCAACCCCTTTCAATGAAAGTGTTTCTAGCCTGTCACTGCTTAGGGCTACATCAATCGGAAACAGAACGTAGAGATAGAACTTGAAACTACTTAATTGCGTCAAGTTTCAAGAAGCTAACACAAACCGTGTTTGATTTAGAGTTCCAAATACATCTATCAATATAGGAGAAAACAGAGTGACCTAAAAATTCAAACTGTTACTGGAAACGAAAGCTTCAACATTGAAGAACGAAATTTGGGGAACAAAGTGGGCTCAGTGTACTGATCATTACCTGAAAGTATCACCCAGTTTGGGTGTAAAAATATTTGCTGAGATTTCTGGAGATTCGTAATATTTGGAATCTTGGCAACCCCTTTCAATGAAAGTGTTTCTCGATTGTCACTGCTTAGGGCTACATCAATAGGAAACAGAACATAGAGTTAGAACTTGAAACTACTTAATTGTGTCAAGTTTCAAGAAGCTAGCACAAACCGTGTTTGATTTAGAGTTCCAAATACATCTATCCATATAGGAGAAAACACAGTGAAACACCAAAATTCAAACTGATATTGGAAACGAACGCTTCAACATAGAAGATCGAAATTTGGGGAACCAAGTGGGCTCAGTGTACTGATCATTACCTGAAAGAACCATCCAGTTTGGGTGAAAAAATATTTGCTGAGATTTCTGGAGATTCGTAATTTTTGGAAGCTTGGCAACCCCTTTCAATGAAAGTGTTTCTCGCCTGTCACTGCTTAGGGCTACATCAATAGGAAAAAAAAATAGAGATAGAACTTGAAACTACTTAATTGTGTCAAGTTTCAAGAAGCTAGCACAAACCGTGTTTGATTTAGAGTTCCAAATACATCTATCAATATAGGAGAAAACAGAGTGAAACCTAAAAATTCAAACTGTTACTGGAAACGAAAGCTGCAACATTGAAGAACGAAATTTGGGGAACAAAGTGGGCTCAGTGTACTGATCATTACCTGGAAGTATCACCCAGTTTGGGTGAAAAAATATTTGCTGAGATTTCTGGAGATTCGTGATTTTTGGAAGCTTGGCAACCCCTTTCAATGAAAGTGTTTCTCGTCTGTCACTGCTTAGGGCTACACCAATAAGAAACAAAATATAGAGATAGAACTTGAAACTACTTAATTGTGTCAAGTTTCAAGCAGCTAGCACAAACCATGTTTGATTTAGAGTTCCAAATACATCTATCAATATAGGAGAAAACAGAGTGACCTAAAAATTCAAACTGTTACTGGAAACGAAAGCTTCAACATTGAAGAACGAAATTTGGGGAACAAAGTGGGCTCAGTGTACTGATCATTACCTGAAAGTATCAACCAGTTTGGGTGAAAAAATATTTGCTGAGATTTCTGGAGATTCGTGATTTTTGGAAGCTTGGCAACCCCTTTCAATGAAAGTGTTTTTCGTCTGTCACTGCTTAGGGCTACACCAATAGGAAACAAAATATAGAGATAGAACTTGAAACTACTTAATTGTGTCAAGTTTCAAGAAGCTAGCACAAACCATGTTTGATTTAGAGTTCCAAATACATCTATCAATATAGGAGAAAACAGAGTGAAACGCCAAAATTCAAACTGTTACTGGAAACGAACGCTTCAACATAGAAGAACGAAATCTGGGGAACCAAGTGGGCTTAGTGTACTGATCATTACCTGAAAGTATCATCCAGTTTGGGTGAAAAAATGTTTCCTGAGATTTCTGGAGATTCGTAATTTTTGGACGCTTGGCAACCCCTTTCAATGAAAGTGTTTCTCGCCTGTCACTGCTTAGGGCTACATCAATCGGAAACAGAACATAGAGATAGAACTTGACACTACTTAATTGTGTCAAGTTTCAAGAAGCTAACACAAACCGTGTTTGATTTAGAGTTCCAAATACATCTATCAATATAGGAGAAAACAGAGTGAAACCTAAAACTTCAAACTGTTACTGGAAACGAAAGCTGCAACATTGAAGAACGAAATTTGGGGAACAAAGTGGGCTCAGTGTACTGATCATTACCTGAAAGTATCACCCAGTTTGGGTGTAAAAATATTTGCTGAGATTTCTGGAGATTCGTAATTTTTGGAAGCTTGGCAACCCCTTTCAATGAAAGTGTTTCTCGTCTGTCACTGCTTAGGGCTACACCAATAGGAAACAACATGTAGAGATAGAACTTGAAACTACTTAATTGTGTCAAGTTTCAAGAAGCTAGCACAAACCGTGCTTGATTTAGAGTTCCAAATACATCTATCAATATAGGAGAAAACAGAGTGAAACCTAAAAATTCAAACTGTTATTGGAACCAAAACTTCAACATTGAAGAACGAAATTTGGGGAACCATGTGGGCTCAGTGTACTGATCATTACCTGAAAGTATCACCCAGTTTGGGTGTAAAAATATTTGCTGAGATTTCTGGAGATCCGTAATTTTTGGAAGCTTGGCAACCCCTTTCAATGAAAGTGTTTCTCGCCTGTCACTGCTTAGGGCTACATCAATAGGAAACAGAACATAGAGTTAGAACTTGAAACTACTTAATTGTGTCAAGTTTCAAGAAGGTAGCACAAACCGTGTTTGATGTAGAGTTCCAAATACATCTATCAATATAGGAGAAAACAGAGTGAAACCTAAAATTTCAAACTGTTACTGGAAACGAAAGCTGCAACATTGAAGAACGAAATTTGGGGAACTAAGTGGGCTCAGTGTACTGATCATTACCTGAATGTATCACCCAGTTTGGGTGAAAAAATATTCGCTGAGTTTTCTGGAGATTCGTGATTTTTGGAAGCTTGGCAACCCCTTTCAATGAAAGTGTTTATCGTCTGTCACTGCTTAGGGCTACATCAATAGGAAAAAAAATAGAGATAGAACTTGAAACTACTTAATTGTGTCAAGTTTCAAGAAGCTAGCACAAACCGTGTTTGATTCAGAGTTCCAAATACATCTATCCATATAGGAGAAAACACAGTGAAACACCAAAATTCAAACTGATATTGGAAACGAACACTTCAACATAGAAGATCGAAATTTGGGGAACCAAGTGGGCTCAGTGTACTGATCATTACCTGAAAGAACCATCCAGTTTGGGTGACAAAATATTTGCTGAGATTTCTGGAGATTCGTAATTTTTGGAAGCTTGGCAACCCCTTTCAATGAAAGTGTTTCTCGCCTGTCACTGCTTAGGGCTACATCAATAGGAAAAAAAAATAGAGATAGAACTTGAAACTACTTAATTGTGTCAAGTTTCAAGAAGCTAGCACAAACCGTGTTTGATTTAGAGTTCCAAATACATCTATCAATATAGGAGAAAACAGAGTGAAACCTAAAAATTCAAACTGTTACTGGAAACGAAAGCTTCAACATTGAAGAACGAAATTTGGGGAACAAAGTGGGCTCAGTGTACTGATCATTACCTGAAAGTATCATCCAGTTTGGGTGAAAAAATATTTGCTGAGATTTCTGGAGATTCGTGATTTTTGGAAGCTTGGCAACCCCTTTCAATGAAAGTGTTTTTCGTCTGTCACTGCTTAGGGCTACACCAATAGGAAACAAAATATAGAGATAGAACTTGAAACTACTTAATTGTGTCAAGTTTCAAGAAGCTAGCACAAACCATGTTTGATTTAGAGTTCCAAATACATCTATCAATATAGGAGAAAACAGAGTGAAACGCCAAAATTCAAACTGTTACTGGAAACGAGCGCTTCAACATAGAAGAACGAAATCTGGGGAACAAGTGGGCTTAGTGTACTGATCATTACCTGAAAGTATCATCCAGTTTGGGTGAAAAAATGTTTCCTGAGATTTCTGGAGATTCGTAATTTTTGGACGCTTGGCAACCCCTTTCAATGAAAGTGTTTCTCGCCTGTCACTGCTTAGGGCTACATCAATCGGAAACAGAACATAGAGATAGAACTTGAAACTACTTAATTGTGTCAAGTTTCAAGAAGCTAACACAAACCGTGTTTGATTTAGAGTTCCAAATACATCTATCAATATAGGAGAAAACAGAGTGAAACCTAAAACTTCAAACTGTTACTGGAAACGAAAGCTGCAACATTGAAGAACGAAATTTGGGGAACAAAGTGGGCTCAGTGTACTGATCATTACCTGAAAGTATCACCCAGTTTGGGTGTAAAAATATTTGCTGAGATTTCTGGAGATTCGTAATTTTTGGAAGCTTGGCAACCCCTTTCAATGAAAGTGTTTCTCGCCTGTCACTGCTTAGGGCTACATCAATAGGAAAAAAAAATAGAGATAGAACTTGAAACTACTTAATTGTGTCAAGTTTCAAGAAGCTAGCACAAACCGTGCTTGATTTAGAGTTCCAAATACATCTATCAATATAGGAGAAAACAGAGTGAAACCTAAAAATTCAAACTGTTACTGGAAACGAAAGCTTCAACATTGAAGAACGAAATTTGGGGAACAAAGTGGGCTCAGTTTACTGATCATTACCTGGAAGTATCACCCAGTTTGGGTGAAAAAATATTTGCTGAGATTTCTGGAGATTCGTGATTTTTGGATGCTTGGCAACCCCTTTCAATGAAAGTGTTTCTCGTCTGTCACTGCTTAGGGCTACACCAATAGGAAACAAAATATAGAGATAGAACTTGAAACTACTTAATTGTGTCAAGTTTCAAGAAGCTAGCACAAACCATGTTTGATTTAGAGTTCCAAATACATCTATCAATATAGGAGAAAACAGAGTGAAACGCCAAAATTCAAACTGTTACTGGAAACGAACGCTTCAACATAGAAGAACGAAATCTGGGGAACCAAGTGGGCTTAGTGTACTGATCATTACCTGAAAGTATCATCCAGTTTGGGTGAAAAAATGTTTCCTGAGATTTCTGGAGATTCGTAATTTTTGGAAGCTTGGCAACCCCTTTCAATGAAAGTGTTTCTCGCCTGTCACTGCTTAGGGCTACATCAATCGGAAACAGAACATAGAGATAGAACGTGAAACTACTTAATTGCGTCAAGTTTCAAGAAGCTAACACAAACCGTGTTTGATTTAGAGTTCCAAATACATCTATCAATATAGGAGAAAACAGAGTGACCTAAAAATTCAAACTGTTACTGGAAACGAAAGCTTCAACATTGAAGAACGAAATTTGGGGAACAAAGTGGGCTCAGTGTACTGATCATTACCTGAAAGTATCACCCAGTTTGGGTGTAAAAATATTTGCTGAGATTTCTGGAGATTCGTAATTTTTGGAAGCTTGGCAACCCCTTTCAATGAAAGTGTTTCTCGCCTGTCATTGCTTAGGGCTACATCAATAGGAAACAGAACATAGAGTTAGAACTTCTAACTACTTAATTGTGTCAAGTTTCAAGAGGCTAGCACAAACCGTGCTTGATTTAGAGTTCCAAATACATCTATCAATATAGGAGAAAACAGAGTGAAACGCCAAAATTCAAACTGTTACTGGAAACGAACGCTTCAACATAGAAGAATGAAATTTGGGGAACCAAGTGGGCTTAGTGTACTGATTATTACCTGAAAGTATCATCCAGTTTGGGTGAAAAAATATTTGCTGAGATTTCTGGAGATTCGTGATTTTTGGAAGCTTGGCAACCCCTTTCAATGAAAGTGTTTCTCGTCTGTCACTGCTTAGGGCTACACCAATAGGAAACAAAATATAGAGATAGAACTTGAAACTACTTAATTGTGTCAAGTTTCAAGAAGCTAGCACAAACCATGTTTGATTTAGAGTTCCAAATACATCTATCAATATAGGAGAAAACAGAGTGAAACGCCAAAATTCAAACTGTTACTGGAAACGAACGCTTCAACATAGAAGAACGAAATCTGGGGAACCAAGTGGGCTTAGTGTACTGATCATTACCTGAAAGTATCATCCAGTTTGGGTGAAAAAATGTTTCCTGAGATTTCTGGAGATTCGTAATTTTTGGAAGCTTGGCAACCCCTTTCAATGAAAGTGTTTCTCGCCTGTCACTGCTTAGGGCTACATCAATCGGAAACAGAACATAGAGATAGAACGTGAAACTACTTAATTGCGTCAAGTTTCAAGAAGCTAACACAAACCGTGTTTGATTTAGAGTTCCAAATACATCTATCAATATAGGAGAAAACAGAGTGACCTAAAAATTCAAACTGTTACTGGAAACGAAAGCTTCAACATTGAAGAACGAAATTTGGGGAACAAAGTGGGCTCAGTGTACTGATCATTACCTGAAAGTATCACCCAGTTTGGGTGTAAAAATATTTGCTGAGATTTCTGGAGATTCGTAATTTTTGGAAGCTTGGCAACCCCTTTCAATGAAAGTGTTTCTCGCCTGTCATTGCTTAGGGCTACATCAATAGGAAACAGAACATAGAGTTAGAACTTCTAACTACTTAATTGTGTCAAGTTTCAAGAGGCTAGCACAAACCGTGCTTGATTTAGAGTTCCAAATACATCTATCAATATAGGAGAAAACAGAGTGAAACGCCAAAATTCAAACTGTTACTGGAAACGAACGCTTCAACATAGAAGAATGAAATTTGGGGAACCAAGTGGGCTTAGTGTACTGATTATTACCTGAAAGTATCATCCAGTTTGGGTGAAAAAATATTTGCTGAGATTTCTGGAGATTCGTGATTTTTGGAAGCTTGGCAACCCCTTTCAATGAAAGTGTTTCTCGTCTGTCACTGCTTAGGGCTACACCAATAGGAAACAAAATATAGAGATAGAACTTGAAACTACTTAATTGTGTCAAGTTTCAAGAAGCTAGCACAAACCATGTTTGATTTAGAGTTCCAAATACATCTATCAATATAGGAGAAAACAGAGTGAAACGCCAAAATTCAACTGTTACTGGAAACGAACGCTTCAACATAGAAGAACGAAATCTGGGGAACCAAGTGGGCTTAGTGTACTGATCATTACCTGAAAGTATCATCCAGTTTGGGTGAAAAAATGTTTCCTGAGATTTCTGGAGATTCGTAATTTTTGGACGCTTGGCAACCCCTTTCAATGAAAGTGTTTCTCGCCTGTCACTGCTTAGGGCTACATCAATCGGAAACAGAACGTAGAGATAGAACTTGAAACTACTTAATTGCGTCAAGTTTCAAGAAGCTAACACAAACCGTGTTTGATTTAGAGTTCCAAATACATCTATCAATATAGGAGAAAACAGAGTGACCTAAAAATTCAAACTGTTACTGGAAACGAAAGCTTCAACATTGAAGAACGAAATTTGGGGAAAAAAGTGGGCTCAGTGTACTGATCATTACCTGAAAGTATCACCCAGTTTGGGTGTAAAAATATTTGCTGAGATTTCTGGAGATTCGTAATATTTGGAATCTTGGCAACCCCTTTCAATGAAAGTGTTTCTCGATTGTCACTGCTTAGGGCTACATCAATAGGAAACAGAACATAGAGTTAGAACTTGAAACTACTTAATTGTGTCAAGTTTCAAGAAGCTAGCACAAACCGTGTTTGATTTAGAGTTCCAAATACATCTATCCATATAGGAGAAAACACAGTGAAACACCAAAATTCAAACTGATATTGGAAACGAACGCTTCAACATAGAAGATCGAAATTTGGGGAACCAAGTGGGCTCAGTGTACTGATCATTACCTGAAAGAACCATCCAGTTTGGGTGAAAAAATATTTGCTGAGATTTCTGGAGATTCGTAATTTTTGGAAGCTTGGCAACCCCTTTCAATGAAAGTGTTTCTCGCCTGTCACTGCTTAGGGCTACATCAATAGGAAAAAAAAATAGAGATAGAACTTGAAACTACTTAATTGTGTCAAGTTTCAAGAAGCTAGCACAAACCGTGTTTGATTTAGAGTTCCAAATACATCTATCAATATAGGAGAAAACAGAGTGAAACCTAAAAATTCAAACTGTTACTGGAAACGAAAGCTTCAACATTGAAGAACGAAATTTGGGGAACAAAGTGGGCTCAGTGTACTGATCATTACCTGGAAGTATCACCCAGTTTGGGTGAAAAAATATTTGCTGAGATTTCTGGAGATTCGTGATTTTTGGAAGCTTGGCAACCCCTTTCAATGAAAGTGTTTCTCGTCTGTCACTGCTTAGGGCTACACCAATAAGAAACAAAATATAGAGATAGAACTTGAAACTACTTAATTGTGTCAAGTTTCAAGCAGCTAGCACAAACCATGTTTGATTTAGAGTTCCAAATACATCTATCAATATAGGAGAAAACAGAGTGACCTAAAAATTCAAACTGTTACTGGAAACGAAAGCTTCAACATTGAAGAACGAAATTTGGGGAACAAAGTGGGCTCAGTGTACTGATCATTACCTGAAAGTATCAACCAGTTTGGGTGAAAAAATATTTGCTGAGATTTCTGGAGATTCGTGATTTTTGGAAGCTTGGCAACCCCTTTCAATGAAAGTGTTTTTCGTCTGTCACTGCTTAGGGCTACACCAATAGGAAACAAAATATAGAGATAGAACTTGAAACTACTTAATTGTGTCAAGTTTCAAGAAGCTAGCACAAACCATGTTTGATTTAGAGTTCCAAATACATCTATCAATATAGGAGAAAACAGAGTGAAACGCCAAAATTCAAACTGTTACTGGAAACGAGCGCTTCAACATAGAAGAACGAAATCTGGGGAACAAGTGGGCTTAGTGTACTGATCATTACCTGAAAGAACCATCCAGTTTGGGTGAAAAAATATTTGCTGAGATTTCTGGAGATTCGTAATTTTTGGAAGCTTGGCAACCCCTTTCAATGAAAGTGTTTCTCGCCTGTCACTGCTTAGGGCTACATCAATAGGAAAAAAAAATAGAGATAGAACTTGAAACTACTTAATTGTGTCAAGTTTCAAGAAGCTAGCACAAACCGTGTTTGATTTAGAGTTCCAAATACATCTATCAATATAGGAGAAAACAGAGTGAAACCTAAAAATTCAAACTGTTACTGGAAACGAAAGCTTCAACATTGAAGAACGAAATTTGGGGAACAAAGTGGGCTCAGTGTACTGATCATTACCTGGAAGTATCACCCAGTTTGGGTGAAAAAATATTTGCTGAGATTTCTGGAGATTCGTGATTTTTGGAAGCTTGGCAACCCCTTTCAATGAAAGTGTTTCTCGTCTGTCACTGCTTAGGGCTACACCAATAAGAAACAAAATATAGAGATAGAACTTGAAACTACTTAATTGTGTCAAGTTTCAAGCAGCTAGCACAAACCATGTTTGATTTAGAGTTCCAAATACATCTATCAATATAGGAGAAAACAGAGTGACCTAAAAATTCAAACTGTTACTGGAAACGAAAGCTTCAACATTGAAGAACGAAATTTGGGGAACAAAGTGGGCTCAGTGTACTGATCATTACCTGAAAGTATCAACCAGTTTGGGTGAAAAAATATTTGCTGAGATTTCTGGAGATTCGTGATTTTTGGAAGCTTGGCAACCCCTTTCAATGAAAGTGTTTTTCGTCTGTCACTGCTTAGGGCTACACCAATAGGAAACAAAATATAGAGATAGAACTTGAAACTACTTAATTGTGTCAAGTTTCAAGAAGCTAGCACAAACCATGTTTGATTTAGAGTTCCAAATACATCTATCAATATAGGAGAAAACAGAGTGAAACGCCAAAATTCAAACTGTTACTGGAAACGAGCGCTTCAACATAGAAGAACGAAATCTGGGGAACAAGTGGGCTTAGTGTACTGATCATTACCTGAAAGTATCATCCAGTTTGGGTGAAAAAATGTTTCCTGAGATTTCTGGAGATTCGTAATTTTTGGACGCTTGGCAACCCCTTTCAATGAAAGTGTTTCTCGCCTGTCACTGCTTAGGGCTACATCAATCGGAAACAGAACATAGAGATAGAACTTGACACTACTTAATTGTGTCAAGTTTCAAGAAGCTAACACAAACCGTGTTTGATTTAGAGTTCCAAATACATCTATCAATATAGGAGAAAACAGAGTGAAACCTAAAACTTCAAACTGTTACTGGAAACGAAAGCTGCAACATTGAAGAACGAAATTTGGGGAACAAAGTGGGCTCAGTGTACTGATCATTACCTGAAAGTATCACCCAGTTTGGGTGTAAAAATATTTGCTGAGATTTCTGGAGATTCATAATTTTTGGAAGCTTGGCAACCCCTTTCAATGAAAGTGTTTCTCGTCTGTCACTGCTTAGGGCTACACCAATAGGAAACAACATGTAGAGATAGAACTTGAAACTACTTAATTGTGTCAAGTTTCAAGAAGCTAGCACAAACCGTGCTTGATTTAGAGTTCCAAATACATCTATCAATATAGGAGAAAACAGAGTGAAACCTAAAAATTCAAACTGTTATTGGAACCAAAACTTCAACATTGAAGAACGAAATTTGGGGAACCATGTGGGCTCAGTGTACTGATCATTACCTGAAAGTATCACCCAGTTTGGGTGTAAAAATATTTGCTGAGATTTCTGGAGATCCGTAATTTTTGGAAGCTTGGCAACCCCTTTCAATGAAAGTGTTTCTCGCCTGTCACTGCTTAGGGCTACATCAATAGGAAACAGAACATAGAGTTAGAACTTGAAACTACTTAATTGTGTCAAGTTTCAAGAAGGTAGCACAAACCGTGTTTGATGTAGAGTTCCAAATACATCTATCAATATAGGAGAAAACAGAGTGAAACCTAAAATTTCAAACTGTTACTGGAAACGAAAGCTGCAACATTGAAGAACGAAATTTGGGGAACTAAGTGGGCTCAGTGTACTGATCATTACCTGAATGTATCACCCAGTTTGGGTGAAAAAATATTCGCTGAGATTTCTGGAGATTCGTGATTTTTGGAACTTGGCAACCCCTTTCAATGAAAGTGTTTATCGTCTGTCACTGCTTAGGGCTACATCAATAGGAAAAAAAATAGAGATAGAACTTGAAACTACTTAATTGTGTCAAGTTTCAAGAAGCTAGCACAAACCGTGTTTGATTCAGAGTTCCAAATACATCTATCCATATAGGAGAAAACACAGTGAAACACCAAAATTCAAACTGATATTGGAAACGAACACTTCAACATAGAAGATCGAAATTTGGGGAACCAAGTGGGCTCAGTGTACTGATCATTACCTGAAAGAACCATCCAGTTTGGGTGACAAAATATTTGCTGAGATTTCTGGAGATTCGTAATTTTTGGAAGCTTGGCAACCCCTTTCAATGAAAGTGTTTCTCGCCTGTCACTGCTTAGGGCTACATCAATAGGAAAAAAAAATAGAGATAGAACTTGAAACTACTTAATTGTGTCAAGTTTCAAGAAGCTAGCACAAACCGTGTTTGATTTAGAGTTCCAAATACATCTATCAATATAGGAGAAAACAGAGTGAAACCTAAAAATTCAAACTGTTACTGGAAACGAAAGCTTCAACATTGAAGAACGAAATTTGGGGAACAAAGTGGGCTCAGTGTACTGATCATTACCTGAAAGTATCATCCAGTTTGGGTGAAAAAATATTTGCTGAGATTTCTGGAGATTCGTGATTTTTGGAAGCTTGGCAACCCCTTTCAATGAAAGTGTTTTTCGTCTGTCACTGCTTAGGGCTACACCAATAGGAAACAAAATATAGAGATAGAACTTGAAACTACTTAATTGTGTCAAGTTTCAAGAAGCTAGCACAAACCATGTTTGATTTAGAGTTCCAAATACATCTATCAATATAGGAGAAAACAGAGTGAAACGCCAAAATTCAAACTGTTACTGGAAACGAGCGCTTCAACATAGAAGAACGAAATCTGGGGAACAAGTGGGCTTAGTGTACTGATCATTACCTGAAAGTATCATCCAGTTTGGGTGAAAAAATGTTTCCTGAGATTTCTGGAGATTCGTAATTTTTGGACGCTTGGCAACCCCTTTCAATGAAAGTGTTTCTCGCCTGTCACTGCTTAGGGCTACATCAATCGGAAACAGAACATAGAGATAGAACTTGAAACTACTTAATTGTGTCAAGTTTCAAGAAGCTAACACAAACCGTGTTTGATTTAGAGTTCCAAATACATCTATCAATATAGGAGAAAACAGAGTGAAACCTAAAACTTCAAACTGTTACTGGAAACGAAAGCTGCAACATTGAAGAACGAAATTTGGGGAACAAAGTGGGCTCAGTGTACTGATCATTACCTGAAAGTATCACCCAGTTTGGGTGTAAAAATATTTGCTGAGATTTCTGGAGATTCGTAATTTTTGGAAGCTTGGCAACCCCTTTCAATGAAAGTGTTTGTCGTCTGTCACTGCTTAGGGCTACAACAATAGGAAACAACATGTAGAGAGAGAACTTGAAACTACTTAATTGTGTAAAGTTTCAAGAAGCTAGCACAAACCGTGCTTGATTTAGAGTTCCAAATACATCTATCAATATAGGAGAAAACAGAGTGAAACCTAAAAATTCAAACTGTTATTGGAACCAAAACTTCAACATTGAAGAACGAAATTTGGGGAACCATGTGGGCTCAGTGTACTGATCATTACCTGAAAGTATCACCCAGTTTGGGTGTAAAAATATTTGCTGAGATTTCTGGAGATTCGTAATTTTTGGAAGCTTGGCAACCCCTTTCAATGAAAGTGTTTCTCGCCTGTCACTGCTTAGGGCTACATCAATAGGAAACAGAACATAGAGATAGAACTTGAAACTACTTAATTGTGTCAAGTTTCAAGAGGCTAGCACAAACCGTGCTTGATTTAGAGTTCCAAATACATCTATCAATATAGGAGAAAACAGAGTGAAACGCCAAAATTCAAACTGTTACTGGAAACGAACGCTTCAACATAGAAGAATGAAATTTGGGGAACCAAGTGAGCTTAGTGTACTGATTATTACCTGAAAGTATCATCCAGTTTGGGTGAAAAAATATTTGCTGAGGTTTCTGGAGATTCGTGGTTTTTGGAAGCTTGGCAACCCCTTTCAATGAAAGTGTTTCTCATCTGTCACTGCTTAGGGCTACACCAATAGGAAACAAAATATAGAGATAGAACTTGAAACTACTTAATTGTGTCAAGTTTCAAGAAGCTAGCACAAACCGTGCTTGATTTAGAGTTCCAAATACATCTATCAATATAGGAGAAAACAGAGTGAAACGCCAAAATTCAAACTGTTACTAGAACGAACGCTACAACATAGAAGAACGAAATTTGGGGAACCAAGTGGGCTTAGTGTACTGATCATTACCTGAAAGTATCATCCAGTTTGGGTGAAAAAATATTTGCTGACATTTCAGGAGATCCCTAATTTTTGGAAGCTTGGCAACCCCTTTCAATGAAAATGTTTCTAGCCTGTCACTGCTTAGGGCTACATCAATCGGAAACAGAACATAGAGATAGAACTTGAAACTACTTAATTGTGTCAAGTTTCAAGAAGGTAGCACAAACCGTGTTTGATGTAGAGTTCCAAATACATCTATCAATATAGGAGAAAACAGAGTGAAACCTAAAACTTCAAACTGTTACTGGAAACGAAAGCTGCAACATTGAAGAACGAAATTTGGGGAACAAAGTGGGCTCAGTGTACTGATCATTACCTGAAAGTATCACCCAGTTTGGGTGTAAAAATATTTGCTGAGATTTCTGGAGATTCGTGATTTTTGGAAGTTTGGCAACCCCTTTCAATGAAAGTGTTTCTCGTCTGTCACTGCTTAGGGCTACATCAATAGGAAAAAAAATAGAGATAGAACTTGAAACTACTTAATTGTGTCAAGTTTCAAGAAGCTAGCACAAACCGTGTTTGATTTAGAGTTCCAAATACATCTATCCATATAGGAGAAAACACAGTGAAACACCAAAATTCAAACTGATATTGGAAACGAACGCTTCAACATAGAAGATCGAAATTTGGGGAACCAAGTGGGCTCAGTGTACTGATCATTACCTGAAAGAACCATCCAGTTTGGGTGAAAAAATATTTGCTGAGATTTCTGGAGATTCGTAATTTTTGGAAGCTTGGCAACCCCTTTCAATGAAAGTTTTCTCGCCTGTCACTGCTTAGGGCTACATCAATAGGAAAAAAAAATAGAGACAGAACTTGAAACTACTTAATTGTGTCAAGTTTCAAGAAGCTAGCACAAACCGTGTTTGATTTAGACTTCCAAATACATCTATCAATATAGGAGAAAACAGAGTGAAACCTAAAAATTCAAACTGTTACTGGAAACGAAAGCTTCAACATTGAAGAACGAAATTTGGGGAACAAAGTGGGCTCAGTGTACTGATCATTACCTGGAAGTATCACCCAGTTTGGGTGAAAAAATATTTGCTGAGATTTCTGGAGATTCGTGATTTTTGGAAGCTTGGCAACCCCTTTCAATGAAAGTGTTTCTCGTCTGTCACTGCTTAGGGCTACACCAATAGGAAACAAAATAAAGAGATAGAACTTGAAACTACTTAATTGTGTCAAGTTTCAAGAAGCTAGCACAAACCGTGTTTGATTTAGAGTTCCAAATACATCTATCAATATAGGAGAAAACAGAGTGAAACGCCAAAATTCAAACTGTTACTGGAACGAACGCTACAACATAGAAGAACGAAATTTGGGGAACCAAGTGGGCTTAGTGTACTGATCATTACCTGAAAGTATCATCCAGTTTGGGTGAAAAAATATTTGCTGACATTTCAGGAGATCCCTAATTTTTGGAAGCTTGGCAACCCCTTTCAATGAAAGTGTTTCTAGCCTGTCACTGCTTAGGGCTACATCAATCGGAAACAGAACATAGAGATAGAACTTGAAACTACTTAATTGTGTCAAGTTTCAAGAAGCTAGCACAAACCGTGTTTGATTTAGAGTTCCAAATACATCTATCAATATAGGAGAAAACAGAGTGAAACCTAAAAATTCAAACTGTTACTGGAAACGAAAGCTTCAACATTGAAGAACGAAATTTGGGGAACAAAGTGGGCTCAGTGTACTGATCATTACCTGGAAGTATCACCGAGTTTGGGTGAAAAAATATTTGCTGAGATTTCTGGAGATTCGTGATTTTTGGAAGCTTGGCAACCCCTTTCAATGAAAGTGTTTCTCGTCTGTCACTGCTTAGGGCTACACCAATAAGAAACAAAATATAGGGATAGAACTTGAAACTACTTAATTGTGTCAAGTTTCAAGAAGCTAGCACAAACCATGTTTGATTTAGAGTTCCAAATACATCTATCAATATAGGAGAAAACAGAGTGAAACGCCAAAATTCAAACTGTTACTGGAAACGAACGCTTCAACATAGAAGAACGAAATCTGGGGAACCAATTGGGCTTAGTGTACTGATCATTACCTGAAAGTATCATCCAGTTTGGGTGAAAAAATGTTTCCTGAGATTTCTGGAGATTAGTAATTTTTGGAAGCTTGGCAACCCCTTTCAATGAAAGTGTTTCTCGCCTGTCACTGCTTAGGGCTACATCAATCGGAAACAGAACATAGAGATAGAACTTGAAACTACTTAATTGCGTCAAGTTTCAAGAAGCTAACACAAACCGTGTTTGATTTAGAGTTCCAAATACATCTATCAATATAGGAGAAAACAGAGTGACCTAAAAATTCAAACTGTTACTGGAAACGAAAGCTTCAACATTGAAGAACGAAATTTGGGGAACAAAGTGGGCTCAGTGTACTGATCATTACCTGAAAGTATCACCCAGTTTGGGTGTAAAAATATTTGCTGAGATTTCGGGTGATTCGTAATTTTTGGAAGCTTGGCAACCCCTTTCAATGAAAGTGTTTCTCGCCTGTCATTGCTTAGGGCTACATCAATAGGAAACAGAACATAGAGTTAGAACTTCTAACTACTTAATTGTGTCAAGTTTCAAGAGGCTAGCACAAACCGTGCTTGATTTAGAGTTCCAAATACATCTATCAATATAGTAGAAAACAGAGTGAAACGCCAAAATTCAAACTGTTACTGGAAACGAACGCTTCAACATAGAAGAATGAAATTTGGGGAACCAAGTGGGCTTAGTGTACTGATTATTACCTGAAAGTATCATCCAGTTTGGGTGAAAAAATATTTGCTGAGATTTCTGGAGATTCGTGATTTTTGGAAGCTTGGCAACCCCTTTCAATGAAAGTGTTTCTCGTCTGTCACTGCTTAGGGCTACACCAATAGGAAACAAAATATAGAGATAGAACTTGAAACTACTTAATTGTGTCAAGTTTCAAAAAGCTAGCACAAACCATGTTTGATTTAGAGTTCCAAATACATCTATCAATATAGGAGAAAACAGAGTGAAACGCCAAAATTCAAACTGTTACTGGAAACGAACGCTTCAACATAGAAGAACGAAATCTGGGGAACCAAGTGGGCTTAGTGTACTGATCATTACCTGAAAGTATCATCCAGTTTGGGTGAAAAAATGTTTCCTGAGATTTCTGGAGATTCGTAATTTTTGGACGCTTGGCAACCCCTTTCAATGAAAGTGTTTCTCGCCTGTCACTGCTTAGGGCTACATCAATCGGAAACAGAACGTAGAGATAGAACTTGAAACTACTTAATTGCGTCAAGTTTCAAGAAGCTAACACAAACCGTGTTTGATTTAGAGTTCCAAATACATCTATCAATATAGGAGAAAACAGAGTGACCTAAAAATTCAAACTGTTACTGGAAACGAAAGCTTCAACATTGAAAACAAAATTTGGGGAACAAAGTGGGCTCAGTGTACTGATCATTACCTGAAAGTATCACCCAGTTTGGGTGTAAAAATATTTGCTGAGATTTCTGGAGATTCGTAATATTTGGAATCTTGGCAACCCCTTTCAATGAAAGTGTTTCTCGATTGTCACTGCTTAGGGCTACATCAATATTAAAGAGAACATAGAGTTAGAACTTGAAACTACTTAATTGTGTCAAGTTTCAAGAGGCTAGCACAAACCGTGCTTGATTTAGAGTTCCAAATACATCTATCAATATAGGAGAAAACAGAGTGAAACGCCAAAATTCAAACTGTTACTGGAAACGTACGCTTCAACATAGAAGAATGAAATTTGGGGAACCAAGTGGGCTTAGTGTACTGATTATTACCTGAAAGTATCATCCAGTTTGGGTGAAAAAATATTTGCTGAGATTTCTGGAGATTCGTGATTTTTGGAAGCTTGGCAACCCCTTTCAATGAAAGTGTTTCTCGTCTGTCACTGCTTAGGGCTACACCAATAGGAAAAAAATAAAGAGATAGAACTTGAAACTACTTAATTGTGTCAAGTTTCAAGAAGCTAGCACAAACCATGTTTGATTTAGAGTTCCAAATACATCTATCAATATAGGAGAAAACAGAGTGAAACGCCAAAATTCAAACTGTTACTGGAACGAACGCTACAACATAGAAGAACGAAATTTGGGGAACCAAGTGGGCTTAGTGTACTGATCATTACCTGAAAGTATCATCCAGTTTGGGTGAAAAAATATTTGCTGACATTTCAGGAGATCCCTAATTTTTGGAAGCTTGGCAACCCCTTTCAATGAAAGTGTTTCTAGCCTGTCACTGCTTAGGGCTACATCAATCGGAAACAGAACATAGAGATAGAACTTGAAACTACTTAATTGTGTCAAGTTTCAAGAAGGTAGCACAAACCGTGTTTGATGTAGAGTTCCAAATACATCTATCAATATAGGAGAAAACAGAGTGAAACCTAAAACTTCAAACTGTTACTGGAAACGAAAGCTGCAACATTGAAGAACGAAATTTGGGTAACAAAGTGGGCTCAGTGTACTGATCATTACCTGAAAGTATCACACAGTTTGGGTGTAAAAATATTTGCTGAGATTTCTGGAGATTCGTGATTTTTGGAAGTTTGGCAACCCCTTTCAATGAAAGTGTTTCTCGTCTGTCACTGCTTAGGGCTACATCAATAGGAAAAAAAATAGAGATAGAACTTGAAACTACTTAATTGTGTCAAGTTTCAAGAAGCTAGCACAAACCGTGTTTGATTTAGAGTTCCAAATACATCTATCCATATAGGAGAAAACACAGTGAAACACCAAAATTCAAACTGATATTGGAAACGAAAGCTTCAACATAGAAGATCGAAATTTGGGGAACCAAGTGGGCTCAGTGTACTGATCATTACCTGAAAGAACCATCCAGTTTGGGTGAAAAAATATTTGCTGAGATTTCTGGAGATTCGTAATTTATGGAAGCTTGGCAACCCCTTTCAATGAAAGTGTTTCTCGCCTGTCACTGCTTAGGGCTACATCAATAGGAAAAAAAAATAGAGATAGAACTTGAAACTACTTAATTGTGTCAAGTTTCAAGAAGCTAGCACAAACCGTGTTTGATTTAGAGTTCCAAATACATCTATCAATATAGGAGAAAACAGAGTGAAACCTAAAAATTCAAACTGTTACTGGGAACGAAAGCTTCAACATTGAAGAACGAAATTTGGGGAACAAAGTGGGCTCTATGTACTGATCATTACCTGGAAGTATCACCCAGTTTGGGTGAAAAAATATTTGCTGAGATTTCTGGAGATTCGTGATTTTTGGAAGCTTGGCAACCCCTTTCAATGAAAGTGTTTCTCGTCTGTCACTGCTTAGGGCTACACCAATAAGAAACAAAATATAGAGATAGAACTTGAAACTACTTAATTGTGTCAAGTTTCAAGCAGCTAGCACAAACCATGTTTGATTTAGAGTTCCAAATACATCTATCAATATAGGAGAAAACAGAGTGACCTAAAAATTCAAACTGTTACTGGAAACGAAAGCTTCAACATTGAAGAACGAAATTTGGGGAACAAAGTGGGCTCAGTGTACTGATCATTACCTGAAAGTATCACCCAGTTTGGGTGAAAAAATATTTGCTGATATTTCTGGAGATTCGTGATTTTTGGAAGTTTGGCAACCCCTTTCAATGAAAGTGTTTCTCGTCTGTCACTGCTTAGGGCTACATCAATAGGAAAAAAAAATAGAGATAGAACTTGAAACTACTTAATTGTGTCAAGTTTCAAGAAGCTAGCACAAACCGTGTTTGATTTAGAGTTCCAAATACATCTATCCATATAGGAGAAAACACAGTGAAACACCAAAATTCAAACTGATATTGGAAACGAACGCTTCAACATAGAAGATTGAAATTTGGGGAACCAAGTGGGCTCAGTGTACTGATCATTACCTGAAAGAACCATCCAGTTTGGGTGAAAAAATATTTGCTGAGATTTCTGGAGATTTGTAATTTATGGAAGCTTGGCAACCCCTTTCAATGAAAGTGTTTCTCGCCTGTCACTGCTTAGGGCTACACCAATAGGAAAAAAATATAGAGATAGAACTTGAAACTACTTAATTGTGTCAAGTTTCAAGAAGCTAGCACAAACCATGTTTGATTTAGAGTTCCAAATACATCTATCAATATAGGAGAAAACAGAGTAAACGCCAAAATTCAAACTGTTACTGGAACGAACGCTACAACATAGAAGAACGAAATTTGGGGAACCAAGTGGGCTTAGTGTACTGATCATTACCTGAAAGTATCATCCAGTTTGGGTGAAAAAATATTTGCTGACATTTCAGGAGATCCCTAATTTTTGGAAGCTTGGCAACCCCTTTCAATGAAAGTGTTTCTAGCCTGTCACTGCTTAGGGCTACATCAATCGGAAACAGAACATAGAGATAGAACTTGAAACTACTTAATTGTGTCAAGTTTCAAGAAGGTAGCACAAACCGTGTTTGATGTAGAGTTCCAAATACATCTATCAATATAGGAGAAAACAGAGTGAAACCTAAAACTTCAAACTGTTACTGGAAACGAAAGCTGCAACATTGAAGAACGAAATTTGGGGAACAAAGTGGGCTCAGTGTACTGATCATTACCTGAAAGTATCACCCAGTTTGGGTGAAAAAATATTTGCTGATATTTCTGGAGATTCGTGATTTTTGGAAGTTTGGCAACCCCTTTCAATGAAAGTGTTTCTCGTCTGTCACTGCTTAGGGCTACATCAATAGGAAAAAAAAATAGAGATAGAACTTGAAACTACTTAATTGTGTCAAGTTTCAAGAAGCTAGCACAAACCGTGTTTGATTTAGAGTTCCAAATACATCTATCCATATAGGAGAAAACACAGTGAAACACCAAAATTCAAACTGATATTGGAAACGAACGCTTCAACATAGAAGATTGAAATTTGGGGAACCAAGTGGGCTCAGTGTACTGATCATTACCTGAAAGAACCATCCAGTTTGGGTGAAAAAATATTTGCTGAGATTTCTGGAGATTCGTAATTTTTGGAAGCTTGGCAACCCCTTTCAATGAAAGTGTTTCTCGCCTGTCACTGCTTAGGGCTACATCAATAGGAAAAAAAAATAGAGATAGAACTTGAAACTACTTAATTGTGTCAAGTTTCAAGAAGCTAGCACAAACCGTGTTTGATTTAGAGTTCCAAATACATCTATCCATATAGGAGAAAACACAGTGAAACACCAAAATTCAAACTGTTACTGGAAACGAAAGCTTCAACATTGAAGAACGAAATTTGGGGAACAAAGTGGGCTCAGTGTACTGATCATTACCTGGAAGTATCACCCAGTTTGGGTGAAAAAATATTTGCTGAGATTTCTGGAGATTCGTGATTTTTGGAAGCTTGGCAACCCCTTTCAATGAAAGTGTTTCTCGTCTGTCACTGCTTAGGGCTACACCAATAAGAAACAAAATATAGAGATAGAACTTGAAACTACTTAATTGTGTCAAGTTTCAAGCAGCTAGCACAAACCATGTTTGATTTAGAGTTCCAAATACATCTATCAATATAGGAGAAAACAGAGTGACCTAAAAATTCAAACTGTTACTGGAAACGAAAGCTTCAACATTGAAGAACGAAATTTGGGGAACAAAGTGGGCTCAGTGTACTGATCATTACCTGAAAGTATCACCCAGTTTGGGTGAAAAAATATTTGCTGAGATTTCTGGAGATTCGTGATTTTTGGAAGTTTGGCAACCCCTTTCAATGAAAGTGTTTCTCGTCTGTCACTGCTTAGGGCTACATCAATAGGAAAAAAAAATAGAGATAGAACTTGAAACTACTTAATTGTGTCAAGTTTCAAGAAGCTAGCACAAACCGTGTTTGATTTAGAGTTCCAAATACATCTATCCATATAGGAGAAAACACAGTGAAACACCAAAATTCAAACTGATATTGGAAACGAACGCTTCAACATAGAAGATTGAAATTTGGGGAACCAAGTGGGCTCAGTGTACTGATCATTACCTGAAAGAACCATCCAGTTTGGGTGAAAAAATATTTGCTGAGATTTCTGGAGATTCGTAATTTTTGGAAGCTTGGCAACCCCTTTCAATGAAAGTGTTTCTCGCCTGTCACTGCTTAGGGCTACACCAATAGGAAAAAAATATAGAGATAGAACTTGAAACTACTTAATTGTGTCAAGTTTCAAGAAGCTAGCACAAACCATGTTTGATTTAGAGTTCCAAATACATCTATCAATATAGGAGAAAACAGAGTGAAACGCCAAAATTCAAACTGTTACTGGAACAAACGCTACAACATAGAAGAACGAAATTTGGGGAACCAAGTGGGCTTAGTGTACTGATCATTACCTGAAAGTATCATCCAGTTTGGGTGAAAAAATATTTGCTGACATTTCAGGAGATCCCTAATTTTTGGAAGCTTGGCAACCCCTTTCAATGAAAGTGTTTCTAGCCTGTCACTGCTTAGGGCTACATCAATCGGAAACAGAACATAGAGATAGAACTTGAAACTACTTAATTGTGTCAAGTTTCAAGAAGGTAGCACAAACCGTGTTTGATGTAGAGTTCCAAATACATCTATCAATATAGGAGAAAACAGAGTGAAACCTAAAACTTCAAACTGTTACTGGAAACGAAAGCTGCAACATTGAAGAACGAAATTTGGGTAACAAAGTGGGCTCAGTGTACTGATCATTACCTGAAAGTATCACACAGTTTGGGTGTAAAAATATTTGCTGAGATTTCTGGAGATTCGTGATTTTTGGAAGTTTGGCAACCCCTTTCAATGAAAGTGTTTCTCGTCTGTCACTGCTTAGGGCTACATCAATAGGAAAAAAAATAGAGATAGAACTTGAAACTACTTAATTGTGTCAAGTTTCAAGAAGCTAGCACAAACCGTGTTTGATTTAGAGTTCCAAATACATCTATCCATATAGGAGAAAACACAGTGAAACACCAAAATTCAAACTGATATTGGAAACGAACGCTTCAACATAGAAGATCGAAATTTGGGGAACCAAGTGGGCTCAGTGTACTGATCATTACCTGAAAGAACCATCCAGTTTGGGTGAAAAAATATTTGCTGAGATTTCTGGAGATTCGTAATTTTTGGAAGCTTGGCAACCCCTTTCAATGAAAGTGTTTCTCGCCTGTCACTGCTTACGGCTACATCAATAGGAAAAAAAAATAGAGATAGAACTTGAAACTACTTAATTGTGTCAAGTTTCAAGAAGCTAGCACAAACCGTGTTTGATTTAGAGTTCCAAATACATCTATCAATATAGGAGAAAACAGAGTGAAACCTAAAAATTCAAACTGTTACTGGAAACGAAAGCTTCAACATTGAAGAACGAAATTTGGGGAACAAAGTGGGCTCAGTGTACTGATCATTACCTGGAAGTATCACCCAGTTTGGGTGAAAAAATATTTGCTGAGATTTCTGGAGATTCGTGATTTTTGGAAGCTTGGCAACCCCTTTCAATGAAAGTGTTTCTCGTCTGTCACTGCTTAGGGCTACACCAATAAGAAACAAAATATAGAGATAGAACTTGAAACTACTTAATTGTGTCAAGTTTCAAGCAGCTAGCACAAACCATGTTTGATTTAGAGTTCCAAATACATCTATCAATATAGGAGAAAACAGAGTGACCTAAAAATTCAAACTGTTACTGGAAACGAAAGCTTCAACATTGAAGAACGAAATTTGGGGAACAAAGTGGGCTCAGTGTACTGATCATTACCTGAAAGTATCACCCAGTTTGAGTGAAAAAATATTTGCTGAGATTTCTGGAGATTCGTGATTTTTGGAAGTTTGGCAACCCCTTTCAATGAAAGTGTTTCTCGTCTGTCACTGCTTAGGGCTACATCAATAGGAAAAAAAATAGAGATAGAACTTGAAACTACTTAATTGTGTCAAGTTTCAAGAAGCTAGCACAAACCGTGTTTGATTTAGAGTTCCAAATACATCTATCCATATAGGAGAAAACACAGTGAAACACCAAAATTCAAACTGATATTGGAAACGAACGCTTCAACATAGAAGATTGAAATTTGGGGAACCAAGTGGGCTCAGTGTACTGATCATTACCTGAATGAACCATCCAGTTTGGGTGAAAAAATATTTGCTGAGATTTCTGGAGATTCGTAATTTTTGGAAGCTTGGCAACCCCTTTCAATGAAAGTGTTTCTCGCCTGTCACTGCTTAGGGCTACATCAATAGGAAAAAAAAAAAAATAGAGATAGAACTTGAAACTACTTAATTGTGTCAAGTTTCAAGAAGCTAGCACAAACCATGTTTGATTTAGAGTTCCAAATACATCTATCAATATAGGAGAAAACAGAGTGAAACGCCAAAATTCAAACTGTTACTGGAAACGAGCGCTTCAACATAGAAGAACGAAATCTGGGGAACAAGTGGGCTTAGTGTACTGATCATTACCTGAAAGTATCATCCAGTTTGGGTGAAAAAATATTTCCTGAGATTTCTGGAGATTCGTAATTTTTGGACGCTTGGCAACCCCTTTCAATGAAAGTGTTTCTCGCCTGTCACTGCTTAGGGCTACATCAATCGGAAACAGAACATAGAGATAGAACTTGAAACTACTTAATTGTGTCAAGTTTCAAAAAGCTAACACAAACCGTGTTTGATTTAGAGTTCCAAATACATCTATCAATATAGGAGAAAACAGAGTGAAACCTAAAACTTCAAACTGTTACTGGAAACGAAAGCTGCAACATTGAAGAACGAAATTTGGGGAACAAAGTGGGCTCAGTGTACTGATCATTACCTGAAAGTATCACCCAGTTTGGGTGTAAAAATATTTGCTGAGATTTCTGGAGATTCCTAATTTTTGGAAGCTTGGCAACCCCTTTCAATGAAAGTGTTTCTCGTCTGTCACTGCTTAGGGCTACACCAATAGGAAACAACATGTAGAGATAGAACTTGAAACTACTTAATTGTGTCAAGTTTCAAGAAGCTAGCACAAACCGTGCTTGATTTAGAGTTCCAAATACATCTATCAATATAGGAGAAAACAGAGTGAAACCTAAAAATTCAAACTGTTATTGGAACCAAAACTTCAACATTGAAGAACGAAATTTGGGGAACCATGTGGGATCAGTGTACTGATCATTACCTGAAAGTATCACCCAGTTTGGGTGTAAAAATATTTGCTGAGATTTCTGGAGATTCGTAATTTTTGGAAGCTTGGCAACCCCTTTCAATGAAAGTGTTTCTCGCCTGTCACTGCTTAGGGCTACATCAATAGGAAACAGAACATAGAGTTAGAACTTGAAACTACTTAATTGTGTCAAGTTTCAAGAAGGTAGCACAAACCGTGTTTGATGTAGAGTTCCAAATACATCTATCAATATAGGAGAAAACAGAGTGAAACCTAAAAATTCAAACTGTTATTGGAACCAAAACTTCAACATTGAAGAACGAAATTTGGGGAACCATGTGGGCTCAGTGTACTGATCATTACCTGAAAGTATCACCCAGTTTGGGTGTAAAAATATTTGCTGAGATTTCTGGAGATTCGTAATTTTTGGAAGCTTGGCAACCCCTTTCAATGAAAGTGTTTCTCGCCTGTCACTGCTTAGGGCTACATCAATAGGAAAAAAAATAGAGATAGAACTTGAAACTACTTAATTGTGTCAAGTTTCAAGAAGCTAGCACAAACCGTGTTTGATTTAGAGTTCCAAATACATCTATCCATATAGGAGAAAACACAGTGAAACACCAAAATTCAAACTGATATTGGAAACGAACGCTTCAACATAGAAGATCGAAATTTGGGGAACCAAGTGGGCTCAGTGTACTGATCATTACCTGAAAGAACCATCCAGTTTGGGTGAAAAAATATTTGCTGAGATTTCTGGAGATTCGTAATTTTTGGAAGCTTGGCAACCCCTTTCAATGAAAGTGTTTCTCGCCTGTCACTGCTTAGGGCTACATCAATAGGAAAAAAAAAATAGAGATAGAACTTGAAACTACTTAATTGTGTCAAGTTTCAAGAAGCTAGCACAAACCGTGTTTGATTTAGAGTTCCAAATACATCTATCAATATAGGAGAAAACAGAGTGAAACCTAAAAATTCAAACTGTTACTGGAAACGAAAGCTTCAACATTGAAGAACGAAATTTGGGGAACAAAGTGGGCTCAGTGTACTGATCATTACCTGGAAGTATCACCCAGTTTGGGTGAAAAAATATTTGCTGAGATTTCTGGAGATTCGTGATTTTTGGAAGCTTGGCAACCCCTTTCAATGAAAGTGTTTCTCGTCTGTCACTGCTTAGGGCTACACCAATAGGAAACAAAATATAGAGATAGAACTTGAAACTACTTAATTGTGTCAAGTTTCAAGAAGCTAGCACAAACCATGTTTGATTTAGAGTTCCAAATACATCTATCAATATAGGAGAAAACAGAGTGAAACGCCAAAATTCAAACTGTTACTGGAAACGAGCGCTTCAACATAGAAGAACGAAATCTGGGGAACAAGTGGGCTTAGTGTACTGATCATTACCTGAAAGTATCATCCAGTTTGGGTGAAAAAATGTTTCCTGAGATTTCTGGAGATTCGTAATTTTTGGACGCTTGGCAACCCCTTTCAATGAAAGTGTTTCTCGCCTGTCACTGCTTAGGGCTACATCAATCGGAAACAGAACATAGAGATAGAACTTGAAACTACTTAATTGTGTCAAGTTTCAAGAAGCTAACACAAACCGTGTTTGATTTAGAGTTCCAAATACATCTATCAATATAGGAGAAATCAGAGTGAAACCTAAAACTTCAAACTGTTACTGGAAACGAAAGCTGCAACATTGAAGAACGAAATTTGGGGAACAAAGTGGGCTCAGTGTACTGATCATTACCTGAAAGTATCACCCAGTTTTGGTGTAAAAATATTTGCTGAGATTTCTGGCGATTCGTAATTTTTGGAAGCTTGGCAACCCCTTTCAATGAAAGTGTTTCTCGTCTGTCACTGCTTAGGGCTACACCAATAGGAAACAACATGTAGAGATAGAACTTGAAACTACTTAATTGTGTCAAGTTTCAAGAAGCTAGCACAAACCGTGCTTGATTTAGAGTTCCAAATACATCTATCAATATAGGAGAAAACAGAGTGAAACCTAAAAATTCAAACTGTTATTGGAACCAAAACTTCAACATTGAAGAACGAAATTTGGGGAACCATGTGGGATCAGTGTACTGATCATTACCTGAAAGTATCACCCAGTTTGGGTGTAAAAATATTTGCTGAGATTTCTGGAGATTCGTGATTTTTGGAAGCTTGGCAACCCCTTTCAATGAAAGTGTTTCTCGCCTGTCACTGCTTAGGGCTACATCAATAGGAAACAGAACATAGAGTTAGAACTTGAAACTACTTAATTGTGTCAAGTTTCAAGAAGGTAGCACAAACCGTGTTTGATGTAGAGTTCCAAATACATCTATCAATATAGGAGAAAACAGAGTGAAACCTAAAATTTCAAACTGTTACTGGAAACGAAAGCTGCAACATTGAAGAACGAAATTTGGGGAACTAAGTGGGCTCAGTGTACTGATCATTACCTGAATGTATCACCCAGTTTAGGTGAAAAAATATTCGCTGAGATTTCTGGAGATTCGTGATTTTTGGAAGCTTGGCAACCCCTTTCAATGAAAGTGTTTCTCGTCTGTCACTGCTTAGGGCTACATCAATAGGAAAAAAAATAGAGATAGAACTTGAAACTACTTAATTGTGTCAAGTTTCAAGAAGCTAGCACAAACCGTGTTTGATTCAGAGTTCCAAATACATCTATCCATATAGGAGAAAACACAGTGAAACACCAAAATTCAAACTGATATTGGAAATGAACACTTCAACATAGAAGATCGAAATTTGGGGAACCAAGTGGGCTCAGTGTACTGATCATTACCTGAAAGAACCATCCAGTTTGGGTGACAAAATATTTGCTGAGATTTCTGGAGATTCGTAATTTTTGGAAGCTTGGCAACCCCTTTCAATGAAAGTGTTTCTCGCCTGTCACTGCTTAGGGCTACATCAATAGGAAAAAAAAATAGAGATAGAACTTGAAACTACTTAATTGTGTCAAGTTTCAAGAAGCTAGCACAAACCGTGTTTGATTTAGAGTTCCAAATACATCTATCAATATAGGAGAAAACAGAGTGAAACCTAAAAATTCAAACTGTTACTGGAAACGAAAGCTTCAACATTGAAGAACGAAATTTGGGGAACAAAGTGGGCTCAGTGTACTGATCATTACCTGAAAGTATCATCCAGTTTGGGTGAAAAAATATTTGCTGAGATTTCTGGAGATTCGTGATTTTTGGAAGCTTGGCAACCCCTTTCAATGAAAGTGTTTTTCGTCTGTCACTGCTTAGGGCTACACCAATAGGAAACAAAATATAGAGATAGAACTTGAAACTACTTAATTGTGTCAAGTTTCAAGAAGCAAGCACAAACCATGTTTGATTTAGAGTTCCAAATACATCTATCAATATAGGAGAAAACAGAGTGAAACGCCAAAATTCAAACTGTTCCTGGAAACGAGCGCTTCAACATAGAAGAACGAAATCTGGGGAACAAGTGGGCTTAGTGTACTGATCATTACCTGAAAGTATCATCCAGTTTGGGTGAAAAAATGTTTCCTGAGATTTCTGGAGATTCGTAATTTTTGGACGCTTGGCAACCCCTTTCAATGAAAGTGTTTCTCGCCTGTCACTGCTTAGGGCTACATCAATCGGAAACAGAACATAGAGATAGAACTTGAAACTACTTAATTGTGTCAAGTTTCAAGAAGCTAACACAAACCGTGTTTGATTTAGAGTTCCAAATACATCTATCAATATAGGAGAAAACAGAGTGAAACCTAAAACTTCAAACTGTTACTGGAAACGAACGCTTCAACATAGAAGAATGAAATTTGGGGAACCAAGTGAGCTTAGTGTACTGATTATTACCTGAAAGTATCATCCAGTTTGGGTGAAAAAATATTTGCTGAGATTTCTGGAGATTCCTGGTTTTTGGAAGCTTGGCAACCCCTTTCAATGAAAGTGTTTCTCGTCTGTCACTGCTTAGGGCTACACCAATAGGAAACAAAATATAGAGATAGAACTTGAAACTACTTAATTGTGTCAAGTTTCAAGAAGCTAGCACAAACCGTGCTTGATTTAGAGTTCCAAATACATCTATCAATATAGGAGAAAACAGAGTGAAACACCAAAATTCAAACTGTTACTGGAACGAACGCTACAACATAGAAGAACGAAATTTGGGGAACCAAGTGGGCTTAGTGTACTGATCATTACCTGAAAGTATCATCCAGTTTGGGTGAAAAAATATTTGCTGACATTTCAGGAGATCCCTAATTTTTGGAAGCTTGGCAACCCCTTTCAATGAAAGTGTTTCTAGCCTGTCACTGCTTAGGGCTACATCAATCGGAAACAGAACATAGAGATAGAACTTGAAACTACTTAATTGTGTCAAGTTTCAAGAAGGTAGCACAAACCGTGTTTGATGTAGAGTTCCAAATACATCTATCAATATAGGAGAAAACAGAGTGAAACCTAAAACTTCAAACTGTTACTGGAAACGAAAGCTGCAACATTGAAGAACGAAATTTGGGGAACAAAGTGGGCTCAGTGTACTGATCATTACCTGAAAGTATCACCCAGTTTGGTTGTAAAAATATTTGCTGAGATTTCTGGAGATTCGTGATTTTTGGAAGTTTGGCAACCCCTTTCAATGAAAGTGTTTCTCGTCTGTCACTGCTTAGGGCTACATCAATAGGAAAAAAAATAGAGATAGAACTTGAAACTACTTAATTGTGTCAAGTTTCAAGAAGCTAGCACAAACCGTGTTTGATTTAGAGTTCCAAATACATCTATCCATATAGGAGAAAACACAGTGAAACACCAAAATTCAAACTGATATTGGAAACGAACGCTTCAACATAGAAGATCGAAATTTGGGGAACCAAGTGGGCTCAGTGTACTGATCATTACCTGAAAGAACCATCCAGTTTGGGTGAAAAAATATTTGCTGAGATTTCTGGAGATTCGTAATTTTTGGAAGCTTGGCAACCCCTTTCAATGAAAGTGTTTCTCGCCTGTCACTGCTTAGGGCTACATCAATAGGAAAAAAAAATAGAGATAGAACTTGAAACTACTTAATTGTGTCAAGTTTCAAGAAGCTAGCACAAACCGTGTTTGATTTAGAGTTCCAAATACATCTATCAATATAGGAGAAAACAGAGTGAAACCTAAAAATTCAAACTGTTACTGGAAACGAAAGCTTCAACATTGAAGAACGAAATTTGGGGAACAAAGTGGGCTCAGTGTACTGATCATTACCTGGAAGTATCACCCAGTTTGGGTGAAAAAATATTTGCTGAGATTTCTGGAGATTCGTGATTTTTGGAAGCTTGGCAACCCCTTTCAATGAAAGTGTTTCTCGTCTGTCACTGCTTAGGGCTACACCAATAGGAAACAAAATATAGAGATAGAACTTGAAACTACTTAATTGTGTCAAGTTTCAAGAAGCTAGCACAAACCATGTTTGATTTAGAGTTCCAAATACATCTATCAATATAGGAGAAAACAGAGTGACCTAAAAATTCAAACTGTTACTGGAAACGAAAGCTTCAACATTGAAGAACGAAATTTGGGGAACAAAGTGGGCTCAGTGTACTGATCATTACCTGAAAGTATCACCCAGTTTGGGTGAAAAAATATTTGCTGGGATTTCTGGAGATTCGTGATTTTTGGAAGTTTGGCAACCCCTTTCAATGAAAGTGTTTCTCGTCTGTCACTGCTTAGGGCTACATCAATAGGAAAAAAAAATAGAGATAGAACTTGAAACTACTTAATTGTGTCAAGTTTCAAGAAGCTAGCACAAACCGTGTTTGATTTAGAGTTCCAAATACATCTATCCATATAGGAGAAAACACAGTGAAACACCAAAATTCAAACTGATATTGGAAACGAACGCTTCAACATAGAAGATTGAAATTTGGGGAACCAAGTGGGCTCAGTGTACTGATCATTACCTGAAAGAACCATCCAGTTTGGGTGAAAAAATATTTGCTGAGATTTCTGGAGATTCGTAATTTTTGGAAGCTTGGCAACCCCTTTCAATGAAAGTGTTTCTCGCCTGTCACTGCTTAGGGCTACATCAATAGGAAAAAAAAAATAGAGATAGAACTTGAAACTACTTAATTGTGTCAAGTTTCAAGAAGCTAGCACAAACCGTGTTTGATTTAGAGTTCCAAATACATCTATCAATATAGGAGAAAACAGAGTGAAACCTAAAAATTCAAACTGTTACTGGAAACGAACGCTTCAACATAGAAGAACGAAATCTGGGGAACCAAGTGGGCTTAGTGTACTGATCATTACCTGAAAGTATCATCCAGTTTGGGTGAAAAAATGTTTCCTGAGATTTCTGGAGATTCGTAATTTTTGGAAGCTTGGCAACCCCTTTTAATGAAAGTGTTTCTCGCCTGTCACTGCTTAGGGCTACATCAATCGGAAACAGAACATAGAGATAGAACTTGAAACTACTTAATTGCGTCAAGTTTCAAGAAGCTAACACAAACCGTGTTTGATTTAGAGTTCCAAATACATCTATCAATATAGGAGAAAACAGAGTGACCTAAAAATTCAAACTGTTACTGGAAACGAAAGCTTCAACATTGAAGAACGAAATTTGGGGAACAAAGTGGGCTCAGTGTACTGATCATTACCTGAAAGTATCACCCAGTTTGGGTGTAAAAATATTTGCTGAGATTTCTGGAGATTCGTAATTTTTGGAAGCTTGGCAACCCCTTTCAATGAAAGTGTTTCTCGCCTGTCATTGCTTAGGGCTACATCAATAGGAAACAGAACATAGAGTTAGAACTTCTAACTACTTAATTGTGTCAAGTTTCAAGAGGCTAGCACAAACCGTGCTTGATTTAGAGTTCCAAATACATCTATCAATATAGGAGAAAACAGAGTGAAACGCCAAAATTCAAACTGTTACTGGAAACGAACGCTTCAACATAGAAGAATGAAATTTGGGGAACCAAGTGGGCTTAGTGTACTGATTATTACCTGAAAGTATCATCCAGTTTGGGTGAAAAAATATTTGCTGAGATTTCTGGAGATTCGTGATTTTTGGAAGCTTGGCAACCCCTTTCAATGAAAGTGTTTCTCGTCTGTCACTGCTTAGGGCTACACCAATAGGAAACAAAATATAGAGATAGAACTTGAAACTACTTAATTGTGTCAAGTTTCAAGAAGCTAGCACAAACCATGTTTGATTTAGAGTTCCAAATACATCTATCAATATAGGAGAAAACAGAGTGAAACGCCAAAATTCAAACTGTTACTGGAAATGAACGCTTCAACATAGAAGAACGAAATCTGGGGAACCAAGTGGGCTTAGTGTACTGATCATTACCTGAAAGTATCATCCAGTTTGGGTGAAAAAATGTTTCCTGAGATTTCTGGAGATTCGTAATTTTTGGACGCTTGGCAACCCCTTTCAATGAAAGTGTTTCTCGCCTGTCACTGCTTAGGGCTACATCAATCGGAAACAGAACGTAGAAATAGAACTTGAAACTACTTAATTGCGTCAAGTTTCAAGAAGCTAACACAAACCGTGTTTGATTTAGAGTTCCAAATACATCTATCAATATAGGAGAAAACAGAGTGACCTAAAAATTCAAACTGTTACTGGAAACGAAAGCTTCAACATTGAAGAACGAAATTTGGGGAACAAAGTGGGCTCAGTGTACTGATCATTACCTGAAAGTATCACCCAGTTTGGGTGTAAAAATATTTGCTGAGATTTCTGGAGATTCGTAATTTTTGGAATCTTGGCAACCCCTTTCAATGAAAGTGTTTCTCGATTGTCACTGCTTAGGGCTACATCAATAGGAAACAGAACATAGAGTTAGAACTTGAAACTACTTAATTGTGTCAAGTTTCAAGAGGCTAGCACAAACCGTGTTTGATTTAGAGTTCCAAATACATCTATCAATATAGGAGAAAACAGAGTGAAACGCCAAAATTCAAACTGTTACTGGAAACGAACGCTTCAACATAGAAGAATGAAATTTGGGGAACCAAGTGGGCTTAGTGTACTGATCATTACCTGAAAGTATCATCCAGTTTGGGTGAAAAAATATTTGCTGAGATTTCTGGAGATTCGTGATTTTTGGAAGCTTGGCAACCCCTTTCAATGAAAGTGTTTTTCGTCTGTCACTGCTTAGGGCTACACCAATAGGAAACAAAATATAGAGATAGAACTTGAAACTACTTAATTGTGTCAAGTTTCAAGAAGCTAGCACAAACCATGTTTGATTTAGAGTTCCAAATACATCTATCAATATAGGAGAAAACAGAGTGAAACGCCAAAATTCAAACTGTTACTGGAAACGAGCGCTTCAACATAGAAGAACGAAATCTGGGGAACAAGTGGGCTTAGTGTACTGATCATTACCTGAAAGTATCATCCAGTTTGGGTGAAAAAATGTTTCCTGAGATTTCTGGAGATTTGTAATTTTTGGACGCTTGGCAACCCCTTTCAATGAAAGTGTTTCTAGCCTGTCACTGCTTAGGGCTACATCAATCGGAAACAGAACATAGAGATAGAACTTGAAACTACTTAATTGTGTCAAGTTTCAAGAAGCTAACACAAACCGTGTTTGATTTAGAGTTCCAAATACATCTATCAATATAGGAGAAAACAGAGTGAAACCTAAAACTTCAAACTGTTACTGGAAACGAAAGCTGCAACATTGAAGAACGAAATTTGGGGAACAAAGTGGGCTCAGTGTACTGATCATTACCTGAAAGTATCACCCAGTTTGGGTGTAAAAATATTTGCTGAGATTTCTGGAGATTCGTAATTTTTGGAAGCTTGGCAACCCCTTTCAATGAAAGTGTTTCTCGTCTGTCACTGCTTAGGGCTACACCAATAGGAAACAACATGTAGAGATAGAACTTGAAACTACTTAATTGTGTCAAGTTTCAAGAAGCTAGCACAAACCGTGCTTGATTTAGAGTTCCAAATACATCTATCAATATAGGAGAAAACAGAGTGAAACCTAAAAATTCAAACTGTTATTGGAACCAAAACTTCAACATTGAAGAACGAAATTTGGGGAACCATGTGGGATCAGTGTACTGATCATTACCTGAAAGTATCACCCAGTTTGGGTGTAAAAATATTTGCTGAGATTTCTGGAGATTCGTAATTTTTGGAAGCTTGGCAACCCCTTTCAATGAAAGTGTTTCTCGCCTGTCACTGCTTAGGGCTACATCAATAGGAAACAGAACATAGAGTTAGAACTTGAAACTACTTAATTGTGTCAAGTTTCAAGAAGGTAGCACAAACCGTGTTTGATGTAGAGTTCCAAATACATCTATCAATATAGGAGAAAACAGAGTGAAACCTAAAATTTCAAACTGTTACTGGAAACGAAAGCTGCAACATTGAAGAACGAAATTTGGGGAACTAAGTGGGCTCAGTGTACTGATCATTACCTGAATGTATCACCCAGTTTAGGTGAAAAAATATTCGCTGAGATTTCTGGAGATTCGTGATTTTTGGAAGCTTGGCAACCCCTTTCAATGAAAGTGTTTCTCGTCTGTCACTGCTTAGGGCTACATCAATAGGAAAAAAAATAGAGATAGAACTTGAAACTACTTAATTGTGTCAAGTTTCAAGAAGCTAGCACAAACCGTGTTTGATTCAGAGTTCCAAATACATCTATCCATATAGGAGAAAACACAGTGAAACACCAAAATTCAAACTGATATTGGAAACGAACACTTCAACATAGAAGATCGAAATTTGGGGAACCAAGTGGGCTCAGTGTACTGATCATTACCTGAAAGAACCATCCAGTTTGGGTGACAAAATATTTGCTGAGATTTCTGGAGATTCGTAATTTTTGGAAGCTTGGCAACCCCTTTCAATGAAAGTGTTTCTCGCCTGTCACTGCTTAGGGCTACATCAATAGGAAAAAAAAATAGAGATAGAACTTGAAACTACTTAATTGTGTCAAGTTTCAAGAAGCTAGCACAAACCGTGTTTGATTTAGAGTTCCAAATACATCTATCAATATAGGAGAAAACAGAGTGAAACCTAAAAATTCAAACTGTTACTGGAAACGAAAGCTTCAACATTGAAGAACGAAATTTGGGGAACAAAGTGGGCTCAGTGTACTGATCATTACCTGAAAGTATCATCCAGTTTGGGTGAAAAAATATTTGCTGAGATTTCTGGAGATTCGTGATTTTTGGAAGCTTGGCAACCCCTTTCAATGAAAGTGTTTTTCGTCTGTCACTGCTTAGGGCTACACCAATAGGAAACAAAATATAGAGATAGAACTTGAAACTACTTAATTGTGTCAAGTTTCAAGAAGCAAGCACAAACCATGTTTGATTTAGAGTTCCAAATACATCTATCAATATAGGAGAAAACAGAGTGAAACGCCAAAATTCAAACTGTTCCTGGAAACGAGCGCTTCAACATAGAAGAACGAAATCTGGGGAACAAGTGGGCTTAGTGTACTGATCATTACCTGAAAGTATCATCCAGTTTGGGTGAAAAAATGTTTCCTGAGATTTCTGGAGATTCGTAATTTTTGGACGCTTGGCAACCCCTTTCAATGAAAGTGTTTCTCGCCTGTCACTGCTTAGGGCTACATCAATCGGAAACAGAACATAGAGATAGAACTTGAAACTACTTAATTGTGTCAAGTTTCAAGAAGCTAACACAAACCGTGTTTGATTTAGAGTTCCAAATACATCTATCAATATAGGAGAAAACAGAGTGAAACCTAAAACTTCAAACTGTTACTGGAAACGAAAGCTGCAACATTGAAGAACGAAATTTGGGGAACAAAGTGGGCTCAGTGTACTGATCATTACCTGAAAGTATCACCCAGTTTGGGTGTAAAAATATTTGCTGAGATTTCTGGAGATTCGTAATTTTTGGAAGCTTGGCAACCCCTTTCAATGAAAGTGTTTCTCGTCTGTCACTGCTTAGGGCTACACCAATAGGAAACAACATGTAGAGAGAGAACTTGAAACTACTTAATTGTGTCAAGTTTCAAGAAGCTAGCACAAACCGTGCTTGATTTAGAGTTCCAAATACATCTATCAATATAGGAGAAAACAGAGTGAAACCTAAAAATTCAAACTGTTATTGGAACCAAAACTTCAACATTGAAGAACGAAATTTGGGGAACCATGTGGGCTCAGTGTACTGATCATTACCTGAAAGTATCACCCAGTTTGGGTGTAAAAATATTTGCTGAGATTTCTGGAGATTCGTAATTTTTGGAAGCTTGGCAACCCCTTTCAATGAAAGTGTTTCTCGTCTGTCAATGCTTAGGGCTACATCAATAGGAAACAGAACATAGAGTTAGAACTGGAAACTACTTAATTGTGTCAAGTTTCAAGAGGCTAGCACAAACCGTGCTTGATTTAGAGTTCCAAATACATCTATCAATATAGGAGAAAACAGAGTGAAACGCCAAAATTCAAACTGTTACTGGAAACGAACGCTTCAACATAGAAGAATGAAATTTGGGGAACCAAGTGAGCTTAGTGTACTGATTATTACCTGAAAGTATCATCCAGTTTGGGTGAAAAAATATTTGCTGAGATTTCTGGAGATTCGTGGTTTTTGGAAGCTTGGCAACCCCTTTCAATGAAAGTGTTTCTCGTCTGTCACTGCTTAGGGCTACACCAATAGGAAACAAAATATAGAGATAGAACTTGAAACTACTTAATTGTGTCAAGTTTCAAGAAGCTAGCACAAACCGTGCTTGATTTAGAGTTCCAAATACATCTATCAATATAGGAGAAAACAGAGTGAAATGCCAAAATTCAAACTGTTACTGGAACGAACGCTACAACATAGAAGAACGAAATTTGGGGAACCAAGTGGGCTTAGTGTACTGATCATTACCTGAAAGTATCATCCAGTTTGGGTGAAAAAATATTTGCTGACATTTCAGGAGATCCCTAATTTTTGGAAGCTTGGCAACCCCTTTCAATGAAAGTGTTTCTAGCCTGTCACTGCTTAGGGCTACATCAATCGGAAACAGAACATAGAGATAGAACTTGAAACTACTAAATTGTGTCAAGTTTCAAGAAGGTAGCACAAACCGTGTTTGATGTAGAGTTCCAAATACATCTATCAATATAGGAGAAAACAGAGTGACCTAAAAATTCAAACTGTTACTGGAAACGAAAGCTTCAACATTGAAGAACGAAATTTGAGGAACAAAGTGGGCTCAGTGTACTGATCATTACCTGAAAGTATCACCCAGTTTGGGTGAAAAAATATTTGCTGAGATTTCTGGAGATTCGTGATTTTTGGAAGTTTGGCAACCCCTTTCAATGAAAGTGTTTCTCGTCTGTCACTGCTTAGGGCTACATCAATAGGAAAAAAAAATAGATATAGAACTTGAAACTACTTAATTGTGTCAAGTTTCAAGAAGCTAGCACAAACCGTGTTTGATTTAGAGTTCCAAATACATCTATCCATATAGGAGAAAACACAGTGAAACACCAAAATTCAAACTGATATTGGAAACGAACGCTTCAACATAGAAGATTGAAATTTGGGGAACCAAGTGGGCTCAGTGTACTGATCATTACCTGAAAGAACCATCCAGTTTGGGTGAAAAAATGTTTCCTGAGATTTCTGGAGATTCGTAATTTTTGGAAGCTTGGCAACCCCTTTCAATGAAAGTGTTTCTCGCCTGTCACTGCTTAGGGCTACATCAATCGGAAACAGAACATAGAGATAGAACTTGAAACTACTTAATTGCGTCAAGTTTCAAGAAGCTAACACAAACCGTGTTTGATTTAGAGTTCCAAATACATCTATCAATATAGGAGAAAACAGAGTGACCTAAAAATTCAAACTGTTACTGGAAACGAAAGCTTCAACATTGAAGAACGAAATTTGGGGAACAAAGTGGGCTCAGTGTACTGATCATTACCTGAAAGTATCACCCAGTTTGGGTGTAAAAATATTTGCTGAGATTTCTGGAGATTCGTAATTTTTGGAAGCTTGGCAACCCCTTTCAATGAAAGTGTTTCTCGCCTGTCATTGCTTAGGGTTACATCAATAGGAAACAGAACATAGAGTTAGAACTTCTAACTTCTTAATTGTGTCAAGTTTCAAGAGGCTAGCACAAACCGTGCTTGATTTAGAGTTCCAAATACATCTATCAATATAGGAGAAAACAGAGTGAAACGCCAAAATTCAAACTGTTACTGGAACGAACGCTACAACATAGAAGAACGAAATTTGGGGAACCAAGTGGGCTTAGTGTACTGATCATTACCTGAAAGTATCATCCAGTTTGGGTGAAAAAATATTTGCTGACATTTCAGGAGATCCCTAATTTTTGGAAGCTTGGCAACCCCTTTCAATGAAAGTGTTTCTAGCCTGTCACTGCTTAGGGCTACATCAATCGGAAACAGAACATAGAGATAGAACTTGAAACTACTAAATTGTGTCAAGTTTCAAGAAGGTAGCACAAACCGTGTTTGATGTAGAGTTCCAAATACATCTATCAATATAGGAGAAAACAGAGTGAAACCTAAAACTTCAAACTGTTACTGGAAACGAAAGCTGCAACATTGAAGAACGAAATTTGGGGAACAAAGTGGGCTCAGTGTACTGATCATTACCTGAAAGTATCACCCAGTTTGGGTGTAAAAATATTTGCTGAGATTTCTGGAGATTCGTGATTTTTGGAAGTTTGGCAACCCCTTTCAATGAAAGTGTTTCTCGTCTGTCACTGCTTAGGGCTACATCAATAGGAAAAAAAATAGAGATAGAACTTGAAACTACTTAATTGTGTCAAGTTTTAAGAAGCTAGCACAAACCGTGTTTGATTTAGAGTTCCAAATACATCTATCCATATAGGAGAAAACACAGTGAAACACCAAAATTCAAACTGATATTGGAAACGAACGCTTCAACATAGAAGATCGAAATTTGGGGAACCAAGTGGGCTCAGTGTACTGATCATTACCTGAAAGAACCATCCAGTTTGGGTGAAAAAATATTTGCTGAGATTTCTGGAGATTCGTAATTTTTGGAAGCTTGGCAACCCCTTTCAATGAAAGTGTTTCTCGCCTGTCACTGCTTAGGGCTACATCAATAGGAAAAAAAAATAGAGATAGAACTTGAAACTACTTAATTGTGTCAAGTTTCAAGAAGCTAGCACAAACCGTGTTTGATTTAGAGTTCCAAATACATCTATCAATATAGGAGAAAACAGAGTGAAACCTAAAAATTCAAACTGTTACTGTTAACGAAAGCTTCAACATTGAAGAACGAAATTTGGGGAACAAAGTGGGCTCAGTGTACTGATCATTACCTGGAAGTATCACCCAGTTTGGGTGAAAAAATATTTGCTGAGATTTCTGGAGATTCGTGATTTTTGGAAGCTTGGCAACCCCTTTCAATGAAAGTGTTTCTCGTCTGTCACTGCTTAGGGCTACACCAATAGGAAACAAAATATAGAGATAGAACTTGAAACTACTTAATTGTGTCAAGTTTCAAGAAGCTAGCACAAACCATGTTTGATTTAGAGTTCCAAATACATCTATCAATATAGGAGAAAACAGAGTGAAACGCCAAAATTCAAACTGTTACTGGAAACGAACGCTTCAACATAGAAGAACGAAATCTGGGGAACCAAGTGGGCTTAGTGTACTGATCATTACCTGAAAGTATCATCCAGTTTGGGTGAAAAAATGTTTCCTGAGATTTCTGGAGATTCGTAATTTTTGGAAGCTTGGCAACCCCTTTCAATGAAAGTGTTTCTCGCCTGTCACTGCTTAGGGCTACATCAATCGGAAACAGAACATAGAGATAGAACTTGAAACTACTTAATTGCGTCAAGTTTCAAGAAGCTAACACAAACCGTGTTTGATTTAGAGTTCCAAATACATCTATCAATATAGGAGAAAACAGAGTGACCTAAAAATTCAAACTGTTACTGGAAACGAAAGCTTCAACATTGAAGAACGAAATTTGGGGAACAAAGTGGGCTCAGTGTACTGATCATTACCTGAAAGTATCACCCAGTTTGGGTGTAAAAATATTTGCTGAGATTTCTGGAGATTCGTAATTTTTGGAAGCTTGGCAACCCCTTTCAATGAAAGTGTTTCTCGCCTGTCATTGCTTAGGGTTACATCAATAGGAAACAGAACATAGAGTTAGAACTTCTAACTACTTAATTGTGTCAAGTTTCAAGAGGCTAGCACAAACCGTGCTTGATTTAGAGTTCCAAATACATCTATCAATATAGGAGAAAACAGAGTGAAACGCCAAAATTCAAACTGTTACTGGAAACGAACGCTTCAACATAGAAGAATGAAATTTGCGGAACCAAGTGGGCTTAGTGTACTGACTATTACCTGAAAGTATCATCCAGTTTGGGTGAAAAAATATTTGCTGAGATTTCTGGAGATTCGTGATTTTTGGAAGCTTGGCAACCCCTTTCAATGAAAGTGTTTCTCGTCTGTCACTGCTTAGGGCTACACCAATAGGAAACAAAATATAGAGATAGAACTTGAAACTACTTAATTGTGTCAAGTTTCAAGAAGCTAGCACAAACCATGTTTGATTTAGAGTTCCAAATACATCTATCAATATAGGAGAAAACAGAGTGAAACGCCAAAATTCAAACTGTTACTGGAAACGAACGCTTCAACATAGAAGAACGAAATCTGGGGAACCAAGTGGGCTTAGTGTACTGATCATTACCTGAAAGTATCATCCAGTTTGGGTGAAAAAATGTTTCCTGAGATTTCTGGAGATTCGTAATTTTTGGACGCTTGGCAACCCCTTTCAATGAAAGTGTTTCTCGCCTGTCACTGCTTAGGGCTACATCAATCGGAAACAGAACGTAGAAATAGAACTTGAAACTACTTAATTGCGTCAAGTTTCAAGAAGCTAACACAAACCGTGTTTGATTTAGAGTTCCAAATACATCTATCAATATAGGAGAAAACAGAGTGAAACCTAAAAATTCAAACTGTTACTGGAAACGAAAGCTTCAACATTGAAGAACGAAATTTGGGGAACAAAGTGGGCTCAGTGTACTGATCATTACCTGGAAGTATCACCCAGTTTGGGTGAAAAAATATTTGCTGAGATTACTGGAGATTCGTGATTTTTGGAAGCTTGGCAACCCCTTTCAATGAAAGTGTTTCTCGTCTGTCACTGCTTAGGTCTACACCAATAGGAAACAAAATATAGAGATAGAACTTGAAACTACTTAATTGTGTCAAGTTTCAAGAAGCTAGCACAAACCATGTTTGATTTAGAGTTCCAAATACATCTATCAATATAGGAGAAAACAGAGTGAAACCTAAAAATTCAAACTGTTACTGGAAACGAAAGCTTCAACATTGAAGAACGAAATTTGGGGAACAAAGTGGGCTCAGTGTACTGATCATTACCTGAAAGTATCATCCAGTTAGGGTGAAAAAATATTTGCTGAGATTTCTGGAGATTCGTGATTTTTGGAAGTTTGGCAACCCCTTTCAATGAAAGTGTTTCTCGTCTGTCACTGCTTAGGGCTACATCAATAGGAAAAAAAAATAGAGATAGAACTTGAAACTACTTAATTTTGTCAAGTTTCAAGAAGCTAGCACAAACCGTGTTTGATTTAGGGTTCCAAATACATCTATCCATATAGGAGAAAACACAGTGAAACACCAAAATTCAAACTGATATTGGAAACGAACGCTTCAACATAGAAGATTGAAATTTGGGGAACCAAGTGGGCTCAGTGTACTGATCATTACCTGAAAGAACCATCCAGTTTGGGTGAAAAATATTTGCTGAGATTTCTGGAGATTCGTAATTTTTGGAAGCTTGGCAACCCCTTTCAATGAAAGTGTTTCTCGCCTGTCACTGCTTAGGGCTACATCAATAGGAAAAAAAAAATAGAGATAGAACTTGAAACTACTTAATTGTGTCAAGTTTCAAGAAGCTAGCACAAACCGTGTTTGATTTAGAGTTCCAAATACATCTATCAATATAGGAGAAAACAGAGTGAAACCTAAAAATTCAAACTGTTACTGGAAACGAAAGCTTCAACATTGACGAACGAAATTTGGGGAACAAAGTGGGCTCAGTGTACTGATCATTACCTGGAAGTATCACCCAGTTTGGGTGAAAAAATATTTGCTGAGATTTCTGGAGATTCGTGATTTTTGGAAGCTTGGCAACCCCTTTCAATGAAAGTGTTTCTCGTCTGTCACTGCTTAGGGCTACACCAATAGGAAACAAAATATAGAGATAGAACTTGAAACTACTTAATTGTGTCAAGTTTCAAGAAGCTAGCACAAACCATGTTTGATTTAGAGTTCCAAATACATCTATCAATATAGGAGAAAACAGAGTGAAACGCCAAAATTCAAACTGTTACTGGAAACGAACGCTTCAACATAGAAGAACGAAATCTGGGGAACCAAGTGGGCTTAGTGTACTGATCATTACCTGAAAGTATCATCCAGTTTGGGTGAAAAAATGTTTCCTGAGATTTCTGGAGATTCGTAATTTTTGGAAGCTTGGCAACCCCTTTCAATGAAAGTGTTTCTCGCCTGTCACTGCTTAGGGCTACATCAATCGGAAACAGAACATAGAGATAGAACTTTAAACTACTTAATTGCGTCAAGTTTCAAGAAGCTAACACAAACCGTGTTTGATTTAGAGTTCCAAATACATCTATCAATATAGGAGAAAACAGAGTGACCTAAAAATTCAAACTGTTACTGGAAACGAAAGCTTCAACATTGAAGAACGAAATTTGGGGAACAAAGTGGGCTCAGTGTACTGATCATTACCTGAAAGTATCACCCAGTTTGGGTGTAAAAATATTTGCTGAGATTTCTGGAGATTCGTAATTTTTGGAAGCTTGGCAACCCCTTTCAATGAAAGTGTTTCTCGCCTGTCATTGCTTAGGGTTACATCAATAGGAAACAGAACATAGAGTTAGAACTTCTAACTACTTAATTGTGTCAAGTTTCAAGAGGCTAGCATAAACCGTGCTTGATTTAGAGTTCCAAATACATCTATCAATATAGGAGAAAACAGAGTGAAACGCCAAAATTCAAACTGTTACTGGAAACGAACGCTTCAACATAGAAGAATGAAATTTGGGGAACCAAGTGGGCTTAGTGTACTGATTATTACCTGAAAGTATCATCCAGTTTGGGTGAAAAAATATTTGCTGAGATTTCTGGAGATTCGTGATTTTTGGAAGCTTGGCAACCCCTTTCAATGAAAGTGTTTCTCGTCTGTCACTGCTTAGGGCTACACCAATAGGAAACAAAATATAGAGATAGAACTTGAAACTACTTAATTGTGTCAAGTTTCAAGAAGCTAGCACAAACCATGTTTGATTTAGAGTTCCAAATACATCTATCAATATAGGAGAAAACAGAGTGAAACGCCAAAATTCAAACTGTTACTGGAAACGAACGCTTCAACATAGAAGAACGAAATCTGGGGAACCAAGTGGGCTTAGTGTACTGATCATTACCTGAAAGTATCATCCAGTTTGGGTGAAAAAATGTTTCCTGAGATTTCTGGAGATTCGTAATTTTTGGACGCTTGGCAACCCCTTTCAATGAAAGTGTTTCTCGCCTGTCACTGCTTAGGGCTACATCAATCGGAAACAGAACGTAGAAATAGAACTTGAAACTACTTAATTGCGTCAAGTTTCAAGAAGCTAACACAAACCGTGTTTGATTTAGAGTTCCAAATACATCTATCAATATAGGAGAAAACAGAGTGAAACCTAAAAATTCAAACTGTTACTGGAAACGAAAGCTTCAACATTGAAGAACGAAATTTGGGGAACAAAGTGGGCTCAGTGTACTGATCATTACCTGGAAGTATCACCCAGTTTGGGTGAAAAAATATTTGCTGAGATTTCTGGAGATTCGTGATTTTTGGAAGCTTGGCAACCCCTTTCAATGAAAGTGTTTCTCGTCTGTCACTGCTTAGGTCTACACCAATAGGAAACAAAATATAGAGATAGAACTTGAAACTACTTAATTGTGTCAAGTTTCAAGAAGCTAGCACAAACCATGTTTGATTTAGAGTTCCAAATACATCTATCAATATAGGAGAAAACAGAGTGAAACCTAAAAATTCAAACTGTTACTGGAAACGAAAGCTTCAACATTGAAGAACGAAATTTGGGGAACAAAGTGGGCTCAGTGTACTGATCATTACCTGAAAGTATCATCCAGTTAGGGTGAAAAAATATTTGCTGAGATTTCTGGAGATTCGTGATTTTTGGAAGTTTGGCAACCCCTTTCAATGAAAGTGTTTCTCGTCTGTCACTGCTTAGGGCTACATCAATAGGAAAAAAAAATAGAGATAGAACTTGAAACTACTTAATTTTGTCAAGTTTCAAGAAGCTAGCACAAACCGTGTTTGATTTAGGGTTCCAAATACATCTATCCATATAGGAGAAAACACAGTGAAACACCAAAATTCAAACTGATATTGGAAACGAACGCTTCAACATAGAAGATTGAAATTTGGGGAACCAAGTGGGCTCAGTGTACTGATCATTACCTGAAAGAACCATCCAGTTTGGGTGAAAAATATTTGCTGAGATTTCTGGAGATTCGTAATTTTTGGAAGCTTGGCAACCCCTTTCAATGAAAGTGTTTCTCGCCTGTCACTGCTTAGGGCTACATCAATAGGAAAAAAAAAATAGAGATAGAACTTGAAACTACTTAATTGTGTCAAGTTTCAAGAAGCTAGCACAAACCGTGTTTGATTTAGAGTTCCAAATACATCTATCAATATAGGAGAAAACAGAGTGAAACCTAAAAATTCAAACTGTTACTGGAAACGAAAGCTTCAACATTGAAGAACGAAATTTGGGGAACAAAGTGGGCTCAGTGTACTGATCATTACCTGGAAGTATCACCCAGTTTGGGTGAAAAAATATTTGCTGAGATTTCTGGAGATTCGTGATTTTTGGAAGCTTGGCAACCCCTTTCAATGAAAGTGTTTCTCGTCTGTCACTGCTTAGGGCTACACCAATAGGAAACAAAATATAGAGATAGAACTTGAAACTACTTAATTGTGTCAAGTTTCAAGAAGCTAGCACAAACCATGTTTGATTTAGAGTTCCAAATACATCTATCAATATAGGAGAAAACAGAGTGAAACGCCAAAATTCAAACTGTTACTGGAAACGAACGCTTCAACATAGAAGAACGAAATCTGGGGAACCAAGTGGGCTTAGTGTACTGATCATTACCTGAAAGTATCATCCAGTTTGGGTGAAAAAATGTTTCCTGAGATTTCTGGAGATTCGTAATTTTTGGAAGCTTGGCAACCCCTTTCAATGAAAGTGTTTCTCGCCTGTCACTGCTTAGGGCTACATCAATCGGAAACAGAACATAGAGATAGAACTTGAAACTACTTAATTGCGTCAAGTTTCAAGAAGCTAACACAAACCGTGTTTGATTTAGAGTTCCAAATACATCTATCAATATAGGAGAAAACAGAGTGACCTAAAAATTCAAACTGTTACTGGAAACGAAAGCTTCAACATTGAAGAACGAAATTTGGGGAACAAAGTGGGCTCAGTGTACTGATCATTACCTGAAAGTATCACCCAGTTTGGGTGTAAAAATATTTGCTGAGATTTCTGGAGATTCGTAATTTTTGGAAGCTTGGCAACCCCTTTCAATGAAAGTGTTTCTCGCCTGTCATTGCTTAGGGTTACATCAATAGGAAACAGAACATAGAGTTAGAACTTCTAACTACTTAATTGTGTCAAGTTTCAAGAGGCTAGCATAAACCGTGCTTGATTTAGAGTTCCAAATACATCTATCAATATAGGAGAAAACAGAGTGAAACGCCAAAATTCAAACTGTTACTGGAAACGAACGCTTAAACATAGAAGAATGAAATTTGGGGAACCAAGTGGGCTTAGTGTACTGATTATTACCTGAAAGTATCATCCAGTTTGGGTGAAAAAATATTTGCTGAGATTTCTGGAGATTCGTGATTTTTGGAAGCTTGGCAACCCCTTTCAATGAAAGTGTTTCTCGTCTGTCACTGCTTAGGGCTACACCAATAGGAAACAAAATATAGAGATAGAACTTGAAACTACTTAATTGTGTCAAGTTTCAAGAAGCTAGCACAAACCATGTTTGATTTAGAGTTCCAAATACATCTATCAATATAGGAGAAAACAGAGTGAAACGCCAAAATTCAAACTGTTACTGGAAACGAACGCTTCAACATAGAAGAACGAAATCTGGGGAACCAAGTGGGCTTAGTGTACTGATCATTACCTGAAAGTATCATCCAGTTTGGGTGAAAAAATGTTTCCTGAGATTTCTGGAGATTCGTAATTTTTGGACGCTTGGCAACCCCTTTCAATGAAAGTGTTTCTCGCCTGTCACTGCTTAGGGCTACATCAATCGGAAACAGAACGTAGAAATAGAACTTGAAACTACTTAATTGCGTCAAGTTTCAAGAAGCTAACACAAACCGTGTTTGATTTAGAGTTCCAAATACATCTATCAATATAGGAGAAAACAGAGTGACCTAAAAATTCAAACTGTTACTGGAAACGAAAGCTTCAACATTGAAGAACGAAATTTGGGGAACAAAGTGGGCCCAGTGTACTGATCATTACCTGAAAGTATCACCCAGTTTGGGTGTAAAAATATTTGCTGAGATTTCTGGAGATTCGTAATTTTTGGAATCTTGGCAACCCCTTTCAATGAAAGTGTTTCTCGATTGTCACTGCTTAGGGCTACATCAATAGGAAACAGAACATAGAGTTAGAACTTGAAACTACTTAATTGTGTCAAGTTTCAAGAGGCTAGCACAAACCGTGCTTGATTTAGAGTTCCAAATACATCTATCAATATAGGAGAAAACAGAGTGAAACGCCAAAATTCAAACTGTTACTGGAAACGAACGCTTCAACATAGAAGAATGAAATTTGGGGAACCAAGTGGGCTTAGTGTACTGATTATTACCTGAAAGTATCATCCAGTTTGGGTGAAAAAATATTTGCTGAGATTTCTGGAGATTCGTGATTTTTGGAAGCTTGGCAACCCCTTTCAATGAAAGTGTTTCTCGTCTGTCACTGCTTAGGGCTACACCAATAGGAAACAAAATATAGAGATAGAACTTGAAACTACTTAATTGTGTCAAGTTTCAAGAAGCTAGCACAAACCATGTTTGATTTAGAGTTCCAAATACATCTATCAATATAGGAGAAAACAGAGTGAAACGCCAAAATTCAAACTGTTACTGGAACGAACGCTACAACATAGAAGAACGAAATTTGGGGAACCAAGTGGGCTTAGTGTACTGATCATTACCTGAAAGTATCATCCAGTTTGGGTGAAAAAATATTTGCTGACATTTCAGGAGATCCCTAATTTTTGGAAGCTTGGTAATCCCTTTCAATGAAAGTGTTTCTAGCCTGTCACTGCTTAGGGCTACATCAATCGGAAACAGAACATAGAGATAGAACTTGAAACTACTTAATTGTGTCAAGTTTCAAGAAGGTAGCACAAACCGTGTTTGATGTAGAGTTCCAAATACATCTATCAATATAGGAGAAAACAGAGTGAAACCTAAAACTTCAAACTGTTACTGGAAACGAAAGCTGCAACATTGAAGAACGAAATTTGGGGAACAAAGTGGGCTCAGTGTACTGATCATTACCTGAAAGTATCACCCAGTTTGGGTGTAAAAATATTTGCTGAGATTTCTGGAGATTCGTGATTTTTGGAAGTTTGGCAAACCCTTTCAATGAAAGTGTTTCTCGTCTGTCACTGCTTAGGGCTACATCAATAGGAAAAAAAATAGAGATAGAACTTGAAACTACTTAATTGTGTCAAGTTTCAAGAAGCTAGCACAAACCGTGCTTGATTTAGAGTTCCAAATACATCTATCCATATAGGAGAAAATACAGTGAAACACCAAAATTCAAACTGATATTGGAAACGAACGCTTCAACATAGAAGATCAAAATTTGGGGAACCAAGTGGGCTCAGTGTACTGATCATTACCTGAAAGAACCATCCAGTTTGGGTGAAAAAATATTTGCTGAGATTTCTGGAGATTCGTAATTTTTGGAAGCTTGGCAACCCCTTTCAATGAAAGTGTTTCTCGCCTGTCACTGCTTAGGGCTACATCAATAGGAAAAAAAAAATAGAGATAGAACTTGAAACTACTTAATTGTGTCAAGTTTCAAGAAGCTAGCACAAACCGTGTTTGATTTAGAGTTCCAAATACATCTATCAATATAGGAGAAAACAGAGTGAAACCTAAAAATTCAAACTGTTACTGGAAACGAAAGCTTCAACATTGAAGAACGAAATTTGGGGAACAAAGTGGGCTCAGTTTACTGATCATTACCTGGAAGTATCACCCAGTTTGGGTGAAAAAATATTTGCTGAGATTTCTGGCGATTCGTGATTTTTGGAAGCTTGGCAACCCCTTTCAATGAAAGTGTTTCTCGTCTGTCACTGCTTAGGGCTACACCAATAAGAAACAAAATATAGAGATAGAACTTGAAACTACTTAATTGTGTCAAGTTTCAAGAAGCTAGCACAAACCATGTTTGATTTAGAGTTCCAAATACATCTATCAATATAGGAGAAAACAGAGTGACCTAAAAATTCAAACTGTTACTGGAAACGAAAGCTTCAACATTGAAGAACAAAATTTGGGGAACAAAGTGGGCTCAGTGTACTGATCATTACCTGAAAGTATCACCCAGTTTGGGTGAAAAAATATTTGCTGAGATTTCTGGAGATTCGTGATTTTGGAAGTTTGGCAACCCCTTTCAATGAAAGTGTTTCTCGTCTGTCACTGCTTAGGGCTACATCAATAGGAAAAAAAAATAGAGATAGAACTTGAAACTACTTAATTGTGTCAAGTTTCAAGAAGCTAGCACAAACCGTGTTTGATTTAGAGTTCCAAATACATCTATCCATATAGGAGAAAACAGTGAAACACCAAAATTCAAACTGATATTGGAAACGAACGCTTCAACATAGAAGATTGAAATTTGGGGAACCAAGTGGGCTCAGTGTACTGAACATTACCTGAAAGAACCATCCAGTTTGGGTGAAAAAATATTTGCTGAGATTTCTGGAGATTCGTAATTTTTGGAAGCTTGGCAACCCCTTTCAATGAAAGTGTTTCTCGCCTGTCACTGCTTAGGGCTACATCAATAGGAAAAAAAAAAATAGAGATAGAACTTGAAACTACTTAATTGTGTCAAGTTTCAAGAAGCTAGCACAAACCGTGTTTGATTTAGAGTTCCAAATACATCTATCAATATAGGAGAAAACAGAGTGAAACCTAAAAATTCAAACTGTTACTGGAAACGAAAGCTTCAACATTGAAGAACGAAATTTGGGGAACAAAGTGGGCTCAGTTTACTGATCATTACCTGGAAGTATCACCCAGTTTGGGTGAAAAAATATTTGCTGAGATTTCTGGCGATTCGTGATTTTTGGAAGCTTGGCAACCCCTTTCAATGAAAGTGTTTCTCGTCTGTCACTGCTTAGGGCTACACCAATAGGAAACAAAATATAGAGATAGAACTTGAAACTACTTAATTGTGTCAAGTTTCAAGAAGCTAGCACAAACCATGTTTGATTTAGAGTTCCAAATACATCTATCAATATAGGAGAAAACAGAGTGAAACGCCAAAATTCAAACTGTTACTGGAAACGAACGCTTCAACATAGAAGAACGAAATCTGGGGAACCAAGTGGGCTTAGTGTACTGATCATTACCTGAAAGTATCATCCAGTTTGGGTGAAAAAATGTTTCCTGAGATTTCTGGAGATTCGTAATTTTTGGACGCTTGGCAACCCCTTTCAATGAAAGTGTTTCTCGCATGTCACTGCTTAGGGCTACATCAATCGGAAACAGAACGTAGAGATAGAACTTGAAACTACTTAATTGCGTCAAGTTTCAAGAAGCTAACACAAACCGTGTTTGATTTAGAGTTCCAAATACAACTATCAATATAGGAGAAAACAGAGTGACCTAAAAATTCAAACTGTTACTGGAAACGAAAGCTTCAACATTGAAGAACGAAATTTGGGGAACAAAGTGGGCTCAGTGTACTGATCATTACCTGAAAGTATCACCCAGTTTGGGTGTAAAAATATTTGCTGAGATTTCTGGAGATTCGTAATTTTTGGAATCTTGGCAACCCCTTTCAATGAAAGTGTTTCTCGATTGTCACTGCTTAGGGCTACATCAATAGGAAACAGAACATAGAGTTAGAACTTGAAACTACTTAATTGTGTCAAGTTTCAAGAGGCTAGCACAAACCGTGCTTGATATAGAGTTCCAAATACATCTATCAATATAGGAGAAAACAGAGTGAAATGCCAAAATTCAAACTGTTACTGGAAACGAACGCTTCAACATAGAAGAATGAAATTTGGGGAACCAAGTGGGCTTAGTGTACTGATTATTACCTGAAAGTATCATCCAGTTTGGGTGAAAAAATATTTGCTGAGATTTCTGGAGATTCGTGATTTTTGGAAGCTTGGCAACCCCTTTCAATGAAAGTGTTTCTCGTCTGTCACTGCTTAGGGCTACACCAATAGGAAACAAAATATAGAGATAGAACTTGAAACTACTTAATTGTGTCAAGTTTCAAGAAGCTAGCACAAACCATGTTTGATTTAGAGTTCCAAATACATCTATCAATATAGGAGAAAACAGAGTGAAACGCCAAAATTCAAACTGTTACTGGAAACGAACGCTTCAACATAGAAGAACGAAATCTGCGGAACCAAGTGGGCTTAGTGTACTGATCATTACCTGAAAGTATCATCCAGTTTGGGTGAAAAAATGTTTCCTGAGATTTCTGGAGATTCGTAATTTTTGGACGCTTGGCAACCCCTTTCAATGAAAGTGTTTCTCGCCTGTCACTGCTTAGGGCTACATCAATCGGAAACAGAACGTAGAAATAGAACTTGAAACTACTTCATTGCGTCAAGTTTCAAGAAGCTAACACAAACCGTGTTTGATTTAGAGTTCCAAATACATCTATCAATATAGGAGAAAACAGAGTGACCTAAAAATTCAAACTGTTACTGGAAACGAAAGCTTCAACATTGAAGAACGAAATTTGGGGAACAAAGTGGGCCCAGTGTACTGATCATTACCTGAAAGTATCACCCAGTTTGGGTGTAAAAATATTTGCTGAGATTTCTGGAGATTCGTAATTTTTGGAATCTTGGCAACCCCTTTCAATGAAAGTGTTTCTCGATTGTCACTGCTTAGGGCTACATCAATAGGAAACAGAACATAGAGTTAGAACTTGAAACTACTTAATTGTGTCAAGTTTCAAGAGGCTAGCACAAACCGTGCTTGATTTAGAGTTCCAAATACATCTATCAATATAGGAGAAAACAGAGTGAAACGCCAAAATTCAAACTGTTACTGGAAACGAACGCTTCAACATAGAAGAATGAAATTTGGGGAACCAAGTGGGCTTAGTGTACTGATTATTACCTGAAAGTATCATCCAGTTTGGGTGAAAAAATATTTGCTGAGATTTCTGGAGATTCGTGATTTTTGGAAGCTTGGCAACCCCTTTCAATGAAAGTGTTTCTCGTCTGTCACTGCTTAGGGCTACACCAATAGGAAACAAAATATAGAGATAGAACTTGAAACTACTTAATTGTGTCAAGTTTCAAGAAGCTAGCACAAACCATGTTTGATTTAGAGTTCCAAATACATCTATCAATATAGGAGAAAACAGAGTGAAACGCCAAAATTCAAACTGTTACTGGAAACGAACGCTTCAACATAGAAGAACGAAATCTGGGGAACCAAGTGGGCTTAGTGTACTGATCATTACCTGAATGTATCATCCAGTTTGGGTGAAAAAATGTTTCCTGAGATTTCTGGAGATTCGTAATTTTTGGACGCTTGGCAACCCCTTTCAATGAAAGTGTTTCTCGCATGTCACTGCTTAGGGCTACATCAATCGGAAACAGAACGTAGAGATAGAACTTGAAACTACTTAATTGCGTCAAGTTTCAAGAAGCTAACACAAACCGTGTTTGATTTAGAGTTCCAAATACAACTATCAATATAGGAGAAAACAGAGTGACCTAAAAATTCAAACTGTTACTGGAAACGAAAGCTTCAACATTGAAGAACGAAATTTGGGGAACAAAGTGGGCTCAGTGTACTGATCATTACCTGAAAGTATCACCCAGTTTGGGTGTAAAAATATTTGCTGAGATTTCTGGAGATTCGTAATTTTTGGAATCTTGGCAACCCCTTTCAATGAAAGTGTTTCTCGATTGTCACTGCTTAGGGCTACATCAATAGGAAAAAGAACATAGAGTTAGAACTTGAAACTAGTTAATTGTGTCAAGTTTCAAGAGGCTAGCACAAACCGTGCTTGATTTAGAGTTCCAAATACATCTATCAATATAGGAGAAAACAGAGTGAAACCTAAAAATTCAAACTCTTACTGGAAACGAAAGCTTCAACATTGAAGAACGAAATTTGGGAAACAAATTGGGCTCATTGTCTGATCATTACCTGAAAGTATCACCCAGTTTGGGTGTAAAAATATTTGCTGAGATTTCTGGAGATTCGTAATTTTTGGAAGCTTGGCAACCCCTTTCAATGAAAGTGTTTCTCGTCTGTCACTGCTTAGGGCTACACCAATAGGAAACAACATGTAGAGATAGAACTTGAAACTACTTAATTGTGTGAAGTTTCAAGAAGCTAGCACAAACCGTGTTTGATTTAGAGTTCCAAATACATCTATCCATATAGGAGAAAACAGAGTGAAACGCCAAAATTCAAACTGTTACTGGAAACGAACGCTTCAACATAGAAGAATGAAATTTGGGGAACCAAGTGACCTTAGTGTACTGATTATTACCTGAAAGTATCATCCAGTTTGGGTGAAAAAATATTTGCTGAGATTTCTGGAGATTCGTGGTTTTTGGAAGCTTGGCAACCCCTTTCAATGAAAGTGTTTCTCGTCTGTCACTGCTTAGGGCTACACCAATAGGAAACAAAATATAGAGATAGAACTTGAAACTACTTAATTGTGTCAAGTTTCAAGAAGCTAGCACAAACCGTGCTTGATTTAGAGTTCCAAATACATCTATCAATATAGGAGAAAACAGAGTGAAACGCCAAAATTCAAACTGTTACTGGAAACGAACGCTACAACATAGAAGAACGAAATTTGGGGAACCAAGTGGGCTTAGTGTACTGATCATTACCTGAAAGTATCATCCAGTTTGGGTGAAAAAATATTTGCTGAGATTTCAGGAGATCCCTAATTTTTGGAAGCTTGGCAACCCCTTTCAATGAAAGTGTTTCTAGCCTGTCACTGCTTAGGGCTACATCAACCGGAAACAGAACATAGAGATAGAACTTGAAACTACTTAATTGTGTCAAGTTTCAAGAAGGTAGCACAAACCGTGTTTGATGTAGAGTTCCAAATACATCTATCAATATAGGAGAAAACAGAGTGAAACCTAAAACTTCAAACTGTTACTGGAAACGAAAGCTGCAACATTGAAGAACGAAATTTGGGGAACAAAGTGGGCTCAGTGTACTGATCATTACCTGAAAGTATCACCCAGTTTGGGTGAAAAAATATTTGCTGAGATTTCTGGAGATTCGTGATTTTTGGAAGTTTGGCAACCCCTTTCAATGAAAGTGTTTCTCGTCTGTCACTGCTTAGGGCTACATCAATAGGAAAAAAAAAATAGAGATAGAACTTGAAACTACTTAATTGTGTCAAGTTTCAAGAAGCTAGCACAAACCGTGTTTGATTTAGAGTTCCAAATACATCTATCCATATAGGAGAAAACACAGTGAAACACCAAAATTCAAACTGATATTGGAAACGAACGCTTCAACATAGAAGATTGAAATCTGGGGAACCAAGTGGGCTCAGTGTACTGATCATTACCTGAAAGAACCATCCAGTTTGGGTGAAAAAATATTTGCTGAGATTTCTGGAGATTCGTAATTTTTGGAAGCTTGGCAACCCCTTTCAATGAAAGTGTTTCTCGCCTGTCACTGCTTAGGGCTACATCAATAGGAAAAAAAAAATAGAGATAGAACTTGAAACTACTTAATTGTGTCAAGTTTCAACAAGCTAGCACAAACCGTGTTTGATTTAGAGTTCCAAATGCATCTATCAATATAGGAGAAAACAGAGTGAAACCTAAAAATTCAAACTGTTACTGGAAACGAAAGCTTCAACATTGAAGAACGAAATTTGGGGAACAAAGTGGGCTCAGTGTACTGATCATTACCTGGAAGTATCACCCAGTTTGGGTGAAAAAATATTTGCTGAGATTTCTGGAGATTCGTGATTTTTGGAAGTTTGGCAACCCCTTTCAATGAAAGTGTTTCTCGTCTGTCACTGCTTAGGGCTACACCAATAGGAAACAAAATATAGAGATAGAACTTGAAACTACATAATTGTGTCAAGTTTCAAGAAGCTAGCACAAACCGTGCTTGATTTAGAGTTCCAAATACATCTATCAATATAGGAGAAAACAGAGTGAAACCTAAAAATTCAAACTGTTACTGGAAATGAACGCTACAACATAGAAGAACGAAATTTGGGGAACCAAGTGGGCTTAGTGTACTGATCATTACCTGAAAGTATCATCCAGTTTGGGTGAAAAAATATTTGCTGAGATTTCAGGAGATCCCTAATTTTTGGAAGCTTGGCAACCCCTTTCAATGAAAGTGTTTCTCGCCTGTCACTGCTTAGGGCTACACCAATAGGAAACAAAATATAGAGATAGAACTTGAAACTACTTAATTGTGTCAAGTTTCAAGAAGCTAGCACAAACCATGTTTGATTTAGAGTTCCAAAAACATCTATCAATATAGGAGAAAACAGAGTGAAACGCCAAAATTCAAACTGTTACTGGAAACGAACGCTTCAACATAGAAGAATGAAATCTGGGGAACCAAGTGGGCTTAGTGTACTGATCATTACCTGAAAGTATCATCCAGTTTGGGTGAAAAAATGTTTCCTGAGATTTCTGGAGATTCGTAATTTTTGGACGCTTGGCAACCCCTTTCAATGAAAGTGTTTCTCGCCTGTCACTGCTTAGGGCTACATCAATCGGAAACAGAACATAGAGATAGAACTTGAAACTACTTAATTGTGTCAAGTTTCAAGAAGCTAACACAAACCGTGTTTGATTTAGAGTTCCAAATACATCTATCAATATAGGAGAAAACAGAGTGAAACCTAAAACTTCAAACTGTTACTGGAAACGAAAGCTGCAACATTGAAGAACGAAATTTGGGGAACAAAGTGGGCTCAGTGTACTGATCATTACCTGAAAGTATCACCCAGTTTGGGTGAAAAAATATTTGCTGAGATTTCTGGAGATTCGTGATTTTTGGAAGTTTGGCAACCCCTTTCAATGAAAGTGTTTCTCGTCTGTCACTGCTTAGGGCTACATCAATAGGAAAAAAAAATAGAGATAGAACTTGAAACTACTTAATTGTGTCAAGTTTCAAGAAGCTAGCACAAACCGTGTTTGATTTAGAGTTCCAAATACATCTATCCATATAGGAGAAAACACAGTGAAACACCAAAATTCAAACTGATATTGGAAACGAACGCTTCAACATAGAAGATTGAAATTTGGGGAACCAAGTGGGCTCAGTGTACTGATCATTACCTGAAAGTATCACCCAGTTTGGGTGAAAAAATATTTGCTGAGATTTCTGGAGATTCGTAATTTTTGGAAGCTTGGCAACCCCTTTCAATGAAAGTGTTTCTCGCCTGTCACTGCTTAGGGCTACATCAATAGGAAAAAAAAAAATAGAGATAGAACTTGAAACTACTTAATTGTGTCAAGTTTCAACAAGCTAGCACAAACCGTGTTTGATTTAGAGTTCCAAATACATCTATCAATATAGGAGAAAACAGAGTGAAACCTAAAAATTCAAACTGTTACTGGAAACGAAAGCTTCAACATTGAAGAACGAAATTTGGGGAACAAAGTGGGCTCAGTGTACTGATCATTACCTGGAAGTATCACCCAGTTTGGGTGAAAAAATATTTGCTGAGATTTCTGGAGATTCGTGATTTTTGGAAGTTTGGCAACCCCTTTCAATGAAAGTGTTTCTCGTCTGTCACTGCTTAGGGCTACACCAATAGGAAACAAAATATAGAGATAGAACTTGAAACTACTTAATTGTGTCAAGTTTCAAGAAGCTAGCACAAACCGTGCTTGATTTAGAGTTCCAAATACATCTATCAATATAGGAGAAAACAGAGTGAAAACTAAAAATTCAAACTGTTACTGGAAATGAACGCTACAACATAGAAGAACGAAATTTGGGGAACCAAGTGGGCTTAGTGTACTGATCATTACCTGAAAGTATCATCCAGTTTGGGTGAAAAAATATTTGCTGAGATTTCAGGAGATCCCTAATTTTTGGAAGCTTGGCAACCCCTTTCAATGAAAGTGTTTCTCGCCTGTCACTGCTTAGGGCTACACCAATAGGAAACAAAATATAGAGATAGAACTTGAAACTACTTAATTGTGTCAAGTTTCAAGAAGCTAGCACAAACCATGTTTGATTTAGAGTTCCAAATACATCTATCAATATAGGAGAAAACAGAGTGAAACGCCAAAATTCAAACTGTTACTGGAAACGAACGCTTCAACATAGAAGAATGAAATCTGGGGAACCAAGTGGGCTTAGTGTACTGATCATTACCTGAAAGTATCATCCAGTTTGGGTGAAAAAATGTTTCCTGAGATTTCTGGAGATTCGTAATTTTTGGACGCTTGGCAACCCCTTTCAATGAAAGTGTTTCTCGCCTGTCACTGCTTAGGGCTACATCAATCGGAAACAGAACATAGAGATAGAACTTGAAACTACTTAATTGTGTCAAGTTTCAAGAAGCTAACACAAACCGTGTTTGATTTAGAGTTCCAAATACATCAATCAATATAGGAGAAAACAGAGTGAAACCTAAAAGTTCAGACTGTTACTGGAAACGAAAGCTTCAACATTGAAGAACGAAATTTGGGGAACAAAGTGGGCTCAGTGTACTGATCATTACCTGAAAGTATCACCCAGTTTGGGTGTAAAAATATTTGTTGAGATTTCTGGAGATTCGTAATTTTTGGAAGCTTGTCAACCCCTTTCAATGAAAGTGTTTCTCGTCTGTCACTGCTTAGGGCTACACCAATAGGAAACAACATGTAGAGATAGAACTTGAAACTCCTTAATTGTGTCAAGTTTCAAGAAGCTAGCACAAACCGTGCTTGATTTAGAGTTCCAAATACATCTATCAATATAGGAGAAAACAGAGTGAAACCTAAAATTTCAAACTGTTATTGGAACCAAAACTTCAACATTGAAGAACGAAATTTGGGGAACAATGTGGGCTCAGTGTACTGATCATTACCTGAAAGTATCACCCAGTTTGGGTGTAAAAATATTTGCTGAGATTTCAGGAGATCCCTAATTTTTGGAAGCTTGGCAACCCCTTTCAATGAAAGTGTTTCTAGCCTGTCACTGCTTAGGGCTACATCAATCGGAAACAGAACATAGAGATAGAACTTGAAACTACTTAATTGTGTGTAGTTTCAAGAATGTAGCACAAACCGTGTTTGATGTAGAGTTCCAAATACATCTATCAATATAGGAGAAAACAGAGTGAAACCTAAAACTTCAAACTGTTACTGGAAACGAAAGCTGCAACATTGAAGAACGAAATTTGGGGAACAAAGTGGGCTCAGTGTACTGATCATTACCTGAAAGTATCACCCAGTTTGGGTGAAAAAATATTTGCTGAGATTTCTGGAGATTCGTGATTTTTGGAAGTTTGGCAACCCCTTTCAATGAAAGTGTTTCTCGTCTGTCACTGCTTAGGGCTACATCAATAGGAAAAAAAAATAGAGATAGAACTTGAAACTACTTAATTGTGTCAAGTTTCAAGAAGCTAGCACAAACCGTGTTTGATTTAGAGTTCCAAATACATCTATCCATATAGGAGAAAACACAGTGAAACACCAAAATTCAAACTGATATTGGAAACGAACGCTTCAACATAGAAGATTGAAATTTGGGGAACCAAGTGGGCTCAGTGTACTGATCATTACCTGAAAGAACCATCCAGTTTGGGTGAAAAAATATTTGCTGAGATTTCTGGAGATTCGTAATTTTTGGAAGCTTGGCAACCCCTTTCAATGAAAGTGTTTCTCGCCTGTCACTGCTTAGGGCTACATCAATAGGAAAAAAAAAAAAAATAGAGATAGAACTTGAAACTACTTAATTGTGTCAAGTTTCAAGAAGCTAGCACAAACCGTGTTTGATTTAGAGTTCCAAATACATCTATCAATATAGGAGAAAACAGAGTGAAACCTAAAAATTCAGACTGTTACTGGAAACGAAAGCTTCAACATTGAAGAACGAAATTTGGGGAACAAAGTGAGCTCAGTGTACTGATCATTACCTGGAAGTATCACCCAGTTTGGGTGAAAAAATATTTGCTGAGATTTCTGGAGATTCGTGATTTTTGGAAGTTTGGCAACCCCTTTCAATGAAAGTGTTTCTCGTCTGTCACTGCTTAGGGCTACACCAATAGGAAACAAAATATAGAGATAGAACTTGAAACTACTTAATTGTGTCAAGTTTCAAGAAGCTAGCACAAACCGTGCTTGATTTAGAGTTCCAAATACATCTATCAATATAGGAGAAAACATAGTGAAACCTAAAAATTCAAACTGTTACTGGAAATGAACGCTACAACATAGAAGAACGAAATTTGGGGAACCAAGTGGGCTTAGTGTACTGATCATTACCTGAAAGTATCATCCAGTTTGGGTGAAAAAATATTTGCTGAGATTTCAGGAGATCCCTAATTTTTGGAAGCTTGGCAACCCCTTTCAATGAAAGTGTTTCTCGCCTGTCACTGCTTAGGGCTACACCAATAGGAAACAAAATATAGAGATAGAACTTGAAACTACTTAATTGTGTCAAGTTTCAAGAAGCTAGCACAAACCATGTTTGATTTAGAGTTCCAAAAACATCTATCAATATAGGAGAAAACAGAGTGAAACGCCAAAATTCAAACTGTTACTGGAAACGAACGCTTCAACATAGAAGAATGAAATCTGGGGAACCAAGTGGGCTTAGTGTACTGATCATTACCTGAAAGTATCATCCAGTTTGGGTGAAAAAATGTTTCCTGAGATTTCTGGAGATTCGTAATTTTTGGACGCTTGGCAACCCCTTTCAATGAAAGTGTTTCTCGCCTGTCACTGCTTAGGGCTACATCAATCGGAAACAGAACATAGAGATAGAACTTGAAACTACTTAATTGTGTCAAGTTTCAAGAAGCTAACACAAACCGTGTTTGATTTAGAGTTCCAAATACATCTATCAATATAGGAGAAAACAGAGTGAAACCTAAAACTTCAAACTGTTACTGGAAACGAAAGCTGCAACATTGAAGAACGAAATTTGGGGAACAAAGTGGGCTCAGTGTACTGATCATTACCTGAAAGTATCACCCAGTTTGGGTGTAAAAATATTTGCTGAGATTTCTGGAGATTCGTGATTTTTGGAAGTTTGGCAACCCCTTTCAATGAAAGTGTTTCTCGTCTGTCACTGCTTAGGGCTACATCAATAGGAAAAAAAAATAGAGATAGAACTTGAAACTACTTAATTGTGTCAAGTTTCAAGAAGCTAGCACAAACCGTGTTTGATTTAGAGTTCCAAATACATCTATCCATATAGGAGAAAACACAGTGAAACACCAAAATTCAAACTGATATTGGAAACGAACGCTTCAACATAGAAGATTGAAATTTGGGGAACCAAGTGGGCTCAGTGTACTGATCATTACCTGAAAGTATCACCCAGTTTGGGTGAAAAAATATTTGCTGAGATTTCTGGAGATTCGTAATTTTTGGAAGCTTGGCAACCCCTTTCAATGAAAGTGTTTCTCGCCTGTCACTGCTTAGGGCTACATCAATAGGAAAAAAAAAAATAGAGATAGAACTTGAAACTACTTAATTGTGTCAAGTTTCAACAAGCTAGCACAAACCGTGTTTGATTTAGAGTTCCAAATACATCTATCAATATAGGAGAAAACAGAGTGAAACCTAAAAATTCAAACTGTTACTGGAAACGAAAGCTTCAACATTGAAGAACGAAATTTGGGGAACAAAGTGGGCTCAGTGTACTGATCATTACCTGGAAGTATCACCCAGTTTGGGTGAAAAAATATTTGCTGAGATTTCTGGAGATTCGTGATTTTTGGAAGTTTGGCAACCCCTTTCAATGAAAGTGTTTCTCGTCTGTCACTGCTTAGGGCTACACCAATAGGAAACAAAATATAGAGATAGAACTTGAAACTACTTAATTGTGTCAAGTTTCAAGAAGCTAGCACAAACCGTGCTTGATTTAGAGTTCCAAATACATCTATCAATATAGGAGAAAACAGAGTGAAAACTAAAAATTCAAACTGTTACTGGAAATGAACGCTACAACATAGAAGAACGAAATTTGGGGAACCAAGTGGGCTTAGTGTACTGATCATTACCTGAAAGTATCATCCAGTTTGGGTGAAAAAATATTTGCTGAGATTTCAGGAGATCCCTAATTTTTGGAAGCTTGGCAACCCCTTTCAATGAAAGTGTTTCTCGCCTGTCACTGCTTAGGGCTACACCAATAGGAAACAAAATATAGAGATAGAACTTGAAACTACTTAATTGTGTCAAGTTTCAAGAAGCTAGCACAAACCATGTTTGATTTAGAGTTCCAAATACATCTATCAATATAGGAGAAAACAGAGTGAAACGCCAAAATTCAAACTGTTACTGGAAACGAACGCTTCAACATAGAAGAATGAAATCTGGGGAACCAAGTGGGCTTAGTGTACTGATCATTACCTGAAAGTATCATCCAGTTTGGGTGAAAAAATGTTTCCTGAGATTTCTGGAGATTCGTAATTTTTGGACGCTTGGCAACCCCTTTCAATGAAAGTGTTTCTCGCCTGTCACTGCTTAGGGCTACATCAATCGGAAACAGAACATAGAGATAGAACTTGAAACTACTTAATTGTGTCAAGTTTCAAGAAGCTAACACAAACCGTGTTTGATTTAGAGTTCCAAATACATCTATCAATATAGGAGAAAACAGAGTGAAACCTAAAAATTCAAACTGTTACTGGAAACGAAAGCTTCAACATTGAAGAACGAAATTTGGGGAACAAAGTGGGCTCAGTGTACTGATCATTACCTGAAAGTATCACCCAGTTTGGGTGTAAAAATATTTGTTGAGATTTCTGGAGATTCGTAATTTTTGGAAGCTTGTCAACCCCTTTCAATGAAAGTGTTTCTCGTCTGTCACTGCTTAGGGCTACACCAATAGGAAACAACATGTAGAGATAGAACTTGAAACTCCTTAATTGTGTCAAGTTTCAAGAAGCTAGCACAAACCGTGCTTGATTTAGAGTTCCAAATATATCTATCAATATAGGAGAAAACAGAGTGAAACCTAAAAATTCAAACTGTTATTGGAACCAAAACTTCAACATTGAAGAACGAAATTTGGGGAACAATGTGGGCTCAGTGTACTGATCATTACCTGAAAGTATCACCCAGTTTGGGTGTAAAAATATTTGCTGAGATTTCAGGAGATCCCTAATTTTTGGAAGCTTGGCAACCCCTTTCAATGAAAGTGTTTCTAGCCTGTCACTGCTTAGGGCTACATCAATCGGAAACAGAACATAGAGATAGAACTTGAAACTACTTAATTGTGTGTAGTTTCAAGAATGTAGCACAAACCGTGTTTGATGTAGAGTTCCAAATACATCTATCAATATAGGAGAAAACAGAGTGAAACCTAAAACTTCAAACTGTTACTGGAAACGAAAGCTGCAACATTGAAGAACGAAATTTGGGGAACAAAGTGGGCTCAGTGTACTGATCATTACCTGAAAGTATCACCCAGTTTGGGTGAAAAAATATTTGCTTAGATTTCTGGAGATTCGTGATTTTTGGAAGTTTGGCAACCCCTTTCAATGAAAGTGTTTCTCGTCTGTCACTGCTTAGGGCTACATCAATAGGAAAAAAAAATAGAGATAGAACTTGAAACTACTTAATTGTGTCAAGTTTCAAGAAGCTAGCACAAACCGTGTTTGATTTAGAGTTCCAAATACATCTATCCATATAGGAGAAAACACAGTGAAACACCAAAATTCAAACTGATATTGGAAACGAACGCTTCAACATAGAAGATTGAAATTTGGGGAACCAAGTGGGCTCAGTGTACTGATCATTACCTGAAAGAACCATCCAGTTTGGGTGAAAAAATATTTGCTGAGATTTCTGGAGATTCGTAATTTTTGGAAGCTTGGCAACCCCTTTCAATGAAAGTGTTTCTCGCCTGTCACTGCTTAGGGCTACATCAATAGGAAAAAAAAAAATAGAGATAGAACTTGAAACTACTTAATTGTGTCAAGTTTCAAGAAGCTAGCACAAACCGTGTTTGATTTAGAGTTCCAAATACATCTATCAATATAGGAGAAAACAGAGTGAAACCTAAAAATTCAGACTGTTACTGGAAACGAAAGCTTCAACATTGAAGAACGAAATTTGGGGAACAAAGTGGGCTCAGTGTACTGATCATTACCTGAAAGTATCACCCAGTTTGGGTGTAAAAATATTTGCTGAGATTTCTGGAGATTCGTAATTTTTGGAAGCTTGGCAACCCCTTTCAATGAATAGTGTTTCTCGCCTGTCATTGCTTAGGGCTACATCAATAGGAAACAGAACATAGAGTTAGAACTTGAAACTACTTAATTGTGTCAAGTTTCAAGAGGCTAGCACAAACCGTGCTTGATTTAGAGTTCCAAATACATCTATCAATATAGGAGAAAACAGAGTGAAACGCCAAAATTCAAACTGTTACTGGAAACGAACGCTTCAACATAGAAGAATGAAATTTGGGGAACCAAGTGGGCTTAGTGTACTGATTATTACCTGAAAGTATCATCCAGTTTGGGTGAAAAAATATTTGCTGAGATTTCTGGAGATTCGTAATTTTTGGAAGCTTGGCAACCCCTTTCAATGAAAGTGTTTCTCGCCTGTCACTGCTTAGGGCTACACCAATAGGAAACAAAATATAGAGATAGAACTTGAAACTACTTAATTGTGTCAAGTTTCAAGAAGCTAGCACAAACCATGTTTGATTTAGAGTTCCAAATACATCTATCAATATAGGAGAAAACAGAGTGAAACGCCAAAATTCAAACTGTTACTGGAAACGAACGCTTCAACATAGAAGAACGAAATCTGGGGAACCAAGTGGGCTTAGTGTACTGATCATTACCTGAAAGTATCATCCAGTTTGGGTGAAAAAATGTTTCCTGAGATTTCTGGAGATTCGTAATTTTTGGACGCTTGGCAACCCCTTTCAATGAAAGTGTTTCTCGCCTGTCACTGCTTAGGGCTACATCAATCGGAAACAGAACGTAGAGATAGAACTTGAAACTACTTAATTGCGTCAAGTTTCAAGAAGCTAGCACAAACCATGTTTGATTTAGAGTTCCAAATACATCTATCAATATAGGAGAAAACAGAGTGAAACGCCAAAATTCAAACTGTTACTGGAAACGAACGCTACAACATAGAAGAACGAAATTTGGGGAACCAAGTGGGCTTAGTGTACTGATCATTACCTGAAAGTATCATCCAGTTTGGGTGAAAAAATATTTGCTGAGATTTCAGGAGATCCCTAATTTTTGGAAGCTTGGCAACCCCTTTCAATGAAAGTGTTTCTAGCCTGTCACTGCTTAGGGCTACATCAATCGGAAACAGAACATAGAGATAGAATTTGAAACTACTTAATTGTGTCAAGTTTCAAGAAGGTAGCACAAACAGTGCTTGATTTAGAGTTCCAAATACATCTATCAATATAGGAGAAAACAGAGTGAAACGCCAAAATTCAAACTGTTACTGGAAACGAACGCTTCAACATAGAAGAATGAAATTTGGGGAACCAAGTGAGCTTAGTGTACTGATTATTACCTGAAAGTATCATCCAGTTTGGGTGAAAAAATATTTGCTGAGATTTCTTTAGATTCGTGGTTTTTGGAAGCTTGGCAACCCCTTTCAATGAAAGTGTTTCTCGTCTGTCACTGCTTAGGGCTACACCAATAGGAAACAAAATATAGAGATAGAACTTGAAACTACTTAATTGTGTCAAGTTTCAAGAAGCTAGCACAAACCATGTATGATTTAGAGTTCCAAATACATCTATCAATATAGGAGAAAACAGAGTGAAACGCCAAAATTCAAACTGTTACTGGAAACGAACGCTTCAACATAGAAGAACGAAATCTGGGGAACCAAGTGGGCTTAGTGTACTGATCATTACCTGAAAGTATCATCCAGTTTGGGTGAAAAAATGTTTCCTGAGATTTCTGGAGATTCGTAATTTTTGGACGCTTGGCAACCCCTTTCAATGAAAGTGTTTCTCGCCTGTCACTGCTTAGGGCTACATCAATCGGAAACAGAACAGAGAGATAGAACTTGAAACTACTTAATTGCGTCAAGTTTCAAGAAGCTAACACAAACCGTGTTTGATTTAGAGTTCCAAATACATCTATCAATATAGGAGAAAACAGAGTGAAACCTAAAAATTCAAACTGTTACTGGAAACGAAAGCTTCAACATTGAAGAACGAAATTTGGGGAACAAATTGGGCTCATTGTCTGATCATTACCTGAAAGTATCACCCAGTTTGGGTGTAAAAATATTTGCTGAGATTTCTGGAGATTCGTAATTTTTGGAAGCTTGGCAACCCCTTTCAATGAAAGTGTTTCTCGTCTGTCACTGCTTAGGGCTACACCAATAGGAAACAACATGTAGAGATAGAACTTGAAACTACTTAATTGTGTCAAGTTTCAAGAAGCTAGCACAAACCGTGCTTGATTTAGAGTTCCAAATACATCTATCAATATAGGAGAAAACAGAGTGAAACCTAAAAATTCAAACTGTTATTGGAACCAAAACTTCAACATTGAAGAACGAAATTTGGGGAACAAAGTGGGCTCAGTGTACTGATCATTACTTGAAAGTATCACCCAGTTTGGGTGTAAAAATATTTGCTGAGATTTCTGGAGATTCGTAATTTTTGGAAGCTTGGCAACCCCTTTCAATGAAAGTGTTTCTAGCCTGTCACTGCTTAGGGCTACATCAATCGGAAACAGAACATAGAGATAGAACTTGAAACTACTTAATTGTGTCAAGTTTCAAGAAGGTAGCACAAACCGTGTTTGATGTAGAGTTCCAAATACATCTATCAATATAGGAGAAAACAGAGTGAAACCTGAAACTTCAAACTGTTACTGGAAACGAAAGCTGCAACATTGAAGAACGAAATTTGGGGAACAAAGTGGGCTCAGTGTACTGATCATTACCTGAAAGTATCACCCAGTTTGGGTGAAAAAATATTTGCTGAGATTTCTGGAGATTCGTGATTTTTGGAAGTTTGGCAACCCCTTTCAATGAAAGTGTTTCTCGTATGTCACTGCTTAGGGCTACATCAATAGGAAAAAAAAATAGAGATAGAACTTGAAACTACTTAATTGTGTCAAGTTTCAAGAAGCTAGCACAAACCGTGTTTGATTTAGAGTTCCAAATACATCTATCCATATAGGAGAAAACACAGTGAAACACCAAAATTCAAACTGATATTGGAAACGAACGCTTCAACATAGAAGATTGAAATTTGGGGAACCAAGTGGGCTCAGTGTACTGATCATTACCTGAAAGAACCATCCAGTTTGGGTGAAAAAATATTTGCTGAGATTTCTGGAGATTCGTAATTTTTGGAAGCTTGGCAACCCCTTTCAATGAAAGTGTTTCTCGCCTGTCACTGCTTAGGGCTACATCAATAGGAAAAAAAAAATAGAGATAGAACTTGAAACTACTTAATTGTGTCAAGTTTCAAGAAGCTAGCACAAACCGTGTTTGATTTAGAGTTCCAAATACATCTATCAATATAGGAGAAAACAGAGTGAACCCTAAAAATTCAAACTGTTACTGGAAACGAAAGCTTCAACATTGAAGAACGAAATTTGGGGAACAAAGTGGGCTCAGTGTACTGATCATTACCTGGAAGTATCACCCAGTTTGGGTGAAAAAATATTTGCTGAGATTTCTGGAGATTCGTATTTTTGGAAGTTTGGCAACCCCTTTCAATGAAAGTGTTTCTCGTCTGTCACTGCTTAGGGCTACACCAATAGGAAACAAAATATAGAGATAGAACTTGAAACTACTTAATTGTGTCAAGTTTCAAGAAGCTAGCACAAACCGTGCTTGATTTAGAGTTCCAAATACATCTATCAATATAGGAGAAAACAGAGTGAAACGCCAAAATTCAAACTGTTACTGGAAATGAACGCTACAACATAGAAGAACGAAATTTGGGGAACCAAGTGGGCTTAGTGTACTGATCATTACCTGAAAGTATCATCCAGTTTGGGTGAAAAAATATTTGCTGAGATTTCAGGAGATCCCTAATTTTTGGAAGCTTGGCAACCCCTTTCAATGAAAGTGTTTCTCGCCTGTCACTGCTTAGGGCTACATCAATCGGAAACAGAACATAGAGATAGAACTTGAAACTACTTAATTGCGTCAAGTTTCAAGAAGCTAACACAAACCGTGTTTGATTTAGAGTTCCAAATACATCTATCAATATAGGAGAAAACAGAGTGACCTAAAAATTCAAACTGTTACTGGAAACGAAAGCTTCAACATTGAAGAACGAAATTTGGGGAACAAAGTGGGCTCAGTGTTCTGATCATTACCTGAAAGTATCACCCAGTTTGGGTGTAAAAATATTTGCTGAGATTTCTGGAGATTCGTAATTTTTGGAAGCTTGGCAACCCCTTTCAATGAAAGTGTTTCTCGCCTGTCATTGCTTAGGGCTACATCAATAGGAAACAGAACATAGAGTTAGTACTTCTAACTACTTAATTGTGTCAAGTTTCAAGAGGCTAGCACAAACCGTGCTTGATTTAGAGTTCCAAATACATCTATCAATATAGGAGAAAACAGAGTGAAACGCCAAAATTCAAACTGTTACTGGAAACGAACGCTTCAACATAGAAGAATGAAATTTGGGGAACCAAGTGGGCTTAGTGTACTGATTATTACCTGAAAGTATCATCCAGTTTGGGTGAAAAAATATTTGCTGAGATTTCTGGAGATTCGTGATTTTTGGAAGCTTGGCAACCCCTTTCAATGAAAGTGTTTCTCGTCTGTCACTGCTTAGGGCTACACCAATAGGAAACAAAATATAGAGATAGAACTTGAAACTACTTAATTGTGTCAAGTTTCAAGAAGCTAGCACAAACCATGTTTGATTTAGAGTTCCAAATACATCTATCAATATAGGAGAAAACAGAATGAAACGCCAAAATTCAAACTGTTACTGGAAACAAACGCTTCAACATAGAAGAACGAAATCTGGGGAACCAAGTGGGCTTAGTGTACTGATCATTACCTGAAAGTATCATCCAGTTTGGGTGAAAAAATGTTTCCTGAGATTTCTGGAGATTCGTAATTTTTGGACGCTTGGCAACCCCTTTCAATGAAAGTGTTTCTCGCCTGTCACTGCTTAGGGCTACATCAATCGGAAACAGAACGTAGAGATAGAACTTGAAACTACTTAATTGCGTCAAGTTTCAAGAAGCTAACACAAACCGTGTTTGATTTAGAGTTCCAAATACATCTATCAATATAGGAGAAAACAGAGTGACCTAAAAATTCAAACTGTTACTGGAAACGAAAGCTTCAACATTGAAGAACGAAATTTGGGGAACAAAGTGGGCTCAGTGTACTGATCATTACCTGAAAGTATCACCCAGTTTGGGTGTAAAAATATTTGCTGAGATTTCTGGAGTTTCGTAATTTTTGGAATCTTGGCAACCCCTTTCAATGAAAGTGTTTCTCGATTGTCACTGCTTAGGGCTACATCAATAGGAAACAGAACGTAGAGTTAGAACTTGAAACTACTTAATTGTGTCAAGTTTCAAGAGGCTAGCACAAACCGTGCTTGATTTAGAGTTCCAAATACATCTATCAATATAGGAGAAAACAGAGTGAAACCTAAAAATTCAAACTGTTACTGGAAACGAACGCTTCAACATAGAAGAATGAAATTTGGGGAACCAAGTGGGCTTAGTGTACTGATTATTACCTGAAAGTATCATCCAGTTTGGGTGAAAAAATATTTGCTGAGATTTCTGGAGATTCGTGATTTTTGGAAGCTTGGCAACCCCTTTCAATGAAAGTGTTTCTCGTCTGTCACTGCTTAGGGCTACACCAATAGGAAACAAAATATAGAGATAGAACTTGAAACTACTTAATTGTGTCAAGTTTCAAGAAGCTAGCACAAACCACGTTTGATTTAGAGTTCCAAATACATCTATCAATATAAGAGAAAACAGAGTGAAACGCCAAAATTCAAACTGTTACTGGAAACGAACGCTTCAACATAGAAGAACGAAATCTGAGGAACCAAGTGGGCTTAGTGTACTGATCATTACCTGAAAGTATCATCCAGTTTGGGTGAAAAAATGTTTCCTGAGATTTCTGGAGATTCGTAATTTTTGGTCGCTTGGCAACCCCTTTCAATGAAAGTGTTTCTCGCCTGTCACTGCTTAGGGCTACATCAATCGGAAACAGAACGTAGAGATAGAACTTGAAACTACTTAATTGCGTCAAGTTTCAAGAAGCTAACACAAACCGTGTTTGATTTAGAGTTCCAAATACATCTATCAATATAGGAGAAAACAGAGTGACCTAAAAATTCAAACTGTTACTGGAAACGAAAGCTTCAACATTGAAGAACGAAATTTGGGGAACAAAGTGGGCTCAGTGTACTGATCATTACCTGAAAGTATCACCCAGTTTGGGTGTAAAAATATTTGCTGAGATTTCTGGAGATTCGTAATTTTTGGAATCTTGGCAACCCCTTTCAATGAAAGTGTTTCTCGATTGTCACTGCTTAGGGCTACATCAATAGGAAAAAGAACATAGAGTTAGAACTTGAAACTACTTAATTGTGTCAAGTTTCAAGAGGCTAGCACAAACCGTGCTTGATTTAGAGTTCCAAATACATCTATCAATATAGGAGAAAACAGAGTGAAACGCCAAAATTCAAACTGTTACTGGAAACGAACGCTTCAACATAGAAGAATGAAATTTGGGGAACCAAGTGGGCTTAGTGTACTGATTATTACCTGAAAGTATCATCCAGTTTGGGTGAAAAAATATTTGCTGAGATTTCTGGAGATTCGTGATTTTTGGAAGCTTGGCAACCCCTTTCAATGAAAGTGTTTCTCGTCTGTCACTGCTTAGGGCTACACCAATAGGAAACAAAATATAGAGATAGAACTTGAAACTACTTAATTGTGTCAAGTTTCAAGAAGCTAGCACAAATCATGTTTGATTTAGAGTTCCAAATACATCTATCAATATAGGAGAAAACAGAGTGAAACGCCAAAATTCAAACTGTTACTGGAAACGAACGCTTCAACATAGAAGAATGAAATCTGGGGAACCAAGTGGGCTTAGTGTACTGATCATTACCTGAAAGTATCATCCAGTTTGGGTGAAAAAATGTTTCCTGAGATTTCTGGAGATTCGTAATTTTTGGACGCTTGGCAACCCCTTTCAATGAAAGTGTTTCTCGCCTGTCACTGCTTAGGGCTACATCAATCGGAAACAGAACAGAGAGATAGAACTTGAAACTACTTAATTGCGTCAAGTTTCAAGAAGCTAACACAAACCGTGTTTGATTTAGAGTTCCAAATACATCTATCAATATAGGAGAAAACAGAGTGAAACCTGAAACTTCAAACTGTTACTGGAAACGAAAGCTGCAACATTGAAGAACGAAATTTGGGGAACAAAGTGGGCTCAGTGTACTGATCATTACCTGAAAGTATCACCCAGTTTGGGTGAAAAAATATTTGCTGAGATTTCTGGAGATTCGTGATTTTTGGAAGTTTGGCAACCCCTTTCAATGAAAGTGTTTCTCGTATGTCACTGCTTAGGGCTACATCAATAGGAAAAAAAAATAGAGATAGAACTTGAAACTACTTAATTGTGTCAAGTTTCAAGAAGCTAGCACAAACCGTGTTTGATTTAGAGTTCCAAATACATCTATCCATATAGGAGAAAACACAGTGAAACACCAAAATTCAAACTGATATTGGAAACGAACGCTTCAACATAGAAGATTGAAATTTGGGGAACCAAGTGGGCTCAGTGTACTGATCATTACCTGAAAGAACCATCCAGTTTGGGTGAAAAAATATTTGCTGAGATTTCTGGAGATTCGTAATTTTTGGAAGCTTGGCAACCCCTTTCAATGAAAGTGTTTCTCGCCTGTCACTGCTTAGGGCTACATCAATAGGAAAAAAAAATAGAGATAGAACTTGAAACTACTTAATTGTGTCAAGTTTCAAGAAGCTAGCACAAACCGTGTTTGATTTAGAGTTCCAAATACATCTATCAATATAGGAGAAAACAGAGTGAACCCTAAAAATTCAAACTGTTACTGGAAACGAAAGCTTCAACATTGAAGAACGAAATTTGGGGAACAAAGTGGGCTCAGTGTACTGATCATTACCTGGAAGTATCACCCAGTTTGGGTGAAAAAATATTTGCTGAGATTTCTGGAGATTCGTGATTTTTGGAAGTTTGGCAACCCCTTTCAATGAAAGTGTTTCTCGTCTGTCACTGCTTAGGGCTACACCAATAGGAAACAAAATATAGAGATAGAACTTGAAACTACTTAATTGTGTCAAGTTTCAAGAAGCTAGCACAAACCGTGCTTGATTTAGAGTTCCAAATACATCTATCAATATAGGAGAAAACAGAGTGAAACGCCAAAATTCAAACTGTTACTGGAAATGAACGCTACAACATAGAAGAACGAAATTTGGGGAACCAAGTGGGCTTAGTGTACTGATCATTACCTGAAAGTATCATCCAGTTTGGGTGAAAAAATATTTGCTGAGATTTCAGGAGATCCCTAATTTTTGGAAGCTTGGCAACCCCTTTCAATGAAAGTGTTTCTAGCCTGTCACTGCTTAGGGCTACATCAATCGGAAACAGAACATAGAGATAGAACTTGAAACTACTTAATTGTGTCAAGTTTCAAGAAGGTAGCACAAACCGTGTTTGATGTAGAGTTCCAAATACATCTATCAATATAGGAGAAAACAGAGTGAAACCTAAAACTTCAAACTGTTACTGGAAACGAAAGCTGCAACATTGAAGAACGAAATTTGGGGAACAAAGTGGGCTCAGTGTACTGATCATTACCTGAAAGTATCACCCAGTTTGGGTGAAAAAATATTTGCTGAGATTTCTGGAGATTCGTGATTTTTGGAAGTTTGGCAACCCCTTTCAATGAAAGTGTTTCTCGCATGTCACTGCTTAGGGCTACATCAATCGGAAACAGAACATAGAGATAGAACTTGAAACTACTTAATTGCGTCAAGTTTCAAGAAGCTAACACAAACCGTGTTTGATTTAGAGTTCCAAATACATCTATCAATATAGGAGAAAACAGAGTGACCTAAAAATTCAAACTGTTACTGGAAACGAAAGCTTCAACATTGAAGAACGAAATTTGGGGAACAAAGTGGGCTCAGTGTACTGATCATTACCTGAAAGTATCACCCAGTTTGGGTGTAAAAATATTTCCTGAGATTTCTGGAGATTCCTAATTTTTGGACGCTTGGCAACCCCTTTCAATGAAAGTGTTTCTCGCCTGTCATTGCTTAGGGCTACATCAATAGGAAACAGAACATAGAGTTAGAACTTCTAACTACTTAATTGTGTCAAGTTTCAAGAGGCTAGCACAAACCGTGCTTGATTTAGAGTTCCAAATACATCTATCAATATAGGAGAAAACAGAGTGAAACGCCAAAATTCAAACTGTTACTGGAAACGAACGCTTCAACATAGAAGAATGAAATTTGGGGAACCAAGTGGGCTTAGTGTACTGATTATTACCTGAAAGTATCATCCAGTTTGAGTGAAAAAATATTTGCTGAGATTTCTGGAGATTCGTGATTTTTGGAAGCTTGGCAACCCCTTTCAATGAAAGTGTTTCTCGTCTGTCACTGCTTAGGGCTACACCAATAGGAAACAAAATATAGAGATAGAACTTGAAACTACTTAATTGTGTCAAGTTTCAAGAAGCTAGCACAAACCATGTTTGATTTAGAGTTCCAAATACATCTATCAATATAGGAGAAAACAGAGTGAAACGCCAAAATTCAAACTGTTACTGGAAACGAACGCTTCAACATAGAAGAACGAAATCTTGGGAACCAAATGGGCTTAGTGTACTGATCATTACCTGAAAGTATCATCCAGTTTGGGTGAAAAAATGTTTCCTGAGATTTCTGGAGATTCGTAATTTTTGGACGCTTGGCAACCCCTTTCAATGAAAGTGTTTCTCGCCTGTCACTGCTTAGGGCTACATCAATCGGAAACAGAACGTAGAGATAGAACTTGAAACTACTTAATTGCGTCAAGTTTCAAGAAGCTAACACAAACCGTGTTTGATTTAGAGTTCCAAATACATCTATCAATATAGGAGAAAACAGAGTGACCTAAAAATTCAAACTGTTACTGGAAACGAAAGCTTCAACATTGAAGAACGAAATTTGGGGAACAAAGTGGGCTCAGTGTACTGATCATTACCTGAAAGTATCACCCAGTTTGGGTGTAAAAATATTTGCTGAGATTTCTGGAGATTCGTAATTTTTGGAATCTTGGCAACCCCTTTCAATGAAAGTGTTTCTCGATTGTCACTGCTTAGGGCTACATCAATAGGAAACAGAACGTAGAGTTAGAACTTGAAACTACTTAATTGTGTCAAGTTTCAAGAGGCTAGCACAAACCGTGCTTGATTTAGAGTTCCAAATACATCTATCAATATAGGAGAAAACAGAGTGAAACGCCAAAATTCAAACTGTTACTGGAAACGAACGCTTCAACATAGAAGAATGAAATTTGGGGAACCAAGTGGGCTTAGTGTACTGATTATTACCTGAAAGTATCATTAAGTTTGGGTGAAAAAATATTTGCTGAGATTTCTGGAGATTCGTGATTTTTGGAAGCTTGGCAACCCCTTTCAATGAAAGTGTTTCTCGTCTGTCACTGCTTAGGGCTACACCAATAGGAAACAAAATATAGAGATAGAACTTGAAACTACTTAATTGTGTCAAGTTTCAAGAAGCTAGCACAAACCATGTTTGATTTAGAGTTCCAAATACATCTATCAATATAGGAGAAAACAGAGTGAAACGCCAAAATTCAAACTGTTACTGGAAACGAACGCTTCAACATAGAAGAATGAAATCTGGGGAACCAAGTGGGCTTAGTGTACTGATCATTACCTGAAAGTATCATCCAGTTTGGGTGAAAAAATGTTACCTGAGATTTCTGGAGATTCGTAATTTTTGGACGCTTGGCAACCACTTTCAATGAAAGTGTTTCTCGCCTGTCACTGCTTAGGGCTACATCAATCGGAAACAGAACAGAGAGATAGAACTTGAAACTACTTAATTGCGTCAAGTTTCAAGAAGCTAACACAAACCGTGTTTGATTTAGAGTTCCAAATACATCTATCAATATAGGAGAAAACAGAGTGAAACCTAAAAATTCAAACTGTTACTGGAAACGAAAGCTTCAACATTGAAGAACGAAATTTGGGGAACAAATTGGGCTCATTGTCTGATCATTACCTGAAAGTATCACCCAGTTTGGGTGTAAAAATATTTGCTGAGATTTCTGGAGATTCGTAATTTTTGGAAGCTTGGCAACCCCTTTCAATGAAAGTGTTTCTCGTCTGTCACTGCTTAGGGCTACACCAATAGGAAACAACATGTAGAGATAGAACTTGAAACTACTTAATTGTGTCAAGTTTCAAGAAGCTAGCACAAACCGTGCTTGATTTAGAGTTCCAAATACATCTATCAATATAGGAGAAAACAGAGTGAAACCTAAAAATTCAAACTGTTATTGGAACCAAAACTTCAACATTGAAGAACGAAATTTGGGGAACAAAGTGGGCTCAGTGTACTGATCATTACCTGAAAGTATCACCCAGTTTGGGTGTAAAAATATTTGCTGAGATTTCTGGAGATTCGTAATTTTTGGAAGCTTGGCAACCCCTTTCAATGAAAGTGTTTCTCGCCTGTCACTGCTTAGGGCTACATCAATAGGAAACAGAACATAGAGTTAGAACTTGAAACTACTTAAATGTGTCAAGTTTCAAGAGGCTAGCACAAACAGTGCTTGATTTAGAGTTCCAAATACATCTATCAATATAGGAGAAAAAAGAGTGATACGCCAAAATTCAAACTGTTACTGGAAACGAACACTTCAACATAGAAGAATGAAATTTGGGGAACCAAGTGAGCTTAGTGTACTGATCATTACCTGAAAGTATCATCCAGTTTGGGTGAAAAAATATTTGCTGAGATTTCAGGAGATCCCTAATTTTTGGAAGCTTGGCAACCCCTTTCCATGAAAGTGTTTCTAGCCTGTCACTGCTTAGGGCTACATCAATCGGAAACAGAACATAGAGATAGAACTTGAAACTACTTAATTGTGTCAAGTTTCAAGAGGCTAGCACAAACAGTGCTTGATTTAGAGTTCCAAATACATCTATCAATATAGGAGAAAACAGAGTGAAACGCCAAAATTCAAACTGTTACTGGAAACGAACGCTTCAACATAGAAGAATGAAATTTGGGGAACCAAGTGAGCTTAGTGTACTGATTATTACCTGAAAGTATCATCCAGTTTGGGTGAAAAAATATTTGCTGAGATTTCTGGAGATTCGTGGTTTTTGGAAGCTTGGCAACCCCTTTCAATGAAAGTGTTTCTCGTCTGTCACTGCTTAGGGCTACACCAATAGGAAACAAAATATAGAGATAGAACTTGAAACTACTTAATTGTGTCAAGTTTCATGAAGCTAGCACAAACCGTGCTTGATTTAGAGTTCCAAATACATCTATCAATATAGGAGAAAACAGAGTGAAACGCCAAAATTCAAACTGTTACTGGAAACGAACGCTACAACATAGAAGAACGAAATTTGGGGAACCAAGTGGGCTTAGTGTACTGATCATTACCTGAAAGTATCATCCAGTTTGGGTGAAAAAATATTTGCTGAGATTTCAGGAGATCCCTAATTTTTGGAAGCTTGGCAACCCCTTTCAATGAAAGTGTTTCTAGCCTGTCACTGCTTAGGCCTACATCAATCGGAAACAGAACATAGAGATAGAACTTGAAACTACTTAATTGTGTCAAGTTTCAAGAGGCTAGCACAAACAGTGCTTGATTTAGAGTTCCAAATACATCTATCAATATAGGAGAAAACAGAGTGAAACGCCAAAATTCAAACTGTTACTGGAAACGAACGCTTCAACATAGAAGAATGAAATTTGGGGAACCAAGTGAGCTTAGTGTACTGATTATTACCTGAAAGTATCATCCAGTTTGGGTGAAAAAATATTTGCTGAGATTTCTGGAGATTCGTGGTTTTTGGAAGCTTGGCAACCCCTTTCAATGAAAGTGTTTCTCGTCTGTCACTGCTTAGGACTACACCAATAGGAAACAAAATATAGAGATAGAACTTGAAACTACTTAATTGTGTCAACTTTCAAGAAGCTAGCACAAACCGTGCTTGATTTAGAGTTCCAAATACATCTATCAATATAGGAGAAAACAGAGTGAAACACCAAAATTAAAACTGTTACTGGAAACGAACGCTACAACATAGAAGAACGAAATTTTGGGAACCAAGTGGGCTTAGTGTACTGATCATTACCTGAAAGTATCATCCAGTTTGGGTGAAAAAATACTTGCTGAGATTTCAGGAGATCCCTAATTTTTGGAAGCTTGGCAACCCCTTTCAATGAAAGTGTTTCTAGCCTGTCACTGCTTAGGGCTACATCAATCGGAAACAGAACATAGAGATAGAACTTGAAACTACTTAATTGTGTCAAGTTTCAAGAAGGTAGCACAAACCGTGTTTGATGTAGAGTTCCAAATACATCTATCAATATAGGAGAAAACAGAGTGAAACCTAAAACTTCAAACTGTTACTGGAAACGAAAGCTGCAACATTGAAGAACGAAATTTGGGGAACAAAGTGGGCTCAGTGTACTGATCATTACCTGAAAGTATCACCCAGTTTGGGTGAAAAAATATTTGCTGAGATTTCTGGAGATTCGTGATTTTTGGAAGTTTGGCAACCCCTTTCAATGAAAGTGTTTCTCGTCTGTCACTGCTTAGGGCTACATCAATAGGAAAAAAAAAATAGAGATAGAACTTGAAACTACTTAATTGTGTCAAGTTTCAAGAAGCTAGCACAAACCGTGTTTGATTTAGAGTTCCAAATACATCTATCCATATAGGAGAAAACACAGTGAAACACCAAAATTCAAACTGATATTGGAAACGAACGCTTCAACATAGAAGATTGAAATTTGGGGAACCAAGTGGGCTCAGTGTACTGATCATTACCTGAAAGAACCATCCAGTTTGGGTGAAAAAATATTTGCTGAGATTTCTGGAGATTCGTAATTTTTGGAAGCTTGGCAACCCCTTTCAATGAAAGTGTTTCTCGCCTGTCACTGCTTAGGGCTACACCAATAGGAAACAAAATATAGAGATAGAACTTGAAACTACTTAATTGTGTCAAGTTTCATGAAGCTAGCACAAACCGTGCTTGATTTAGAGTTCCAAATACATCTATCAATATAGGAGAAAACAGAGTGAAACGCCAAAATTCAAACTGTTACTGGAAACGAACGCTACAACATAGAAGAACGAAATTTGGGGAACCAAGTGGGCTTAGTGTACTGATCATTACCTGAAAGTATCATCCAGTTTGGGTGAAAAAATATTTGCTGAGATTTCAGGAGATCCCTAATTTTTGGAAGCTTGGCAACCCCTTTCAATGAAAGTGTTTCTAGCCTGTCACTGCTTAGGCCTACATCAATCGGAAACAGAACATAGAGATAGAACTTGAAACTACTTAATTGTGTCAAGTTTCAAGAGGCTAGCACAAACAGTGCTTGATTTAGAGTTCCAAATACATCTATCAATATAGGAGAAAACAGAGTGAAACGCCAAAATTCAAACTGTTACTGGAAACGAACGCTTCAACATAGAAGAATGAAATTTGGGGAACCAAGTGAGCTTAGTGTACTGATTATTACCTGAAAGTATCATCCAGTTTGGGTGAAAAAATATTTGCTGAGATTTCTGGAGATTCGTGGTTTTTGGAAGCTTGGCAACCCCTTTCAATGAAAGTGTTTCTCGTCTGTCACTGCTTAGGGCTACACCAATAGGAAACAAAATATAGAGATAGAACTTGAAACTACTTAATTGTGTCAACTTTCAAGAAGCTAGCACAAACCGTGCTTGATTTAGAGTTCCAAATACATCTATCAATATAGGAGAAAACAGAGTGAAACACCAAAATTAAAACTGTTACTGGAAACGAACGCTACAACATAGAAGAACGAAATTTTGGGAACCAAGTGGGCTTAGTGTACTGATCATTACCTGAAAGTATCATCCAGTTTGGGTGAAAAAATACTTGCTGAGATTTCAGGAGATCCCTAATTTTTGGAAGCTTGGCAACCCCTTTCAATGAAAGTGTTTCTAGCCTGTCACTGCTTAGGGCTACATCAATCGGAAACAGAACATAGAGATAGAACTTGAAACTACTTAATTGTGTCAAGTTTCAAGAAGGTAGCACAAACCGTGTTTGATGTAGAGTTCCAAATACATCTATCAATATAGGAGAAAACAGAGTGAAACCTAAAACTTCAAACTGTTACTGGAAACGAAAGCTGCAACATTGAAGAACGAAATTTGGGGAACAAAGTGGGCTCAGTGTACTGATCATTACCTGAAAGTATCACCCAGTTTGGGTGAAAAAATATTTGCTGAGATTTCTGGAGATTCGTGATTTTTGGAAGTTTGGCAACCCCTTTCAATGAAAGTGTTTCTCGTCTGTCACTGCTTAGGGCTACATCAATAGGAAAAAAAAATAGAGATAGAACTTGAAACTACTTAATTGTGTCAAGTTTCAAGAAGCTAGCACAAACCGTGTTTGATTTAGAGTTCCAAATACATCTATCCATATAGGAGAAAACACAGTGAAACACCAAAATTCAAACTGATATTGGAAACGAACGCTTCAACATAGAAGATTGAAATTTGGGGAACCAAGTGGGCTCAGTGTACTGATCATTACCTGAAAGAACCATCCAGTTTGGGTGAAAAAATATTTGCTGAGATTTCTGGAGATTCGTAATTTTTGGAAGCTTGGCAACCCCTTTCAATGAAAGTGTTTCTCGCCTGTCACTGCTTAGGGCTACATCAATAGGAAAAAAAAATAGAGATAGAACTTGAAACTACTTAATTGTGTCAAGTTTCAAGAAGCTAGCACAAACCGTGTTTGATTTAGAGTTCCAAATACATCTATCAATATAGGAGAAAACAGAGTGAAACCTAAAAATTCAAACTGTTACTGGAAACGAAAGCTTCAACATTGAAGAACGAAATTTGGGGAACAAAGTGGGCTCAGTGTACTGATCATTACCTGGAAGTATCACCCAGTTTGGGTGAAAAAATATTTGCTGAGATTTCTGGAGATTCGTGATTTTTGGAAGCTTGGCAACCCCTTTCAATGAAAGTGTTTCTCGTCTGTCACTGCTTAGGGCTACACCAATAGGAAACAAAATATAGAGATAGAACTTGAAACTACTTAATTGTGTCAAGTTTCAAGAAGCTAGCACAAACCATGTTTGATTTAGAGTTCCAAATACATCTATCAATATAGGAGAAAACAGAGTGAAACGCCAAAATTCAAACTGTTACTGGAAACGAACGCTTCAACATAGAAGAATGAAATCTGGGGAACCAAGTGGGCTTAGTGTACTGATCATTACCTGAAAGTATCATCCAGTTTGGGTGAAAAAATGTTTCCTGAGATTTCTGGAGATTCGTAATTTTTGGATGCTTGGCAACCCCTTTCAATGAAAGTGTTTCTCGCCTGTCACTGCTTAGGGCTACATCAATCGGAAACCGAACATAGAGATAGAACTTGAAACTACTTAATTGTGTCAAGTTTCAAGAAGCTAACACAAACCGTGTTTGATTTAGAGTTCCAAATACATCTATCAATATAGTAGAAAACAGAGTGAAACCTAAAAATTCAAACTGTTACTGGAAACGAAAGCTTCAACATTGAAGAACGAAATTTGGGGAACAAAGTGGGCTCAGTGTACTGATCATTACCTGAAAGTATCACCCAGTTTGGGTGTAAAAATATTTGTTGAGATTTCTGGAGATTCGTAATTTTTGGAAGCTTGTCAACCCCTTTCAATGAAAGTGTTTCTCGTCTGTCACTGCTTAGGGCTACACCAATAGGAAACAACATGTAGAGATAGAACTTGAAACTCCTTAATTGTGTCAAGTTTCAAGAAGCTAGCACAAACCGTGCTTGATTTAGAGTTCCAAATACATCTATCAATATAGGAGAAAACAGAGTGAAACCTAAAAATTCAAACTGTTATTGGAACCAAAACTTCAACATTGAAGAACGAAATTTGGGGAACAATGTGGGCTCAGTGTACTGATCATTACCTGAAAGTATCACCCAGTTTGGGTGTAAAAATATTTGCTGAGATTTCTGGAGATTCGTAATTTTTGGAAGCTTGGCAACCCCTTTCAATGAAAGTGTTTCTGGCCTGTCACTGCTTAGGGCTACATCAATAGGAAACAGAACATAGAGTTAGAACTTGAAACTACTTAATTGTGTCAAGTTTCAAGAGGCTAGCACAAACCGTGCTTGATTTAGAGTTCCAAATACATCTATCAATATAGGAGAAAACAGAGTGAAACCTAAAAATTCAAACTGTTATTGGAACCAAAACTTCAACATTGAAGAACGAAATTTGGGGAACAAAGTGGGCTCAGTGTACTGACCATTACCTGAAAGTATCACCCAGTTTGGGTGTAAAAATATTTGCTGAGATTTCTGGAGATTCGTAATTTTTGGAAGCTTGGCAACCCCTTTCAATGAAAGTGTTTCTCGCCTGTCACTGCTTAGGGCTACATCAATAGGAAACAGAACATAGAGTTAGAACTTGAAACTACTTAATTGTGTCAAGTTTCAAGAGGCTAGCACAAACAGTGCTTGATTTAGAGTTCCAAATACATCTATCAATATAGGAGAAAACAGAGTGAAACGCCAAAATTCAAACTGTTACTGGAAACGAACACTTCAACATAGAAGAATGAAATTTGGGGAACCAAGTGAGCTTAGTGTACTGATCATTACCTGAAAGTATCATCCAGTTTGGGTGAAAAAATATTTGCTGAGATTTCAGGAGATCCCTAATTTTTGGAAGCTTGGCAACCCCTTTCAATGAAAGTGTTTCTAGCCTGTCACTGCTTAGGGCTACATCAATCGGAAACAGAACATAGAGATAGAACTTGAAACTACTTAATTGTGTCAAGTTTCAAGAGGCTAGCACAAACAGTGCTTGATTTAGAGTTCCAAATACATCTATCAATATAGGAGAAAACAGAGTGAAACGCCAAAATTCAAACTGTTACTGGAAACGAACGCTTCAACATAGAAGAATGAAATTTGGGGAACCAAGTGAGCTTAGTGTACTGATTATTACCTGAAAGTATCATCCAGTTTGGGTGAAAAAATATTTGCTGAGATTTCTGGAGATTCGTGGTTTTTGGAAGCTTGGCAACCCCTTTCAATGAAAGTGTTTCTCGTCTGTCACTGCTTAGGGCTACACCAATAGGAAACAAAATATAGAGATAGAACTTGAAACTACTTAATTGTGTCAAGTTTCATGAAGCTAGCACAAACCTTGCTTGATTTAGAGTTCCAAATACATCTATCAATATAGGAGAAAACAGAGTGAAACGCCAAAATTCAAACTGTTACTGGAAACGAACGCTACAACATAGAAGAACGAAATTTGGGGAACCAAGTGGGCTTAGTGTACTGATCATTACCTGAAAGTATCATCCAGTTTGGGTGAAAAAATATTTGCTGAGATTTCAGGAGATCCCTAATTTTTGGAAGCTTGGCAACCCCTTTCAATGAAAGTGTTTCTAGCCTGTCACTGCTTAGGCCTACATCAATCGGAAACAGAACATAGAGATAGAACTTGAAACTACTTAATTGTGTCAAGTTTCAAGAGGCTAGCACAAACAGTGCTTGATTTAGAGTTCCAAATACATCTATCAATATAGGAGAAAACAGAGTGAAACCTAAAACTTCAAACTGTTACTGGAAACGAAAGCTGCAACATTGAAGAACGAAATTTGGGGAACAAAGTGGGCTCAGTGTACTGATCATTACCTGAAAGTATCACCCAGTTTGGGTGAAAAAATATTTGCTGAGATTTCTGGAGATTCGTGATTTTTGGAAGTTTGGCAACCCCTTTCAATGAAAGTGTTTCTCGTCTGTCACTGCTTAGGGCTACATCAATAGGAAAAAAAAATAGAGATAGAACTTGAAACTACTTAATTGTGTCAAGTTTCAAGAAGCTAGCACAAACCGTGTTTGATTTAGAGTTCCAAATACATCTATCCATATAGGAGAAAACACAGTGAAACACCAAAATTCAAACTGATATTGGAAACGAACGCTTCAACATAGAAGATTGAAATTTGGGGAACCAAGTGGGCTCAGTGTACTGATCATTACCTGAAAGAACCATCCAGTTTGGGTGAAAAAATATTTGCTGAGATTTCTGGAGATTCGTAATTTTTGGAAGCTTGGCAACCCCTTTCAATGAAAGTGTTTCTCGCCTGTCACTGCTTAGGGCTACATCAATAGGAAAAAAAAATAGAGATAGAACTTGAAACTACTTAATTGTGTCAAGTTTCAAGAATCTAGCACAAACCGTGTTTGATTTAGAGTTCCAAATACATCTATCAATATAGGAGAAAACAGAGTGAAACCTAAAAATTCAAACTGTTACTGGAAACGAAAGCTTCAACATTGAAGAACGAAATTTGGGGAACAAAGTGGGCTCAGTGTACTGATCATTACCTGGAAGTATCACCCAGTTTGGGTGAAAAAATATTTGCTGAGATTTCTGGAGATTCGTGATTTTTGGAAGCTTGGCAACCCCTTTCAATGAAAGTGTTTCTCGTCTGTCACTGCTTAGGGCTACACCAATAGGAAACAAAATATAGAGATAGAACTTGAAACTACTTAATTGTGTCAAGTTTCAAGAAGCTAGCACAAACCATGTTTGATTTAGAGTTCCAAATACATCTATCAATATAGGAGAAAACAGAGTGAAACGCCAAAATTCAAACTGTTACTGGAAACGAACGCTTCAACATAGAAGAATGAAATCTGGGGAACCAAGTGGGCTTAGTGTACTGATCATTACCTGAAAGTATCATCCAGTTTGGGTGAAAAAATGTTTCCTGAGATTTCTGGAGATTCGTAATTTTTGGATGCTTGGCCACCCCTTTCAATGAAAGTGTTTCTCGCCTGTCACTGCTTAGGGCTACATCAATCGGAAACCGAACATAGAGATAGAACTTGAAACTACTTAATTGTGTCAAGTTTCAAGAAGCTAACACAAACCGTGTTTGATTTAGAGTTCCAAATACATCTATCAATATAGTAGAAAACAGAGTGAAACCTAAAAATTCAAACTGTTACTGGAAACGAAAGCTTCAACATTGAAGAACGAAATTTGGGGAACAAAGTGGGCTCAGTGTACTGATCATTACCTGAAAGTATCACCCAGTTTGGGTGTAAAAATATTTGTTGAGATTTCTGGAGATTCGTAATTTTTGGAAGCTTGTCAACCCCTTTCAATGAAAGTGTTTCTCGTCTGTCACTGCTTAGGGCTACACCAATAGGAAACAACATGTAGAGATAGAACTTGAAACTCCTTAATTGTGTCAAGTTTCAAGAAGCTAGCACAAACTGTGCTTGATTTAGAGTTCCAAATACATCTATCAATATAGGAGAAAACAGAGTGAAACCTAAAAATTCAAACTGTTATTGGAACCAAAACTTCAACATTGAAGAACGAAATTTGGGGAACAATGTGGGCTCAGTGTACTGATCATTACCTGAAAGTATCACCCAGTTTGGGTGTAAAAATATTTGCTGAGATTTCTGGAGATTCGTAATTTTTGGAAGCTTGGCAACCCCTTTCAATGAAAGTGTTTCTCGCCTGTCACTGCTTAGTGCTACATCAATAGGAAACAGAACATAGAGTTAGAACTTGAAACTACTTAATTGTGTCAAGTTTCAAGAGGCTAGCACAAACCGTGCTTGATTTAGAGTTCCAAATACATCTATCAATATAGGAGAAAACAGAGTGAAACGCCAAAATTCAAACTGTTACTGGAAACGAACGCTTCAACATAGAAGAATGAAATTTGGGGAACCAAGTGAGCTTAGTGTACTGATTATTACCTGAAAGTATCATCCAGTTTGGGTGAAAAAATATTTGCTGAGATTTCTGGAGATTCGTGGTTTTTGGAAGCTTGGCATCCCCTTTCAATGAAAGTGTTTCTCGTCTGTCACTGCTTAGGGCTACACCAATAGGAAACAAAATATAGAGATAGAACTTGAAACTACTTAATTGTGTCAAGTTTCAAGAAGCTAGCACAAACCGTGCTTGATTTAGAGTTCCAAATACATCTATCAATATAGGAGAAAACAGAGTGAAATGCCAAAATTCAAACTGTTACTGGAACGAACGCTACAACATAGAAGAACGAAATTTCGGGAACCAAGTGGGCATAGTGTACTGATCATTACCTGAAAGTATCATCCAGTTTGGGTGAAAAAATATTTGCTGAGATTTCAGGAGATCCCTAATTTTTGGAAGCTTGGCAACCCCTTTCAATGAAAGTGTTTCTAGCCTGTCACTGCTTAGCGCTACATCAATCGGAAACAGAACATAGAGATAGAACTTGAAACTACTTAATTGTGTCAAGTTTCAAGAAGGTAGCACAAACCGTGTTTGATGTAGAGTTCCAAATACATCTATCAATATAGGAGAAAACAGAGTGAAACCTAAAACTTCAAACTGTTACTGGAAACGAAAGCTGCAACATTGAAGAACGAAATTTGGGGAACAAAGTGGGCTCAGTGTACTGATCATTACCTGAAAGTATCACCCAGTTTGGGTGAAAAAATATTTGCTGAGATTTCTGGAGATTCGTGATTTTTGGAAGTTTGGCAACCCCTTTCAATGAAAGTGTTTCTCGTCTGTCACTGCTTAGGGCTACACCAATAGGAAACAAAATATAGAGATAGAACTTGAAACTACTTAATTGTGTCAACTTTCAAGAAGCTAGCACAAACCGTGCTTGATTTAGAGTTCCAAATACATCTATCAATATAGGAGAAAACAGAGTGAAACACCAAAATTAAAACTGTTACTGGAAACGAACGCTACAACATAGAAGAACGAAATTTTGGGAACCAAGTGGGCTTAGTGTACTGATCATTACCTGAAAGTATCATCCAGTTTGGGTGAAAAAATACTTGCTGAGATTTCAGGAGATCCCTAATTTTTGGAAGCTTGGCAACCCCTTTCAATGAAAGTGTTTCTAGCCTGTCACTGCTAGGGCTACATCAATCGGAAACAGAACATAGAGATAGAACTTGAAACTACTTAATTGTGTCAAGTTTCAAGAAGGTAGCACAAACCGTGTTTGATGTAGAGTTCCAAATACATCTATCAATATAGGAGAAAACAGAGTGAAACCTAAAACTTCAAACTGTTACTGGAAACGAAAGCTGCAACATTGAAGAACGAAATTTGGGGAACAAAGTGGGCTCAGTGTACTGATCATTACCTGAAAGTATCACCCAGTTTGGGTGAAAAAATATTTGCTTAGATTTCTGGAGATTCGTGATTTTTGGAAGTTTGGCAACCCCTTTCAATGAAAGTGTTTCTCGTCTGTCACTGCTTAGGGCTACATCAATAGGAAAAAAAAATAGAGATAGAACTTGAAACTACTTAATTGTGTCAAGTTTCAAGAAGCTAGCACAAAACGTGTTTGATTTAGAGTTCCAAATACATCTATCCATATAGGAGAAAACACAGTGAAACACCAAAATTCAAACTGATATTGGAAACGAACGCTTCAACATAGAAGATTGAAATTTGGGGAACCAAGTGGGCTCAGTGTACTGATCATTACCTGAAAGAACCATCCAGTTTGGGTGAAAAAATATTTGCTGAGATTTCTGGAGATTCGTAATTTTTGGAAGCTTGGCAACCCCTTTCAATGAAAGTGTTTCTCACCTGTCACTGCTTAGGGCTACATCAATAGGAAAAAAAAATAGAGATAGAACTTGAAACTACTTAATTGTGTCAAGTTTCAAGAAGCTAGCACAAACCGTGTTTGATTTAGAGTTCCAAATACATCTATCAATATAGGAGAAAACAGAGTGAAACCTAAAAATTCAAACTGTTACTGGAAACGAAAGCTTCAACATTGAAGAACGAAATTTGGGGAACAAAGTGGGCTCAGTGTACTGATCATTACCTGGAAGTATCACCCAGTTTGGGTGAAAAAATATTTGCTGAGATTTCTGGAGATTCGTGATTTTTGGAAGCTTGGCAACCCCTTTCAATGAAAGTGTTTCTCGTCTGTCACTGCTTAGGGCTACACCAATAGGAAACAAAATATAGAGATAGAACTTGAAACTACTTAATTGTGTCAAGTTTCAAGAAGCTAGCACAAACCATGTTTGATTTAGAGTTCCAAATACATCTATCAATATAGGAGAAAACAGAGTGAAACGCCAAAATTCAAACTGTTACTGGAAACGAACGCTTCAACATAGAAGAATGAAATCTGGGGAACCAAGTGGGCTTAGTGTACTGATCATTACCTGAAAGTATCATCCAGTTTGGGTGAAAAAATGTTTCCTGAGATTTCTGGAGATTCGTAATTTTTGGATGCTTGGCAACCCCTTTCAATGAAAGTGTTTCTCGCCTGTCACTGCTTAGGGCTACATCAATCGGAAACCGAACATAGAGATAGAACTTGAAACTACTTAATTGTGTCAAGTTTCAAGAAGCTAACACAAACCGTGTTTGATTTAGAGTTCCAAATACATCTATCAATATAGTAGAAAACAGAGTGAAACCTAAAAATTCAAACTGTTACTGGAAACGAAAGCTTCAACATTGAAGAACGAAATTTGGGGAACAAAGTGGGCTCAGTGTACTGATCATTACCTGAAAGTATCACCCAGTTTGGGTGTAAAAATATTTGTTGAGATTTCTGGAGATTCGTAATTTTTGGAAGCTTGTCAACCCCTTTCAATGAAAGTGTTTCTCGTCTGTCACTGCTTAGGGCTACACCAATAGGAAACAACATGTAGAGATAGAACTTGAAACTCCTTAATTGTGTCAAGTTTCAAGAAGCTAGCACAAACCGTGCTTGATTTAGAGTTCCAAATACATCTATCAATATAGGAGAAAACAGAGTGAAACCTAAAAATTCAAACTGTTATTGGAACCAAAACTTCAACATTGAAGAACGAAATTTGGGGAACAATGTGGGCTCAGTGTACTGATCATTACCTGAAAGTATCACCCAGTTTGGGTGTAAAAATATTTGCTGAGATTTCTGGAGATTCGTAATTTTTGGAAGCTTGGCAACCCCTTTCAATGAAAGTGTTTCTCGCCTGTCACTGCTTAGTGCTACATCAATAGGAAACAGAACATAGAGTTAGAACTTGAAACTACTTAATTGTGTCAAGTTTCAAGAGGCTAGCACAAACCGTGCTTGATTTAGAGTTCCAAATACATCTATCAATATAGGAGAAAACAGAGTGAAACGCCAAAATTCAAACTGTTACTGGAAACGAACGCTTCAACATAGAAGAATGAAATTTGGGGAACCAAGTGAGCTTAGTGTACTGATTATTACCTGAAAGTATCATCCAGTTTGGGTGAAAAAATATTTGCTGAGATTTCTGGAGATTCGTGGTTTTTGGAAGCTTGGCATCCCCTTTCAATGAAAGTGTTTCTCGTCTGTCACTGCTTAGGGCTACACCAATAGGAAACAAAATATAGAGATAGAACTTGAAACTACTTAATTGTGTCAAGTTTCAAGAAGCTAGCACAAACCGTGCTTGATTTAGAGTTCCAAATACATCTATCAATATAGGAGAAAACAGAGTGAAATGCCAAAATTCAAACTGTTACTGGAACGAACGCTACAACATAGAAGAACGAAATTTCGGGAACCAAGTGGGCTTAGTGTACTGATCATTACCTGAAAGTATCATCCAGTTTGGGTGAAAAAATATTTGCTGAGATTTCAGGAGATCCCTAATTTTTGGAAGCTTGGCAACCCCTTTCAATGAAAGTGTTTCTAGCCTGTCACTGCTTAGCGCTACATCAATCGGAAACAGAACATAGAGATAGAACTTGAAACTACTTAATTGTGTCAAGTTTCAAGAAGGTAGCACAAACCGTGTTTGATGTAGAGTTCCAAATACATCTATCAATATAGGAGAAAACAGAGTGAAACCTAAAACTTCAAACTGTTACTGGAAACGAAAGCTGCAACATTGAAGAACAAAATTTGGGGAACAAAGTGGGCTCAGTGTACTGATCATTACCTGAAAGTATCACCCAGTTTGGGTGAAAAAATATTTGCTGAGATTTCTGGAGATTCGTGATTTTTGGAAGTTTGGCAACCCCTTTCAATGAAAGTGTTTCTCGTCTGTCACTGCTTAGGGCTACACCAATAGGAAACAAAATATAGAGATAGAACTTGAAACTACTTAATTGTGTCAACTTTCAAGAAGCTAGCACAAACCGTGCTTGATTTAGAGTTCCAAATACATCTATCAATATAGGAGAAAACAGAGTGAAACACCAAAATTAAAACTGTTACTGGAAACGAACGCTACAACATAGAAGAACGAAATTTTGGGAACCAAGTGGGCTTAGTGTACTGATCATTACCTGAAAGTATCATCCAGTTTGGGTGAAAAAATACTTGCTGAGATTTCAGGAGATCCCTAATTTTTGGAAGCTTGGCAACCCCTTTCAATGAAAGTGTTTCTAGCCTGTCACTGCTAGGGCTACATCAATCGGAAACAGAACATAGAGATAGAACTTGAAACTACTTAATTGTGTCAAGTTTCAAGAAGGTAGCACAAACCGTGTTTGATGTAGAGTTCCAAATACATCTATCAATATAGGAGAAAACAGAGTGAAACCTAAAACTTCAAACTGTTACTGGAAACGAAAGCTGCAACATTGAAGAACGAAATTTGGGGAACAAAGTGGGCTCAGTGTACTGATCATTACCTGAAAGTATCACCCAGTTTGGGTGAAAAAATATTTGCTTAGATTTCTGGAGATTCGTGATTTTTGGAAGTTTGGCAACCCCTTTCAATGAAAGTGTTTCTCGTCTGTCACTGCTTAGGGCTACATCAATAGGAAAAAAAAATAGAGATAGAACTTGAAACTACTTAATTGTGTCAAGTTTCAAGAAGCTAGCACAAACCGTGTTTGATTTAGAGTTCCAAATACATCTATCCATATAGGAGAAAACACAGTGAAACACCAAAATTCAAACTGATATTGGAAACGAACGCTTCAACATAGAAGATTGAAATTTGGGGAACCAAGTGGGCTCAGTGTACTGATCATTACCTGAAAGAACCATCCAGTTTGGGTGAAAAAATATTTGCTGAGATTTCTGGAGATTCGTAATTTTTGGAAGCTTGGCAACCCCTTTCAATGAAAGTGTTTCTCGCCTGTCACTGCTTAGGGCTACATCAATAGGAAAAAAAAATAGAGATAGAACTTGAAACTACTTAATTGTGTCAAGTTTCAAGAAGCTAGCACAAACCGTGTTTGATTTAGAGTTCCAAATACATCTATCAATATAGGAGAAAACAGAGTGAAACCTAAAAATTCAAACTGTTACTGGAAACGAAAGCTTCAACATTGAAGAACGAAATTTGGGGAACAAAGTGGGCTCAGTGTACTGATCATTACCTGGAAGTATCACCCAGTTTGGGTGAAAAAATATTTGCTGAGATTTCTGGAGATTCGTAATTTTTGGAAGCTTGGCAACCCCTTTCAATGAAAGTGTTTCTCGTCTGTCACTGCTTAGGGCTACGCCAATAGGAAACAACATGTAGAGATAGAACTTGAAACTCCTTAATTGTGTCAAGTTTCAAGAAGCTAGCACAAACCGTGCTTGATTTAGAGTTCCAAATACATCTATCAATATAGGAGAAAACAGAGTGAAACCTAAAAATTCAAACTGTTATTGGAACCAAAACTTCAACATTGAAGAACGAAATTTGGGGAACAATGTGGGCTCAGTGTACTGATCATTACCTGAAAGTATCACCCAGTTTGGGTGTAAAAATATTTGCTGAGATTTCTGGAGATTCGTAATTTTTGGAAGCTTGGCAACCCCTTTCAATGAAAGTGTTTCTCGCCTGTCACTGCTTAGTGCTACATCAATAGGAAACAGAACATAGAGTTAGAACTTGAAACTACTTAATTGTGTCAAGTTTCAAGAGGCTAGCACAAACCGTGCTTGATTTAGAGTTCCAAATATATCTATCAATATAGGAGAAAACAGAGTGAAACGCCAAAATTCAAACTGTTACTGGAAACGAACGCTTCAACATAGAAGAATGAAATTTGGGGAACCAAGTGAGCTTAGTGTACTGATTATTACCTGAAAGTATCATCCAGTTTGGGTGAAAAAATATTTGCTGAGATTTCTGGAGATTCGTGGTTTTTGGAAGCTTGGCATCCCCTTTCAATGAAAGTGTTTCTCGTCTGTCACTGCTTAGGGCTACACCAATAGGAAACAAAATATAGAGATAGAACTTGAAACTACTTAATTGTGTCAAGTTTCAAGAAGCTAGCACAAACCGTGCTTGATTTAGAGTTCCAAATACATCTATCAATATAGGAGAAAACAGAGTGAAATGCCAAAATTCAAACTGTTACTGGAACGAACGCTACAACATAGAAGAACGAAATTTCGGGAACCAAGTGGGCTTAGTGTACTGATCATTACCTGAAAGTATCATCCAGTTTGGGTGAAAAAATATTTGCTGAGATTTCAGGAGATCCCTAATTTTTGGAAGCTTGGCAACCCCTTTCAATGAAAGTGTTTCTAGCCTGTCACTGCTTAGCGCTACATCAATCGGAAACAGAACATAGAGATAGAACTTGAAACTACTTAATTGTGTCAAGTTTCAAGAAGGTAGCACAAACCGTGTTTGATGTAGAGTTCCAAATACATCTATCAATATAGGAGAAAACAGAGTGAAACCTAAAACTTCAAACTGTTACTGGAAACGAAAGCTGCAACATTGAAGAACAAAATTTGGGGAACAAAGTGGGCTCAGTGTACTGATCATTACCTGAAAGTATCACCCAGTTTGGGTGAAAAAATATTTGCTGAGATTTCTGGAGATTCGTGATTTTTGGAAGTTTGGCAACCCCTTTCAATGAAAGTGTTTCTCGTCTGTCACTGCTTAGGGCTACACCAATAGGAAACAAAATATAGAGATAGAACTTGAAACTACTTAATTGTGTCAACTTTCAAGAAGCTAGCACAAACCGTGCTTGATTTAGAGTTCCAAATACATCTATCAATATAGGAGAAAACAGAGTGAAACACCAAAATTAAAACTGTTACTGGAAACGAACGCTACAACATAGAAGAACGAAATTTTGGGAACCAAGTGGGCTTAGTGTACTGATCATTACCTGAAAGTATCATCCAGTTTGGGTGAAAAAATACTTGCTGAGATTTCAGGAGATCCCTAATTTTTGGAAGCTTGGCAACCCCTTTCAATGAAAGTGTTTCTAGCCTGTCACTGCTAGGGCTACATCAATCGGAAACAGAACATAGAGATAGAACTTGAAACTACTTAATTGTGTCAAGTTTCAAGAAGGTAGCACAAACCGTGTTTGATGTAGAGTTCCAAATACATCTATCAATATAGGAGAAAACAGAGTGAAACCTAAAACTTCAAACTGTTACTGGAAACGAAAGCTGCAACATTGAAGAACGAAATTTGGGGAACAAAGTGGGCTCAGTGTACTGATCATTACCTGAAAGTATCACCCAGTTTGGGTGAAAAAATATTTGCTTAGATTTCTGGAGATTCGTGATTTTTGGAAGTTTGGCAACCCCTTTCAATGAAAGTGTTTCTCGTCTGTCACTGCTTAGGGCTACATCAATAGGAAAAAAAAATAGAGATAGAACTTGAAACTACTTAATTGTGTCAAGTTTCAAGAAGCTAGCACAAACCGTGCTTGATTTAGAGTTCCAAATACATCTATCCATATAGGAGAAAACACAGTGAAACACCAAAATTCAAACTGATATTGGAAACGAACGCTTCAACATAGAAGATTGAAATTTGGGGAACCAAGTGGGCTCAGTGTACTGATCATTACCTGAAAGAACCATCCAGTTTGGGTGAAAAAATATTTGCTGAGATTTCTGGAGATTCGTAATTTTTGGAAGCTTGGCAACCCCTTTCAATGAAAGTGTTTCTCGCCTGTCACTGCTTAGGGCTACATCAATAGGAAAAAAAAATAGAGATAGAACTTGAAACTACTTAATTGTGTCAAGTTTCAAGAAGCTAGCACAAACCGTGTTTGATTTAGAGTTCCAAATACATCTATCAATATAGGAGAAAACAGAGTGAAACCTAAAAATTCAAACTGTTACTGGAAACGAAAGCTTCAACATTGAAGAACGAAATTTGGGGAACAAAGTGGGCTCAGTGTACTGATCATTACCTGGAAGTATCACCCAGTTTGGGTGAAAAAATATTTGCTGAGATTTCTGGAGATTCGTAATTTTTGGAAGCTTGGCAACCCCTTTCAATGAAAGTGTTTCTCGTCTGTCACTGCTTAGGGCTACGCCAATAGGAAACAACATGTAGAGATAGAACTTGAAACTCCTTAATTGTGTCAAGTTTCAAGAAGCTAGCACAAACCGTGCTTGATTTAGAGTTCCAAATACATCTATCAATATAGGAGAAAACAGAGTGAAACCTAAAAATTCAAACTGTTATTGGAACCAAAACTTCAACATTGAAGAACGAAATTTGGGGAACAATGTGGGCTCAGTGTACTGATCATTACCTGAAAGTATCACCCAGTTTGGGTGTAAAAATATTTGCTGAGATTTCTGGAGATTCGTAATTTTTGGAAGCTTGGCAACCCCGTTCAATGAAAGTGTTTCTCGCCTGTCACTGCTTAGGGCTACATCAATCGGAAACCGAACATAGAGATAGAACTTGAAACTACTTAATTGTGTCAAGTTTCAAGAAGCTAACACAAACCGTGTTTGATTTAGAGTTCCAAATACATCTATCAATATAGTAGAAAACAGAGTGAAACCTAAAAATTCAAACTGTTACTGGAAACGAAAGCTTCAACATTGAAGAACGAAATTTGGGGAACAAAGTGGGCTCAGTGTACTGATCATTACCTGAAAGTATCACCCAGTTTGGGTGTAAAAATATTTGTTGAGATTTCTGGAGATTCGTAATTTTTGGAAGCTTGTCAACCCCTTTCAATGAAAGTGTTTCTCGTCTGTCACTGCTTAGGGCTACACCAATAGGAAACAACATGTAGAGATAGAACTTGAAACTCCTTAATTGTGTCAAGTTTCAAGAAGCTAGCACAAACCGTGCTTGATTTAGAGTTCCAAATACATCTATCAATATAGGAGAAAACAGAGTGAAACCTAAAAATTCAAACTGTTATTGGAACCAAAACTTCAACATTGAAGAACGAAATTTGGGGAACAATGTGGGCTCAGTGTACTGATCATTACCTGAAAGTATCACCCAGTTTGGGTGTAAAAATATTTGCTGAGATTTCTGGAGATTCGTAATTTTTGGAAGCTTGGCAACCCCTTTCAATGAAAGTGTTTCTCGCCTGTCACTGCTTAGTGCTACATCAATAGGAAACAGAACATAGAGTTAGAACTTGAAACTACTTAATTGTGTCAAGTTTCAAGAGGCTAGCACAAACCGTGCTTGATTTAGAGTTCCAAATACATCTATCAATATAGGAGAAAACAGAGTGAAACGCCAAAATTCAAACTGTTACTGGAAACGAACGCTTCAACATAGAAGAATGAAATTTGGGGAACCAAGTGAGCTTAGTGTACTGATTATTACCTGAAAGTATCATCCAGTTTGGGTGAAAAAATATTTGCTGAGATTTCTGGAGATTCGTGGTTTTTGGAAGCTTGGCATCCCCTTTCAATGAAAGTGTTTCTCGTCTGTCACTGCTTAGGGCTACACCAATAGGAAACAAAATATAGAGATAGAACTTGAAACTACTTAATTGTGTCAAGTTTCAAGAAGCTAGCACAAACCGTGCTTGATTTAGAGTTCCAAATACATCTATCAATATAGGAGAAAACAGAGTGAAATGCCAAAATTCAAACTGTTACTGGAACGAACGCTACAACATAGAAGAACGAAATTTGGGGAACCAAGTGTGCTTAGTGTACTGATCATTACCTGAAAGTATCATCCAGTTTGGGTGAAAAAATATTTGCTGAGATTTCAGGAGATCCCTAATTTTTGGAAGCTTGGCAACCCCTTTCAATGAAAGTGTATCTAGCCTGTCACTGCTTAGCGCTACATCAATCGGAAACAGAACATAGAGATAGAACTTGAAACTACTTAATTGTGTCAAGTTTCAAGAAGGTAGCACAAACCGTGTTTGATGTAGAGTTCCAAATACATCTATCAATATAGGAGAAAACAGAGTGAAACCTAAAACTTCAAACTGTTACTGGAAACGAAAGCTGCAACATTGAAGAACGAAATTTGGGGAACAAAGTGGGCTCAGTGTACTGATCATTACCTGAAAGTATCACCCAGTTTGGGTGAAAAAATATTTGCTGAGATTTCTGGAGATTCGTGATTTTTGGAAGTTTGGCAACCCCTTTCAATGAAAGTGTTTCTCGTCTGTCACTGCTTAGGGCTACATCAATAGGAAAAAAAATAGAGATAGAACTTGAAACTACTTAATTGTGTCAAGTTTCAAGAAGCTAGCACAAACCGTGTTTGATTTAGAGTTCCAAATACATCTATCCATATAGGAGAAAACACAGTGAAACACCAAAATTCAAACTGATATTGGAAACGAACGCTTCAACATAGAAGATCGAAATTTGGGGAACAAGTGGGCTCAGTGTACTGATCATTACCTGAAAGAACCATCCAGTTTGGGTGAAAAAATATTTGCTGAGATTTCTGGAGATTCGTAATTTTTGGAAGCTTGGCAACCCCTTTCAATGAAAGTGTTTCTCGCCTGTCACTGCTTAGGGCTACATCAATAGGAAAAAAAAAATAGAGATAGAACTTGAAACTACTTAATTGTGTCAAGTTTCAAGAAGCTAGCACAAACCGTGTTTGATTTAGAGTTCCAAATACATCTATCAATATAGGAGAAAACAGAGTGAAACCTAAAAATTCAAACTGTTACTGGAAACGAAAGCTTCAACATTGAAGAACGAAATTTGGGGAAAAAAGTGGGCTCAGTGTACTGATCATTACCTGAAAGTATCACCCAGTTTGGGTGTAAAAATATTTGTTGAGATTTCTGGAGATTCGTAATTTTTGGAAGCTTGGCAACCCCTTTCAATGAAAGTGTTTCTCGTCTGTCACTGCTTAGGGCTACACCAATAGGAAACAACATGTAGAGATAGAACTTGAAACTCCTTAATTGTGTCAAGTTTCAAGAAGCTAGCACAAACCGTGCTTGATTTAGAGTTCCAAATACATCTATCAATATAGGAGAAAACAGAGTGAAACCTAAAAATTCAAACTGTTATTGGAACCAAAACTTCAACATTGAAGAACGAAATTTGGGGAACAATGTGGGCTCAGTGTACTGATCATTACCTGAAAGTATCACCCAGTTTGGGTGTAAAAATATTTGCTGAGATTTCTGGAGATTCGTAATTTTTGGAAGCTTGGCAACCCCGTTCAATGAAAGTGTTTCTCGCCTGTCACTGCTTAGGGCTACATCAATAGGAAACAGAACATAGAGTTAGAACTTGAAACTACTTAATTGTGTCAAGTTTCAAGAGGCTAGCACAAACCGTGCTTGATTTAGAGTTCCAAATACATCTATCAATATAGGAGAAAACAGAGTGAAACGCCAAAATTCAAACTGTTACTGGAAACGAACGCTTCAACATAGAAGAATGAAATTTGGGGAACCAAGTGAGCTTAGTGTACTGATTATTACCTGAAAGTATCATCCAGTTTGGGTGAAAAAATATTTGCTGAGATTTCTGGAGATTCGTGGTTTTTGGAAGCTTGGCATCCCCTTTCAATGAAAGTGTTTCTCGTCTGTCACTGCTTAGGGCTACACCAATAGGAAACAAAATATAGAGATAGAACTTGAAACTACTTAATTGTGTCAAGTTTCAAGAAGCTAGCACAAACCGTGCTTGATTTAGAGTTCCAAATACATCTATCAATATAGGAGAAAACAGAGTGAAATGCCAAAATTCAAACTGTTACTGGAACGAACGCTACAACATAGAAGAACGAAATTTCGGGAACCAAGTGGGCTTAGTGTACTGATCATTACCTGAAAGTATCATCCAGTTTGGGTGAAAAAATATTTGCTGAGATTTCAGGAGATCCCTAATTTTTGGAAGCTTGGCAACCCCTTTCAATGAAAGTGTTTCTAGCCTGTCACTGCTTAGCGCTACATCAATCGGAAACAGAACATAGAGATAGAACTTGAAACTACTTAATTGTGTCAAGTTTCAAGAAGGTAGCACAAACCGTGTTTGATGTAGAGTTCCAAATACATCTATCAATATAGGAGAAAACAGAGTGAAACCTAAAACTTCAAACTGTTACTGGAAACGAAAGCTGCAACATTGAAGAACAAAATTTGGGGAACAAAGTGGGCTCAGTGTACTGATCATTACCTGAAAGTATCACCCAGTTTGGGTGAAAAAATATTTGCTGAGATTTCTGGAGATTCGTGATTTTTGGAAGTTTGGCAACCCCTTTCAATGAAAGTGTTTCTCGTCTGTCACTGCTTAGGGCTACACCAATAGGAAACAAAATATAGAGATAGAACTTGAAACTACTTAATTGTGTCAACTTTCAAGAAGCTAGCACAAACCGTGCTTGATTTAGAGTTCCAAATACATCTATCAATATAGGAGAAAACAGAGTGAAACACCAAAATTAAAACTGTTACTGGAAACGAACGCTACAACATAGAAGAACGAAATTTTGGGAACCAAGTGGGCTTAGTGTACTGATCATTACCTGAAAGTATCATCCAGTTTGGGTGAAAAAATACTTGCTGAGATTTCAGGAGATCCCTAATTTTTGGAAGCTTGGCAACCCCTTTCAATGAAAGTGTTTCTAGCCTGTCACTGCTAGGGCTACATCAATCGGAAACAGAACATAGAGATAGAACTTGAAACTACTTAATTGTGTCAAGTTTCAAGAAGGTAGCACAAACCGTGTTTGATGTAGAGTTCCAAATACATCTATCAATATAGGAGAAAACAGAGTGAAACCTAAAACTTCAAACTGTTACTGGAAACGAAAGCTGCAACATTGAAGAACGAAATTTGGGGAACAAAGTGGGCTCAGTGTACTGATCATTACCTGAAAGTATCACCCAGTTTGGGTGAAAAAATATTTGCTTAGATTTCTGGAGATTCGTGATTTTTGGAAGTTTGGCAACCCCTTTCAATGAAAGTGTTTCTCGTCTGTCACTGCTTAGGGCTACATCAATAGGAAAAAAAAATAGAGATAGAACTTGAAACTACTTAATTGTGTCAAGTTTCAAGAAGCTAGCACAAACCGTGTTTGATTTAGAGTTCCAAATACATCTATCCATATAGGAGAAAACACAGTGAAACACCAAAATTCAAACTGATATTGGAAACGAACGCTTCAACATAGAAGATTGAAATTTGGGGAACCAAGTGGGCTCAGTGTACTGATCATTACCTGAAAGAACCATCCAGTTTGGGTGAAAAAATATTTGCTGAGATTTCTGGAGATTCGTAATTTTTGGAAGCTTGGCAACCCCTTTCAATGAAAGTGTTTCTCGCCTGTCACTGCTTAGGGCTACATCAATAGGAAAAAAAAATAGAGATAGAACTTGAAACTACTTAATTGTGTCAAGTTTCAAGAAGCTAGCACAAACCGTGTTTGATTTAGAGTTCCAAATACATCTATCAATATAGGAGAAAACAGAGTGAAACCTAAAAATTCAAACTGTTACTGGAAACGAAAGCTTCAACATTGAAGAACGAAATTTGGGGAACAAAGTGGGCTCAGTGTACTGATCATTACCTGGAAGTATCACCCAGTTTGGGTGAAAAAATATTTGCTGAGATTTCTGGAGATTCGTAATTTTTGGAAGCTTGGCAACCCCTTTCAATGAAAGTGTTTCTCGTCTGTCACTGCTTAGGGCTACGCCAATAGGAAACAACATGTAGAGATAGAACTTGAAACTCCTTAATTGTGTCAAGTTTCAAGAAGCTAGCACAAACCGTGCTTGATTTAGAGTTCCAAATACATCTATCAATATAGGAGAAAACAGAGTGAAACCTAAAAATTCAAACTGTTATTGGAACCAAAACTTCAACATTGAAGAACGAAATTTGGGGAACAATGTGGGCTCAGTGTACTGATCATTACCTGAAAGTATCACCCAGTTTGGGTGTAAAAATATTTGCTGAGATTTCTGGAGATTCGTAATTTTTGGAAGCTTGGCAACCCCTTTCAATGAAAGTGTTTCTCGCCTGTCACTGCTTAGTGCTACATCAATAGGAAACAGAACATAGAGTTAGAACTTGAAACTACTTAATTGTGTCAAGTTTCAAGAGGCTAGCACAAACCGTGCTTGATTTAGAGTTCCAAATATATCTATCAATATAGGAGAAAACAGAGTGAAACGCCAAAATTCAAACTGTTACTGGAAACGAACGCTTCAACATAGAAGAATGAAATTTGGGGAACCAAGTGAGCTTAGTGTACTGATTATTACCTGAAAGTATCATCCAGTTTGGGTGAAAAAATATTTGCTGAGATTTCTGGAGATTCGTGGTTTTTGGAAGCTTGGCATCCCCTTTCAATGAAAGTGTTTCTCGTCTGTCACTGCTTAGGGCTACACCAATAGGAAACAAAATATAGAGATAGAACTTGAAACTACTTAATTGTGTCAAGTTTCAAGAAGCTAGCACAAACCGTGCTTGATTTAGAGTTCCAAATACATCTATCAATATAGGAGAAAACAGAGTGAAATGCCAAAATTCAAACTGTTACTGGAACGAACGCTACAACATAGAAGAACGAAATTTCGGGAACCAAGTGGGCTTAGTGTACTGATCATTACCTGAAAGTATCATCCAGTTTGGGTGAAAAAATATTTGCTGAGATTTCAGGAGATCCCTAATTTTTGGAAGCTTGGCAACCCCTTTCAATGAAAGTGTTTCTAGCCTGTCACTGCTTAGCGCTACATCAATCGGAAACAGAACATAGAGATAGAACTTGAAACTACTTAATTGTGTCAAGTTTCAAGAAGGTAGCACAAACCGTGTTTGATGTAGAGTTCCAAATACATCTATCAATATAGGAGAAAACAGAGTGAAACCTAAAACTTCAAACTGTTACTGGAAACGAAAGCTGCAACATTGAAGAACAAAATTTGGGGAACAAAGTGGGCTCAGTGTACTGATCATTACCTGAAAGTATCACCCAGTTTGGGTGAAAAAATATTTGCTGAGATTTCTGGAGATTCGTGATTTTTGGAAGTTTGGCAACCCCTTTCAATGAAAGTGTTTCTCGTCTGTCACTGCTTAGGGCTACACCAATAGGAAACAAAATATAGAGATAGAACTTGAAACTACTTAATTGTGTCAACTTTCAAGAAGCTAGCACAAACCGTGCTTGATTTAGAGTTCCAAATACATCTATCAATATAGGAGAAAACAGAGTGAAACACCAAAATTAAAACTGTTACTGGAAACGAACGCTACAACATAGAAGAACGAAATTTTGGGAACCAAGTGGGCTTAGTGTACTGATCATTACCTGAAAGTATCATCCAGTTTGGGTGAAAAAATACTTGCTGAGATTTCAGGAGATCCCTAATTTTTGGAAGCTTGGCAACCCCTTTCAATGAAAGTGTTTCTAGCCTGTCACTGCTAGGGCTACATCAATCGGAAACAGAACATAGAGATAGAACTTGAAACTACTTAATTGTGTCAAGTTTCAAGAAGGTAGCACAAACCGTGTTTGATGTAGAGTTCCAAATACATCTATCAATATAGGAGAAAACAGAGTGAAACCTAAAACTTCAAACTGTTACTGGAAACGAAAGCTGCAACATTGAAGAACGAAATTTGGGGAACAAAGTGGGCTCAGTGTACTGATCATTACCTGAAAGTATCACCCAGTTTGGGTGAAAAAATATTTGCTTAGATTTCTGGAGATTCGTGATTTTTGGAAGTTTGGCAACCCCTTTCAATGAAAGTGTTTCTCGTCTGTCACTGCTTAGGGCTACATCAATAGGAAAAAAAAATAGAGATAGAACTTGAAACTACTTAATTGTGTCAAGTTTCAAGAAGCTAGCACAAACCGTGCTTGATTTAGAGTTCCAAATACATCTATCCATATAGGAGAAAACACAGTGAAACACCAAAATTCAAACTGATATTGGAAACGAACGCTTCAACATAGAAGATTGAAATTTGGGGAACCAAGTGGGCTCAGTGTACTGATCATTACCTGAAAGAACCATCCAGTTTGGGTGAAAAAATATTTGCTGAGATTTCTGGAGATTCGTAATTTTTGGAAGCTTGGCAACCCCTTTCAATGAAAGTGTTTCTCGCCTGTCACTGCTTAGGGCTACATCAATAGGAAAAAAAAATAGAGATAGAACTTGAAACTACTTAATTGTGTCAAGTTTCAAGAAGCTAGCACAAACCGTGTTTGATTTAGAGTTCCAAATACATCTATCAATATAGGAGAAAACAGAGTGAAACCTAAAAATTCAAACTGTTACTGGAAACGAAAGCTTCAACATTGAAGAACGAAATTTGGGGAACAAAGTGGGCTCAGTGTACTGATCATTACCTGGAAGTATCACCCAGTTTGGGTGAAAAAATATTTGCTGAGATTTCTGGAGATTCGTAATTTTTGGAAGCTTGGCAACCCCTTTCAATGAAAGTGTTTCTCGTCTGTCACTGCTTAGGGCTACGCCAATAGGAAACAACATGTAGAGATAGAACTTGAAACTCCTTAATTGTGTCAAGTTTCAAGAAGCTAGCACAAACCGTGCTTGATTTAGAGTTCCAAATACATCTATCAATATAGGAGAAAACAGAGTGAAACCTAAAAATTCAAACTGTTATTGGAACCAAAACTTCAACATTGAAGAACGAAATTTGGGGAACAATGTGGGCTCAGTGTACTGATCATTACCTGAAAGTATCACCCAGTTTGGGTGTAAAAATATTTGCTGAGATTTCTGGAGATTCGTAATTTTTGGAAGCTTGGCAACCCCGTTCAATGAAAGTGTTTCTCGCCTGTCACTGCTTAGGGCTACATCAATCGGAAACCGAACATAGAGATAGAACTTGAAACTACTTAATTGTGTCAAGTTTCAAGAAGCTAACACAAACCGTGTTTGATTTAGAGTTCCAAATACATCTATCAATATAGTAGAAAACAGAGTGAAACCTAAAAATTCAAACTGTTACTGGAAACGAAAGCTTCAACATTGAAGAACGAAATTTGGGGAACAAAGTGGGCTCAGTGTACTGATCATTACCTGAAAGTATCACCCAGTTTGGGTGTAAAAATATTTGTTGAGATTTCTGGAGATTCGTAATTTTTGGAAGCTTGTCAACCCCTTTCAATGAAAGTGTTTCTCGTCTGTCACTGCTTAGGGCTACACCAATAGGAAACAACATGTAGAGATAGAACTTGAAACTCCTTAATTGTGTCAAGTTTCAAGAAGCTAGCACAAACCGTGCTTGATTTAGAGTTCCAAATACATCTATCAATATAGGAGAAAACAGAGTGAAACCTAAAAATTCAAACTGTTATTGGAACCAAAACTTCAACATTGAAGAACGAAATTTGGGGAACAATGTGGGCTCAGTGTACTGATCATTACCTGAAAGTATCACCCAGTTTGGGTGTAAAAATATTTGCTGAGATTTCTGGAGATTCGTAATTTTTGGAAGCTTGGCAACCCCTTTCAATGAAAGTGTTTCTCGCCTGTCACTGCTTAGTGCTACATCAATAGGAAACAGAACATAGAGTTAGAACTTGAAACTACTTAATTGTGTCAAGTTTCAAGAGGCTAGCACAAACCGTGCTTGATTTAGAGTTCCAAATACATCTATCAATATAGGAGAAAACAGAGTGAAACGCCAAAATTCAAACTGTTACTGGAAACGAACGCTTCAACATAGAAGAATGAAATTTGGGGAACCAAGTGAGCTTAGTGTACTGATTATTACCTGAAAGTATCATCCAGTTTGGGTGAAAAAATATTTGCTGAGATTTCTGGAGATTCGTGGTTTTTGGAAGCTTGGCATCCCCTTTCAATGAAAGTGTTTCTCGTCTGTCACTGCTTAGGGCTACACCAATAGGAAACAAAATATAGAGATAGAACTTGAAACTACTTAATTGTGTCAAGTTTCAAGAAGCTAGCACAAACCGTGCTTGATTTAGAGTTCCAAATACATCTATCAATATAGGAGAAAACAGAGTGAAATGCCAAAATTCAAACTGTTACTGGAACGAACGCTACAACATAGAAGAACGAAATTTGGGGAACCAAGTGTGCTTAGTGTACTGATCATTACCTGAAAGTATCATCCAGTTTGGGTGAAAAAATATTTGCTGAGATTTCAGGAGATCCCTAATTTTTGGAAGCTTGGCAACCCCTTTCAATGAAAGTGTATCTAGCCTGTCACTGCTTAGCGCTACATCAATCGGAAACAGAACATAGAGATAGAACTTGAAACTACTTAATTGTGTCAAGTTTCAAGAAGGTAGCACAAACCGTGTTTGATGTAGAGTTCCAAATACATCTATCAATATAGGAGAAAACAGAGTGAAACCTAAAACTTCAAACTGTTACTGGAAACGAAAGCTGCAACATTGAAGAACGAAATTTGGGGAACAAAGTGGGCTCAGTGTACTGATCATTACCTGAAAGTATCACCCAGTTTGGGTGAAAAAATATTTGCTGAGATTTCTGGAGATTCGTGATTTTTGGAAGTTTGGCAACCCCTTTCAATGAAAGTGTTTCTCGTCTGTCACTGCTTAGGGCTACATCAATAGGAAAAAAAATAGAGATAGAACTTGAAACTACTTAATTGTGTCAAGTTTCAAGAAGCTAGCACAAACCGTGTTTGATTTAGAGTTCCAAATACATCTATCCATATAGGAGAAAACACAGTGAAACACCAAAATTCAAACTGATATTGGAAACGAACGCTTCAACATAGAAGATCGAAATTTGGGGAACAAGTGGGCTCAGTGTACTGATCATTACCTGAAAGAACCATCCAGTTTGGGTGAAAAAATATTTGCTGAGATTTCTGGAGATTCGTAATTTTTGGAAGCTTGGCAACCCCTTTCAATGAAAGTGTTTCTCGCCTGTCACTGCTTAGGGCTACATCAATAGGAAAAAAAAAATAGAGATAGAACTTGAAACTACTTAATTGTGTCAAGTTTCAAGAAGCTAGCACAAACCGTGTTTGATTTAGAGTTCCAAATACATCTATCAATATAGGAGAAAACAGAGTGAAACCTAAAAATTCAAACTGTTACTGGAAACGAAAGCTTCAACATTGAAGAACGAAATTTGGGGAAAAAAGTGGGCTCAGTGTACTGATCATTACCTGAAAGTATCACCCAGTTTGGGTGTAAAAATATTTGTTGAGATTTCTGGAGATTCGTAATTTTTGGAAGCTTGGCAACCCCTTTCAATGAAAGTGTTTCTCGTCTGTCACTGCTTAGGGCTACACCAATAGGAAACAACATGTAGAGATAGAACTTGAAACTCCTTAATTGTGTCAAGTTTCAAGAAGCTAGCACAAACCGTGCTTGATTTAGAGTTCCAAATACATCTATCAATATAGGAGAAAACAGAGTGAAACCTAAAAATTCAAACTGTTATTGGAACCAAAACTTCAACATTGAAGAACGAAATTTGGGGAACAATGTGGGCTCAGTGTACTGATCATTACCTGAAAGTATCACCCAGTTTGGGTGTAAAAATATTTGCTGAGATTTCTGGAGATTCGTAATTTTTGGAAGCTTGGCAACCCCGTTCAATGAAAGTGTTTCTCGCCTGTCACTGCTTAGGGCTACATCAATAGGAAACAGAACATAGAGTTAGAACTTGAAACTACTTAATTGTGTCAAGTTTCAAGAGGCTAGCACAAACCGTGCTTGATTTAGAGTTCCAAATACATCTATCAATATAGGAGAAAACAGAGTGAAACGCCAAAATTCAAACTGTTACTGGAAACGAACGCTTCAACATAGAAGAATGAAATTTGGGGAACCAAGTGAGCTTAGTGTACTGATTATTACCTGAAAGTATCATCCAGTTTGGGTGAAAAAATATTTGCTGAGATTTCTGGAGATTCGTGGTTTTTGGAAGCTTGGCATCCCCTTTCAATGAAAGTGTTTCTCGTCTGTCACTGCTTAGGGCTACACCAATAGGAAACAAAATATAGAGATAGAACTTGAAACTACTTAATTGTGTCAAGTTTCAAGAAGCTAGCACAAACCGTGCTTGATTTAGAGTTCCAAATACATCTATCAATATAGGAGAAAACAGAGTGAAATGCCAAAATTCAAACTGTTACTGGAACGAACGCTACAACATAGAAGAACGAAATTTGGGGAACCAAGTGTGCTTAGTGTACTGATCATTACCTGAAAGTATCATCCAGTTTGGGTGAAAAAATATTTGCTGAGATTTCAGGAGATCCCTAATTTTTGGAAGCTTGGCAACCCCTTTCAATGAAAGTGTATCTAGCCTGTCACTGCTTAGCGCTACATCAATCGGAAACAGAACATAGAGATAGAACTTGAAACTACTTAATTGTGTCAAGTTTCAAGAAGGTAGCACAAACCGTGTTTGATGTAGAGTTCCAAATACATCTATCAATATAGGAGAAAACAGAGTGAAACCTAAAACTTCAAACTGTTACTGGAAACGAAAGCTGCAACATTGAAGAACGAAATTTGGGGAACAAAGTGGGCTCAGTGTACTGATCATTACCTGAAAGTATCACCCAGTTTGGGTGAAAAAATATTTGCTGAGATTTCTGGAGATTCGTGATTTTTGGAAGTTTGGCAACCCCTTTCAATGAAAGTGTTTCTCGTCTGTCACTGCTTAGGGCTACATCAATAGGAAAAAAAATAGAGATAGAACTTGAAACTACTTAATTGTGTCAAGTTTCAAGAAGCTAGCACAAACCGTGTTTGATTTAGAGTTCCAAATACATCTATCCATATAGGAGAAAACACAGTGAAACACCAAAATTCAAACTGATATTGGAAACGAACGCTTCAACATAGAAGATCGAAATTTGGGGAACAAGTGGGCTCAGTGTACTGATCATTACCTGAAAGAACCATCCAGTTTGGGTGAAAAAATATTTGCTGAGATTTCTGGAGATTCGTAATTTTTGGAAGCTTGGCAACCCCTTTCAATGAAAGTGTTTCTCGCCTGTCACTGCTTAGGGCTACATCAATAGGAAAAAAAAAATAGAGATAGAACTTGAAACTACTTAATTGTGTCAAGTTTCAAGAAGCTAGCACAAACCGTGTTTGATTTAGAGTTCCAAATACATCTATCAATATAGGAGAAAACAGAGTGAAACCTAAAAATTCAAACTGTTACTGGAAACGAAAGCTTCAACATTGAAGAACGAAATTTGGGGAAAAAAGTGGGCTCAGTGTACTGATCATTACCTGAAAGTATCACCCAGTTTGGGTGTAAAAATATTTGTTGAGATTTCTGGAGATTCGTAATTTTTGGAAGCTTGGCAACCCCTTTCAATGAAAGTGTTTCTCGTCTGTCACTGCTTAGGGCTACACCAATAGGAAACAACATGTAGAGATAGAACTTGAAACTCCTTAATTGTGTCAAGTTTCAAGAAGCTAGCACAAACCGTGCTTGATTTAGAGTTCCAAATACATCTATCAATATAGGAGAAAACAGAGTGAAACCTAAAAATTCAAACTGTTATTGGAACCAAAACTTCAACATTGAAGAACGAAATTTGGGGAACAATGTGGGCTCAGTGTACTGATCATTACCTGAAAGTATCACCCAGTTTGGGTGTAAAAATATTTGCTGAGATTTCTGGAGATTCGTAATTTTTGGAAGCTTGGCAACCCCGTTCAATGAAAGTGTTTCTCGCCTGTCACTGCTTAGGGCTACATCAATAGGAAACAGAACATAGAGTTAGAACTTGAAACTACTTAATTGTGTCAAGTTTCAAGAGGCTAGCACAAACCGTGCTTGATTTAGAGTTCCAAATACATCTATCAATATAGGAGAAAACAGAGTGAAACGCCAAAATTCAAACTGTTACTGGAAACGAACGCTTCAACATAGAAGAATGAAATTTGGGGAACCAAGTGAGCTTAGTGTACTGATTATTACCTGAAAGTATCATCCAGTTTGGGTGAAAAAATATTTGCTGAGATTTCTGGAGATTCGTGGTTTTTGGAAGCTTGGCAACCCCTTTCAATGAAAGTGTTTCTCGTCTGTCACTGCTTAGGGCTATACCAATAGGAAACAAAATATAGAGATAGAACTTGAAACTAATTAATTGTGTCAAGTTTCAGAAGCTAGCACAAACCGTGCTTGATTTAGAGTTCCAAATACATCTATCAATATAGGAGAAAACAGAGTGAAACGCCAAAATTCAAACTGTTACTGGAACGAACGCTACAACATAGAAGAACGAAATTTGGGGAACCAAGTGGGCTTAGTGTACTGATCATTACCTGAAAGTATCATCCAGTTTGGGTGAAAAAATGTTTCCTGAGATTTCTGGAGATTCGTAATTTTTGGACGCTTGGCAACCCCTTTCAATGAAAGTGTTTCTAGCCTGTCACTGCTTAGGGCTACATCAATCGGAAACAGAACATAGAGATAGAACTTGAAACTACTTAATTGTGTCAAGTTACAAGAAGGTAGCACAAACCGTGTTTGATGTAGAGTTCCAAATACATCTATCAATATAGGAGAAAACAGAGTGAAACCTAAAACTTCAAACTGTTACTGGAAACGAAAGCTGCAACATTGAAGAACGAAATTTCGGGAACAAAGTGGGCTCAGTGTACTGATCATTACCTGAAAGTATCACCCAGTTTTGGTGAAAAAATATTTGCTGAGATTTCTGGAGATTCGTGATTTTTGGAAGTTTGGCAACCCCTTTCAATGAAAGTGTTTCTCGTCTGTCACTGCTTAGGGCTACGTCAATAGGAAAAATAATAGAGATAGAACTTGAAACTACTTAATTGTGTCAAGTTTCAAGAAGCTAGCACAAACCATGTTTGATTTAGAGTTCCAAATACATCTATCCATATAGGAGAAAACAGAGTGAAACCTAAAAATTCAAACTGTTACTGGAAACGAAAGCTTCAACATTGAAGAACGAAATTTGGGGAACAAAGTGGGCTCAGTGTACTGATCATTACCTGGAAGTATCACCCAGTTTGGGTGAAAAAATATTTGCTGAGATTTCTGGAGATTCGTGATTTTTGGAAGCTTGGCAACCCCTTTCAATGAAAGTGTTTCTCGTCTGTCACTGCTTAGGGCTACACGAATAGGAAACAAAATATAGAGATAGAACTTGAAACTACTTAATTGTGTCAAGTTTCAAGAAGCTAGCACAAACCATGTTTGATTTAGAGTTCCAAATACATCTATCAATATAGGAGAAAACAGAGTGAAACGCCAAAATTCAAACTGTTACTGGAAACGAACGCTTCAACGTAGAAGAACGAAATCTGGGGAACCAAGTGGGCTTAGTTACTGATCATTACCTGAAAGTATCACCCAGTTTGGGTGTAAAAATATTTGCTGAGATTTCTGGTGATTCGTAATTTTTGGAAGCTTGGCAACCCCTTTCAATGAAAGTGTTTCTCGTCTGTCACTGTTTAGGGCTACACCAATAGGAAACAAAACATAGAGATAGAACTTGAAACTACTTAATTGTGTCAAGTTTCAAAAAGCTAGCACAAACCGTGCTTGATTTAGAGTTCCAAATATATCTATCAATATAGGAGAAAACAGAGTGAAACGCCAAAATTCAAACTGTTACTGGAAACGAACACTTCAACATAGAAGAATGAAATTTTGGGAACCAAGTGGGCTTAGTGTACTGATCATTACCTGAAAGTATCATCCAGTTTGGGTGAAAAAATATATGCTGAGATTTCTGGAGATTCGAGATTTTTGGAAGCTTGGCAATCCTTTTCAATGAAAGTGTTTCTCGCCTGTCACTGCTTAGGGCTACATCAATAGGAAACAGAACATAGAGATAGAACTTGAAACTGCTTAATTGTGTCAAGTTTCAAGAAGGTAGCACAAACCGTGTTTGATTTAGAGTTCCAAATACATCTATCAATATAGGAGAAAACAGAGTGAAACCTAAAAGTTGAAACTGTTACTGAAAACGAAAGCTGCAACATTGAAGAACGAAATTTAGGGAACAAAGTGGGCTCAGTGTACTGATCATTACCTGAAAGTATCACCCAGTTTGGGTGTAAAAATATTTGCTGAGATTTCTGGAGATTCGTAATTTTTGGAAGCTTGGCAACCCCTTTCAATGAAAGTGTTTCTCGCCTGTCACTGCTTAGGGCTACATCAATAGGAAACAGAACATAGAGATAGAACTTGAAACTAATTAATTGTGTCAAGTTTCAAGAAGCTAGCACAAACAGTGTTTGATTTAGAGTCCCAAATACATCTATCAATATAGGAGAAAACAGAGTGAATCCTAAAAATTCCAACTGTTACTGGAAACGAAAGCTGCAACATTGAAGAAGGAAATTTGGGGAACAAAGTGGGCTCAGTGTACTGATCATTACCTGAAAGTATCACCCAGTTTGGGTGTAAAAATATTTGCTGAGATTTCTGGAGATTCGTAATTTTTGGAAGCTTGGCAACCCCTTTCAATGAAAGTGTTTCTCGCCTGTCATTGCTTAGGGCTACATCAATAGGAAACAGAACATAGAGTTAGAACTTGTAACTACTTAATTGTGTCAAGTTTCAAGAGGCTAGCACAAACCGTGCTTGATTTAGAGTTCCAAATACATATATCAATATAGGAGAAAACAGAGTGAAACTCCAAAATTCAAACTGTTACTGGAAACGAACGCTTCAACATAGAAGAATGAAATTTGGGGAACCAAGTGGGCTTAGTGTACTGATTATTACCTGAAAGTATCATCCAGTTTGGGTGAAAACATATTTGCTGAGATTTCTGGAGATTCGTGATTTTTGGAAGCTTGGCAACCCCTTTCAATGAAAGTGTTTCTCGTCTGTCACTGCTTAGGGCTACACCAATAGGAAACAAAATATAGAGATAGAACTTGAAACTACTTAATTGTGTCAAGTTTCAAGAAGCTAGCACAAACCATGTTTGATTTAGAGTTCCAAATACATCTATCAATATAGGAGAAAACAGAGTGAAACGCCAAAATTCAAACTGTTACTGGAAACGAACGCTTCAACATAGAAGAACGAAATTTGGGGAACCAAGTGGGCTTAGTGTACTGATCATTACCTGAAAGTATCATCCAGTTTGGGTGAAAAAATGTTTCCTGAGATTTCTGGAGATTCGTAATTTTTGGAAGCTTGGCAACCCCTTTCAATGAAAGTGTTTCTCGCCTGTCACTGCTTAGGGCTACATCAATAGGAAAAAAAAATAGAGATAGAACTTGAAACTACTTAATTGTGTCAAGTTTCAAGAAGCTAGCACAAACCGTGTTTGATTTAGAGTTCCAAATACATCTATCAATATAGGAGAAAACAGAGTGAAACCTAAAAATTCAAACTGTTACTGGAAACGAAAGCTTCAACATTGAAGAACGAAATTTGGGGAACAAAGTGGGCTCAGTGTACTGATCATTACCTGGAAGTATCACCCAGTTTGGGTGAAAAAATATTTGCTGAGATTTCTGGAGATTCGTGATTTTTGGAAGCTTGGCAACCCCTTTCAATGAAAGTGTTTCTCGTCTGTCACTGCTTAGGGCTACACCAATAGGAAACAAAATATAGAGATAGAACTTGAAACTACTTAATTGTGTCAAGTTTCAAGAAGCTAGCACAAACCGTGCTTGATTTAGAGTTCCAAATACATCTATCAATATAGGAGAAAACAGAGTGAAACGCCAAAATTCAAACTGTTACTGGAAATGAACGCTACAACATAGAAGAACGAAATCTGGGGAACCAAGTGGGCTTAGTGTACTGATCATTACCTGAAAGTATCATCCAGTTTGGGTGAAAAAATGTTTCCTGAGATTTCTGGAGATTCGTAATTATTGGAAGCTTGGCAACCCCTTTCAATGAAAGTGTTTCTCGCCTGTCACTGCTTAGGGCTACATCAATAGGAAAAAAAAAATAGAGATAGAACTTGAAACTACTTAATTGTGTCAAGTTTCAAGAAGCTAGCACAAACCGTGTTTGATTTAGAGTTCCAAATACATCTATCAATATAGGAGAAAACAGAGTGAAACCTAAAAATTCAAACTGTTACTGGAAACGAAAGCTTCAACATTGAAGAACGAAATTTGGGGAATAAAGTGGGCTCAGTGTACTGATCATTACCTGGAAGTATCACCCAGTTTGGGTGAAAAAATATTTGCTGAGATTTCTGGAGATTCGTAATTTTTGGACGCTTGGCAACCCCTTTCAATGAAAGTGTTTCTCGCCTGTAACTGCTTAGGGCTACATCAATCGGAAACCGAACATAGAGATAGAACTTGAAACTACTTAATTGTGTCAAGTTTCAAGAAGCTAACACAAACCGTGTTTGATTTAGAGTTCCAAATACATCTATCAATATAGTAGAAAACAGAGTGAAACCTAAAAATTCAAACTGTTACTGGAAACGAAAGCTTCAACATTGAAGAACGAAATTTGGGGAACAAAGTGAGCTCAGGGTACTGATCATTACCTGAAAGTATCACCCAGTTTGGGTGTAAAAATATTTGTTGAGATTTCTGGAGATTCGTAATTTTTGGAAGCTTGTCAACCCCTTTCAATGAAAGTGTTTCTCGTCTGTCACTGCTTAGGGCTACACCAATAGGAAACAACATGTAGAGATAGAACTTGAAACTCCTTAATTGTGTCAAGTTTCAAGAAGCTAGCACAAACCGTGCTTGATTTAGAGTTCCAAATACATCTATCAATATAGGAGAAAACAGAATAAAACCTAAAAATTCAAACTGTTATTGGAACCAAAACTTCAACATTGAAGAACGAAATTTGGGGAACAATGTGGGCTCAGTGTACTGATCATTACCTGAAAGTATCACCCAGTTTGGGTGTAAAAATATTTGCTGAGATTTCTGGAGATTCGTAATTTTTGGAAGCTTGGCAACCCCTTTCAATGAAAGTGTTTCTCGCCTGTCACTGCTTAGGGCTACATCAATAGGAAACAGAACATAGAGTTAGAACTTGAAACTACTTAATTGTGTCAAGTTTCAAGAGGCTAGCACAAACCGTGCTTGATTTAGAGTTCCAAATACATCTATCAATATAGGAGAAAACAGAGTGAAACGCCAAAATTCAAACTGTTAATGGAACGAACGCTACAACATAGAAGAACGAAATTTGGGGAACCAAGTGGGCTTAGTGTACTGATCATTACCTGAAAGTATCATCCAGTTTGGGTGAAAAAATATTTGCTGAGATTTCAGGAGATCCCTAATTTTTGGAAGCTTGGCAACCCCTTTCAATGAAAGTGTTTCTAGCCTGTCACTGCTTAGCGCTACATCAATCGGAAACAGAACATAGAGATAGAACTTAAAACTACTTAATTGTGTCAAGTTTCAAGAAGGTAGCACAAACCGTGTTTGATGTAGAGTTCCAAATACATCTATCAATATAGGAGAAAACAGAGTGAAACCTAAAACTTCAAACTGTTACTGGAAACGAAAGCTGCAACATTGAAGAACGAAATTTGGGGAACAAAGTGGGCTCAGTGTACTGATCATTACCTGAAAGTATCACCCAGTTTGGGTGAAAAAATATTTGCTGAGATTTCTGGAGATTCGTGATTTTTGGAAGTTTGGCAACCCCTTTCAATGAAAGTGTTTCTCGTCTGTCACTGCTTAGGGCTACATCAATAGGAAAAAAAATAGAGATAGAACTTGAAACTACTTAATTGTGTCAAGTTTCAAGAAGCTAGCACAAACCGTGTTTGATTTAGAGTTCCAAATACATCTATCCATATAGGAGAAAACACAGTGAAACACCAAAATTCAAACTGATATTGGAAACGAACGCTTCAACATAGAAGATCGAAATTTGGGGAACAAGTGGGCTCAGTGTACTGATCATTACCTGAAAGAACCATCCAGTTTGGGTGAAAAAATATTTGCTGAGATTTCTGGAGATTCGTAATTTTTGGAAGCTTGGCAACCCCTTTCAATGAAAGTGTTTCTCGCCTGTCACTGCTTAGGGCTACATCAATAGGAAAAAAAAATAGAGATAGAACTTGAAACTACTTAATTGTGTCAAGTTTCAAGAAGCTAGCACAAACCGTGTTTGAATTAGAGTTCCAAATACATCTATCAATATAGGAGAAAACAGAGTGAAACCTAAAAATTCAAACTGTTACTGGAAACGAAAGCTTCAACATTGAAGAACGAAATTTGGGGAACAAAGTGGGCTCAGTGTACTGATCATTACCTGGAAGTATCACCCAGTTTGGGTGAAAAAATATTTGCTGAGATTTCTGGAGATTCGTGATTTTTGGAAGCTTGGCAACCCCGTTCAATGAAAGTGTTTCTCGTCTGTCACTGCTTAGGGCTACACCAATAGGAAACAAAATATAGAGATAGAACTTGAAACTACTTAATTGTGTCAAGTTTCAAGAAGCTAGCACAAACCATGTTTGATTTAGAGTTCCAAATACATCTATCAATATAGGAGAAAACAGAGTGAAACGCCAAAATTCAAACTGTTACTGGAAACGAACGCTTCAACATAGAAGTACGAAATCTGGGGAACCAAGTGGGCTTAGTGTACTGATCATTACCTGAAAGTATCATCCAGTTTGGGTGAAAAAATGTTTCCTGAGATTTCTGGAGATTCGTAATTTTTGGACGCTTGGCAACCCCTTTCAATGAAAGTGTTTCTAGCCTGTCACTGCTTAGGGCTACATCAATCGGAAACAGAACATAGAGATAGAACTTGAAACTACTTAATTGTGTCAAGTTTCAAGAAGGTAGCACAAACCGTGTTTGATGTAGAGTTCCAAATACATCTATCAATATAGGAGAAAACAGAGTGAAACCTAAAACTTCAAACTGTTACTGGAAACGAAAGCTGCAACATTGAAGAACGAAATTTGGGGAACAAAGTGGGCTCAGTGTACTGATCATTACCTGAAAGTATCACCCAGTTTGGGTGAAAAAATATTTGCTGAGATTTCTGGAGATTCGTGATTTTTGGAAGTTTGGCAACCCCTTTCAATGAAAGTGTTTCTCGTCTGTCACTGCTTAGGGCTACATCAATAGGAAAAAAAATAGAGATAGAACTTGAAACTACTTAATTGTGTCAAGTTTCAAGAAGCTAGCACAAACCGTGTTTGATTTAGAGTTCCAAATACATCTATCCATATAGGAGAAAACACAGTGAAACACCAAAATTCAAACTGATATTGGAAACGAACGCTTCAACATAGAAGATTGAAATTTGGGGAACAAGTGGGCTCAGTGTACTGATCATTACCTGAAAGAACCATCCAGTTTGGGTGAAAAAATATTTGCTGAGATTTCTGGAGATTCGTAATTTTTGGAAGCTTGGCAACCCCTTTCAATGAAAGTGTTTCTCGCCTGTCACTGCTTAGGGCTACATCAATAGGAAAAAAAATAGAGATAGAACTTGAAACTACTTAATTGTGTCAAGTTTCAAGAAGCTAGCACAAACCGTGTTTGATTTAGAGTTCCAAATACATCTATCAATATAGGAGAAAACAGAGTGAAACCTAAAAATTCAAACTGTTACTGGAAACGAAAGCTTCAACATTGAAGAACGAAATTTGGGGAACAAAGTGGGCTCAGTGTACTGATCATTACCTGGAAGTATCACCCAGTTTGGATGAAAAAATATTTGCTGAGATTTCTGGACATTCGTGATTTTTGGAAGCTTGGCAACCCCTTTCAATGAAAGTGTTTCTCGTCTGTCACTGCTTAGGGCTACACCAATAGGAAACAAAATATAGAGATAGAACTTGAAACTACTTAATTGTGTCAAGTTTCAAGAAGCTAGCACAAACCATGTTTGATTTAGAGTTCCAAATACATCTATCAATATAGGAGAAAACAGAGTGAAACGCCAAAATTCAAACTGTTACTGGAAACGAACACTTCAACGTAGAAGAACGAAATCTGGGGAACCAAGTGGGCTTAGTTACTGATCATTACCTGAAAGTATCACCCAGTTTGGGTGTAAAAATATTTGCTGAGATTTCTGGTGATTCGTAATTTTTGGAAGCTTGGCAACCCCTTTCAATGAAAGTGTTTCTCGTCTGTCACTGTTTAGGGCTACACCAATAGGAAACAAAACATAGAGATAGAACTTGAAACTACTTAATTGTGTGAAGTTTCAAAAAGCTAGCACAAACCGTGCTTGATTTAGAGTTCCAAATACATCTATCAATATAGGAGAAAACAGAGTGAAACGCCAAAATTCAAACTGTTACTGGAAATGAACGCTACAACATAGAAGAACGAAATCTGGGGAACCAAGTGGGCTTAGTGTACTGATCATTACCTGAAAGTATCATCCAGTTTGGGTGAAAAAATGTTTCCTGAGATTTCTGGAGATTCGTAATTTTTGGAAGCTTGGCAACCCCTTTCAATGAAAGTGTTTCTCGCCTGTCACTGCTTAGGGCTACATCAATAGGAAAAAAAAAAATAGAGATAGAACTTGAAACTACTTAATTGTGTCAAGTTTCAAGAAGCTAGCACAAACCGTGTTTGATTTAGAGTTCCAAATACATCTATCAATATAGGAGAAAACAGAGTGAAACCTAAAAATTCAAACTGTTACTGGAAACGAAAGCTTCAACATTGAAGAACGAAATTTGGGGAATAAAGTGGGCTCAGTGTACTGATCATTACCTGGAAGTATCACCCAGTTTGGGTGAAAAAATATTTGCTGAGATTTCTGGAGATTCGTGATTTTTGGAAGCTTGGCAACCCCTTTCAATGAAAGTGTTTCTCGTCTGTCACTGCTTAGGGCTACACCAATAGGAAACAAAATATAGAGATAGAACTTGAAACTACTTAATTGTGTCAAGTTTCAAGAAGCTAGCACAAACCATGTTTGATTTAGAGTTCCAAATACATCTATCAATATAGGAGAAAACAGAGTGAAATGCCAAAATTCAAACTGTTACTGGAACGAACGCTACAACATAGAAGAACGAAATTTGGGGAACCAAGTGGGCTTAGTGTACTGATCATTACCTGAAAGTATCATCCAGTTTGGGTGAAAAAATATTTCCTGAGATTTCTGGAGATTCGTAATTTTTGGACGCTTGGCAACCCCTTTCAATGAAAGTGTTTCTCGCCTGTAACTGCTTAGGGCTACATCAATCGGAAACCGAACATAGAGATAGAACTTGAAACTACTTAATTGTGTCAAGTTTCAAGAAGCTAACACAAACCGTGTTTGATTTAGAGTTCCAAATACATCTATCAATATAGTAGAAAACAGAGTGAAACCTAAAAATTCAAACTGTTACTGGAAACGAAAGCTTCAACATTGAAGAACGAAATTTGGGGAACAAAGTGAGCTCAGGGTACTGATCATTACCTGAAAGTATCACCCAGTTTGGGTGTAAAAATATTTGTTGAGATTTCTGGAGATTCGTAATTTTTGGAAGCTTGTCAACCCCTTTCAATGAAAGTGTTTCTCGTCTGTCACTGCTTAGGGCTACACCAATAGGAAACAACATGTAGAGATAGAACTTGAAACTCCTTAATTGTGTCAAGTTTCAAGAAGCTAGCACAAACCGTGCTTGATTTAGAGTTCCAAATACATCTATCAATATAGGAGAAAACAGAGTAAAACCTAAAAATTCAAACTGTTATTGGAACCAAAACTTCAACATTGAAGAACGAAATTTGGGGAACAATGTGGGCTCAGTGTACTGATCATTACCTGAAAGTATCACCCAGTTTGGGTGTAAAAATATTTGCTGAGATTTCTGGAGATTCGTAATTTTTGGAAGCTTGGCAACCCCTTTCAATGAAAGTGTTTCTCGCCTGTCACTGCTTAGGGCTACATCAATAGGAAACAGAACATAGAGTTAGAACTTGAAACTACTTAATTGTGTCAAGTTTCAAGAGGCTAGCACAAACCGTGCTTGATTTAGAGTTCCAAATACATCTATCAATATAGGAGAAAACAGAGTGAAACGCCAAAATTCAAACTGTTAATGGAACGAACGCTACAACATAGAAGAACGAAATTTGGGGAACCAAGTGGGCTTAGTGTACTGATCATTACCTGAAAGTATCATCCAGTTTGGGTGAAAAAATATTTGCTGAGATTTCAGGAGATCCCTAATTTTTGGAAGCTTGGCAACCCCTTTCAATGAAAGTGTTTCTAGCCTGTCACTGCTTAGCGCTACATCAATCGGAAACAGAACATAGAGATAGAACTTAAAACTACTTAATTGTGTCAAGTTTCAAGAAGGTAGCACAAACCGTGTTTGATGTAGAGTTCCAAATACATCTATCAATATAGGAGAAAACAGAGTGAAACCTAAAACTTCAAACTGTTACTGGAAACGAAAGCTGCAACATTGAAGAACGAAATTTGGGGAACAAAGTGGGCTCAGTGTACTGATCATTACCTGAAAGTATCACCCAGTTTGGGTGAAAAAATATTTGCTGAGATTTCTGGAGATTCGTGATTTTTGGAAGTTTGGCAACCCCTTTCAATGAAAGTGTTTCTCGTCTGTCACTGCTTAGGGCTACATCAATAGGAAAAAAAATAGAGATAGAACTTGAAACTACTTAATTGTGTCAAGTTTCAAGAAGCTAGCACAAACCGTGTTTGATTTAGAGTTCCAAATACATCTATCCATATAGGAGAAAACACAGTGAAACACCAAAATTCAAACTGATATTGGAAACGAACGCTTCAACATAGAAGATCGAAATTTGGGGAACAAGTGGGCTCAGTGTACTGATCATTACCTGAAAGAACCATCCAGTTTGGGTGAAAAAATATTTGCTGAGATTTCTGGAGATTCGTAATTTTTGGAAGCTTGGCAACCCCTTTCAATGAAAGTGTTTCTCGCCTGTCACTGCTTAGGGCTACATCAATAGGAAAAAAAAATAGAGATAGAACTTGAAACTACTTAATTGTGTCAAGTTTCAAGAAGCTAGCACAAACCGTGTTTGAATTAGAGTTCCAAATACATCTATCAATATAGGAGAAAACAGAGTGAAACCTAAAAATTCAAACTGTTACTGGAAACGAAAGCTTCAACATTGAAGAACGAAATTTGGGGAACAAAGTGGGCTCAGTGTACTGATCATTACCTGGAAGTATCACCCAGTTTGGGTGAAAAAATATTTGCTGAGATTTCTGGAGATTCGTGATTTTTGGAAGCTTGGCAACCCCGTTCAATGAAAGTGTTTCTCGTCTGTCACTGCTTAGGGCTACACCAATAGGAAACAAAATATAGAGATAGAACTTGAAACTACTTAATTGTGTCAAGTTTCAAGAAGCTAGCACAAACCATGTTTGATTTAGAGTTCCAAATACATCTATCAATATAGGAGAAAACAGAGTGAAACGCCAAAATTCAAACTGTTACTGGAAACGAACGCTTCAACATAGAAGAACGAAATCTGGGGAACCAAGTGGGCTTAGTGTACTGATCATTACCTGAAAGTATCATCCAGTTTGGGTGAAAAAATGTTTCCTGAGATTTCTGGAGATTCGTAATTTTTGGACGCTTGGCAACCCCTTTCAATGAAAGTGTTTCTAGCCTGTCACTGCTTAGGGCTACATCAATCGGAAACAGAACATAGAGATAGAACTTGAAACTACTTAATTGTGTCAAGTTTCAAGAAGGTAGCACAAACCGTGTTTGATGTAGAGTTCCAAATACATCTATCAATATAGGAGAAAACAGAGTGAAACCTAAAACTTCAAACTGTTACTGGAAACGAAAGCTGCAACATTGAAGAACGAAATTTGGGGAACAAAGTGGGCTCAGTGTACTGATCATTACCTGAAAGTATCACCCAGTTTGGGTGAAAAAATATTTGCTGAGATTTCTGGAGATTCGTGATTTTTGGAAGTTTGGCAACCCCTTTCAATGAAAGTGTTTCTCGTCTGTCACTGCTTAGGGCTACATCAATAGGAAAAAAAATAGAGATAGAACTTGAAACTACTTAATTGTGTCAAGTTTCAAGAAGCTAGCACAAACCGTGTTTGATTTAGAGTTCCAAATACATCTATCCATATAGGAGAAAACACAGTGAAACACCAAAATTCAAACTGATATTGGAAACGAACGCTTCAACATAGAAGATTGAAATTTGGGGAACAAGTGGGCTCAGTGTACTGATCATTACCTGAAAGAACCATCCAGTTTGGGTGAAAAAATATTTGCTGAGATTTCTGGAGATTCGTAATTTTTGGAAGCTTGGCAACCCCTTTCAATGAAAGTGTTTCTCGCCTGTCACTGCTTAGGGCTACATCAATAGGAAAAAAAATAGAGATAGAACTTGAAACTACTTAATTGTGTCAAGTTTCAAGAAGCTAGCACAAACCGTGTTTGATTTAGAGTTCCAAATATATCTATCAATATAGGAGAAAACAGAGTGAAACCTAAAAATTCAAACTGTTACTGGAAACGAAAGCTTCAACATTGAAGAACGAAATTTGGGGAACAAAGTGGGCTCAGTGTACTGATCATTACCTGGAAGTATCACCCAGTTTGGATGAAAAAATATTTGCTGAGATTTCTGGACATTCGTGATTTTTGGAAGCTTGGCAACCCCTTTCAATGAAAGTGTTTCTCGTCTGTCACTGCTTAGGGCTACACCAATAGGAAACAAAATATAGAGATAGAACTTGAAACTACTTAATTGTGTCAAGTTTCAAGAAGCTAGCACAAACCATGTTTGATTTAGAGTTCCAAATACATCTATCAATATAGGAGAAAACAGAGTGAAACGCCAAAATTCAAACTGTTACTGGAAACGAACACTTCAACGTAGAAGAACGAAATCTGGGGAACCAAGTGGGCTTAGTTACTGATCATTACCTGAAAGTATCACCCAGTTTGGGTGTAAAAATATTTGCTGAGATTTCTGGTGATTCGTAATTTTTGGAAGCTTGGCAACCCCTTTCAATGAAAGTGTTTCTCGTCTGTCACTGTTTAGGGCTACACCAATAGGAAACAAAACATAGAGATAGAACTTGAAACTACTTAATTGTGTGAAGTTTCAAAAAGCTAGCACAAACCGTGCTTGATTTAGAGTTCCAAATACATCTATCAATATAGGAGAAAACAGAGTGAAACGCCAAAATTCAAACTGTTACTGGAAACGAACACTTCAACATAGAAGAATGAAATTTTGGGAACCAAGTGGGCTTAGTGTACTGATCATTACCTGAAAGTATCATCCAGTTTGGGTGAAAAAATATATGCTGAGATTTCTAGAGATTCGAGATTTTTGGAAGCTTGGCAAACCCTTTCAATGAAAGTGTTTCTCGCCTGTCACTGCTTAGGGCTACATCAATAGGAAACAGAACATAGAGATAGAACTTGAAACTGCTTAATTGTGTCAAGTTTCAAGAAGCTAGCACAAACCGTGTTTGATTTAGAGTTCCAAATACATCTATCAATATAGGAGAAAACAGAGTGAAACCTAAAAGTTCAAACTGTTACTGAAAACGAAAGCTGCAACATTGAAGAACGAAATTTAGGGAACAAAGTGGGCTCAGTGTACTACTCATTACCTGAAAGTATCACCCAGTTTGGGTGTAAAAATATTTGCTGAGATTTCTGGAGATTCGTAATTTTTGGAAGCTTGGCAACCCCTTTCAATGAAAGTGTTTCTCGCCTGTCACTGCTTAGGGCTACATCAATAGGAAACAGAACATAGAGATAGAACTTGAAACTAATTAATTGTGTCAAGTTTCAAGAAGCTAGCACAAACAGTGTTTGATTTAGAGTCCCAAATACATCTATCAATATAGGAGAAAACAGAGTGAATCCTAAAAATTCCAACTGTTACTGGAAACGAAAGCTGCAACATTGAAGAAGGAAATTTGGGGAACAAAGTGGGCTCAGTGTACTGATCATTACCTGAAAGTATCACCCAGTTTGGGTGTAAAAATATTTGCTGAGATTTCTGGAGATTCGTAATTTTTGGAAGCTTGGCAACCCCTTTCAATGAAAGTGTTTCTCGCCTGTCATTGCTTAGGGCTACATCAATAGGAAACAGAACATAGAGTTAGAACTTGTAACTACTTAATTGTGTCAAGTTTCAAGAGGCTAGCACAAACCGTGCTTGATTTAGAGTTCCAAATACATATATCAATATAGGAGAAAACAGAGTGAAACCTAAAACTTCAAACTGTTACTGGAAACGAACGCTTCAACATAGAAGAATGAAATTTGGGGAACCAAGTGGGCTTAGTGTACTGATTATTACCTGAAAGTATCATCCAGTTTGGGTGAAAAAATATTTGCTGAGATTTCTGGAGATTCGTGATTTTTGGAAGCTTGGCAACCCCTTTCAATGAAAGTGTTTCTCGTCTGTCACTGCTTAGGGCTACACCAATAGGAAACAAAATATAGAGATAGAACTTGAAACTACTTAATTGTGTCAAGTTTCAAGAAGCTAGCACAAACCGTGCTTGATTTAGAGTTCCAAATACATCTATCAATATAGGAGAAAACAGAGTGAAACCTAAAACTTCAAACTGTTACTGGAAACGAACGCTTCAACATAGAAGAACGAAATCTGGGGAACCAAGTGGGCTTAGTGTACTGATCATTACCTGAAAGTATCATCCAGTTTGGGTGAAAAAATGTTTCCTGAGATTTCTGGAGATTTGTAATTTTTGGACGCTTGGCAACCCCTTTCAATGAAAGTGTTTCTCGCCTGTCACTGCTTAGGGCTACATCAATCGGAAACAGAACATAGAGATAGAACTTGAAACTACTTAATTGCGTCAAGTTTCAAGAAGCTAACACAAACCGTGTTTGATTTAGAGTTCCAAATACATCTATCAATATAGGAGAAAACAGAGTGACCTAAAAATTCAAACTGTTACTGGAAACGAAAGCTTCAACATTGAAGAACGAAATTTGGGGAAAAAAGTGGGCTCAGTGTACTGATCATTACCTGAAAGTATCACCCAGTTTGGTTGTAAAAATATTTGCTGAGATTTCTCGAGATTCATAATTTTTGGAATCTTGGCAACCCCTTTCAATGAAAGTGTTTCTCGCCTGTCACTGCTTAGGGCTACATCAATAGGAAACAAAACATAGAGATAGAACTTGAAACTACTTAATTGTGTCAAGTTTCAAGAGGCTAGCACAAACCGTGCTTGATTTAGAGTTCCAAATACATCTATCAATATAGGAGAAAACAGAGTGAAACGCCAAAATTCAAACTGTTACTGGAAACGAACGCTTCAACATAGAAGAATGAAATTTGGGGAACCAAGTGGGCTTAGTGTACTGACTATTACCTGAAAGTATCATCCAGTTTGGGTGAAAAAATATTTGCTGAGATTTCTGGAGATTCGTGATTTTTGGAAGCTTGGCAACCCCTTTCAATGAAAGTGTTTCTCGTCTGTCAATGCTTAGGGCTACACCAATAGGAAACAAAATATAGAGATAGAACTTGAAACTACTTAATTGTGTCAAGTTTCAAGAAGCTAGCACAAACCATGTTTGATTTGGAGTTCCAAATACATCTATCAATATAGGAGAAAACAGAGTGAAACGCCAAAATTCAAACTGTTACTGGAAACGAACGCTTCAACATAGAAGAACGAAATCTGGGGAACCAAGTGGGCTTAGTGTACTGATCATTACCTGAAAGTATCATCCAGTTTGGGTGAAAAAATGTTTCCTGAGATTTCTGGAGATTCGTAATTTTTGGACGCTTGGCAACCCCTTTCAATGAAAGTGTTTCTCGCCTGTCACTGCTTAGGGCTACATCAATCGGAAACAGAACATAGAGATAGAACTTGAAACTACTTAATTGTGTCAAGTTTCAAGAAGCTAACACAAACCGTGTTTGATTTAGAGTTCCAAATACATCTATCAATATAGGAGAAAACAGAGTGAAACCTAAAAATTCAAACTGTTACTGGAAACGAAAGCTTCAACATTGAAGAACGAAATTTGGGGAACAAATTGGGCTCATTGTCTGATCATTACCTGAAAGTATCACCCAGTTTGGGTGTAAAAATATTTGCTGAGATTTCTGGAGATTCGTAATTTTTGGAAGCTTGGCAACCCCTTTCAATGAAAGTGTTTCTCGTCTGTCACTGCTTAGGGCTACACCAATAGGAAACAACATGTAGAGATAGAACTTGAAACTACTTAATTGTGTCAAGTTTCAAGAAGCTAGCACAAACCGTGCTTGATTTAGAGTTCCAAATACATCTATCAATATAGGAGAAAACAGAGTGAAACCTAAAAATTCAAACTGTTATTGGAACCAAAACTTCAACATTGAAGAACGAAATTTGGGGAACAAAATGGGCTCAGTGTACTGATCATTACCTGAAAGTATCACCCAGTTTGGGTGAAAAAATGTTTCCTGAGATTTCTGGAGATTCGTAATTTTTGGAAGCTTGGCAACCCCTTTCAATGAAAGTGTTTCTCGCCTGTCACTGCTTAGGGCTACATCAATCGGAAACAGAACATAGAGATAGAACTTGAAACTACTTAATTGTGTCAAGTTTCAAGAGGCTAGCACAAACCGTGCTTGATTTAGAGTTCCAAATACATCTATCAATATAGGAGAAAACAGAGTGAAACGCCAAAATTCAAACTGTTACTGGAAATGAACGCTTCAACATAGAAGAATGAAATTTGGGGAACCAAGTGGGCTTAGTGTACTGATTATTACCTGAAAGTATCATCCAGTTTGGGTGAAAAAATATTTGCTGAGATTTCTGGAGATTCGTGATTTTTGGAAGCTTGGCAACCCCTTTCAATGAAAGTGTTTCTCGTCTGTCACTGCTTAGGGCTACACCAATAGGAAACAAAATATAGAGATAGAACTTGAAACTACTTAATTGTGTCAAGTTTCAAGAAGCTAGCACAAACCATGTTTGATTTAGAGTTCCAAATACATCTATCAATATAGGAGAAAACAGAGTGAAACGCCAAAATTCAAACTGTTACTGGAAACGAACGCTTCAACATAGAAGAACGAAATCTGGGGAACCAAGTGGGCTTAGTGTACTGATCATTACCTGAAAGTATCATCCAGTTTGGGTGAAAAAATGTTTCCTGAGATTTCTGGAGATTCGTAATTTTTGGACGCTTGGCAACCCCTTTCAATGAAAGTGTTTCTCGCCTGTCACTGCTTAGGGCTACATCAATCGGAAACAGAACATAGAGATAGAACTTGAAACTACTTAATTGTGTCAAGTTTCAAGAAGCTAACACAAACCGTGTTTGATTTAGAGTTCCAAATACATCTATCAATATAGGAGAAAACAGAGTGAAACCTAAAAATTCAAACTGTTACGGGAAACGAAAGCTTCAACATTGAAGAACGAAATTTGGGGAACAAATTGGGCTCATTGTCTGATCATTACCTGAAAGTATCACCCAGTTTGGGTGTAAAAATATTTGCTGAGATTTCTGGAGATTCGTAATTTTTGGAAGCTTGGCAACCCCTTTCAATGAAAGTGTTTCTCGTCTGTCACTGCTTAGGGCTACACCAATAGGAAACAACATGTAGAGATAGAACTTGAAACTACTTAATTGTGTCAAGTTTCAAGAAGCTAGCACAAACCGTGCTTGATTTAGAGTTCCAAATACATCTATCAATATAGGAGAAAACAGAGTGAAACCTAAAAATTCAAACTGTTATTGGAACCAAAACTTCAACATTGAAGAACGAAATTTGGGGAACAAAGTGGGCTCAGTGTACTGATCATTACCTGAAAGTATCACCCAGTTTGGGTGTAAAAATATTTGCTGAGATTTCTGGAGATTCGTAATTTTTGGAAGCTTGGCAACCCCTTTCAATGAAAGTGTTTCTCGCCTGTCACTGCTTAGGGCTACATCAATAGGAAACAGAACATAGAGTTAGAACTTGAAACTACTTAATTGTGTCAAGTTTAAAGAAGCTAGCACAAACCGTGCTTGATTTAGAGTTCCAAATACATCTATCAATATAGGAGAAAACAGAGTGAAACGCCAAAATTCAAACTGTTACTGGAAACGAACGCTACAACATAGAAGAACGAAATTTGGGGAACCAAGTGGGCTTAGTGTACTGATCATTACCTGAAAGTATCATCCAGTTTGGGTGAAAAAATATTTGCTGAGATTTCAGGAGATCCCTAATTTTTGGAAGCTTGGCAACCCCTTTCAATGAAAGTGTTTCTAGCCTGTCACTGCTTAGGGCTACATCAATCGGAAACAGAACATAGAGATAGAACTTGAAACTACTTAATTGTGTCAAGTTTCAAGAAGCTAACACAAACCGTGTTTGATTTAGGGTTCCAAATACATCTATCAATATAGTAGAAAACAGAGTGAAACCTAAAAATTCAAACTGTTACTGGAAACGAAAGCTTCAACATTGAAGAACGAAATTTGGGGAACAAAGTGGGCTCAGTGTACTGATCATTACCTGAAAGTATCACCCAGTTTGGGTGTAAAAATATTTGCTGAGATTTCTGGAGATTCGTAATTTTTGGAAGCTTGGCAACCCCTTTCAATGAAAGTGTTTCTCGCCTGTCACTGCTTAGGGCTACATCAATAGGAAACAGAACATAGAGATAGAACTTGAAACTAATTAATTGTGTCAAGTTTCAAGAAGCTAGCACAAACAGTGTTTGATTTAGAGTTCCAAATACATCTATCAATATAGGAGAAAACAGAGTGAATCCTAAAAATTCCAACTGTTACTGGAAACGAAAGCTGCAACATTGAAGAACGAAATTTGGGGAACCAAGTGGGCTCAGCGTACTGATCATTACCTGAAAGTATCACCCAGTTTGGGTGTAAAAATATTTGCTGAGATTTCTGGAGATTCGTAATTTTTGGAAGCTTGGCAACCCCTTTCAATGAAAGTGTTTCTCGCCTGTCATTGCTTAGGGCTACATCAATAGGAAACAGAACATAGAGTTACAACTTGTAACTACTTAATTGTGTCTAGTTTCAAGAGGCTAGCACAAACCGTGCTTGATTTAGAGTTCCAAATACATCTATCAATATAGGAGAAAACAGAGTGAAACGCCAAAATTCAAACTGTTACTGGAAACGAACGCTTCAACATAGAAGAATGAAATTTGGGGAACCAAGTGGGCTTAGTGTACTGATTATTACCTGAAAGTATCATCCAGTTTGGGTGAAAAAATATTTGCTGAGATTTCTGGAGATTCGTGATTTTTGGAAGCTTGGCAACCCCTTTCAATGAAAGTGTTTCTCGTCTGTCACTGCTTAGGGCTACACCAATAGGAAACAAAATATAGAGATAGAACTTGAAACTACTTAATTGTGTCAAGTTTCAAGAAGCTAGCACAAACCATGTTTGATTTAGAGTTCCAAATACATCTATCAATATAGGAGAAAACAGAGTGAAACGCCAAAATTCAAACTGTTACTGGAAACGAACGCTTCAACATTGAAGAACGAAATTTGGGGAACAAAGTGGGCTCAGTGTACTGATCATTACCTGAAAGTATCACCCAGTTTGGGTGTAAAAATATTTGCTGAGATTTCTGGAGATTCGTAATTTTTGGAAGCTTGGCAACCCCTTTCAATGAAAGTGTTTCTCGTCTGTCACTGCTTAGGGCTACACCAATAGGAAACAACATGTAGAGATAGAACTTGAATCTACTTAATTGTGTCAAGTTTCAAGAAGCTAGCACAAACCGTGCTTGATTTAGAGTTCCAAATACATCTATCAATATAGGAGAAAACAGAGTGAAACCTAAAAATTCAAACTGTTATTGGAACCAAAACTTCAACATTGAAGAACGAAATTTGGGGAACAAAGTGGGCTCAGTGTACTGATCATTACCTGAAAGTATCACCCAGTTTGGGTGTAAAAATATTTGCTGAGATTTCTGGAGATTCGTAATTTTTGGAAGCTTGGCAACCCCTTTCTATGAAAGTGTTTCTCGCCTGTCACTGCTTAGGGCTACATCAATAGGAAACAGAACATAGAGTTAGAACTTGAAACTACTTAATTGTGTCAAGTTTCTAGAGGCTAGCACAAACCGTGCTTGATTTAGAGTTCCAAATACATCTATCAATATAAGAGAAAACAGAGTGAAACGCAAAAATTCAAACTGTTACTGGAAACGAACGCTTCAACATAGAAGAATGAAATTTGGGGAACCAAGTGGGCTTAGTGTAGTGATTATTACCTGAAAGTATCATCCAGTTTGGGTGAAAAAATATTTGCTGAGATTTCTGGAGATTCGTGATTTTTGGAAGCTTGGCAACCCCTTTCAATGAAAGTGTTTCTCGTCTGTCACTGCTTAGGGCTACACCAATAGGAAACAAAATATAGAGATAGAACTTGAAACTACTTAATTGTGTCAAGTTTCAAGAAGCTAGCACAAACCGTGCTTGATTTAGAGTTCCAAATACATCTATCAATATAGGAGAAAACAGAGTGAAACGCCAAAATTCAAACTGTTACTGGAAATGAACGCTACAACATAGAAGAACGAAATTTGGGGAACCAAGTGGGCTTAGTGTACTGATCATTACCTGAAAGTATCATCCAGTTTGGGTGAAAAAATATTTGCTGAGATTTCAGGAGATCCCTAATTTTTGGAAGCTTGGCAACCCCTTTCAATGAAAGTGTTTCTCGCCTGTCACTGCTTAGGGCTACACCAATAGGAAACAAAATATAGAGATAGAACTTGAAACTACTTAATTGTGTCAAGTTTCAAGAAGCTAGCACAAACCATGTTTGATTTAGAGTTCCAAATACATCTATCAATATAGGAGAAAACAGAGTGAAACGCCAAAATTCAAACTGTTACTGGAAACGAACGCTTCAACATAGAAGAATGAAATCTGGGGAACCAAGTGGGCTTAGTGTACTGATCATTACCTGAAAGTATCGCCCAGTTTGGGTGTAAAAATATTTGTTGAGATTTCTGGAGATTCGTAATTTTTGGAAACTTGTCAACCCCTTTCAATGAAAGTGTTTCTCGTCTGTCACTGCTTAGGGCTACACCAATAGGAAACAACATGTAGAGATAGAACTTGAAACTCCTTAATTGTGTCAAGTTTCAAGAAGCTAGCACAAACCGTGTTTGATGTAGAGTTCCAAATACATCTATCAATATAGGAGAAAACAGAGTGAAACCTAAAAATTCAAACTGTTACGGGAAACGAACGCTTCAACATAGAAGAACGAAATCTGGGGAACCAAGTGGGCTTAGTGTACTGATCATTACCTGAAAGTATCATCCAGTTTGGGTGAAAAAATGTTTCCTGAGATTTCTGGAGATTCGTAATTTTTGGACGCTTGGCAACCCCTTTCAATGAAAGTGTTTCTCGCCTGTCACTGCTTAGGGCTACATCAATCGGAAACAGAACATAGAGATAGAACTTGAAACTACTTAATTGTGTCAAGTTTCTAGAGGCTAGCACAAACCGTGCTTGATTTAGAGTTCCAAATACATCTATCAATATAGGAGAAAACAGAGTGAAACCTAAAAATTCAAACTGTTACTGGAAACGAACGCTTCAACATAGAAGAACGAAATTTGGGGAACCAAGTGGGCTCAGTGTACTGATTATTACCTGAAAGTATCATCCAGTTTGGGTGAAAAAATATTTGCTGAGATTTCTGGAGATTCGTGATTTTTGGAAGCTTGGCAACCCCTTTCAATGATAGTGTTTCTCGTCTGTCACTGCTTAGGGCTACACCAATAGGAAACAAAATATTGAGATAGAACTTGAAACCTCTTAATTGTGTCAAGTTTCAAGAAGCTAGCACAAACCATGTTTGATTTAGAGTTCCAAATACATCTATCAATATAGGAGAAAATAGAGTGAAACGCCAAAATTCAAACTGTTACTGGAAACGAACGCTTCAACATAGAAGAACGAAATCTGGGGAACCAAGTGGGCTTAGTGTACTGATCATTACCTGAAAGTATCATCCAGTTTGGGTGAAAAAATGTTTCCTGAGATTTCTGGAGATTCGTAATTTTTGGACGCTTGGCAACCCCTTTCAATGAAAGTGTTTCTCGCCTGTCACTGCTTAGGGCTACATCAATCGGAAACAGAACATAGAGATAGAACTTGAAACTACTTAATTGTGTCAAGTTTCAAGAAGCTAACACAAACCGTGTTTGATTTAGAGTTCCAAATACATCTATCAATATAGGAGAAAACAGAGTGAAACCTAAAAATTCAAACTGTTACTGGAAACGAAAGCTTCAACATTGAAGAACGAAATTTGGGGAACAAAGTGGGCTCAGTGTACTGATCATTACCTGAAAGTATCACCCAGTTTGGGTGTAAAAATATTTGCTGAGATTTCTGGAGATTCGTAATTTTTGGAAGCTTGGCAACCCCTTTCAATGAAAGTGTTTCTCGTCTGTCACTGCTTAGGGCTACACCAATAGGAAACAACATGTAGACATAGAACTTGAAACTACTTAATTGTGTCAAGTTTCAAGAAGCTAGCACAAACCGTGCTTGATTTAGAGTTCCAAATACATCTATCAATATAGGAGAAAACAGATTGAAAAGTAAAAATTCAAACTGTTATTGGAACCAAAACTTCAACATTGAAGAACGAAATTTGGGGAACAAAGTGGGCTCAGTGTACTGATCATTACCTGAAAGTATCACCCAGTTTGGGTGTAAAAATATTTGCTGAGATTTCTGGAGATTCGTAATTTTTGGAAGCTTGGCAACCCCTTTCAATGAAAGTGTTTCTCGCCTGTCACTGCTTAGGGCTACATCAATAGGAAACAGAACATAGAGTTAGAACTTGAAACTACTTAATTGTGTCAAGTTTCAAGAGGCTAGCACAAACCGTGCTTGATTTAGAGTTCCAAATACATCTATCAATATAGGAGAAAACAGAGTGAAACGCCAAAATTCAAAATGTTACTGGAAACGAACGCTTCAACATAGAAGAACGAAATCTGGGGAACCAAGTGGGCTTAGTGTACTGATCATTACCTGAAAGTATCATCCAGTTTGGGTGAAAAAATATTTGCTGAGATTTCTGGAGATTCGTAATTTTTGGACGCTTGGCAACCCCTTTCAATGAAAGTGTTTCTCGCGTGTCACTGCTTAGGGCTTCATCAATCGGAAACAGAACATAGAGATAGAACTTGAAACTACTTAATTGTGTCAAGTTTCAAGAAGCTACCACAAACCGTGTTTGATTTAGAGTTCCAAATACATCTATCAATATAGGAGAAAACAGAGTGAAACCTAAAAATTCAAACTGTTACTGGAAACGAAAGCTTCAACATTGAAGAACGAAACTTGGGGAACAAAGTGGGCTCAGTGTACTGATCATTACCTGAAAGTATCACCAAGTTTGGGTGTAAAAATATTTGCTGAGATTTCTGGAGATTCGTAATTTTTGGAAGCTTGGCAACCCCTTTCAATGAAAGTGTTTCTCGTCTGTCACTGCTTAGGGTTACACCAATAGAAAACAAAACATAGAGATAGAACTTGAAACTACTTAATTGTGTCAAGTTTCAAAAAGCTAGCACAAACCGTGCTTGATTTAGAGTTCCAAATACATCTATCAATATAGGAGAAAACAGAGTGAAACGCTAAAATTCAAACTGTTACTGGAAACGAACACTTCAACATAGAAGAATGAAATTTGGGGAACCAAGTGGGATTAGTGTACTGATCATTACCTGAAAGTATCATCCAGTTTGGGTGAAAAAATATTTGCTGAGATTTCTGGAGATTCGTGATTTTTGGACGCTTGGCAACCCCTTTCAATTAAAGTGTTTCTCGCCTGTCACTGCTTAGGGCTACATCAATCGGAATCAGAACATAGAGATAGAACTTGAAACTACTTAATTGTGTCAAGTTTCAAGAAGCTAGCACAAACCATGTTTGATTTAGAGTTCCAAATACATCTATCAATATAGGAGAAAACAGAGTGAAACGCCAAAATTCAAACTGTTACTGGAAACGAACGCTTCAACATAGAAGAACGAAATCTGGGGAACCAAGTGGGCTTAGTGTACTGATCATTACCTGAAAGTATCATCCAGTTTGGGTGAAAAAATGTTTCCTGAGATTTCTGGAGATTCGTAATTTTTGGAAGCTTGGCAACCCCTTTCAATGAAAGTGTTTCTCGCCTGTCACTGCTTAGGGCTACATCAATCGGAAACAGAACATAGAGATAGAACTTGAAACTACTTAATTGTGTCAAGTTTCTAGAGGCTAGCACAAACCGTGCTTGATTTAGAGTTCCAAATACATCTATCAATATAGGAGAAAACAGAGTGAAACGACAAAATTCAAACTGTTACTGGAAACGAACGCTTCAACATAGAAGAATGAAATTTGGGGAACCAAGTGGGCTTAGTGTACTGATTATTACCTGAAAGTATCATCCAGTTTGGGTGAAAAAATATTTGCTGAGATTTCTGGAGATTCGTGATTTTTGGAAGCTTGGCAACCCCTTTCAATGATAGTGTTTCTCGTCTGTCACTGCTTAGGGCTACACCAATAGGAAACAAAATATTGAGATAGAACTTGAAACCTCTTAATTGTGTCAAGTTTCAAGAAGCTAGCACAAACCATGTTTGATTTAGAGTTCCAAATACATCTATCAATATAGGAGAAAATAGAGTGAAACGCCAAAATTCAAACTGTTACTGGAAACGAACGCTTCAACATAGAAGAACGAAATCTGGGGAACCAAGTGGGCTTAGTGTACTGATCATTACCTGAAAGTATCATCCAGTTTGGGTGAAAAAATGTTTCCTGAGATTTCTGGAGATTCGTAATTTTTGGACGCTTGGCAACCCCTTTCAATGAAAGTGTTTCTCGCCTGTCACTGCTTAGGGCTACATCAATCGGAAACAGAACATAGAGATAGAACTTGAAACTACTTAATTGTGTCAAGTTTCAAGAAGCTAACACAAACCGTGTTTGATTTAGAGTTCCAAATACATCTATCAATATAGGAGAAAACAGAGTGAAACCTAAAAATTCAAACTGTTACTGGAAACGAAAGCTTCAACATTGAAGAACGAAATTTGGGGAACAAAGTGGGCTCAGTGTACTGATCATTACCTGAAAGTATCACCCAGTTTGGGTGTAAAAATATTTGCTGAGATTTCTGGAGATTCGTAATTTTTGGAAGCTTGGCAACCCCTTTCAATGAAAGTGTTTCTCGTCTGTCACTGCTTAGGGCTACACCAATAGGAAACAACATGTAGAGATAGAACTTGAAACTACTTAATTGTGTCAAGTTTCAAGAAGCTAGCACAAACCGTGCTTGATTTAGAGTTCCAAATACATCTATCAATATAGGAGAAAACAGAGTGAAACCTAAAAATTCAAACTGTTATTGGAACCAAAACTTCAACATTGAAGAACGAAATTTGGGGAACAAAGTGGGCTCAGTGTACTGATCATTACCTGAAAGTATCACCCAGTTTGGGTGTAAAAATATTTGCTGAGATTTCTGGAGATTCGTAATTTTTGGAAGCTTGGCAACCCCTTTCAATGAAAGTGTTTCTCGCCTGTCACTGCTTAGGGCTACATCAATAGGAAACAGAACATAGAGTTAGAACTTGAAACTACTTAATTGTGTCAAGTTTCAACAGGCTAACACAAACCGTGCTTGATTTAGAGTTCCAAATACATCTATCAATATAGGAGAAAAGAGAGTGAAACGCCAAAATTCAAACTGTTACTGGAAACGAACGCTTCAACATAGAAGAATGAAATTTGGGGAACCAAGTGGACTTAGTGTACTGATTATTACCTGAAAGTATCATCCAGTATGGGTGAAAAAATATTTGCTGAGATTTCTGGAGATTCGTGATTTTTGGAAGCTTGGCAACCCCTTTCAATGAAAGTGTTTCTCTTCTGTCACTGCTTAGGACTACACCAATAGGAAACAAAATATAGAGATAGAACTTGAAACTACTTAATTGTGTCAAGTTTCAAGAAGCTAGCACAAACCATGTTTGATTTAGAGTTCCAAATACATCTATCAATATAGGAGAAAACAGAGTGAAACGCCAAAATTCAAACTGTTACTGGAAACGAACGCTTCAACATAGAAGAACGAAATCTGGGGAACCAAGTGGGCTTAGTGTACTGATCATTACCTGAAAGTATCATCCAGTTTGGGTGAAAAAATGTTTCCTGAGATTTCTGGAGATTCGTAATTTTTGGACGCTTGGCAACCCCTTTCAATGAAAGTGTTTCTCGCCTGTCACTGCTTAGGGCTACATCAATAGGAAACAGAACATAGAGATGGAACGTGAAACTACTTAATTGTGTCAAGATTCAAGAAGCTAACACAATCCGTGTTTGATTTAGAGTTCCAAATACATCTATCAATATAGGAGAAAACAGAGTGAAACCTAAAAATTCAAACTGTTACTGGAAATGAAAGCTTCAACATTGAAGAACGAAATTTGGGGAACAAAGTGGGCTCAGTGTACTGATCATTACCTGAAAGTATCACCCAGTTTGGGTGAAAAAATATTTGCTGAGATTTCTGGAGATTCGTAATTTTTGGAAGCTTGGCAACCCCTTTCAATGAAAGTGTTTCTCATCTGTCACTACTTAGGGCTACACCAATAGGAAACAACATGTAGAGATAGAACTTGAAACTACTTAATTGTGTCAAGTTTCAAGAAGCTAGCACAAACCGTGCTTGATTTAGAGTTCCAAATACATCTATCAATATAGGAGAAAACAGAGTGAAACCTAAAAATTCAAACTGTTATTGGAACCAAAACGTCAACATTGAAGAACGAAATTTGGGGAACAAAGTGGGCTCAGTGTACTGATCATTACCTGAAAGTATCACCCAGTTTGGGTGTAAAAATATTTGCTGAGATTTCTGGAGATTCGTAATTTTTGGAAGCTTGGCAACCCCTTTCAATGAAAGTGTTTCTCGCCTGTCACTGCTTAGGGCTACATCAATAGGAAACAGAACATAGAGTTAGAACTTGAACCTACTTAATTGTGTCAAGTTTCAAGAGGCTAGCACAAACCGTGCTTGATTTAGAGTTCCAAATACATCTATCAATATAGGAGAAAACAGAGTGAAACGCCAAAATTCAAACTGTTACTGGAAACGAACGCTTCAACATAGAAGAATGAAATTTGGGGAACCAAGTGGGCTTAGTGTACTGATTATTACCTGAAAGTATCATCCAGTTTGGGTGAAAAAATATTTGCTGAGATTTCTGGAGATTCGTGATTTTTGGAAGCTTGGCAACCCCGTTCAATGAAAGTGTTTCTCGTCTGTCAGTGCTTAGGGCTACACCAATAGGAAACAAAATATAGAGATAGAACTTGAAACTACTTAATTGTGTCAAGTTTCAAGAAGCTAGCACAAACCATGCTTGATTTAGAGTTCCAAATACATCTATCAATATAGGAGAAAACAGAGTGAAACGCCAAAATTCAAACTGTTACTGGAAACGAACGCTTCAACATAGAAGAATGAAATTTGGGGAACCAAGTGGGCTTAGTGTACTGATTATTACCTGAAAGTATCATCCAGTTTGGGTGAAAAAATATTTGCTGAGATTTCTGGAGATTCGTAATTTTTGGAAGCTTGGCAACCCCGTTCAATGAAAGTGTTTCTAGCCTGTCACTGCTTAGGGCTACATCAATCGGAAACAGAACATAGAGAGAGAACTTGAAACTACTTAATTGTGTCAAGTTTCAAGAAGCTAGCACAAACCGTGTTTGATTTAGAGTTCCAAATACATCTATCAATATAGGAGAAAACAGAGTGAAACGCCAAAATTCAAACTGTTACTGGAAACGAACGCTACAACATTGAAGAATGAAATTTGGGGAACCAAGTGGGCTTAGTGTACTGATTATTACCTGAAAGTATCATCCAGTTTGGGTGAAAAAATATTTGCTGAGATTTCTGGAGATTTGTAATTTTTGGAAGCTTGGCAACCCCTTTCAATGAAAGTGTTTCTAGCCTGTCACTGCTTAGGGCTACATCAATCGGAAACAGAACATAGAGATAGAACTTGAAGCTACTTAATTGTGTCAAGTTTCAAGAAGGTAACACAAACCGTGTTTGATGTAGAGTTCCAAATACATCTATCAATATAGGAGAAAACAGAGTGAAACCTAAAACTTCAAACTGTTACTGGAAACGAAAGCTGCAACATTGAAGAACGAAATTTGGGGAACAAAGGGGGCTCAGTGTACTGATCATTACCTGAAAGTATCACCCAGTTTGGGTGAAAAAATATTTGCTGAGATTTCTGGAGATTCGTGATTTTTGGAAGCTTGGCAACCCCTTTCAATGAAAGTGTTTCTCGTCTGTCACTGCTTAGGGCTACACCAATAGGAAACAACATGTAGAGATAGAACTTGAAACTACTTAATTGTGTCAAGTTTCAAGAAGCTAGCACAAACCGTGCTTGATTTAGAGTTCCAAATACATCTATCAATATAGGAGAAAACAGAGTGAATCCTAAAAATTCAAACTGTTATTGGAACCAAAACTTCAACATTGAAGAACGAAATTTGGGGAACAAAGTGGGCTCAGTGTACTGATCATTACCTGAAAGTATCACCCAGTTTGGGTGTAAAAATATTTGCTGAGATTTCTGGAGATTCGTCATTTTTGGAAGCTTGGCAACCCCTTTCAATGAAAGTGTTTCTCGCCTGTCACTGCTTAGGGCTACATCAATAGGAAACAGAACATAGAGTTAGAACTTGAAACTACTTCATTGTGTCAAGTTTCAAGAGGCTAGCACATACCGTGCTTGATTTAGAGTTCCAAATACATCTATCAATATAGGAGAAAACAGAGTGAAACGCCAAAATTCAAACTGTTACTGGAAACGAACGCTTCAACATAGAAGAATGAAATTTGGGGAACCAAGTGGGCTTAGTGTACTGATTATTACCTGAAAGTATCATCCAGTTTGGGTGAAAAAATATTTGCTGAGATTTCTGGAGATTCGTGATTTTTGGAAGCTTGGCAACCCCTTTCAATGAAAGTGTTTCTCGTCTGTCACTGCTTAGGGCTACACCAATAGGAAACAAAATATAGAGATAGAACTTGAAACTACTTAATTGTGTCAAGTTTCAAGAAGCTAGCACAAACCATGTTTGATTTAGAGTTCCAAATACATATATCAATATAGGAGAAAACAGAGTGAAACGCCAAATTCAAACTGTTACTGGAAACGAACGCTTCAACATAGAAGAACGAAATCTGGGGAACCAAGTGGGCTTAGTGTACTGATCATTACCTGAAAGTATCATCCAGTTTGGGTGAAAAAATGTTTCCTGAGATTTCTGGAGATTCGTAATTTTTGGACGCTTGGCAACCCCTTTCAATGAAAGTGTTTCTCGCCTGTCACTGCTTAGGGCTACATCAATCGGAAACAGAACATAGAGATAGAACTTGAAACTACTTAATTGTGTCAAGTTTCAAGAAGCTAGCACAAACCGTGTTTGATTTAGAGTTCCAAATACATCTATCAATATAGGAGAAAACAGAGTGAAACCTAAAAATTCAAACTGTTACTGGAAACGAAAGCTTCAACATTGAAGAACGAAATTTGGGGAACAAAGTGGGCTCAGTGTACTGATCATTACCTGAAAGTATCACCCAGTTTGGGTGTAAAAATATTTGCTGAGATTTCTGGAGATTCGTAATTTTTGGAAGCTTGGCAACCCCTTTCAATGAAAGTGTTTCTCGTCTGTCACTGCTTAGGGCTACACCAATAGAAAACAAAACATAGAGATAGAACTTGAAACTACTTAATTGTGTCAAGTTTCAAGAGGCTAGCACAAACCGTGCTTGATTTAGAGTTCCAAATACATCTATCAATATAGGAGAAAACAGAGTGAAACGCCAAAATTCAAACTGTTACTGGAAACGAACGCTTCAAAATAGAAGAATGAAATTTGGGGAACCAAGTGGGCTTAGTGTACTGATTATTACCTGAAAGTATCATCCAGTTTCGGTGAAAAAATATTTGCTGAGATTTCTGGAGATTCGTGATTTTTGGAAGCTTGGCAACCCCTTTCAATGAAAGTGTTTCTCGTCTGTCACTGCTTAGGGCTACACCAATAGGAAACAAAATATAGAGATAGAACTTGAAACTACTTAATTGTGTCAAGTTTCAAGAAGCTAGCACAAACCGTGCTTGATTTAGAGTTCCAAATACATCTATCAATATAGGAGAAAACAGAGTGAAACGCCAAAATTCAAACTGTTACTGGAAACGAACGCTTCAACATAGAAGAACGAAATTTGGGGAACCAAGTGGGCTTAGTGTACTGATCATTACCTGAAATTATCATCCAGTTTGGGTGAAAAAATATTTGCTGAGATTTCAGGAGATCCGTAATTTTTGGAAGCTTGGCAACCCCTTTCAATGAAAGTGTTTCTACCATGTCACTGCTTAGGGCTACATCAATCGGAAACAGAACATAGAGATAGAACTTGAAACTACTTAATTGTGTGAAGTTTCAAAAAGCTAGCACAAACCGTGCTTGATTTAGAGTTCCAAATACATCTATCAATATAGGAGAAAACAGAGTGAAACGCCAAAATTCAAACTGTTACTGGAAACGAACACTTCAACATAGAAGAATGAAATTTTGGGAACCAAGTGGGCTTAGTGTACTGATCATTACCTGAAAGTATCATCCAGTTTGGGTGAAAAAATATATGCTGAGATTTCTAGAGATTCGAGATTTTTGGAAGCTTGGCAAACCCTTTCAATGAAAGTGTTTCTCGCCTGTCACTGCTTAGGGCTACATCAATAGGAAACAGAACATAGAGATAGAACTTGAAACTGCTTAATTGTGTCAAGTTTCAAGAAGGTAGCACAAACCGTGTTTGATTTAGAGTTCCAAATACATCTATCAATATAGGAGAAAACAGAGTGAAACCTAAAACTTCAAACTGTTACTGGAAACGAACGCTTCAACATAGAAGAATGAAATTTTGGGAACCAAGTGGGCTTAGTGTACTGATCATTACCTGAAAGTATCACCCAGTTTGGGTGTAAAAATATTTGCTGAGATTTCTGGAGATTCGTAATTTTTGGAAGCTTGGCAACCCCTTTCAATGAAAGTGTTTCTCGCCTGCAATTGCTTAGGGCTACATCAATAGGAAACAGAACATAGAGTTAGAACTTGTAACTACTTAATTGTGTCAAGTTTCAAGAGGCTAGCACAAACCATGCTTGATTTAGAGTTCCAAATACATATATCAATATAGGAGAAAACAGAGTGAAACCTAAAACTTCAAACTGTTACTGGAAACGAACGCTTCAACATAGAAGAACGAAATTTGGGGAACCAAGTGGGCTTAGTGTACTGATTATTACCTGAAAGTATCATCCAGTTTGGGTGAAAAAATATTTGCTGAGATTTCTGGAGATTCGTGATTTTTGGAAGCTTGGCAACCCCTTTCAATGAAAGTGTTTCTCGTCTGTCACTGCTTAGGGCTACACCAATAGGAAACAAAATATAGAGATAGAACTTGAAACTACTTAATTGTGTCAAGTTTCAAGAAGCTAGCACAAACCATGTTTGATTTAGAGTTCCAAATACATCTATCAATATAGGAGAAAACAGATTGAAACGCCAAAATTCAAACTGTTACTGGAAACGAACGCTTCAACATAGAAGAACGAAATCTGGGGAACCAAGTGGGCTTAGTGTACTGATCATTACCTGAAAGTATCATCCAGTTTGGGTGAAAAAATGTTTCCTGAGATTTCTGGAGATTTGTAATTTTTGGACGCTTGGCAACCCCTTTCAATGAAAGTGTTTCTCGCCTGTCACTGCTTAGGGCTACATCAATCGGAAACAGAACATAGAGATAGAACTTGAAACTACTTAATTGCGTCAAGTTTCAAGAAGCTAACACAAACCGTGTTTGATTTAGAGTTCCAAATACATCTATCAATATAGGAGAAAACAGATTGAAACGCCAAAATTCAAACTGTTACTGGAAACGAACGCTTCAACATAGAAGAACGAAATCTGGGGAACCAAGTGGGCTTAGTGTACTGATCATTACCTGAAAGTATCATCCAGTTTGGGTGAAAAAATGTTTCCTGAGATTTCTGGAGATTTGTAATTTTTGGACGCTTGGCAACCCCTTTCAATGAAAGTGTTTCTCGCCTGTCACTGCTTAGGGCTACATCAATCGGAAACAGAACATAGAGATAGAACTTGAAACTACTTAATTGCGTCAAGTTTCAAGAAGCTAACACAAACCGTGTTTGATTTAGAGTTCCAAATACATCTATCAATATAGGAGAAAACAGAGTGACCTAAAAATTCAAACTGTTACTGGAAACGAAAGCTTCAAAATTGAAGAACGAAATTTGGGGAACAAAGTGGGCTCAGTGTACTGATCATTACCTGAAAGTATCACCCAGTTTGGTTGTAAAAATATTTGCTGAGATTTCTCGAGATTCATGATTTTTGGAATCTTGGCAACCCCTTTCAATGAAAGTGTTTCTCGATTGTCACTGCTTAGGGCTACATCAATAGGAAACAAAACATAGAGATAGAACTTGAAACTACTTAATTGTGTCAAGTTTCAAGAGGCTAGCACAAACCGTGCTTGATTTAGAGTTCCAAATACATCTATCAATATAGGAGAAAACAGAGTGAAACGCCAAAATTCAAACTGTTACTGGAAACGAACGCTTCAACATAGAAGAATGAAATTTGGGGAACCAAGTGGGCTTAGTGTACTGACTATTACCTGAAAGTATCATCCAGTTTGGGTGAAAAAATATTTGCTGAGATTTCTGGAGATTCGTGATTTTTGGAAGCTTGGCAACCCCTTTCAATGAAAGTGTTTCTCGTCTGTCAATGCTTAGGGCTACACCAATAGGAAACAAAATATAGAGATAGAACTTGAAACTACTTAATTGTGTCAAGTTTCAAGAAGCTAGCACAAACCATGTTTGATTTGGAGTTCCAAATACATCTATCAATATAGGAGAAAACAGAGTGAACGCCAAAATTCAAACTGTTACTGGAAACGAACGCTTCAACATAGAAGAACGAAATCTGGGGAACCAAGTGGGCTTAGTGTACTGATCATTACCTGAAAGTATCATCCAGTTTGGGTGAAAAAATGTTTCCTGAGATTTCTGGAGATTCGTAATTTTTGGACGCTTGGCAACCCCTTTCAATGAAAGTGTTTCTCGCCTGTCACTGCTTAGGGCTACATCAATCGGAAACAGAACATAGAGATAGAACTTGAAACTACTTAATTGTGTCAAGTTTCAAGAAGCTAACACAAACCGTGTTTGATTTAGAGTTCCAAATACATCTATCAATATAGGAGAAAACAGAGTGAAACCTAAAAATTCAAACTGTTACTGGAAACGAAAGCTTCAACATTGAAGAACGAAATTTGGGGAACAAATTGGGCTCATTGTCTGATCATTACCTGAAAGTATCACCCAGTTTGGGTGAAAAAATGTTTCCTGAGATTTCTGGAGATTCGTAATTTTTGGAAGCTTGGCAACCCCTTTCAATGAAAGTGTTTCTCGCCTGTCACTGCTTAGGGCTACATCAATCGGAAACAGAACATAGAGATAGAACTTGAAACTACTTAATTGTGTCAAGTTTCAAGAGGCTAGCACAAACCGTGCTTGATTTAGAGTTCCAAATACATCTATCAATATAGGAGAAAACAGAGTGAAACGCCAAAATTCAAACTGTTACTGGAAATGAACGCTTCAACATAGAAGAATGAAATTTGGGGAACCAAGTGGGCTTAGTGTACTGATTATTACCTGAAAGTATCATCCAGTTTGGGTGAAAAAATATTTGCTGAGATTTCTGGAGATTCGTGATTTTTGGAAGCTTGGCAACCCCTTTCAATGAAAGTGTTTCTCGTCTGTCACTGCTTAGGGCTACACCAATAGGAAACAAAATATAGAGATAGAACTTGAAACTACTTAATTGTGTCAAGTTTCAAGAAGCTAGCACAAACCATGTTTGATTTAGAGTTCCAAATACATCTATCAATATAGGAGAAAACAGAGTGAAACGCCAAAATTCAAACTGTTACTGGAAACGAACGCTTCAACATAGAAGAACGAAATCTGGGGAACCAAGTGGGCTTAGTGTACTGATCATTACCTGAAAGTATCATCCAGTTTGGGTGAAAAAATGTTTCCTGAGATTTCTGGAGATTCGTAATTTTTGGACGCTTGGCAACCCCTTTCAATGAAAGTGTTTCTCGCCTGTCACTGCTTAGGGCTACATCAATCGGAAACAGAACATAGAGATAGAACTTGAAACTACTTAATTGTGTCAAGTTTCAAGAAGCTAACACAAACCGTGTTTGATTTAGAGTTCCAAATACATCTATCAATATAGGAGAAAACAGAGTGAAACCTAAAAATTCAAACTGTTACGGGAAACGAAAGCTTCAACATTGAAGAACGAAATTTGGGGAACAAATTGGGCTCATTGTCTGATCATTACCTGAAAGTATCACCCAGTTTGGGTGTAAAAATATTTGCTGAGATTTCTGGAGATTCGTAATTTTTGGAAGCTTGGCAACCCCTTTCAATGAAAGTGTTTCTCGCCTGTCACTGCTTAGGGCTACATCAATAGGAAACAGAACATAGAGATAGAACTTGAAACTAATTAATTGTGTCAAGTTTCAAGAAGCTAGCACAAACAGTGTTTGATTTAGAGTTCCAAATACATCTATCAATATAGGAGAAAACAGAGTGAATCCTAAAAATTCCAACTGTTACTGGAAACGAAAGCTGCAACATTGAAGAACGAAATTTGGGGAACCAAGTGGGCTCAGCGTACTGATCATTACCTGAAAGTATCACCCAGTTTGGGTGTAAAAATATTTGCTGAGATTTCTGGAGATTCGTAATTTTTGGAAGCTTGGCAACCCCTTTCAATGAAAGTGTTTCTCGCCTGTCATTGCTTAGGGCTACATCAATAGGAAACAGAACATAGAGTTACAACTTGTAACTACTTAATTGTGTCAAGTTTCAAGAGGCTAGCACAAACCGTGCTTGATTTAGAGTTCCAAATACATCTATCAATATAGGAGAAAACAGAGTGAAACGCCAAAATTCAAACTGTTACTGGAAACGAACGCTTCAACATAGAAGAATGAAATTTGGGGAACCAAGTGGGCTTAGTGTACTGATTATTACCTGAAAGTATCATCCAGTTTGGGTGAAAAAATATTTGCTGAGATTTCTGGAGATTCGTGATTTTTGGAAGCTTGGCAACCCCTTTCAATGAAAGTGTTTCTCGTCTGTCACTGCTTAGGGCTACACCAATAGGAAACAAAATATAGAGATAGAACTTGAAACTACTTAATTGTGTCAAGTTTCAAGAAGCTAGCACAAACCATGTTTGATTTAGAGTTCCAAATACATCTATCAATATAGGAGAAAACAGAGTGAAACGCCAAAATTCAAACTGTTACTGGAAACGAACGCTTCAACATTGAAGAACGAAATTTGGGGAACAAAGTGGGCTCAGTGTACTGATCTTTACCTGAAAGTATCACCCAGTTTGGGTGTAAAAATATTTGCTGAGATTTCTGGAGATTCGTAATTTTTGGAAGCTTGGCAACCCCTTTCAATGAAAGTGTTTCTCGTCTGTCACTGCTTAGGGCTACACCAATAGGAAACAACATGTAGAGATAGAACTTGAATCTACTTAATTGTGTCAAGTTTCAAGAAGCTAGCACAAACCGTGCTTGATTTAGAGTTCCAAATACATCTATCAATATAGGAGAAAACAGAGTGAAACCTAAAAATTCAAACTGTTATTGGAACCAAAACTTCAACATTGAAGAACGAAATTTGGGGAACAAAGTGGGCTCAGTGTACTGATCATTACCTGAAAGTATCACCCAGTTTGGGTGTAAAAATATTTGCTGAGATTTCTGGAGATTCGTAATTTTTGGAAGCTTGGCAACCCCTTTCTATGAAAGTGTTTCTCGCCTGTCACTGCTTAGGGCTACATCAATAGGAAACAGAACATAGAGTTAGAACTTGAAACTACTTAATTGTGTCAAGTTTCTAGAGGCTAGCACAAACCGTGCTTGATTTAGAGTTCCAAATACATCTATCAATATAGGAGAAAACAGAGTGAAACGCCAAAATTCAAACTGTTACTGGAAACGAACGCTTCAACATAGAAGAATGAAATTTGGGGAACCAAGTGGGCTTAGTGTAGTGATTATTACCTGAAAGTATCATCCAGTTTGGGTGAAAAAATATTTGCTGAGATTTCTGGAGATTCGTGATTTTTGGAAGCTTGGCAACCCCTTTCAATGAAAGTGTTTCTCGTCTGTCACTGCTTAGGGCTACACCAATAGGAAACAAAATATAGAGATAGAACTTGAAACTACTTAATTGTGTCAAGTTTCAAGAAGCTAGCACAAACCGTGCTTGATTTAGAGTTCCAAATACATCTATCAATATAGGAGAAAACAGAGTGAAACGCCAAAATTCAAACTGTTACTGGAAATGAACGCTACAACATAGAAGAACGAAATTTGGGGAACCAAGTGGGCTTAGTGTACTGATCATTACCTGAAAGTATCATCCAGTTTGGGTGAAAAAATATTTGCTGAGATTTCAGGAGATCCCTAATTTTTGGAAGCTTGGCAACCCCTTTCAATGAAAGTGTTTCTCGCCTGTCACTGCTTAGGGCTACACCAATAGGAAACAAAATATAGAGATAGAACTTGAAACTACTTAATTGTGTCAAGTTTCAAGAAGCTAGCACAAACCATGTTTGATTTAGAGTTCCAAATACATCTATCAATATAGGAGAAAACAGAGTGAAACGCCAAAATTCAAACTGTTACTGGAAACGAACGCTTCAACATAGAAGAATGAAATCTGGGGAACCAAGTGGGCTTAGTGTACTGATCATTACCTGAAAGTATCGCCCAGTTTGGGTGTAAAAATATTTGTTGAGATTTCTGGAGATTCGTAATTTTTGGAAGCTTGTCAACCCCTTTCAATGAAAGTGTTTCTCGTCTGTCACTGCTTAGGGCTACACCAATAGGAAACAACATGTAGAGATAGAACTTGAAACTCCTTAATTGTGTCAAGTTTCAAGAAGCTAGCACAAACCGTGTTTGATGTAGAGTTCCAAATACATCTATCAATATAGGAGAAAACAGAGTGAAACCTAAAAATTCAAACTGTTACTGGAAACGAACGCTTCAACATAGAAGAACGAAATCTGGGGAACCAAGTGGGCTTAGTGTACTGATCATTACCTGAAAGTATCATCCAGTTTGGGTGAAAAAATGTTTCCTGAGATTTCTGGAGATTCGTAATTTTTGGACGCTTGGCAACCCCTTTCAATGAAAGTGTTTCTCGCCTGTCACTGCTTAGGGCTACATCAATCGGAAACAGAACATAGAGATAGAACTTGAAACTACTTAATTGTGTCAAGTTTCTAGAGGCTAGCACAAACCGTGCTTGATTTAGAGTTCCAAATACATCTATCAATATAGGAGAAAACAGAGTGAAACGCCAAAATTCAAACTGTTACTGGAAACGAACGCTTCAACATAGAAGAATGAAATTTGGGGAACCAAGTGGGCTTAGTGTACTGATTATTACCTGAAAGTATCATCCAGTTTGGGTGAAAAAATATTTGCTGAGATTTCTGGAGATTCGTGATTTTTGGAAGCTTGGCAACCCCTTTCAATGATAGTGTTTCTCGTCTGTCACTGCTTAGGGCTACACCAATAGGAAACAAAATATTGAGATAGAACTTGAAACCTCTTAATTGTGTCAAGTTTCAAGAAGCTAGCACAAACCATGTTTGATTTAGAGTTCCAAATACATCTATCAATATATGAGAAAATAGAGTGAAACGCCAAAATTCAAACTGTTACTGGAAACGAACGCTTCAACATAGAAGAACGAAATCTGGGGAACCAAGTGGGCTTAGTGTACTGATCATTACCTGAAAGTATCATCCAGTTTGGGTGAAAAAATGTTTCCTGATATTTCTGGAGATTCGTAATTTTTGGACGCTTGGCAACCCCTTTCAATGAAAGTGTTTCTCGCCTGTCACTGCTTAGGGCTACATCAATCGGAAACAGAACATAGAGATAGAACTTGAAACTACTTAATTGTGTCAAGTTTCAAGAAGCTAACACAAACCGTGTTTGATTTAGAGTTCCAAATACATCTATCAATATAGGAGAAAACAGAGTGAAACCTAAAAATTCAAACTGTTACTGGAAACGAAAGCTTCAACATTGAAGAACGAAATTTGGGGAACAAAGTGGGCTCAGTGTACTGATCATTACCTGAAAGTATCACCCAGTTTGGGTGTAAAAATATTTGCTGAGATTTCTGGAGATTCGTAATTTTTGGAAGCTTGGCAACCCCTTTCAATGAAAGTGTTTCTCGTCTGTCACTGCTTAGGGCTACACCAATAGGAAACAACATGTAGACATAGAACTTGAAACTACTTAATTGTGTCAAGTTTCAAGAAGCTAGCACAAACCGTGCTTGATTTAGAGTTCCAAATACATCTATCAATATAGGAGAAAACAGATTGAAAAGTAAAAATTCAAACTGTTATTGGAACCAAAACTTCAACATTGAAGAACGAAATTTGGGGAACAAAGTGGGCTCAGTGTACTGATCATTACCTGAAAGTATCACCCAGTTTGGGTGTAAAAATATTTGCTGAGATTTCTGGAGATTCGTAATTTTTGGAAGCTTGGCAACCCCTTTCAATGAAAGTGTTTCTCGCCTGTCACTGCTTAGGGCTACATCAATAGGAAACAGAACATAGAGTTAGAACTTGAAACTACTTAATTGTGTCAAGTTTCAAGAGGCTAGCACAAACCGTGCTTGATTTAGAGTTCCAAATACATCTATCAATATAGGAGAAAACAGAGTGAAACGCCAAAATTCAAAAGGTTACTGGAAACGAACGCTTCAACATAGAAGAACGAAATCTGGGGAACCAAGTGGGCTTAGTGTACTGATCATTACCTGAAAGTATCATCCAGTTTGGGTGAAAAAATATTTGCTGAGATTTCTGGAGATTCGTAATTTTTGGACGCTTGGCAACCCCTTTCAATGAAAGTGTTTCTCGCGTGTCACTGCTTAGGGCTTCATCAATCGGAAACAGAACATAGAGATAGAACTTGAAACTACTTAATTGTGTCAAGTTTCAAGAAGCTACCACAAACCGTGTTTGATTTAGAGTTCCAAATACATCTATCAATATAGGAGAAAACAGAGTGAAACCTAAAAATTCAAACTGTTACTGGAAACGAAAGCTTCAACATTGAAGAACGAAACTTGGGGAACAAAGTGGGCTCAGTGTACTGATCATTACCTGAAAGTATCACCAAGTTTGGGTGTAAAAATATTTGCTGAGATTTCTGGAGATTCGTAATTTTTGGAAGCTTGGCAACCCCTTTCAATGAAAGTGTTTCTCGTCTGTCACTGCTTAGGGTTACACCAATAGGAAACAAAACATAGAGATAGAACTTGAAACTACTTAATTGTGTCAAGTTTCAAAAAGCTAGCACAAACCGTGCTTTATTTAGAGTTCCAAATACATCTATCAATATAGGAGAAAACAGAGTGAAACGCTAAAATTCAAACTGTTACTGGAAACGAACACTTCAACATAGAAGAATGAAATTTGGGGAACCAAGTGGGATTAGTGTACTGATCATTACCTGAAAGTATCATCCAGTTTGGGTGAAAAAATATTTGCTGAGATTTCTGGAGATTCGTGATTTTTGGACGCTTGGCAACCCCTTTCAATTAAAGTGTTTCTCGCCTGTCACTGCTTAGGGCTACATCAATCGGAATCAGAACATAGAGATAGAACTTGAAACTACTTATTTGTGTCAAGTTTCAAGAAGCTAGCACAAACCATGTTTGATTTAGAGTTCCAAATACATCTATCAATATAGGAGAAAACAGAGTGAAACGCCAAAATTCAAACTGTTACTGGAAACGAACGCTTCAACATAGAAGAACGAAATCTGGGGAACCAAGTGGGCTTAGTGTACTGATCATTACCTGAAAGTATCATCCAGTTTGGGTGAAAAAATGTTTCCTGAGATTTCTGGAGATTCGTAATTTTTGGAAGCTTGGCAACCCCTTTCAATGAAAGTGTTTCTCGCCTGTCACTGCTTAGGGCTACATCAATCGGAAACAGAACATAGAGATAGAACTTGAAACTACTTAATTGTGTCAAGTTTCTAGAGGCTAGCACAAACCGTGCTTGATTTAGAGTTCCAAATACATCTATCAATATAGGAGAAAACAGAGTGAAACCTAAAAATTCAAACTGTTATTGGAACCAAAACTTCAACATTGAAGAACGAAATTTGGGGAACAAAGTGGGCTCAGTGTACTGATCATTACCTGAAAGTATCACCCAGTTTGGGTGTAAAAATATTTGCTGAGATTTCTGGAGATTCGTAATTTTTGGAAGCTTGGCAACCCCTTTCAATGAAAGTGTTTCTCGCCTGTCACTGCTTAGGGCTACATCAATAGGAAACAGAACATAGAGTTAGAACTTGAAACTACTTAATTGTGTCAAGTTTCAACAGGCTAACACAAACCGTGCTTGATTTAGAGTTCCAAATACATCTATCAATATAGGAGAAAAGAGAGTGAAACGCCAAAATTCAAACTGTTACTGGAAACGAACGCTTCAACATAGAAGAATGAAATTTGGGGAACCAAGTGGACTTAGTGTACTGATTATTACCTGAAAGTATCATCCAGTATGGGTGAAAAAATATTTGCTGAGATTTCTGGAGATTCGTGATTTTTGGAAGCTTGGCAACCCCTTTCAATGAAAGTGTTTCTCTTCTGTCACTGCTTAGGACTACACCAATAGGAAACAAAATATAGAGATAGAACTTGAAACTACTTAATTGTGTCAAGTTTCAAGAAGCTAGCACAAACCATGTTTGATTTAGAGTTCCAAATACATCTATCAATATAGGAGAAAACAGAGTGAAACGCCAAAATTCAAACTGTTACTAGAAACGAACGCTTCAACATAGAAGAACGAAATCTGGGGAACCAAGTGGGCTTAGTGTACTGATCATTACCTGAACGTATCATCCAGTTTGGGTGAAAAAATGTTTCCTGAGATTTCTGGAGATTCGTAATTTTTGGACGCTTGGCAACCCCTTTCAATGAAAGTGTTTCTCGCCTGTCACTGCTTAGGGCTACATCAATAGGAAACAGAACATAGAGATGGAACGTGAAACTACTTAATTGTGTCAAGATTCAAGAAGCTAACACAATCCGTGTTTGATTTAGAGTTCCAAATACATCTATCAATATAGGAGAAAACAGAGTGAAACCTAAAAATTCAAACTGTTAATGGAAATGAAAGCTTCAACATTGAAGAACGAAATTTGGGGAACAAAGTGGGCTCAGTGTACTGATCATTACCTGAAAGTATCACCCAGTTTGGGTGAAAAAATATTTGCTGAGATTTCTGGAGATTCGTAATTTTTGGAAGCTTGGCAACCCCTTTCAATGAAAGTGTTTCTCATCTGTCACTACTTAGGGCTACACCAATAGGAAACAACATGTAGAGATAGAACTTGAAACTACTTAATTGTGTCAAGTTTCAAGAAGCTAGCACAAACCGTGCTTGATTTAGAGTTCCAAATACATCTATCAATATAGGAGAAAACAGAGTGAAACCTAAAAATTCAAACTGTTATTGGAACCAAAACTTCGACATTGAAGAATGAAATTTGGGGAACAAAGTGGGCTCAGTGTACTGATCATTACCTGAAAGTATCACCCAGTTTGGGTGTAAAAATATTTGCTGAGATTTCTGGAGATTCGTAATTTTTGGAAGCTTGGCAACCCCTTTCAATGAAAGTGTTTCTCGCCTGTCACTGCTTAGGGCTACATCAATAGGAAACAGAACATAGAGTTAGAACTTGAAACTACTTAATTGTGTCAAGTTTCAAGAGGCTAGCACAAACCGTGCTTGATTTAGAGTTCCAAATACATCTATCAATATAGGAGAAAACAGAGTGAAACGCCAAAATTCAAACTGTTACTGGAAACGAACGCTTCAACATAGAAGAATGAAATTTGGGGAACCAAGTGGGCTTAGTTTACTGATTATTACCTGAAAGTATCATCCAGTTTGGGTGAAAAAATATTTGCTGAGATTTCTGGAGATTCGTGATTTTTGGAAGCTTGGCAACCCCGTTCAATGAAAGTGTTTCTCGTCTGTCAGTGCTTAGGGCTACACCAATAGGAAACAAAATATAGAGATAGAACTTGAAACTACTTAATTGTGTCAAGTTTCAAGAAGCTAGCACAAACCATGCTTGATTTAGAGTTCCAAATACATCTATCAATATAGGAGAAAACAGAGTGAAACGCCAAAATTCAAACTGTTTCTGGAAACGAACGCTTCAACATAGAAGAATGAAATTTGGGGAACCAAGTGGGCTTAGTGTACTGATTATTACCTGAAAGTATCATCCAGTTTGGGTGAAAAAATATTTGCTGAGATTTCTGGAGATTCGTAATTTTTGGAAGCTTGGCAACCCCTTTCAATGAAAGTGTTTCTAGCCTGTCACTGCTTAGGGCTACATCAATCGGAAACAGAACATAGAGAGAGAACTTGAAACTACTTAATTGTGTCAAGTTTCAAGAAGCTAGCACAAACCGTGTTTGATTTAGAGTTCCAAATACATCTATCAATATAGGAGAAAACAGAGTGAAACGCCAAAATTCAAACTGTTACTGGAAACGAACGCTACAACATTGAAGAATGAAATTTGGGGAACCAAGTGGGCTTAGTGTACTGATTATTACCTGAAAGTATCATCCAGTTTGGGTGAAAAAATATTTGCTGAGATTTCTGGAGATTTGTAATTTTTGGAAGCTTGGCAACCCCTTTCAATGAAAGTGTTTCTAGCCTGTCACTGCTTAGGGCTACATCAATCGGAAACAGAACATAGAGATAGAACTTGAAGCTACTTAATTGTGTCAAGTTTCAAGAAGGTAGCACACACCGTGTTTGATGTAGAGTTCCAAATACATCTATCAATATAGGAGAAAACAGAGTGAAACCTAAAACTTCAAACTGTTACTGGAAACGAAAGCTGCAACATTGAAGAACGAAATTTGGGGAACAAAGGGGGCTCAGTGTACTGATCATTACCTGAAAGTATCACCCAGTTTGGGTGAAAAAATATTTGCTGAGATTTCTGGAGATTCGTGATTTTTGGAAGCTTGGCAACCCCTTTCAATGAAAGTGTTTCTCGTCTGTCACTGCTTAGGGCTACACCAATAGGAAACAACATGTAGAGATAGAACTTGAAACTACTTAATTGTGTCAAGTTTCAAGAAGCTAGCACAAACCATGCTTGATTTAGAGTTCCAAATACATCTATCCATATAGGAGAAAACACAGTGAAACACCAAAATTCAAACTGATATTGGAAACGAACGCTTCAACATAGAAGATCGAAATTTGGGGAACCAAGTGGGCTCAGTGTACTGATCATTACCTGAAAGAACCATCCATTTGGGTGAAAAAATATTTGCTGAGATTTCTGGAGATTCGTGATTTTTGGAAGCTTGGCAACCCCTTTCAATGAAAGTGTTTCTCGCCTGTCACTGCTTAGGGCTACATCAATAGGAAACAGAACATAGAGATAGAACTTGAAACTACTTAATTGTGTCAAGTTTCAAGAAGGTAGCACAAACCGTGTTTGATTCAGAGTTCCAAATACATCTATCAATATAGGAGAAAACAGAGTGAAACCTAAAAGTTCAAACTGTTACTGGAAACGAAAGCTGCAACATTGAAGAACGAAATTTGGGGAACCAAGTGGGCTTAGTGTACTGATCATTACCTGAAAGTATCATCCAGTTTGGGTGAAAAAATGTTTCCTGAGATTTCTGGAGATTCGTAATTTTTGGACGCTTGGCAACCCCTTTCAATGAAAGTGTTTCTCGCCTGTCACTGCTTAGGGCTACATCAATCGGAAACAGAACATAGAGATAGAACTTGAAACTACTTAATTGTGTCACGTTTCAAGAAGCTAACACAAACCGTGTTTGATTTAGAGTTCCAAATACATCTATCAATATAGGAGAAAACAGAGTGAAACCTAAATATTCAAACTGTTACTGGAAACGAAAGCTTCAACATTGAAGAACGAAATTTGGGGACAAAGTGGGCTCAGTGTACTGATCATTACCTGAAAGTATCACCCAGTTTGGGTGTAAAAATATTTGCTGAGATGTCTGGAGATTCGTAATTTTTGGAAGCTTGGCAACCCCTTTCAATGAAAGTGTTTCTCGCCTGTCACTGTTTAGGGCTACACCAATAGGAAACAAAACATAGAGATAGAACTTGAAACTACTTAATTGTGTCAAGTTTCAAGAAGCTAGCACAAACCGTGCTTGATTTAGAGTTCCAAATACATCTATCAATATAGGAGAAAACAGAGTGAAACCTAAAAATTCAAACTGTTATTTGAACCAAAACTTCAACATTGAAGAACGAAATTTGGGGAACAAAGTGGGCTCAGTGTACTGATCATTACCTGAAAGTATCACCCAGTTTGGGTGTAAAAATTTTGCTGAGATTTCTGGAGATTCGTAATTTTTGGAAGGTTGGCAACCCCTTTCAATGAAAGTGTTTCTCGCCTGTCACTGTTTAGGGCTACATCAATAGGAAACAGAACATAGAGTTAGAACTTGAAACTACTTAATTGTGTCAAGTTTCAAGAGGCTAGCACAAACCGTGCTTGATTTAGAGTTCCAAATACATCTATCAATATAGGAGAAAACAGAGTGAAACGCCAAAATTCAAACTGTTACTGGAAACGAACGCTTCAACATAGAAGAATGAAATTTGGGGAACCAAGTGGGCTTAGTGTACTGATTATTACCTGAAAGTATCATCCAGTTTGGGTGAAAAAATATTTGCTGAGATTTCTGGAGATTCGTGGTTTTTGGAAGCTTGGCAACCCCTTTCAATGAAAGTGTTTCTCGTCTGTCACTGCTTAGGGCTACACCAATAGGAAACAAAATATAGAGACAGAACTTGAAACTACTTAATTGTGTCAAGTTTCAAGAAGCTAGCACAAACCGTGCTTGATTTAGAGTTCCAAATACATCTATCAATATAGGAGAAAACAGAGTGAAACCTAAAAATTCAAACTGTTATTGGAACCAAAACTTCAACATTGAAGAACGAAATTTGGGGAACAAAGTGGGCTCAGTGTACTGATCATTACCTGAAAGTATCACCCAGTTTGGGTGTAAAAATATTTGCTGAGATTTCTGGAGATTCGTAATTTTTGGAAGCTTGGCAACCCCTTTCAATGAAAGTGTTTCTCGCCTGTCACTGCTTAGGGCTACATCAATCGGAAACAGAACATAGAGTTATAACTTGAAACTACTTAATTGTGTCAAATTTCAAGAGGCTAGCACAAACCGTGCTTGATTTAGAGTTCCAAATACATCTATCAATGTAGGAGAAAACAGAGTGAAACGCCAAAGTTCAAACTGTTACTGGAAACGAACGCTTCAACATAGAAGAATGAAATTTGGGGAACCAAGTGGGCTTAGTGTACTGATTATTACCTGAAAGTATCATCCAGTTTGGATGAAAAAATATTTGCTGAGATTTATGGAGATTCGTGATTTTTGGAAGCTTGGCAACCCCTTTCAATGCAAGTGTTTCTCGTCTGTCACTGCTTAGGGCTACACCAATAGGAAACAAAATATAGAGATAGAACTTGAAACTACTTAATTGTGTCAAGTTTCAAGAAGCTAGCACAAACCATGTTTGATTTAGAGTTCCAAATACATCTATCAATATAGGAGAAAACAGAGTGAAACGCCAAAATTCAAACTGTTACTGGAAATGAACGCTTCAACATAGAAGAACGAAATCTGGGGAACCAAGTGGGCTTAGTGTACTGATCATTACCTGAAAGTATCATCCAGTTTGGGTGAAAAAATGTTTCCTGAGATTTCTGGAGATTCGTAATTTTTGGACGCTTGGCAACCCCTTTCAATGAAAGTGTTTCTCGCCTGTCACTGCTTAGGGCTACATCAATCGGAAACAGAACATAGAGATAGAACTTGAAACTACTTAATTGTGTCACGTTTCAAGAAGCTAACACAAACCGTGTTTGATTTAGAGTTCCAAATACATCTATCAATATAGGAGAAAACAGAGTGAAACCTAAAAATTCAAACTGTTACTGGAAACGAAAGCTTCAACATTGAAGAACGAAATTTGGGGACAAAGTGGGCTCAGTGTACTGATCATTACCTGAAAGTATCACCCAGTTTGGGTGTAAAAATATTTGCTGAGATGTCTGGAGATTCGTAATTTTTGGAAGATTGGCAACCCCTTTCAATGAAAGTGTTTCTCGCCTGTCACTGTTTAGGGCTACACCAATAGGAAACAAAACATAGAGATAGAACTAGAAACTACTTAATTGTGTCAAGTTTCAAGAAGCTAGCACAAACCGTGCTTGATTTAGAGTTCCAAATACATCTATCAATATAGGAGAAAACAGAGTGAAACCTAAAAATTCAAACTGTTATTTGAACCAAAACTTCAACATTGAAGAACGAAATTTGGGGAACAAAGTGGGCTCAGTGTACTGATCATTACCTGAAAGTATCACCCAGTTTGGGTGAAAAAATATTTGCTGAGATTTCTGGAGATTCGTGATTTTTGGAAGCTTGGCAACCCCTTTCAATGCAAGTGTTTCTCGCCTGTCACTGCTTAGGGCTACATCAATAGGAAACAGAACATAGAGACACAACTTGAAACTACTTAATTGTGTCAAGTTTCAAGAGGCTAGCACAAACCGTGCTTGATTTAGAGTTCCAAATACATCTATCAATATAGGAGAAAACAGAGTGAAACGCCAAAGTTCAAACTGTTACTGGAAACGAACGCTTCAACATAGAAGAATGAAATTTGGGGAACCAAGTGGGCTTAGTGTACTGATTATTACCTGAAAGTATCATCCAGTTTGGATGAAAAAATATTTGCTGAGATTTCTGGAGATTCGTGATTTTTGGAAGCTTGGCAACCCCTTTCAATGCAAGTGTTTCTCGTCTGTCACTGCTTAGGGCTACACCAATAGGAAACAAAATATAGAGATAGAACTTGAAACTACTTAATTGTGTCAAGTTTCAAGAAGCTAGCAAAAACCATGTTTGATTTAGAGTTCCAAATACATCTATCAATATAGGAGAAAACAGAGTGAAACGCCAAAATTCAAACTGTTACTGGAAATGAATGCTTCAACATAGAAGAACGAAATCTGGGGAACCAAGTGGGCTTAGTGTACTGATCATTACCTGAAAGTATCATCCAGTTTGGGTGAAAATATGTTTCCTGAGATTTCTGGAGATTCGTAATTTTTGGAAGCTTGGCTACCCCTTTCAATGAAAGTGTTTCTCGTCTGTCACTGCTTAGGGATACACCAATAGGATACAACATGTAGAGATAGAACTTGAAACTAGTTAATTGTGTCAAGTTTCAAGAAGCTAACACAAACCGTGTTTGATTTAGAGTTCCAAATACATCTATCAATATAGGAGAAAACAGAGTGAAACCTAAAAATTCAAACTGTTACTGGAAACGAAAGCTTCAACATTGAAGAACGAAATTTGGGGAACAAAGTGGGCTCAGTGTACTGATCATTACCTGAAAGTATCACCCAGTTTGGGTGAAAAAATATTTGCTGAGATTTCTGGAGATTCGTGATTTTTGGACGCTTGGCAACCCCTTTCAATGAAAGTGTTTCTCGCCTGTCACTGCTTAGGGCTACATCAATCGGAAACAGAACATAGAGATCTTGAAATTACTTAACTGTGTCAAGTTTCAAGAAGCTAGCACAAACAGTGTTTGATTTAGATTTCCAAATACATCTATCAATATAGGAGAAAACAGAGTGAATCCTAAAAATTCCAACTGTTACTGGAAACGAAAGCTGCAAGATTGAAGAACGAAATTTGGGGAACAAAGTGGGCTCAGTGTACTGATCATTACCTGAAAGTATCACCCAGTTTCGGTGAAAAAATATTTGCTGAGATTTCTGGAGATTCGTAATTTTTGGAAGCTTGGCAACCCCTTTCAATGAAAGTGTTTCTCGTCTGTCACTGCTTAGGGCTACATCAATAGGAAACAGAACATAGAGACACAACTTCAAACTAATTAATTGTGTCAAGTTTCAAAAAGCTAGCACAAACCGTGCTTGATTTAGAGTTCCAAATACATCTATCAATATAGGAGAAAACAGAGTGAAACGCCAAAATTCAAACTGTTACTGGAAACGAACGCTTCAACATAGAAGAACGAAATTTGGGGAACCAAGTGGGCTTAGTGTTCTGATCATTACCTGAAAGTATCATCCAGTTTGGGAGAAAAAATGTTTGCTGAGATTACTGGAGATTCGTAATTGTTGGACGCTTGGCAACCACTTTCAATGAAAGTGTTTCTCGCCTGTAACTGCTTAGGGCTACTTCAATAGGAAACAGAACATAGAGTTAGAACTTGAAACTACTTAATTGTGTCAAGTTTCAAGAAGCTAGCACAAACCATGTTTGATGTAGAGTTCCAAATACATCTATCCATATAGGAGAAAACAGAGTGAAACACCAAAATTCAAACTGATATTGGAAACGAACGCTTCAACATAGAAGATCGAAATTTGGGGAACCAAGTGGGCTCAGTGTACTGATCATTACCTGAAAGAACCATCCAGTTTGGGTGAAAAAATATTTGCTGAGATTTCTGGAGATTCGTAATTTTTGGAAGCTTGGCAACCCCTTTCAATGAAAGTATTTCTCGCCTGTCACTGCTTAGGGCTACATCAATAGGAAAAAAAAATAGAGATAGAACTTGAAACTACTTAATTGTGTCAAGTTTCAAGAAGCTAGCACAAACCGTGTTTGATTTAGAGTTCCAAATACATCTATCAATATAGGAGAAAACAGAGTGAAACCTAAAAATTCAAACTGTTACTGGAAACGAAAGCTTCAACATTGAAGAACGAAATTTGGGGAACAAAGTGGGCTCAGTGTACTGATCATTACCTGAAAGTATCACCCAGTTTGGGTGAAAAAATATTTGCTGAGATTTCTGGAGATTCGTAATTTTTGGAAGCTTGGCAACCCCTTTCAATGAAAGTGTTTCTCGCCTGTCACTGCTTAGGGCTACATCAATAGGAAACAGAACATAGAGATAGAACTTGAAACTAATTAATTGTGTCAAGTTTCAAGAAGGTAGCACAAACCGTGCTTGATTTAGAGTTCCAAATACATCTATCAATATAGGAGAAAACAGAGTGAAACCTAAAAATTCAAACTGTTATTGGAACCAAAACTTCAACATTGAAGAACGAAATTTGGGGAACAAAGTGGGCTCAGTGTACTGATCATTACCTGAAAGTATCACCCAGTTTGGGTGTAAAAATATTTGCTGAGATTTCTGGAGATTCGTAATTTTTGGAAGCTTGGCAACCCCTTTCAATGAAAGTGTTTCTCGTCTGTCACTGCTTAGGGCTACACCAATAGGAAACAAAATATAGAGTTAGAACTTGAAACTACTTAATTGTGTCAAGTTTCAAGAGGCTAGCACAAACCGTGCTTGATTTAGAGTTCCAAATACATCTATCAATATAGGAGAAAACAGAGTGAAACGCCAAAATTCAAACTGTTACTGGAAACGAACGCTTCAACATAGAAGAACGAAATCTGGGGAACCAAGTGGGCTTAGTGTACTGATCATTACCTGAAAGTATCATCCAGTTTGGGTGAAAAAATATTTGGTGAGATTTCTGGAGATTCGTAATTTTTGGACGCTTGGCAACCCCTTTCAATGAAAGTGTTTCTCGCCTGTCACTGCTTAGGGCTACATCAATCGGAAACAGAACATAGAGATAGAACTTGAAACTACTTAACTGTGTCAAGTTTCAAGAAGCTAACACAAACCGTGTTTGATTTAGAGTTCCAAATACATCTATCAATATAGGAGAAAACAGAGTGAAACCTAAAAATTCAAACTGTTACTGGAAACGAAAGCTTCAACATTGAAGAACGAAATTTGGGGAACAAAGTGTGCTCAGTGTACTGATCATTACCTGAAAGTATCACCCAGTTTGGGTGTAAAAATATTTGCTGAGATTTCTGGAGATTCGTAATTTTTGGAAGCTTGGCAACCCCTTTCAATGAAAGTGTTTCTCGTCTGTCACTGCTTAGGGTTACACCAATAGGAAACAAAACATAGAGATAGAACTTGAAACTACTTAATTGTGTCAAGTTTCAAAAAGCTAGCACAAACCGTGCTTGATTTAGAATTCCAAATACATCTATCAATATAGGAGAAAACAGAGTGAAACGCTAAAATTCAAACTGTTACTGGAAACGAACACTTCAACATAGAAGAATGAAATTCGGGGAACCAAGTGGGCTTAGTGTACTGATCATAACCTGAAAGTATCATCCAGTTAGGGTGAAAAAATATTTGCTGAGATTTCTGGAGATTCGTGATTTTTGGACGCTTGGCAACCCCTTTCAATGAAAGTGTTTCTCGCCTGTCACTGCTTAGGGCTACATCAATCGGAAACAGAACATAGAGATATAACTTGAAACTACTTAATTGTGTCAAGTTTCAAGAAGCTAGCACAAACAGTGTTTGATTTAGAGTTCCAAATACATCTATCTATATAGGAGAAAACAGAGTGAATCCTAAAAATTCCAACTGTTACTGGAAACGAAAGCTGCAACATTGAAGAACGAAATTTGGGGAACAAAGTGGGCTCAGTGTACTGATCATTACCTGAAAGTATCACCCAGTTTGGGTGTAAAAATATTTGCTGAAATTTCTGGAGATTCGTAATTTTTGGAAGCTTGGCAACCCCTTTCAATGAAAGTGTTTCTCGCCTGTCAATGCTTAGGGCTACATAAATAGGAAACAGAACATAGAGACACAACTTGAAACTAATTAATTGTGTCAAGTTTCAAAAAGCTAGCACAAACCGTGCTTGATTTAGAGTTCCAAATACATCTATCAATATAGGACAATACAGAGTGAAACGCCAAAATTAAAACGGTTACTGGAAACGAACGCTTCAACATAGAAGAACGAAATTTGGGGAACCAAGTGGGCTTAGTGTACTTATCATTACCTGAAAGTATCATCCAGTTTGGGTGAAAAAATGTTTGCTGAGATTTCTGGAGATTCGTAATTGTTGGACCATTGGTAACCCCTTTCAATGAAAGTGTTTCTCGCCTGTAACTGCTTAGGGCTACATCAATCGGAAACAGAACATAGAGTTAGAACTTGAAACTACTTAATTGTGTCAAGTTTCAAGAAGCTAGCACAAACCGTGTTTGATTTAGAGTTCCAAATACATCTATCAATATAGGAGAAAACAGAGTGAAACCTAAAAATTCAAACTGTTACTGGAAACGAAAGCTTCAACATTGAAGAACGAAATTTGGGGAACAAAGTGGGCTCAGTGTACTGATCATTACCTGAAAGTATCACCCAGTTTGGGTGAAAAAATATTTGCTGAGATTTCTGGAGATTCGTGATTTTTGGAAGCTTGGCAACTCCTTTCAATGAAAGTGTTTCTCGCCTGTCACTGCTTAGGGCTACATCAATCGGAAACAGAACATAGAGATAGAACTTGAAACTACTTAATTGTGTCAAGTTTCAAGAAGGTAGCACAAACCGTGTTTGATTTAGAGTTCCAAATACATCTATCAATATAGGAGAAAACAGAGTGAAACCTAAAAGTTCAAACTGTTACTGGAAACGAAAGCTGCAACATTGAAGAACGAAATTTAGGGAACAAAGTGGGCTCAGTGTACTGATCATTACCTGAAAGTATCACTCAGTTTGGGTGTAAAAATATTTGCTGAGATTTCTGGAGATTCGTAATTTTTGGAAGCTTGGCAACCCCTTTCAATGAAAGTGTTTCTCGCCTGTCACTGCTTAGGGCTACATCAATAGGAAACAGAACATAGAGATAGAACTTGAAACTAATTAATTGTGTCAAGTTTCAAGAAGGTAGCACAAACCGTGCTTGATTTAGAGTTCCAAATACATCTATCAATATAGGAGAAAACAGAGTGAAACGCCAAAATTCAAACTGTTACTGGAAACGGACGCTTCAACATAGAAGAACGAAATCAGGGGAACCAAGTGGGCTTAGTGTACTGATCATTACCTGAAAGTATCATCCAGTTTGGGTGAAAAAATGTTTCCTGAGATTTCTGGAGATTCCTAATTTTTGGACGCTTGGTAACCCCTTTCAATGAAAGTGTTTCTCGCCTGTCACTGCTTAGGGCTACATCAATCGGAAACAGAACATAGAGATAGAACTTGAAACTACTTAATTGTGTCAAGTTTCAAGAAGCTAACACAAACCGTGTTTGATTTAGAGTTCCAAATACATCTATCAATATAGGAGAAAACAGAGTGAAACCTAAAAATTCAAACTGTTACTGGAAACGAAAGCTTCAACATTGAAGAATGAAATTTGGGGAACAAAGTGGGCTCAGTGTACTGATCATTACCTGAAAGTATCACCCAGTTTGGGTGTAAAAATATTTGCTGAGATTTCTGGAGATTCGTAATTTTTGGAAGTTTGGCAACCCCTTTCAATGAAAGTGTTTCTCGCCTGTCACTGCTTAGGGCTACATCAATACGAAACAGAACATAGAGACACAACTTGAAACTAATTAATTGTGTCAAGTTTCAAAAACCTAGCACAAACCGTGCTTGATTTAGAGTTCCAAATACATCTATCAATATAGGACAAAACAGAGTGAAACGCCAAAATTAAAACTGTTACTGGAAACTAACGCTTCAACATAGAAGAACGAAATTTGGGGAACCAAGTGGGCTTAGTGTACTGATCATTACCTGAAAGTATCATCCAGTTTGGGTGAAAAAATGTTTGCTGAGATTTCTGGAGATTCGTAATTGTTGGACGCTTGGCAACCCCTTTCAATGAAAGTGTTTCTCGCCTGTAACTGCTTAGGGCTACATCAATAGGAAACAGAACATAGAGTTAGAACTTGAAACTACTTAATTGTGTCAAGTTTCAAGAAGCTAGCACAAACCGTGTTTGATTTAGAGTTCCAAATACATCTATCCATATAGGAGAAAACAGAGTGAAACACCAAAATTCAAACTGATATTGGAAACGAACGCTTCAACATAGAAGATCGAAATTTGAGGAACCAAGTGGGCTCAGTGTACTGATCATTATCTGAAAGAACCATCCAGTTTGGGTGAAAAAATATTTGCTGAGATTTCTGGAGATTCGTAATTTTTGGAAGCTTGGCAACCCCTTTCAATGAAAGTGTTTCTCGCCTGTCACTGCTTAGGGCTACATCAATAGGAAAAAAAAAATAGAGATAGAACTTGAAACTACTTAATTGTGTCAAGTTTCAAGAAGCTAGCACAAACCGTGTTTGATTTAGAGTTCCAAATACATCTATCAATATAGGAGAAAACAGAGTGAAACCTAAAACTTCAAACTGTTACTGGAAACGAAAGCTTCAACATTGAAGAATGAAATTTGGGGAAAAAAGTGGGCTCAGTGTACTGATCATTACCTGAAAGTATCACCCAGTTTGGGTGTAAAAATATTTGCTGAGATTTCTGGAGATTCGTAATTTTTGGAAGCTTGGCAACCCCTTTCAATGAAAGTGTTTCTCGCATGTCACTGCTTAGGGCTACATCAATAGGAAACAGAACATAGAGTTAGAACTTGAAACTACTTAATTGTGTCAAGTTTCAAGAGGCTAGCACAAACCGTGCTTGATTTAGAGTTCCAAATACATCTATCAATATAGGAGAAAACAGAGTGAAACGCCAAAATTCAAACTGTTACTGGAAACGAACGCTTCAACATAGAAGAATGAAATTTGGGGAACCAAGTGGGCTTAGTGTACTGATTATTACCTGAAAGTATCATCCAGTTTGGGTGAAAAAATATTTGCTGAGATTTCTGGAGATTCGTGATTTTTGGAAGCTTGGCAACCCCTTTCAATGAAAGTGTTTCTCGTCTGTCACTGCTTAGGGCTACACCAATAGGAAACAAAATATAGAGATAGAACTTGAAACTACTTAATTGTGTCAAGTTTCAAGAAGCTAGCACAAACCATGTTTGATTTAGAGTTCCAAATACATCTATCAATATAGGAGAAAACAGAGTGAAACGCCAAAATTCAAACTGTTACTGGAAACGAACGCTAAAACATAGAAGAACGAAATCTGGGGAACCAAGTGGGCTTAGTGTACTGATCATTACCTGAAAGTATCATCCAGTTTGGGTGAAAAAATGTTTCCTGAGATTTCTGGAGATTCGTAATTTTTGGACGCTTGGCAACCCCTTTCAATGAAAGTGTTTCTCGCCTGTCACTGCTTAGGGCTACATCAATCGGAAACAGAACATAGAGATAGAACTTGAAACTACTTAATTGCGTCAAGTTTCAAGAAGCTAACACAAACCGTGTTTCATTTAGAGTTCCAAATACATCTATCAATATAGGAGAAAACAGAGTGACCTAAAAATTCAAACTGTTACTGGAAACGAAAGCTTCAACATTGAAGAACGAAATTTGGGGAACAAAGTGGGCTCAGTGTACTGATCATTACCTGAAAGTATCACCCAGTTTGGGTGTAAAAATATTTGCTGAGATTTCTGGAGATTCGTAATTTTTGGAAGCTTGGCAACCCCTTTCAATGAAAGTGTTTCTCGTCTGTCACTGCTTAGGGCTACACCAATAGGAAACAACATGTAGAGATAGAACTTGAAACTCCTTAATTGTGTCAAGTTTCAAGAAGCTAGCACAAACCGTGCCTCATTTAGAGTTCCAAATACATCTATCAATATAGGAGAAAACAGAGTGAAACCTAAAAATTCAAACTGTTATTGGAACCAAAACTTCAACATTGAAGAACGAAATTTGGGAAACAAAGTGGGCTCAGTGTACTGATCATTACCTGAAAGTATCACCCAGTTTGGGTGTAAAAATATTTGCTGAGATTTCTGGAGATTCATAATTTTTGGAAGCTTGGCAACCCCTTTCAATGAAAGTGTTTCTCGCCTGTCACTGCTTAGGGCTACATCAATCGGAAACAGAACATAGAGTTAGAACTTGAAACTACTTAATTGTGTCAAGTTTCAAGAGGCTAGCACAAACCGTGCTTGATTTAGAGTTCCAAATACATCTATCAATATAGGAGAAAACAGAGTGAAACGCCAAAGTTCAAACTGTTACTGGAAACGAACGCGTCAACATAGAAGAATGAAATTTGGGGAACCAAGTGGGCTTAGTGTACTGATTATTACCTGAAAGTATCATCCAGTTTGGATGAAAAAATATTTGCTGAGATTTCTGGAGATTCGTGATTTTTGGAAGCTTGGCAACCCCTTTCAATGCAAGTGTTTCTCGTCTGTCACTGCTTAGGGCTACACCAATAGGAAACAAAATATAGAGATAGAACTTGAAACTACTTAATTGTGTCAAGTTTCAAGAGGCTAGCACAAACCGTGCTTGATTTAGAGTTCCAAATACATCTATCAATATAGGAGAAAACAGAGTGAAACGCCAAAATTCAAACTGTTACTGGAAAGGAACGCTTCAACATAGAAGAACGAAATCTGGGAAACCAAGTGGGCTTAGTGTACTGATCATTACCTGAAAGTATCATCCAGTTTGGGTGAAAAAATGTTTCCTGAGATTTCTGGAGATTCGTAATTTTTGGACGCTTGGCAACCCCTTTCAATGAAAGTGTTTCTCGCCTGTCACTGCTTAGGACTACATCAATCAGAAACAGAACATAGAGATAGAACTTGAAACTACTTAATTGTGTCACGTTTCAAGAAGCTAACACAAACCGTGTTTGATTTAGAGTTCCAAATACATCTATCAATATAGGAGAAAACAGAGTGAAACCTAAAAATTCAAACTGTTACTGGAAACGAAAGCTTCAACATTGAAGAACGAAATTTGGGGACAAAGTGGGCTCAGTGTACTGATCATTACCTGAAAGTATCACCCAGTTTGGGTGTAAAAATATTTGCTGAGATTTCTGGAGATTCGTAATTTTTGGAAGCTTGGCAACCCCTTTCAATGAAAGTGTTTCTCGCCTGTCACTGTTTAGGGCTACACCAATAGGAAACAAAACATAGAGATAGAACTTGAAACTACTTAATTGTGTCAAGTTTCAAGAAGCTAGCACAAACCGTGCTTGATTTAGAGTTCCAAATACATCTATCAATATAGGAGAAAACAGAGTGAAACCTAAAAATTCAAACTGTTATTTGAACCAAAACTTCAACATTGAAGAACGAAATTTGGGGAACAAAGTGGGCTCAGTGTACTGATCATTACCTGAAAGTATCACCCAGTTTGGGTGTAAAAATTTTGCTGAGATTTCTGGAGATTTGTAATTTTTGGAAGCTTGGCAACCCCTTTCAATGAAAGTGTTTCTCGCATGTCACTGCTTAGGGCTACATCAATAGGAAACAGAACATAGAGTTAGAACTTGAAACTACTTAATTGTGTCAAGTTTCAAGAGGCTAGCACAAACCGTGCTTGATTTAGAGTTCCAAATACATCTATCAATATAGGAGAAAACAGAGTGAAACGCCAAAGTACAAACTGTTACTGGAAACGAACGCTTCAACATAGAAGAATGAAATTTGGGGAACCAAGTGGGCTTAGTGTACTGATTATTACCTGAAAGTATCATCCAGTTTGGATGAAAAAATATTTGCTGAGATTTCTGGAGATTCGTGATTTTTGGAAGCTTGGCAACCCCTTTCAATGCAAGTGTTTCTCGTCTGTCACTGCTTAGGGCTACACCAATAGGAAACAAAATATAGAGATAGAACTTGAAACTACTTAATTGTGTCAAGTTTCAAGAAGCTAGCACAAACCATGTTTGATTTAGAGTTCCAAATACATCTATCAATATAGGAGAAAACAGAGTGAAACGCCAAAATTCAAACTGTTACTGGAAAGGAACGCTTCAACATAGAAGAACGAAATCTGGGAAACCAAGTGGGCTTAGTGTACTGATCATTACCTGAAAGTATCATCCAGTTTGGGTGAAAAAATGTTTCCTGAGATTTCTGGAGATTCGTAATTTTTGGACGCTTGGCAACCCCTTTCAATGAAAGTGTTTCTCGCCTGTCACTGCTTAGGACTACATCAATCAGAAACAGAACATAGAGATAGAACTTGAAACTACTTAATTGTGTCACGTTTCAAGAAGCTAACACAAACCGTGTTTGATTTAGAGTTCCAAATACATCTATCAATATAGGAGAAAACAGAGTGAAACCTAAAAATTCAAACTGTTACTGGAAACGAAAGCTTCAACATTGAAGAACGAAATTTGGGGACAAAGTGGGCTCAGTGTACTGATCATTACCTGAAAGTATCACCCAGTTTGGGTGTAAAAATATTTGCTGAGATTTCTGGAGATTCGTAATTTTTGGAAGCTTGGCAACCCCTTTCAATGAAAGTGTTTCTCGCCTGTCACTGTTTAGGGCTACACCAATAGGAAACAAAACATAGAGATAGAACTTGAAACTACTTAATTGTGTCAAGTTTCAAGAAGCTAGCACAAACCGTGCTTGATTTAGAGTTCCAAATACATCTATCAATATAGGAGAAAACAGAGTGAAACCTAAAAATTCAAACTGTTATTTGAACCAAAACTTCAACATTGAAGAACGAAATTTGGGGAACAAAGTGGGCTCAGTGTACTGATCATTACCTGAAAGTATCACCCAGTTTGGGTGTAAAAATTTTGCTGAGATTTCTGGAGATTCGTAATTTTTGGAAGCTTGGCAACCCCTTTCAATGAAAGTGTTTCTCGCATGTCACTGCTTAGGGCTACATCAATAGGAAACAGAACATAGAGTTAGAACTTGAAACTACTTAATTGTGTCAAGTTTCAAGAGGCTAGCACAAACCGTGCTTGATTTAGAGTTCCAAATACATCTATCAATATAGGAGAAAACAGAGTGAAACGCCAAAATTCAAACTGTTACTGGAAACGAACGCTTCAACATAGAAGAATGAAATTTGGGGAACCAAGTGGGCTTAGTGTACTGATTATTACCTGAAAGTATCATCCAGTTTGGGCGAAAAAATATTTGCTGAGATTTCTGGAGATTCGTGGTTTTTGGAAGCTTGGCAACCCCTTTCAATGCAAGTGTTTCTCGTCTGTCACTGCTTAGGGCTACACCAATAGGAAACAAAATATAGAGATAGAACTTGAAACTACTTAATTGTGTCAAGTTTCAAGAAGCTAGCACAAACCGTGCTTGATTTAGAGTTCCAAATACATCTATCAATATAGGAGAAAACAGAGTGAAACGCCAAAATTCAAACTGTTACTGGAAACGAACGCTTCAACATAGAAGAACGAAATTTGGGGAACCAAGTGGGCTTAGTGTACTGATCATTACCTGAAAGTATCATCCAGTTTGGGTGAAAAAATGTTTCCTGAGATTTCTGGAGATTCGTAATTTTTGGAAGCTTGGCTACCCCTTTCAATGAAAGTGTTTCTCGTCTGTCACTGCTTAGGGATACACCAATAGGAAACAACATGTAGAGATAGAACTTGAAACTAGTTAATTGTGTCAAGTTTCAAGAAGCTAGCACAAACCGTGCTTGATTTAGAGTTCCAAATACATCTATCAATATAGGAGAAAACAGAGTGAATCCTAAAAATTTAAACTGTTATTGGAACCAAAACTTCAACAATGAAGAACGAAATTTGGGGAACAAAGTGGGCTCAGTGTACTGATCATTACCTGAAAGAACCATCCAGTTTGGGTGAAAAAATATTTGCTGAGATTTCTGGAGATTCGTAATTTTTGGAAGCTTGGCAACCCCTTTCAATGAAAGTATTTTTCGCCTGTCACTGCTTAGGGCTACATCAATAGGAAAAAAAAATAGAGATAGAACTTGAAACTACTTAATTGTGTCAAGTTTCAAGAAGCTAGCACAAACCGTGTTTGATTTAGAGTTCCAAATACATCTATCAATATAGGAGAAAACAGAGTGAAACCTAAAAATTCAAACTGTTTCTGGAAACGAAAGCTTCAACATTGAAGAACGAAATTTGGGGAACAAAGTGGGCTCAGTGTACTGATCATTACCTGAAAGTATCACCCAGTTTGGGTGTAAAAATATTTGCTGAGATTTCTGGAGATTCGTAATTTTTGGAAGCTTGGCAACACCTTTCAATGAAAGTGTTTCTCGTCTGTCACTGCTTAGGGCTACACCAATAGGAAACAAAACATAGAGATAGAACTTGAAACTACTTAATTGTGTCAAGTTTCAAAAAGCTAGCACAAACCGTGCTTGATTTAGAGTTCCAAATACATCTATCAATATAGGACAAAACAGAGTGAAACGCTAAAATTCAAACTGTTACTGGAAACGAACACTTCAACATAGAAGAATGAAATTTGGGGAACCAAGTGGGCTTAGTGTACTGATCATTACCTGAAAGTATCATCCAGTTAGGGTGAAAAAATATTTGCTGAGATTTCTGGAGATTCGTGATTTTTGGACGCTTGGCAACCCCTTTCAATGAAAGTGTTTCTCGCCTGTCACTGCTTAGGGCTACATCAATCGGAAACAGAACATAGAGATAGAACTTGAAACTACTTAATTGTGTCAAGTTTCAAGAAGCTAGCACAAACAGTGTTTGATATAGAGTTCCAAATACATCTATCAATATAGGAGAAAACAGAGTGAATCCTAAAAATTCCAACTGTTACTGGAAACGAAAGCTGCAACATTGAAGAACGAAATTTGGGGAACAAAGTGGGCTCAGTGTACTGATCATTACCTGAAAGTATCACCCAGTTTGGGTGTAAAAATATTTGCTGAAATTTCTGGAGATTCTTAATTTTTGGAAGCTTGGCAACCCCTTTCAATGAAAGTGTTTCTCGCCTGTCAATGCTTAGGGCTACATAAATAGGAAACAGAACATAGAGACACAACTTGAAACTAATTAATTGTGTCAAGTTTCAAAAAGCTAGCACAAACCGTGCTTGATTTAGAGTTCCAAATACATCTATCAATATAGGACAAAACAGAGTGAAACGCCAAAATTCAAACTGTTACTGGAAACGAACGCTTCAACATAGAAGAACGAAATTTGCGGAACCAAGTGGGCTTAGTGTACTGATCATTACCTGAAAGTATCAACCAGTTTGGGTGAAAAAATGTTTGCTGAGATTTCTGGAGATTCGTAATTGTTGGACGCTTGGCAACCCCTTTCAATGAAAGTGTTTCTCGCCTGTAACTGCTTAGGGCTACATCAATAGGAAACAGAACATAGAGTTAGAACTTGAAACTACTTAATTGTGTCAAGTTTCAAGAAGCTAGCACAAACCGTGTTTGATTTAGAGTTCCAAATACATCTATCCATATAGGAGAAAACAGAGTGAAACACCAAAATTCAAACTGATATTGGAAACGAACGCTTCAACATAGAAGATCGAAATTTGGGGAACCAAGTGGGCTCAGTGTACTGATCACTATCTGAAAGAACCATCCAGTTTGGGTGAAAAAATATTTGCTGAGATTTCTGGAGATTCGTAATTTTTGGAAGCTTGGCAACCCCTTTCAATGAAAGTGTTTCTCGCCTGTCACTGCTTAGGGCTACATCAATAGGAAAAAAAAATAGAGATAGAACTTGAAACTACTTAATTGTGTCAAGTTTCAAGAAGCTAGCACAAACCGTGTTTGATTTAGAGTTCCAAATACATCTATCAATATAGGAGAAAACAGAGTGAATCCTAAAAATTCAAACTGTTACTGGAAACGAAAGCTTCAACATTGAAGAATGAAATGTGGGGAAAAAAGTGGGCTCAGTGTACTGATCATTACCTGAAAGTATCACCCAGTTTGGGTGTAAAAATATTTGCTGAGATTTCTGGAGATTCGTAATTTTTGGAAGCTTGGCAACCCCTTTCAATGAAAGTGTTTCTCGTCTGTCACTGCTTAGGGCTACACCAATAGGAAACAACATGTAGAGATAGAACTTGAAACTCCTTAATTGTGTCAAGTTTCAAGAAGCTAGCACAAACCGTGCTTGATTTAGAGTTCCAAATACATCTATCAATATAGGAGAAAACAGAGTGAAACCTAAAAATTCAAACTGTTATTGGAACCAAAACTTCAACATTGAAGAACGAAATTTGGGAAACAAAGTGGGCTGAGTGTACTGATCATTACCTGAAAGTATCACCCAGTTTGGGTGTAAAAATATTTGCTGAGATTTCTGGAGATTCGTAATTTTTGGAAGCTTGGCAACCCCTTTCAATGAAAGTGTTTCTCGCCTGTCACTGCTTAGGGCTACATCAATCAGAAACAGAACATAGAGTTAGAACTTGAAACTACTTAATTGTGTCAAGTTTCAAGAGGCTAGCACAAACCGTGCTTGATTTAGAGTACCAAATACATCTATCAATATAGGAGAAAACAGAGTGAAACGCCAAAGTTCAAACTGTTACTGGAAACGAACGCTTCAACATAGAAGAATGAAATTTGGGGAACCAAGTGGGCTTAGTGTACTGATTATTACCTGAAAGTATCATCCAGTTTGGATGAAAAAATATTTGCTGAGATTTCTGGAGATTCGTGATTTTTGGAAGCTTGGCAACCCCTTTCAATGCAAGTGTTTCTCGTCTGTCACTGCTTAGGGCTACACCAATAGGAAACAAAATATAGAGATAGAACTTGAAACTACTTAACTGTGTCAAGTTTCAAGAAGCTAGCACAAACCATGTTTGATTTAGAGTTCCAAATACATCTATCAATATAGGAGAAAACAGAGTGAAACGCCAAAATTCAAACTGTTACTGGAAACGAACGCTAAAACATAGAAGAACGAAATCTGGGGAACCAAGTGGGCTTAGTGTACTGATCATTACCTGAAAGTATCATCCAGTTTGGGTGAAAAAATGTTTCCTGAGATTTCTGGAGATTCCTAATTTTTGGACGCTTGGCAATCTCTTTCAATGAAAGTGTTTCTCGCCTGTCACTGCTTAGGGCTACATCAATCGGAAACAGAACATAGAGATAGAACTTGAAACTACTTAATTGTGTCAAGTTTCAAGAAGCTAGCACAAACCGTGTTTGATTTAGAGTTCCAAATACATCTATCAATATAGGAGAAAACAGAGTGAATCCTAAAAATTCAAACTGTTACTGGAAACGAAAGCTTCAACATTGAAGAATGAAATGTGGGGAAAAAAGTGGGCTCAGTGTACTGATCATTACCTGAAAGTATCACCCAGTTTGGGTGTAAAAATATTTGCTGAGATTTCTGGAGATTCGTAATTTTTGGAAGTTTGGCAACACCTTTCAATGAAAGTGTTTCTCGCCTGTCACTGCTTAGGGCTACATCAATACGAAACAGAACATAGAGACACAACTTGAAACTAATTAATTGTGTCAAGTTTCAAAAAGCTAGCACAAACCGTGCTTGATTTAGAGTTCCAAATACATCTATCAATATAGGACAAAACAGAGTGAAACGCCAAAATTAAAACTGTTACTGTAAACGAACGCTTCAACATAGAAGAACGAAATTTGGGGAACCAAGTGGGCTTAGTGTACTGATCATTACCTGAAAGTATCATCCAGTTTGGGTGAAAAAATGTTTGCTGAGATTTCTGGAGATTCGTAATTGTTGGACGCTTGGCAACCCCTTTCAATGAAAGTGTTTCTCGCCTGTAACTGCTTAGGGCTACATCAATAGGAAACAGAACATAGAGTTAGAACTTGAAACTACTTAATTGTGTCAAGTTTCAAGAAGCTAGCACAAACCGTGTTTGATTTAGAGTTCCAAATACATCTATCCATATAGGAGAAAACAGAGTGAAACACCAAAATTCAAACTGATATTGGAAACGAACGCTTCAACATAGAAGATCGAAATTTGGGGAACCAAGTGGGCTCAGTGTACTGATCATTATCTGAAAGAACCATCCAGTTTGGGTGAAAAAATATTTGCTGAGATTTCTGGAGATTCGTAATTTTTGGAAGCTTGGCAACCCCTTTCAATGAAAGTGTTTCTCGCCTGTCACTGCTTAGGGCTACATCAATAGGAAAAAAAAATAGAGATAGAACTTGAAACTACTTAATTGTGTCAAGTTTCAAGAAGCTAGCACAAACCGTGTTTGATTTAGAGTTCCAAATACATCTATCAATATAGGAGAAAACAGAGTGAAACCTAAAAATTCAAACTGTTACTGGAAACGAAAGCTTCAACATTGAAGAATGAAATTTGGGGAAAAAAGTGGGCTCAGTGTACTGATCATTACCTGAAAGTATCACCCAGTTTGGGTGTAAAAATATTTGCTGAGATTTCTGGAGATTCGTAATTTTTGGAAGCTTGGCATCCCCTTTCAATGAAAGTGTTTCTCGCATGTCACTGCTTAGGGCTACATCAATAGGAAACAGAACATAGAGTTAGAACTTGAAACTACTTAATTGTGTCAAGTTTCAAGAGGCTAGCACAAACCGTGCTTGATTTAGAGTTCCAAATACATCTATCAATATAGGAGAAAACAGAGTGAAACGCCAAAATTCAAACTGTTACTGGAAACGACCGCTTCAACATAGAAGAATGAAATTTGGGGAACCAAGTGGGCTTAGTGTACTGATTATTACCTGAAAGTATCATCCAGTTTGGGTGAAAAAATATTTGCTGAGATTTCTGGAGATTCGTGATTTTTGGAAGCTTGGCAACCCCTTTCAATGCAAGTGTTTCTCGTCTGTCACTGCTTAGGGCTACACCAATAGGAAACAAAATATAGAGATAGAACTTGAAACTACTTAATTGTGTCAAGTTTCAAGAAGCTAGCACAAACCATGTTTGATTTAGAGTTCCAAATACATCTATCAATATAGGAGAAAACAGAGTGAAACGCCAAAATTCAAACTGTTACTGGAAACGAACGCTAAAACATAGAAGAACGAAATCTGGGGAACCAAGTGGGCTTAGTGTACTGATCATTACCTGAAAGTATCATCCAGTTTGGGTGAAAAAATGTTTCCTGAGATTTCTGGAGATTCGTAATTTTTGGACGCTTGGCAACCCCTTTCAATGAAAGTGTTTCTCGCCTGTCACTGCTTAGGGCTACATCAATCGGAAACAGAACATAGAGATAGAACTTGAAACTAGTTAATTGTGTCAAGTTTCAAGAAGCTAACACAAACCGTGTTTGATTTAGAGTTCCAAATACATCTATCAATATAGGAGAAAACAGAGTGACCTAAAAATTCAAACTGTTACTGGAAACGAAAGCTTCAACATTGAAGAACGAAATTTGGGGAACAAAGTGGGCTCAGTGTACTGATCAATACCTGAAAGTATCACCCAGTTTGGGTGTAAAAATATTTGCTGAGATTTCTGGAGATTCGTAATTTTTGGAAGCTTGGCAACCCCTTTCAATGAAAGTGTTTCTCGTCTGTCACTGCTTAGGGCTACACCAATAGGAAACAACATGTAGAGATAGAACTTGAAACTCCTTAATTGTGTCAAGTTTCAAGAAGCTAGCACAAACCGTGCTTGATTTAGAGTTCCAAATACATCTATCAATATAGGAGAAAACAGAGTGAAACCTAAAAATTCAAACTGTTATTGGAACCAAAACTTCAACATTGAAGAACGAAATTTGGGAAACAAAGTGGGCTCAGTGTACTGATCATTACCTGAAAGTATCACCCAGTTTGGGTGTAAAAATATTTGCTGAGATTTCTGGAGATTCGTAATTTTTGGAAGCTTGGCAACCCCTTTCAATGAAAGTGTTTCTCGCCTGTCACTGCTTAGGGCTACATCAATCGGAAACAGAACATAGAGTTAGAACTTGAAACTACTTAATTGTGTCAAGTTTCAAGAGGCTAGCACAAACCGTGCTTGATTTAGAGTTCCAAATACATCTATCAATATAGGAGAAAACAGAGTGAAACGCCAAAGTTCAAACTGTTAGTGGAAACGAACGCTTCAACATAGAAGAATGAAATTTGGGGAACCAAGTGGGCTTAGTGTACTGATTATTACCTGAAAGTATCATCCAGTTTGGATGAAAAAATATTTGCTGAGATTTCTGGAGATTCGTGATTTTTGGAAGCTTGGCAACCCCTTTCAATGCAAGTGTTTCTCGTCTGTCACTGCTTAGGGCTACACCAATAGGAAACAAAATATAGAGATAGAACTTGAAACTACTTAATTGTGTCAAGTTTCAAGAAGCTAGCACAAACCATGTTTGATTTAGAGTTCCAAATACATCTATCAATATAGGAGAAAACAGAGTGAAACGCCAAAATTCAAACTGTTACTGGAAACGAACGCTAAAACATAGAAGAACGAAATCTGGGGAACCAAGTGGGCTTAGTGTACTGATCATTACCTGAAAGTATCATCCAGTTTGGGTGAAAAAATGTTTCCTGAGATTTCTGGAGATTCGTAATTTTTGGACGCTTGGCAACCCCTTTCAATGAAAGTGTTTCTCGCCTGTCACTGCTTAGGGCTACATCAATCGGAAACAGAACATAGAGATAGAACTTGAAACTCCTTAATTGTGTCAAGTTTCAAGAAGCTAGCACAAACCGTGCTTGATTTAGAGTTCCAAATACATCTATCAATATAGGAGAAAACAGAGTGAAACCTAAAAATTCAAACTGTTATTGGAACCAAAACTTCAACATTGAAGAACGAAATTTGGGAAACAAAGTGGGCTCAGTGTACTGATCATTACCTGAAAGTATCACCCAGTTTGGGTGTAAAAATATTTGCTGAGATTTCTGGAGATTCGTAATTTTTGGAAGCTTGGCAACCCCTTTCAATGAAAGTGTTTCTCGCCTGTCACTGCTTAGGGCTACATCAATAGGAAACAGAACATAGAGTTAGAACTTGAAACTACTTAATTGTGTCAAGTTTCAAGAGGCTAGCACAAACCGTGCTTGATTTAGAGTTCCAAATACATCTATCAATATAGGAGAAAACAGAGTGAAACGCCAAAGTTCAAACTGTTACTGGAAACGAACGCTTCAACATAGAAGAATGAAATTTGGGGAACCAAGTGGGCTTAGTGTACTGATTATTACCTGAAAGTATCATCCAGTTTGGGTGAAAAAATATTTGCTGAGATTTCTGGAGATTCGTGATTTTTGGAAGCTTGGCAACCCCTTTCAATGCAAGTGTTTCTCGTCTGTCACTGCTTAGGGCTACACCAATAGGAAACAAAATATAGAGATAGAACTTGAAACTACTTAATTGTGTCAAGTTTCAAGAAGCTAGCACAAACCATGTTTGATTTAGAGTTCCAAATACATCTATCAATATAGGAGAAAACAGAGTGAAACGCCAAAATTCAAACTGTTACTGGAAACGAACGCTTCAACATAGAAGAACGAAATCTGGGGAACCAAGTGGGCTTAGTGTACTGATCATTACCTGAAAGTATCGCCCAGTTTGGGTGAAAAAATATTTGCTGATATTTCTGGAGATTCGTGATTTTTGGACGCTTGGCAACCCCTTTCAATGAAAGTGTTTCTCGCCTGTCACTGCTTAGGGCTACATCAATCGGAAACAGAACAGAGAGATAGAACTTGAAACTACTTAATTGTGTCAAGTTTCAAGAAGCTAGCACAAACAGTGTTTGATATAGAGTTCCAAATACATCTATCAATATAGGAGAAAACAGAGTGAAACGCCAAAATTCAAACTGTTACTGGAAACGAACGCTTCAACATAGAAGAACGAAATTTGGGGAACAAAGTGGGCTTAGTGTACTGATCATTACCTGAAAGTATCATCCAGTTTGGGTGAAAAAATGTTTCCTGAGATTTCTGGAGATTCGTAATTTTTGGACGCTTGGCAACCCCTTTCAATGAAAGTGTTTCTCGCCTGTCACTGCTTAGGGCTACATCAATAGGAAACAGAACATAGAGTTAGAACTTGAAACTACTTAATTGTGTCAAGTTTCAAGAGGCTAGCACAAACCGTGCTTGATTTAGAGTTCCAAATACATCTATCAATATAGGAGAAAACAGAGTGAAACGCCAAAGTTCAAACTGTTACTGGAAACGAACGCTTCAACATAGAAGAATGAAATTTGGGGAACCAAGTGGGCTTAGTGTACTGATTATTACCTGAAAGTATCATCCAGTTTGGGTGAAAAAATATTTGCTGAGATTTCTGGAGATTCGTGATTTTTGGAAGCTTGGCAACCCCTTTCAATGCAAGTGTTTCTCGTCTGTCAGTGCTTAGGGCTACACCAATAGGAAACAAAATATAGAGATAGAACTTGAAACTACTTAATTGTGTCAAGTTTCAAGAAGCTAGCACAAACCATGTTTGATTTAGAGTTCCAAATACATCTATCAATATAGGAGAAAACAGAGTGAAACGCCAAAATTCAAACTGTTACTGGAAACGAACGCTTCAACATAGAAGAACGAAATCTGGGGAACCAAGTGGGCTTAGTGTACTGATCATTACCTGAAAGTATCGCCCAGTTTGGGTGAAAAAATATTTGCTGATATTTCTGGAGATTCGTGATTTTTGGACGCTTGGCAACCCCTTTCAATGAAAGTGTTTCTCGCCTGTCACTGCTTAGGGCTACATCAATCGGAAACAGAACAGAGAGATAGAACTTGAAACTACTTAATTGTGTCAAGTTTCAAGAAACTAGCACAAACAGTGTTTGATATAGAGTTCCAAATACATCTATCAATATAGGAGAAAACAGAGTGAAACGCCAAAATTCAAACTGTTACTGGAAACGAACCCTTCAACATAGAAGAACGAAATTTGGGGAACAAAGTGGGCTTAGTGTACTGATCATTACCTGAAAGTATCATCCAGTTTGGGTGAAAAAATGTTTCCTGAGATTTCTGGAGATTCGTAATTTTTGGACGCTTGGCAACCCCTTTCAATGAAAGTGTTTCTCGCCTGTCACTGCTTAGGGCTACATCAATCGGAAACAGAACATAGAGATAGAACTTGAAACTACTTAATTGTGTCAAGTTTCAAGAAGCTAACACAAACCGTGTTTGATTTAGAGTTCCAAATACATCTATCAATATAGGAGAAAACAGAGTGAAACCTAAAAATTCAAACTGTTACTGGAAACGAAAGCTTCAACATTGAAGAACGAAATTTGGGGAACAAAGTGGGCTCAGTGTACTGATCATTACCTGAAAGTATCACCCAGTTTGGGTGTAAAAATATTTGCTGAGATTTCTGGAGATTCGTAATTTTTGGAAGCTTGGCAACCCCTTTCAATGAAAGTGTTTCTCGTCTGTCACTGCTTAGGGCTACACCAATAGGAAACAACATGTAGAGATAGAACTTGAAACTAGTTAATTGTGTCAAGTTTCAAGAAGCTAGCACAAACCGTGCTTGATTTAGAGTTCCAAATACATCTATCAATATAGGAGAAAACAGAGTGAATCCTAAAAATTCAAACTGTTATTGGAACCAAAACTTCAACAATGAAGAACGAAATTTGGGGAACAAAGTGGGCTCAGTGTACTGATCATTACCTGAAAGTATCACCCAGTTTGGGTGTAAAAATATTTGCTGAGATTTCTGGAGATTCGTAATTTTTGGACGCTTGGCAACCCCTTTCAATGAAAGTGTTTTTCGCCTGTCACTGATTAGGGCTACATCAATAGGAAACAGAACATAGAGTTAGAACTTGAAACTACTTAATTGTGTCAAGTTTCCAGAAGCTAGCACAAACCGTGTTTGATGTAGAGTTCCAAATACATCTATCCATATAGGAGAAAACAGAGTGAAACACCAAAATTCTAACTGATATTGGAAACGAACGCTTCAACATAGAAGATCGAAATTTGGGGAACCAAGTGGGCTCAGTGTACTGATCATTACCTGAAAGAACCATCCAGTTTGGGTGAAAAAATATTTGCTGAGATTTCTGGAGATTCGTAATTTTTGGAAGCTTGGCAACCCCTTTCAATGAAAGTATTTCTCGCCTGTCACTGCTTAGCGCTACATCAATAGGAAAAAAAAATAGAGATAGAACTTGAAACTACATAATTGTGTCAAGTTTCAAGAAGCTAGCACAAACCGTGTTTGATTTAGAGTTCCAAATACAACTATCAATATAGGAGAAAACAGAGTGAAACCTAAAAATTCAAACTGTTTCTGGAAACGAAAGCTTCAACATTGAAGAACGAAATTTGGGGAACAAAGTGGGCTCAGTGTACTGATCATTACCTGAAAGTATCACCCAGTTTGGGTGAAAAAATATTTGCTGAGATTTCTGGAGATTCGTGATTTTTGGAAGCTTGGCAACCCTTTTCAATGAAAGTGTTTCTCGCCTGTCACTGCTTAGGGCTACATCAATAGGAAACAGAACATAGAGATAGAACTTGAAACTAATTAATTGTGTCAAGTTTCAAGAAGGTAGCACAAACCGTGCTTGATTTAGAGTTCCAAATACATCTATCAATATAGGAGAAAACAGAGTGAAACCTAAAAATTCAAACTGTTATTGGAACCAAAACTTCAACATTGAAGAACGAAATTTGGGGAACAAAGTGGGCTCAGTGTACTGATCATTACCTGAAAGTATCACCCAGTTTGGGTGTAAAAATATTTGCTGAGATTATTGGAGATTCGTAATTTTTGGAAGCTTGGCTACCCCTTTCAATGAAAGTGTTTCTCGTCTGTCACTGCTTAGGGCTACACCAATAGGAAACAACATGTAGAGATAGAACTTGAAACTAGTTAATTGTGTCAAGTTTCAAGAAGCTAGCACAAACCGTGCTTGATTTAGAGTTCCAAATACATCTATCAATATAGGAGAAAACAGAGTGAATCCTAAAAATTCAAACTGTTATTGGAACCAAAACTTCAACAATGAAGAACGAAATTTGGGGAACAAAGTGGGCTCAGTGTACTGATCATTACCTGAAAGTATCACCCAGTTTGGGTGTAAAAATATTTGCTGAGATTTCTGGAGATTCGTAATTTTTGGACGCTTGGCAACCCCTTTCAATGAAAGTGTTTCTCGCCTGTCACTGATTAGGGCTACATCAATAGGAAACAGAACATAGAGTTAGAACTTGAAACTACTTAATTGTGTCAAGTTTCCAGAAGCTAGCACAAACCGTGTTTGATGTAGAGTTCCAAATACATCTATCCATATAGGAGAAAACAGAGTGAAACACCAAAATTCAAACTGATATTGGAAACGAACGCTTCAACATAGAAGATCGAAATTTGGGGAACCAAGTGGGCTCAGTGTACTGATCATTACCTGAAAGAACCATCCAGTTTGGGTGAAAAAATATTTGCTGAGATTTCTGGAGATTCGTAATTTTTGGAAGCTTGGCAACCCCTTTCAATGAAAGTATTTCTCGCCTGTCACTGCTTAGGGCTACATCAATAGGAAAAAAAAATAGAGATAGAACTTGAAACTACATAATTGTGTCAAGTTTCAAGAAGCTAGCACAAACCGTGTTTGATTTAGAGTTCCAAATACATCTATCAATATAGGAGAAAACAGAGTGAAACCTAAAAATTCAAACTGTTTCTGGAAACGAAAGCTTCAACATTGAAGAACGAAATTTGGGGAACAAAGTGGGCTCAGTGTACTGATCATTACCTGAAAGTATCACCCAGTTTGGGTGAAAAAATATTTGCTGAGATTTCTGGAGATTCGTGATTTTTGGAAGCTTGGCAACCCTTTTCAATGAAAGTGTTTCTCGCCTGTCACTGCTTAGGGCTACATCAATAGGAAACAGAACATAGAGATAGAACTTGAAACTAATTAATTGTGTCAAGTTTCAAGAAGGTAGCACAAACCGTGCTTGATTTAGAGTTCCAAATACATCTATCAATATAGGAGAAAACAGAGTGAAACCTAAAAATTCAAACTGTTATTGGAATCAAAACTTCAACATTGAAGAACGAAATTTGGGGAACAAAGTGGGCTCAGTGTACTGATCATTACCTGAAAGTATCACCCAGTTTGGGTGTAAAAATATTTGCTGAGATTTCTGGAGATTCGTAATTTTTGGAAGCTTGGCAACCCCTTTCAATGAAAGTGTTTCTCGCCTGTCACTGCTTAGGGCTACATCAATAGGAAACAGAACATAGAGTTAGAACTTGAAACTACTTAATTGTGTCAAGTTTCATGAAGCTAGCACAAACCGTGTTTGATTTAGAGTTCCAAATACATCTATCAATATAGGAGAAAACAGAGTGAAACCTAAAAATTCAAACTGTTACTGGAAACGAAAGCTTCAACATTGAAGAATGAAATGTGGGGAAAAAAGTGGGCACAGTGTACTGATCATTACCTGAAAGTATCACCCAGTTTGGGTGAAAAAATATTTGCTGAGATTTCTGGAGATTCATGATTTTTGGAAGCTTGGCAACCCCTTTCAATGAAAGTGTTTCTCGCCTGTCACTGCTTAGGGCTACAACAATCGGAAACAGAACATAGAGATAGAACTTGAAACTACTTAATTGTGTCAAGTTTCAAGAAGGTAGCACAAACCGTGTTTGATTTAGAGTTCCAAATACATCTATCAATATAGGAGAAAACAGAGTGAAACCTAAAAGTTCAAACTGTTACTGGAAACGAAAGCTGCAACATTGAAGAACGAAATTTAGGGAACAAAGTGGGCTCAGTGTACTGATCATTACCTGAAAGTGTCACCCAGTTTGTGTGTAAAAATATTTGCTGAGATTTCTGGAGATTCGTGATTTTTAGAAGCTTGGCAACCCCTTTCAATGAAAGTGTTTCTCGTCTGTCACTGCTTAGGGCTACACCAATAAGAAACAAAATATAGAGATAGAACTTGAAACTGCTTAATTGTGTCAAGTTTCAAGAAGCTAGCACAAACCATGTTTGATTTAGAGTTCCAAATACATCTATCAATATAGGAGAAAACAGAGTGAAACGCCAAAATTCAAACTGTTACTGGAAACGAACGCTTCAACATAGAAGAACGAAATCTGGAGAACCAAGTGGGCTTAGTGTACTGATCATTACCTGAAAGTATCACCCAGTTTGGGTGAAAAAATATTTGCTGAGATTTCTGGAGATTCGTAATTTTTGGAAGCTTGGCAACCCCTTTCAATGAAAGTGTTTCTCGCCTGTCACTGCTTAGGGCTACATCAATAGGAAACAGAACATAGAGACACAACTTGAAACTAATTAATTGTGTCAAGTTTCAAAAAGCTAGCACAAACCGTGCTTGATTTAGAGTTCCAAATACATCTATCAATATAGAAGAAAACAGAGTGAAACCTAAAAATTCAAACTGTTACTGGAAACGAAAGCTTCAACATTGAAGAACGAAATTTGGGGAACAAAGTGGGCTCAGTGCACTGATCATTACCAGAAAGTATCACCCAGTTTGGGTGAAAAAATATTTGCTGAGATTTCTGGAGATTCGTGATTTTGGAAGCTTGGCAACCCCTTTCAATGAAAGTGTTTCTCGTCTGTCACTGCTTAGGGCTACACCAATAGGAAACAAAATATAGAGATAGAACTTGATACTGCTTAATTGTGTCAAGTTTCAAGAAGCTAGCACAAACCATGTTTGATTTAGAGTTCCAAATACATCTATCAATATAGGAGAAAACAGAGTGAAACGCCAAAATTCAAACTGTTACTGGAAACGAACGCTTCAACATAGAAGAACGAAATCTGGGGAACCAAGTGGGCTTAGTGTACTGATCATTACCTGAAAGTATCATCCACTTTGGGTGAAAAAATATTTCCTGAGATTTCTGGAGATTCGTAATTTTTGGACGCTTGGCAACCCCTTTCAATGAAAGTGTTTCTTGCCTGTCACTGCTTAGGGCTACATCAATCGGAAACAGAACATAGAGATAGAACTTGAAACTACTTAATTGTGTCAAGTTTCAAGAAGCTAACACAAACCGTGTTTGATTTAGAGTTCCAAATACATCTATCAATATAGAAGAAAACAGAGTGAAACCTAAAAATTCAAACTGTTACTGGAAACGAAAGCTTCAACATTGAAGAACGAAATTTGGGGAACAAAGTGGGCTCAGTGTACTGATCATTACCTGAAAGTATCACCCAGTTTGGGTGAAAAAATATTTGCTGAGATTTCTGGAGATTCGTGATTTTTGGAAGCTTGGCAACCCCTTTCAATGAAAGTGTTTCTCGTCTTCACTGCTTAGGGCTACACCAATATTAAACAAAACATAGAGATAGAACTTGAAACTACTTAATTGTGTGAAGTTTCAAAAAGCTAGCACAAACCGTGCTTGATTTAGAGTTCCAAATACCTCTATCAATATAGGAGAAAACAGAGTGAAACCTAAAAATTCAAACTGTTACTGGAAACGAACACTTCAACATAGAAGAATGAAATTTGGGGAACCAAGTGGGCTTAGTGTACTGATCATTACCTGAAAGTATCATCCAGATTGGGTGAAAAAATATTTGCTGAGATTTCTGGAGATTCGTGATTTTTGGAAGCTTGGCAACCCCTTTGAATGAAAGTGTTTCTCGCCTGTCACTGCTTAGGGCTAAATCGATAGTTAAAAGAACATAGAGACAGAACTTGAAACTAATTAATTGTGTCAAGTTTCAAAAAGCTAGCACAAACCGTGCTTGATTTAGAGTTCCAAATACATCTATCAATATAGGACAAAACAGAGTGAAACGCCAAAATTCAAACTGTTACTGGAAACGAACGCTTCAACATAGAAGAACGACATTGGGGAACCAAGTGGGCTCAGTGTAGTGATCATTACCTGAAAGAACCATCCAGTTTGGGTGAAAAAATATTTGCTGAGATTTCTGGAGATTCGTAATTTTTGGAAGCTTGGCAACCCCTTTCAATGAAAGTGTTTCTCGCCTGTCACTGCTTAGGGCTACATCAATAGGAAAAAAAAATAGAGATAGAACTTGAAACTACTTAATTGTGTCAAGTTTCAAGAAGCTAGCACAAACCGTGTTTGATTTAGAGTTCCAAATACATCTATCAATATAGGAGAAAACAGAGTGAAACCTAAAAATTCATACTGTTACTGGAAACGAAATCTTCAACATTGAAGAACGAAATTTGGGGAACAAAGTGGGCTCAGTGTACTGATCATTACCTGAAAGTATCACCCAGTTTGGGTGAAAAAATATTTGCTGAGATTTCTGGAGATTCGTGATTTTTGGAAGCTTGGCAACCCCTTTCAATGAAAGTGTTTCTCGCCTGTCACTGCTTAGGGCTACATCAATCGGAAACAGAACATAGAGATAGAACTTGAAACTACTTAATTGTGTCAAGTTTCAAGAAGCTAACACAAACCGTGTTTGATTTAGAGTTCCAAATACATCTATCAATAGAGGAGAAAACAGAGTGAATCCTAAAAATTCCAACTGTTACTGGAAACGAAAGCTTCAACATTGAAGAACGAAATTTGGGGAACAAAGTGGGCTCAGTGTACTGATCATTACCTGAAAGTATCACCCAGTTTGGGTGTAAAAATATTTGCTGAGATTTCTGGAGATTCGTAATTTTTGGAAGCTTGGCAACCCCTTTCAATGAAAGTGTTTCTCGTCTGTCACTGCTTAGGGCTACACCAATAGGAAACAAAACATAGAGATAGAACTTGAAACTACTTAATTGTGTCAAGTTTCAAAAAGCTAGCACAAACCGTGCTTGATTTAGAGTTCCAAATACATCTATCAATATAGGAGAAAACAGAGTGAAACGCCAAAATTCAAACTGTTACTGGAAACGAACACTTCAACATAGAAGAATGAAATTTGGGGAACCAAGTGGGCTTAGTGTACTGATCATTACCTGAAAGTATCATCCAGTTTTGGTAAAAAAATATTTGCTGAGATTTCTGGAGATTCGTGATTTTTGGAAGCTTGGCAACCCCTTTCAATGAAAGTGTTTCTCGCCTGTCACTGCTTAGGACTACATCAATAGGAAACAGAACATAGAGATAGAACTTGAAACTACTTAATTGTGTCAAGTTTCAAGAAGGTAGCACAAACCGTGTTTGATTTAGTGTTCCAAATACATCTATCAATATAGGAGAAAACAGAGTGAATCCTAAAAATTCCAACTGTTACTGGAAACGAAAGATGCAACATTGAAGAAGGAAATTTGGGGAACAAAGTGGGCTCAGTGTACTGATCATTACCTGAAAATATCACCCAGTTTGGGTGTAAAAATATTTGCTGAGATTTCTGGAGATTCGTAATTTGTGGAATCTTGGCAACCCCTTTCAATGAAAGTGTTTCTCGCCTGTCACTGCTTAGGGCTAAATCAATAGGAAACAGAACATAGAGACAGAACTTGAAACTAATTAATTGTGTCAAGTTTCAAAAAGCTAGCACATACCGTGCTTGATTTAGAGTTCCAAATACATCTATCAATATAGGACAAAACAGAGTGAAACGCCAAAATTCAAACTGTTACTGGAAACGAACGCTTCAACATAGAAGAACGAAATTTGGGGAACCAAGTGGGCTCAGTGTACTGATCATTACCTGAAAGAACCATCCAGTTTGAGTGAAAAAATATTTGCTGAGATTTCTGGAGATTTTGATTTTTGGAAGCTTGGCAACCCCTTTCAATGAAAGTGTTTCTTGCCTGTCACTGCTTAGGGCTACATCAATAGGAAACAGAACATAGAGATAGAACTTGAAACTACTTAATTGTGTCAAGTTTCAAGAAGGTAGCACAAACCGTGTTTGATTTAGAGTTCCAAATACATCTATCAATATAGGAGAAAACAGAGTGAAACCTAAAATTTCAAACTGTTACTGGAAACGAAAGCTGCAACATTGAAGAACGAAATTTAGGGAACAAAGTGGGCTCAGTGTACTGATCATTACCTGAAAGTATCACCCAGTTTGGGTGTAAAAATATTTGCTGAGATTTCTGGAGATTCGTAATTTTTGGAAGCTTGGCAACCCCTTTCAATGAAAGTGTTTCTCGCCTGTCATTGCTTAGGGCTACATCAATAGGAAACAGAACATAGAGATAGAACTTGAAACTAATTAATTGTGTCAAGTTTCAAGAAGCTAGCACAAACAGTGTTTGATTTAGAGTTCCAAATACATCTATCAATATAGGAGAAAACAGAGTGAATCCTAAAAATTCCAACTGTTACTGAAAACGAAAGCTGCAACATTGAAGAAGGAAATTTGGGGAACAAAGTGGGCTCAGTGTACTGATCATTACCTGAAAGTATCACCCAGTTTGGGTGTAAAAATATTTGCTGAGATTTCTGGAGATTCATAATTTTTGGAAGCTTGGCAACCACTTTCAATGAAAGTGTTTCTCGCCTGTCTCTGCTTAGGGCTAAATCAATAGGAAACAGAACATAGAGACAGAACTTGAAACTAATTAATTGTGTCAAGTTTCAAAAAGCTAGCACAAACCGTGCTTGATTTAGAGTTCCAAATACATCTATCAATATAGGAGAAAACAGAGTGAAACCTAAAAATTCAAACTGTTATTGGAACCAAATCTTCAACATTGAAGAACGAAATTTGGGGAACAAAGTGGGCTCAGTGTACTGATCATTACCTGAAAGTATCACCCAGTTTGGGTGAAAAAATATTTGCTGAGATTTCTGGAGATTCGTGATTTTTGGAAGCTTGGCAACCCCTTTCAATGAAAGTGTTTCTCGTCTGTCACTGCTTAGGGCTACACCAATAGGAAACAAAATATAGAGATAGAACTTGAAACTACTTAATTGTGTCAAGTTTCAAAAAGCTAGCACAAACCGTGCTTGATTTAGAGTTCCAAATACATCTATCAATATAGGAGAAAACAGAGTGAAACGCCAAAATTCAAACTGTTACTGGAAACGAACACTTCAACATAGAAGAATGAAATTTGGGGAACCAAGTGGGCTTAGTGTACTGATCATTACCTGAAAGTATCATCCAGTTTGGGTGAAAAAATATTTGCTGAGATTTCTGGAGATTCGTGATTTTTGGAAGCTTGGCAACCCCTTTCAATTAAAGTGTTTCTCGCCTGTCACTGCTTAGGGCTACATCAATAGGAAACAGAACATAGAGATAGAACTTGAAACTAATTAATTGTGTCAAGTTTCAAGAAGCTAGCACAAACAGTGTTTGATTTAGAGTTCCAAATACATCTATCAATATAGGAGAAAACAGAGTGAATCCTAAAAATTCCAATTGTTACTGGAAACGAAAGCTGCAACATTGAAGAAGGAAATTTGGGGAACAAAGTGGGCTCAGTGTACTGATCATTACCTCAAAGTATCACCCAGTTTGGGTGTAAAAATATTTGCTCAGATTTCTGGAGATTCGTAATTTTTGGAAGCTTGGCAACCCTTTCAATGAAAGTGTTTCTCGCCTGTCACTGCTTAGGGCTAAATCAATAGGAAACAGAACATAGAGACAGAACTTGAAACTAATTAATTGTGTCAAGTTTCAAAAAGCTAGCACAAACCGTGCTTGATTTAGAGTTCCAAATACATCTATCAATATAGGACAAAACAGAGTGAAACGCCAAAATTCAAACTGTTACTGGAAACGAACGCTTCAACATAGAAGAACGAAATTTGGGGAACCAAGTGGGCTTAGTGTACTGATCATTACCTGAAAGTATCAACCAGTTTGGGTGAAAAAATGTTTGCTGAGATTTCTGGAGGTTCGTAATTTTTGGACGCTTGGCAACCACTTTCAATGAAAGTGTTTCTCGCCTGTAACTGCTTAGGGCTATATCAATAGGAAACAGAACATAGAATTAGAACTTGAAACTACTTAATTGTGTCAAGTTTCAAGAAGCTAGCACAAACCGTGTTTGATTTAGCGTTCCAAATCCATCTATCCATATAGGAGAAAACACAGTGAAACACTAAAATTCAAAATGATATTGGAAACGAACGCTTCAACATAGAAGATCGAAATTTGGGGAACCAAGTGGGCTCAGTGTACTGATCATTACCTGAAAGAACCATCCAGTTTGGGTGAAAAAATATTTGCTGAGATTTCTGGAGATTCGTAATTTTTGGAAGCTTGGCAACCACTTTCAATGAATGTGTTTCTCGCCTGTCACTGCTTAGGGCTACATCAATAGGAAAAAAAAATAGAGATAGAACTTGAAACTACTTAATTGTGTCAAGTTTCAAGAAGCTAGCACAAACCGTGTTTGATTTAGAGTTCCAAATACATCTATCCATATAGGAGAAAACAGAGTGAAACGCCAAAATTCAAACTGTTACTGGAAACGAACGCTTCAACATAGAAGAACGAAATTTGGGGAACAAAGTGGGCTCAGTATACTGATCATTACCTGAAAGTATCACCCAGTTTGGGTGAAAAAATATTTGCTGAGATTTCTGGAGATTCGTGAATTTTGGAAGCTTGGCAACCCCTTTCAATGAAAGTGTTTCTCGTCTGTCACTGCTTAGGGCTACACCAATAGGAAACAAAATATAGAGATAGAACTTGAAACTACTTAATTGTGTCAAGTTTCAAGAAGCTAGCACAACCCATGTTTGATTTAGAGTTCCAAATACATCTATCAATATAGGAGAAAACAGAGTGAAACGCCAAAATTCAAACTGTTACTGGAAACGAACGCTTCAACATAGAAGAACAAAATCTGGGGAACCAAGTGGGCTTAGTGTACTGATCATTACCTGAAAGTATCATCCAGTTTGGGTGAAAAAATGTATCCTGTGATTTCTGGAGATTCGTAATTTTTGGACGCTTGGCAACCCCTTTCAATGAAAGTGTTTCTCGCCTGTCACTGCTTAGGGCTACATCAATAGGAAACAGAACATAGAGATAGAACTTGAAACTACTTAATTGTGTCAAGTTTCAAGAAGGTAGCACAAACCGTGTTTGATTTAGAGTTCCAAATACATCTATCAATATAGGAGAAAACAGAGTGAATCCTAAAAATTCCAACTGTTACTGGAAACGAAAGCTGCAACATTGAAGAAGGAAATTTGGGGAACAAAGTGGGCTCAGTGTACTGATCATTACCTGAAAATATCACCCAGTTTGGGTGTAAAAATATTTGCTGAGATTTCTGGAGATTCGTAATTTTTGGAAGCTTGGCAACCCCTTTCAATGAAAGTGTTTCTCGCCTGTCACTGCTTAGGGCTAAATCAATAGGAAACAGAACATAGAGACAGAACTTGAAACTAATTAATTGTGTCAAGTTTCAAAAAGCTAGCACATACCGTGCTTGATTTAGAGTTCCAAATACATCTATCAATATAGGACAAAACAGAGTGAAACGCCAAAATTCAAACTGTTACTGGAAACGAACGCTTCAACATAGAAGAACGAAATTTGGGGAACCAAGTGGGCTCAGTGTACTGATCATTACCTGAAAGAACCATCCAGTTTGAGTGAAAAAATATTTGCTGAGATTTCTGGAGATTTTGATTTTTGGAAGCTTGGCAACCCCTTTCAATGAAAGTGTTTCTTGCCTGTCACTGCTTAGGGCTACATCAATAGGAAACAGAACATAGAGATAGAACTTGAAACTACTTAATTGTGTCAAGTTTCAAGAAGGTAGCACAAACCGTGTTTGATTTAGAGTTCCAAATACATCTATCAATATAGGAGAAAACAGAGTGAAACCTAAAAGTTCAAACTGTTACTGGAAACGAAAGCTGCAACATTGAAGAACAAAATTTAGGGAACAAAGTGGGCTCAGTGTACTGATCATTACCTGAAAGTATCACCCAGTTTGGGTGTAAAAATATTTGCTGAGATTTCTGGAGATTCGTAATTTTTGGAAGCTTGGCAACCCCTTTCAATGAAAGTGTTTCTCGCCTGTCACTGCTTAGGGCTACATCAATAGGAAACAGAACATAGAGATAGAACTTGAAACTAATTAATTGTGTCAAGTTTCAAGAAGCTAGCACAAACAGTGTTTGATTTAGAGTTCCAAATATATCTATCAATATAGGAGAAAACAGAGTGAATCCTAAAAATTCCAACTGTTACTGGAAATGAAAGCTGCAACATTGAAGAAGGAAATTTGGGGAACAAAGTGGGCTCAGTGTACTGATCATTACCTGAAAGTATCACCCAGTTTGGGTGTAAAAATATTTGCTGAGATTTCTGGAGATTCATAATTTTTGGAAGCTTGGCAACCCCTTTCAATGAAAGTGTTTCTCGCCTGTCACTGCTTAGGGCTAAATCAATAGGAACAGAACATAGAGACAGAACTTGAAACTAATTATTTGTGTCAAGTTTCAAAAAGCTAGCACAAACCGTGCTTGATTTAGAGTTCCAAATACATCTATCAATATAGGACAAAACAGAGTGAAACGCCAAAATTCAAACTGTTACTGGAAACGAACGCTTCAACATAGAAGAACGAAATTTGGGGACCAAGTGGGCTTAGTGTACTGATCATTACCTGAAAGTATCATCCAGTTTGGGTGAAAAAATGTTTGCTGAGATTTCTGGAGATTCGTAATTTTTGGACGCTTGGCAACCCCTTTCAATGAAAGTGTTTCTCGCCTGTAACTGCTTAGGGCTACATCAAAAGGAAACAGAACATAGAGTTAGAACTTGAAACTACTTAATTGTGTCAAGTTTCAAGAAGCTAGCACAAACCGTGTTTGATTTAGAGTTCCAAATACATCTATCCATATAGGAGAAAACACAGTGAAACACTAAAATTCAAACTGATATTGGAAACGAACGCTTCAACATAGAAGATCGAAATTTGGGGAACCAAGTGGGCTCAGTGTACTGATCATAACGTGAAAGAACCATCCAGTTTGGGTGAAAAAATATTTGCTGAGATTTCTGGAGATTCGTAATTTTTGGAAGCTTGGCAACCCCTTTCAATGAAAGTGTTTCTCGCCTGTCACTGCTTAGGGCTACATCAATAGAAAAAAAAATAGAGATAGAACTTGAAACTACTTAATTGTGTCAAGTTTCAAGAAGCTAGCACAAACCGTGTTTGATTTAGAGTTCCAAATACATCTATCAATATAGGAGAAAACAGAGTAAAACCTAAAAATTCAAACTGTTACTGGAAACGAACGCTTCAACATAGAAGAACGATATCTGGGGAACCAAGTGGGCTTAGTGTACTGATCATTACCTGAAAGTATCATCCAGTTTGGGTGAAAAAATGTTTCCTCAGATTTCTGGAGATTCGTAATTTTTGGACGCTTGGCAACCCCTTTCACTGAAAGTGTTTCTCGCCTGTCACTGCTTAGGGCTACATCAATCGGAAACAGAACATAGAGATAGAACTTGAAACTACTTAATTGTGTCAAGTTTCAAGAAGCTAACACAAACCGTGTTTGATTTAGAGTTCCAAATACATCTACCAATATAGGAGAAAACAGAGTGAAACCTAAAAATTCAAACTGTTACTGGAAACGAAAGCTTCAACATTGAAGAACGAAATTTGGGGAACAAAGTGGGCTCAGTGTACTGATCATTACCTGAAAGAACCATCCAGTTTGGGTGAAAAAATATTTGCTGAGATTTCTGGAGATTCGTAATTTTTGGAAGCTTGGCAACCACTTTCAATGAATGTGTTTCTCGCCTGTCACTGCTTAGGGCTACATCAATAGGAAAAAAAAATAGAGATAGAACTTGAAACTACTTAATTGTGTCAAGTTTCAAGAAGCTAGCACAAACCGTGTTTGATTTAGAGTTCCAAATGCATCTATCCATATAGGAGAAAACACAGTGAAACACCAAAATTCAAACTGATATTGGAAACGAACGCTTCAACATAGAAGATCGAAATTTGGGGAACCAAGTGGGCTCAGTGTACTGATCATTACCTGAAAGAACCATCCAGTTTGGGTGAAAAAATATTTGCTGAGATTTCTGGAGATTCGTAATTTTTGGAAGCTTGGCAACCACTTTCAATGAAAGTGTTTCTCGCCTGTCACTGCTTAGGGCTACATCAATAGGAAAAAAAATAGAGATAGAACTTGAAACTACTTAATTGTGTCAAGTTTCAAGAAGCTAGCACAAACCGTGTTTGATTTAGAGTTCCAAATACATCTATCAATATAGGAGAAAACAGAGTGAAACATAAAAATTCAAACTGTTACTGGAAACGAAAGCTTCAACATTGAAGAACGAAATTTGGGGAACAAAGTGGGCTCAGTATACTGATCATTACCTGAAAGTATCACCCAGTTTGGGTGTAAAAATATTTGCTGAGATTTCTGGAGATTTTGATTTTTGGAAGCTTGGCAACCCCTTTCAATGAAAGTGTTTCTTGCCTGTCACTGCTTAGGGCTACATCAATAGGAAACAGAACATAGAGATAGAACTTGAAACTACTTAATTGTGTCAAGTTTCAAGAAGGTAGCACAAACCGTGTTTGATTTAGAGTTCCAAATACATCTATCAATATAGGAGAAAACAGAGTGAAACCTAAAAGTTCAAACTGTTACTGGAAACGAAAGCTGCAACATTGAAGAACGAAATTTAGGGAACAAAGTGGGCTCAGTGTACTGATCATTACCTGAAAGTATCACCCAGTTTGGGTGTAAAAATATTTGCTGAGATTTCTGGAGATTCGTAATTTTTGGAAGCTTGGCAACCCCTTTCAATGAAAGTGTTTCTCGCCTGTCACTGCTTAGGGCTACATCAATAGGAAACAGAACATAGAGATAGAACTTGAAACTAATTAATTGTGTCAAGTTTCAAGAAGCTAGCACAAACAGTGTTTGATTTAGAGTTCCAAATACATCTATCAATATAGGAGAAAACAGAGTGAATCCTAAAAATTCCAACTGTTACTGGAAATGAAAGCTGCAACATTGAAGAAGGAAATTTGGGGAACAAAGTGGGCTCAGTGTACTGATCATTACCTGAAAGTATCACCCAGTTTGGGTGTAAAAATATTTGCTGAGATTTCTGGAGATTCATAATTTTTGGAAGCTTGGCAACCCCTTTCAATGAAAGTGTTTCTCGCCTGTCACTGCTTAGGGCTAAATCAATAGGAAACAGAACATAGAGACAGAACTTGAAACTAATTAATTGTGTCAAGTTTCAAAAAGCTAGCACAAACCGTGCTTGATTTAGAGTTCCAAATACATCTATCAATATAGGACAAAACAGAGTGAAACGCCATAATTCAAACTGTTACTGGAAACGAACGCTTCAACATAGAAGAACAAAATTTGGGGAACCAAGTGGGCTTAGTGTACTGATCATTACCTGAAAGTATCATCCAGTTTGGGTGAAAAAATGTTTGCTGAGATTTCTGGAGATTCGTAATTTTTGGACGCTTGGCAACCCCTTTCAATGAAAGTGTTTCTCGCCTGTAACTGCTTAGGGCTACATCAATAGGAAACAGAACATAGAGTTAGAACTTGAAACTACTTAACTGTGTCAAGTTTCAAGAAGCTAGCACAAACCGTGTTTGATTTAGAGTTCCAAATACATCTATCCATATAGGAGAAAACACAGTGAAACACTAAAATTCAAACTGATATTGGAAACGAACGCTTCAACATAGAAGATCGAAATTTGGGGAACCAAGTGGGCTCAGTGTACTGATCATAACGTGAAAGAAACATCCAGTTTGGGTGAAAAAATATTTGCTGAGATTTCTGGAGATTCGTAATTTTTGGAAGCTTGGCAAACACTTTCAATGAAAGTGTTTCTCGCCTGTCACTGCTTAGGGCTACATCAATAGGAAAAAAAATATAGATAGAACTTGAAACTACTTAATTGTGTCAAGTTTCAAGAAGGTAGCACAAACCGTGTTTGATTTAGAGTTCCAAATACATCTATCAATATAGGAGAAAACAGAGTAAAACCTAAAAATTCAAACTGTTACTGGAAACGAAAGCTTCAACATTGAAGAACGAAATTTGGGGAACAAAGTGGGCTCAGTATACTGATCATTACCTGAAAGTATCACCCAGTTTGGGTGAAAAAATATTTGCTGAGATTTCTGGAGATTCGTGAATTTTGGAAGCTTGGCAACCCCTTTCAATGAAAGTGTTTCTCGTCTGTCACTGCTTAGGGCTACACCAATAGGAAACAAAATATAGAGATAGAACTTGAAACTACTTAATTGTGTCAAGTTTCAAGAAGCTAGCACAACCCATGTTTGATTTAGAGTTCCAAATACATCTATCAATATAGAAGAAAACAGAGTGAAACGCCAAAATTCAAACTGTTACTGGAAACGAACGCTTCAACATAGAAGAACAAAATCTGGGGAACCAAGTGGGCTTAGTGTACTGATCATTACCTGAAAGTATCATCCAGTTTGGGTGAAAAAATGTTTGCTGAGATTTCTGGAGATTCGTAATTTTTGGACGCTTGGCAACCCCTTTCAATGAAAGTGTTTCTCGCCTGTAACTGCTTAGGGCTACATCAATAGGAAACAGAACATAGAGTTAGAACTTGAAACTACTTAATTGTGTCAAGTTTCAAGAAGCTAGCACAAACCGTGTTTGATTTAGAGTTCCAAATACATCTATCCATATAGGAGAAAACACAGTGAAACACTAAAATTCAAACTGATATTGGAAACGAACGCTTCAACATAGAAGATCGAAATTTGGGGAACCAAGTGGGCTCAGTGTACTGATCGAAACGTGAAAGAACCATCCAGTTTGGGTGAAAAAATATTTGCTGAGATTTCTGGAGATTCGTAATTTTTGGAAGCTTGGCAAACCCTTTCAATGAAAGTGTTTCTCGCCTGTCACTGCTTAGGGCTACATCAATAGGAAAAAAAATAGAGATAGAACTTGAAACTACTTAATTGTGTCAAGTTTCAAGAAGCTAGCACAAACCGTGTTTGATTTAGAGTTCCAAATACATCTATCAATATAGGAGAAAACAGAGTAAAACCTAAAAATTCAAACTGTTACTGGAAACGAAAGCTTCAACATTGAAGAACGAAATTTGGGGAACAAAGTGGGCTCAGTGTACTGATCATTACCTGAAAGTATCACCCAGTATGGGTGTAAAAATATTTGCTGAGATTTCTGGAGATTCGTAATTTTTGGAAGCTTGGCAACCCCTTTCAATGAAAGTGTTTCTCGCCTGTCACTGCTTAGGGCTACATCAATAGGAAACAGAACATAGAGTTAGAACTTGAAACTACTTAATTGTGTCAAGTTTCAAGAGGCTAGCACAAACCGTGCTTGATTTAGAGTTCCAAATACATCTATCAATATAGGAGAAAACAGAGTGAAACGCCAAAATTCAAACGGTTACTGGAAACGAACGCTTTAACATAGAAGAATGAAATTTGGGGAACCAAGTGGGCTTAGTGTACTGATTATTACCTGAAAGTATCATCCAGTTTGGGTGAAAAAATATTTAATGAGATTTCTGGAGATTCGTGATTTTTGGAAGCTTGGCAACCCCTTTCAATGAAAGTGTTTCTCGTCTGTCACTGCTTAGGGCTACACCAATAGGAAACAAAATATAGAGATAGAACTTGAAACTACTTAATTGTGTCAAGTTTCAAAAAGCTAGCACAAACCGTGCTTGATTTAGAGTTCCAAATACATCTATCAATATAGGAGAAAACAGAGTGAAACGCCAAAATTCAAACTGTTACTGGAAACGAACACTTCAACATAGAAAAATGAAATTTGGGGAACCAAGTGGGCTTAGTGTACTGATCATTACCTGAAAGTATCATCCAGTTTGGGTGAAAAAATATTTGCTGAGATTTCTGGAGATTCGTGATTTTTGGAAGCTTGGCAACCCCTTTCAATTAAAGTGTTTCTCGCCTGTCACTGCTTAGGGCTACATCAATAGGAAACAGAACATAGAGATAGAACTTGAAACTAATTAATTGTGTCAAGTTTCAAGAAGCTAGCACAAACAGTGTTTGATTTAGAGTTCCAAATACATCTATCAATATAGGAGAAAACAGAGTGAATCCTAAAAATTCCAATTGTTACTGGAAACGAAAGCTGCAACATTGAAGAAGGAAATTTGGGGAACAAAGTGGGCTCAGTGTACTGATCATTACCTCAAAGTATCACCCAGTTTGGGTGTAAAAATATTTGCTCAGATTTCTGGAGATTCGTAATTTTTGGAAGCTTGGCAACCCTTTCAATGAAAGTGTTTCTCGCCTGTCACTGCTTAGGGCTAAATCAATAGGAAACAGAACATAGAGACAGAACTTGAAACTAATTAATTGTGTCAAGTTTCAAAAAGCTAGCACAAACCGTGCTTGACTTAGAGTTCCAAATACATCTATCAATATAGGACAAAACAGAGTGAAACGCCAAAATTCAAACTGTTACTGGAAACGAACGCTTCAACATAGAAGAACGAAATTTGGGGAACCAAGTGGGCTTAGTGTACTGATCATTACCTGAAAGTATCAACCAGTTTGGGTGAAAAAATGTTTGCTGAGATTTCTGGAGGTTCGTAATTTTTGGACGCTTGGCAACCACTTTCAATGAAAGTGTTTCTCGCCTGTAACTGCTTAGGGCTACATCAATAGGAAACAGAACATAGAATTAGAACTTGAAACTACTTAATTGTGTCAAGTTTCAAGAAGCTAGCACAAACCGTGTTTGATTTAGCGTTCCAAATCCATCTATCCATATAGGAGAAAACACAGTGAAACACTAAAATTCAAAATGATATTGGAAACGAACGCTTCAACATAGAAGATCGAAATTTGGGGAACCAAGTGGGCTCAGTGTACTGATCATTACCTGAAAGAACCATCCAGTTTGGGTGAAAAAATATTTGCTGAGATTTCTGGAGATTCGTAATTTTTGGAAGCTTGGCAACCACTTTCAATGAATGTGTTTCTCGCCTGTCACTGCTTAGGGCTACATCAATAGGAAAAAAAAATAGAGATAGAACTTGAAACTACTTAATTGTGTCAAGTTTCAAGAAGCTAGCACAAACCGTGTTTGATTTAGAGTTCCAAATACATCTATCCATATAGGAGAAAACAGAGTGAAACGCCAAAATTCAAACTGTTACTGGAAACGAACGCTTCAACATAGAAGAACAAAATCTGGGGAACCAAGTGGGCTTAGTGTACTGATCATTACCTGAAAGTATCATCCAGTTTGGGTGAAAAAATGTATCCTGTGATTTCTGGAGATTCGTAATTTTTGGACGCTTGGCAACCCCTTTCAATGAAAGTGTTTCTCGCCTGTCACTGCTTAGGGCTACATCAATAGGAAACAGAACATAGAGATAGAACTTGAAACTACTTAATTGTGTCAAGTTTCAAGAAGGTAGCACAAACCGTGTTTGATTTAGAGTTCCAAATACATCTATCAATATAGGAGAAAACAGAGTGAATCCTAAAAATTCCAACTGTTACTGGAAACGAAAGCTGCAACATTGAAGAAGGAAATTTGGGGAACAAAGTGGGCTCAGTGTACTGATCATTACCTGAAAATATCACCCAGTTTGGGTGTAAAAATATTTGCTGAGATTTCTGGAGATTCGTAATTTTTGGAAGCTTGGCAACCCCTTTCAATGAAAGTGTTTCTCGCCTGTCACTGCTTAGGGCTAAATCAATAGGAAACAGAACATAGAGACAGAACTTGAAACTAATTAATTGTGTCAAGTTTCAAAAAGCTAGCACATACCGTGCTTGATTTAGAGTTCCAAATACATCTATCAATATAGGACAAAACAGAGTGAAACGCCAAAATTCAAACTGTTACTGGAAACGAACGCTTCAACATAGAAGAACGAAATTTGGGGAACCAAGTGGGCTCAGTGTACTGATCATTACCTGAAAGAACCATCCAGTTTGAGTGAAAAAATATTTGCTGAGATTTCTGGAGATTTTGATTTTTGGAAGCTTGGCAACCCCTTTCAATGAAAGTGTTTCTTGCCTGTCACTGCTTAGGGCTACATCAATAGGAAACAGAACATAGAGATAGAACTTGAAACTACTTAATTGTGTCAAGTTTCAAGAAGGTAGCACAAACCGTGTTTGATTTAGAGTTCCAAATACATCTATCAATATAGGAGAAAACAGAGTGAAACCTAAAAGTTCAAACTGTTACTGGAAACGAAAGCTGCAACATTGAAGAACGAAATTTAGGGAACAAAGTGGGCTCAGTGTACTGATCATTACCTGAAAGTATCACCCAGTTTGGGTGTAAAAATATTTGCTGAGATTTCTGGAGATTTGTAATTTTTGGAAGCTTGGCAACCCCTTTCAATGAAAGTGTTTCTCGCCTGTCACTGCTTAGGGCTACATCAATAGGAAACAGAACATAGAGATAGAACTTGAAACTAATTAATTGTGTCAAGTTTCAAGAAGCTAGCACAAACAGTGTTTGATTTAGAGTTCCAAATATATCTATCAATATAGGAGAAAACAGAGTGAATCCTAAAAATTCCAACTGTTACTGGAAATGAAAGCTGCAACATTGAAGAAGGAAATTTGGGGAACAAAGTGGGCTCAGTGTACTGATCATTACCTGAAAGTATCACCCAGTTTGGGTGTAAAAATATTTGCTGAGATTTCTGGAGATTCATAATTTTTGGAAGCTTGGCAACCCCTTTCAATGAAAGTGTTTCTCGCCTGTCACTGCTTAGGGCTAAATCAATAGGAAACAGAACATAGAGACAGAACTTGAAACTAATTATTTGTGTCAAGTTTCAAAAAGCTAGCACAAACCGTGCTTGATTTAGAGTTCCAAATACATCTATCAATATAGGACAAAACAGAGTGAAACGCCAAAATTCAAACTGTTACTGGAAACGAACGCTTCAACATAGAAGAACGAAATTTGGGGACCAAGTGGGCTTAGTGTACTGATCATTACCTGAAAGTATCATCCAGTTTGGGTGAAAAAATGTTTGCTGAGATTTCTGGAGATTCGTAATTTTTGGACGCTTGGCAACCCCTTTCAATGAAAGTGTTTCTCGCCTGTAACTGCTTAGGGCTACATCAAAAGGAAACAGAACATAGAGTTAGAACTTGAAACTACTTAATTGTGTCAAGTTTCAAGAAGCTAGCACAAACCGTGTTTGATTTAGAGTTCCAAATACATCTATCCATATAGGAGAAAACACAGTGAAACACTAAAATTCAAACTGATATTGGAAACGAACGCTTCAACATAGAAGATCGAAATTTGGGGAACCAAGTGGGCTCAGTGTACTGATCATAACGTGAAAGAACCATCCAGTTTGGGTGAAAAAATATTTGCTGAGATTTCTGGAGATTCGTAATTTTTGGAAGCTTGGCAACCCCTTTCAATGAAAGTGTTTCTCGCCTGTCACTGCTTAGGGCTACATCAATAGGAAAAAAAAAATAGAGATAGAACTTGAAACTACTTAATTGTGTCAAGTTTCAAGAAGCTAGCACAAACCGTGTTTGATTTAGAGTTCCAAATACATCTATCAATATAGGAGAAAACAGAGTAAAACCTAAAAATTCAAACTGTTACTGGAAACGAAAGCTTCAACATTGAAGAACGAAATTTGGGGAACAAAGTGGGCTCAGTGTGCTGATCATTACCTGAAAGTATCACCCAGTTTGGGTGTAAAAATATTTGCTGAGATTTCTGGAGATTCGTGATTTTTGGAAGCTTGGCAACCCCTTTCAATGAAAGTGTTTCTCGTCTGTCACTGCTTAGGGCTACACCAATAGGAAACAAAATATAGAGATAGAACTTGAAACTACTTAATTGTGTCAAGTTTGAAAAAGCTAGCACAAACCGTGCTTGATTTAGAGTTCCAAATACATCTATCAATATAGGAGAAAACACAGTGAAACGCCAAAATTCAAACTGTTACTGGAAACGAACACTTCAACATAGAAGAATGAAATTTGGGGAACCAAGTGGGCTTAGTGTACTGATCATTACCTGAAAGTATCATCCAGTTTGGGTGAAAAAATATTTGCTGAGATTTCTGGAGATTCGTGATTTTTGGAAGCTTGGCAACCCCTTTCAATTAAAGTGTTTCTCGCCTGTCACTGCTTAGGGCTACATCAATAGGAAACAGAACATAGAGATAGAACTTGAAACTAATTAATTGTGTCAAGTTTCAAGAAGCTAGCACAAACAGTGTTTGATTTAGAGTTCCAAATACATCTATCAATATAGGAGAAAACAGAGTGAATCCTAAAAATTCCAATTGTTACTGGAAACGAAAACTGCAACATTGAAGAAGGAAATTTGGGGAACAAAGTGGGCTCAGTGTACTGATCATTACCTGAAAGTATCACCCAGTTTGGGTGTAAAAATATTTGCTGAGATTTCTGGAGATTCGTAATTTTTGGAAGCTTGGCAACCCCTTTCAATGAAAGTGTTTCTCGCCTGTCACTGCTTAGGGCTAAATCAATAGGAAACAGAACATAGAGACAGAACTTGAAACTAATTAATTGTGTCAAGTTTCAAAAAGCTAGCACAAACCGTGCTTGATTTAGAGTTCCAAATACATCTATCAATATAGGACAAAACAGAGTGAAACGCCAAAATTCAAACTGTTACTGGAAACGAACGCTTCAACATAGAAGAACGAAATTTGGGGAACCAAGTGGGCTTAGTGTACTGATCATTACCTGAAAGTATCAACCAGTTTGGGTGAAAAAATGTTTGCTGAGATTTCTGGAGGTTCGTAATATTTGGACGCTTGGCAACCACTTTCAATGAAAGTGTTTCTCGCCTGTAACTGCTTAGGGCTACATCAATAGGAAACAGAACATAGAATTAGAACTTGAAACTACTTAATTGTGTCAAGTTTCAAGAAGCTAGCACAAACCGTGTTTGATTTAGCGTTCCAAATCCATCTATCCATATAGGAGAAAACACAGTGAAACACTAAAATTCAAAATGATATTGGAAACGAACGCTTCAACATAGAAGATCGAAATTTGGGGAACCAAGTGGGCTCAGTGTACTGATCATTACCTGAAAGAACCATCCAGTTTGGGTGAAAAAATATTTGCTGATATTTCTGGAGATTCGTAATTTTTGGAAGCTTGGCAACCACTTTCAATGAATGTGTTTCTCGCCTGTCACTGCTTAGGGCTACATCAATAGGAAAAAAAATAGAGACAGAACTTGAAACTACTTATTTGTGTCAAGTTTCAAGAAGCTAGCACAAACCGTGTTTGATTTAGAGTTCCAAATGCATCTATCCATAGGAGAAAACACAGTGAAACACCAAAATTCAAACTGATATTGGAAACGAACGCTTCAACATAGAAGATCGAAATTTGGGGAACCAAGTGGGCTCAGTGTACTGATCATTACCTGAAAGAACCATCCAGTTTGGGTGAAAAAATATTTGCTGAGATTTCTGGAGATTCGTAATTTTTGGAAGCTTGGCAACCACTTTCAATGAAAGTGTTTCTCGCCTGTCACTGCTTAGGGCTACATCAATAGGAAAAAAAATAGAGATAGAACTTGAAACTACTTAATTGTGTCAAGTTTCAAGAAGCTAGCACAAACCGTATTTGATTTAGAGTTCCAAATACATCTATCAATATAGGAGAAAACAGAGTGAATCCTAAAAATTCCAACTGTTACTGGAAACGAAAGCTGCAACATTGAAGAAGGAAATTTGGGGAACCAAGTGGGCTCAGTGTACTGATCATTACCTGAAAGAAACATCCAGTTTGAGTGAAAAAATATTTGCTGAGATTTCTGGAGATTTTGATTTTTGGAAGCTTGGCAACCCCTTTCAATGAAAGTGTTTCTTGCCTGTCACTGCTTAGGGCTACATCAATAGGAAACAGAACATAGAGATAGAACTTGAAACTACTTAATTGTGTCAAGTTTCAAGAAGCTAGCACAAACCGTGTTTGATTTAGAGTTCCAAATACATCTATCCATATAGGAGAAAACACAGTGAAACACTAAAATTCAAACTGATATTGGAAACGAACGCTTCAACATAGAAGATCGAAATTTGGGGAACCAAGTGGGCTCAGTGTACTGATCATAACGTGAAAGAACCATCCAGTTTGGGTGAAAAAATATTTGCTGAGATTTCTGGAGATTCGTAATTTTTGGAAGCTTGGCAACCCCTTTCAATGAAAGTGTTTCTCGCCTGTCACTGCTTAGGGCTACATCAATAGGAAAAAAAATAGAGATAGAACTTGAAACTACTTAATTGTGTCAAGTTTCAAGAAGCTAGCACAAACCGTGTTTGATTTAGAGTTCCAAATACATCTATCAATATAGGAGAAAACAGAGTAAAACCTAAAAATTCAAACTGTTACTGGAAACGAAAGCTTCAACATTGAAGAACAAAATTTGGGGAACAAACTGGGCTCAGTGTGCTGATCATTACCTGAAAGTATCACCCAGTTTGGGTGTAAAAATATTTGCTGAGATTTCTGGAGATTCGTAATTTTTGGAAGCTTGGCAACCCCTTTCAATGAAAGTGTTTCTCGTCTGTCACTGCTTAGGGCTACACCAATAGGAAACAACATGTAGAGATAGAACTTGAAACTACTTAATTGTGTCAAGTTTCAAGAAGCTAGCACAAACCGTGCTTGATTTAGAGTTCCAAATACATCTATCAATATAGGAGAAAACAGAGTGAAACCTAAAAATTCAAACTGTTACTGGAAACGAAAGCTTCAACATTGAAGAATGAAATTTGGGGAACAAAGTGGGCTCAGTGTACTGATCATTACCTGAAAGTATCACCCAGTTTGGGTGAAAAAATATTTGCTGAGATTTCTGGAGATTCGTGATTTTTGGAAGCTTGGCAACCCCTTTCAATGAAAGTGTTTCTCGTCTGTCACTGCTTAGGGCTACACCAATAGGAAACAAAATCTAGAGATAGAACTTGAAACTACTTAATTGTGTCAAGTTTCAAGAAGCTAGCCCAAACCATGTTTGATTTAGAGTTCCAAATACACCTATCAATATAGGAGAAAACAGAGTGAAACACCAAAATTCAAACTGTTACTGGAAACGAACGCTTCAACATAGAAGAACGAAATCTGGGGAACCAAGTGGGCTTAGTGTACTGATCATTACCTGAAAGTATCATCCAGTTTGGGTGAAAAAATGTTTCCTCAGATATCTGGAGATTCGTAATTTTTGGACGCTTGGCAACCCCTTTCACTGAAAGTGTTTCTCGCCTGTCACTGCTTAGGGCTACATCAATCGGAAACAGAACATAGAGATAGAACTTGAAACTACTTAATTGTGTCAAGTTTCAAGAAGCTAACACAAACCGTGTTTGATTTAGAGTTCCAAATACATCTATCAATATAGGAGAAAACAGAGTGAAACCTAAAAATTCAAACTGTTACTGGAAACGAAAGCTTCAACATTGAAGAACGAAATTTGGGGAACAAAGTGGGCTCAGTGTACTGATCATTACCTGAAAGTATCACCCAGTTTGGGTGTAAAAATATTTGCTGAGATTTCTGGAGATTCGTGATTTTTGGAAGCTTGGCAACCCCTTTCAATGAAAGTGTTTCTCGCCTGTCACTGCTTAGGGCTACACAAATAGGAAACAACATGTAGAGATAGAACTTAAAACTACTTAATTGTGTCAAGTTTCAAGAAGCTAGCACAAACCGTGCTTGATTTAGAGTTCCAAATACATCTATCAATATAGGAGAAAACAGAGTGAAACCTAAAAATTCAAACTGTTATTGGAACCAAAACTTCAACATTGAAGAACGAAATTTGGGGAACAAAGTGGGCTCAGTGTACTGATCATTACCTGAAAGTATCACCCAGTTTGGGTGTAAAAATATTTGCTGAGATTTCTGGAGATTCGTAATTTTTGGAAGCTTGGCAACCCCTTTCAATGAAAGTGTTTGTCGCCTGTCACTGCTTAGGGCTACATCAATAGGAAACAGAACATAGAGTTAGAACTTGAAACTACTTAATTGTGTCAAGTTTCAAGAGGCTAGCACAAACCGTGCTTGATTTAGAGTTCCAAATACATCTATCAATATAGGAGAAAACAGAGTGAAACGCCAAAATTCAAACGGTTACTGGAAACGAACGCTTCAACATAGAAGAATGAAATTTGGGGAACCAAGTGGGCTTAGTGTACTGATTATTACCTGAAAGTATCATCCAGTTTGGGTGAAAAAATATTTGCTGAGATTTCTGGAGATTCGTGATTTTTGGAAGCTTGCCAACCCCTTTCAATGAAAGTGTTTCTCGTCTGTCACTGCTTAGGGCTACCCAATAGGAAACAAAATATAGAGATAGAACTTGAATCTACTTAATTGTGTCAAGTTTGAAAAAGCTAGCACAAACCGTGCTTGATTTAGAGTTCCAAATACATCTATCAATATAGGAGAAAACAGAGTGAAACGCCAAAATTCAAACTGTTACTGGAAACGAACACTTCAACATAGAAGAATGAAATTTGGGGAACCAAGTGGGCTTAGTGTACTGATCATTACCTGAAAGTATCATCCAGTTTGGGTGAAAAAATATTTGCTGAGATTTCTGGAGATTCGTGATTTTTGGAAGCTTGGCAACCCCTTTCAATTAAAGTGTTTCTCGCCTGTCACTGCTTAGGGCTACATCAATAAGAAACAGAACATAGAGATAGAACTTGAAACTAATTAATTGTGTCAAGTTGCAAGAAGCTAGCACAAACAGTGTTTGATTTAGAGTTCCAAATACATCTATCAATATAGGAGAAAACAGAGTGAATCCTAAAAATTCCAATTGTTACTGGAAACGAAAGCTGCAACATTGAAGAAGGAAATTTGGGGAACAAAGTGGGCTCAGTGTACTGATCATTACCTCAAAGTATCACCCAGTTTGGGTGTAAAAATATTTGCTGAGATTTCTGGAGATTCGTAATTTTTGGAAGCTTGGCAACCCCTTTCAATGAAAGTGTTTCTCGCCTGTCACTGCTTAGGGCTAAAACAATAGGAAACAGAACATAGAGACAGAACTTGAAACTAATTAATTGTGTCAAGTTTCAAAAAGCTAGCACAAACCGTGCTTGATTTAGAGTTCCAAATACATCTATCAATATAGGACAAAACAGAGTGAAACGCCAAAATTCAAACTGTTACTGGAAACGAACGCTTCAACATAGAAGAACGAAATTTGGGGAACCAAGTGGGCTTAGTGTACTGATCATTACCTGAAAGTATCAACCAGTTTGGGTGAAAACATATTTGCTGAGATTTCTGGAGGTTCGTAATTTTTGGACGCTTGGCAACCACTTTCAATTAAAGTGTTTCTCGCCTGTAACTGCTTAGGGCTACATCAATAGGAAACAGAACATAGAATTAGAACTTGAAACTACTTAATTGTGTCAAGTTTCAAGAAGCTAGCACAAACCGTGTTTGATTTAGCGTTTTAAATCCATCTATCCATATAGGAGAAAACACAGTGAAACACTAAAATTCAAAATGATATTGGAAACGAACGCTTCAACATAGAAGATCGAAATTTGGGGAACCAAGTGGGCTCAGTGTACTGATCATTACCTGAAAGAACCATCCAGTTTGGGTGAAAAAATATTTGCTGAGATTTCTGGAGATTCGTAATTTTTGGAAGCTTGGCAACCACTTTCAATGAATGTGTTTCTCCCCTGTCACTGCTTAGGGCTACATCAATAGGAAAAAAAAATAGAGATAGAACTTGAAACTACTTAATTGTGTCAAGTTTCAAGAAGCTAGCACAAACCGTGTTTGATTTAGAGTTCCAAATGCATCTATCCATATAGGAGAAAACACAGTGAAACACCAAAATTCAAACTGATATTGGAAACGAACGCTTCAACATAGAAGATCGAAATTTGGGGAACCAAGTGGGCTCAGTGTACTGATCATTACCTGAAAGAACCATCCAGTTTGGGTGAAAAAATATTTGCTGAGATTTCTGGAGATTCGTAATTTTTGGAAGCTTGGCAACCACTTTCAATGAAAGTGTTTCTCGCCTGTCACTGCTTAGGGCTACATCAATAGGAAAAAAAATAGAGATAGAACTTGAAACTACTTAATTGTGTCAAGTTTCAAGAAGCTAGCACAAACCGTGTTTGATTTAGAGTTCCAAATACATCTATCAATATAGGAGAAAACAGAGTGAAACATAAAAATTCAAACTGTTACTGGAAACGAAAGCTTCAACATTGAAGAACGAAATTTGGGGAACAAAGTGGGCTCAGTATACTGATCATTACCTGAAAGTATCACCCAGTTTGGGTGAAAAAATATTTGCTGAGATTTCTGGAGATTCGTGAATTTTGGAAGCTTGGCAACCCCTTTCAATGAAAGTGTTTCTCGTCTGTCACTGCTTAGGGCTACACCAATAGGAAACAAAATATAGAGATAGAACTTGAAACTACTTAATTGTGTCAAGTTTCAAGAAGCTAGCACAACCCATGTTTGATTTAGAGTTCCAAATACATCTATCAATATAGGAGAAAACAGAGTGAAACGCCAAAATTCAAACTGTTACTGGAAACGAACGCTTCAACATAGAAGAACAAAATCTGGGGAACCAAGTGGGCTTAGTGTACTGATCATTACCTGAAAGTATCATCCAGTTTGGGTGAAAAAATGTATCCTGTGATTTCTGGAGATTCGTAATTTTTGGACGCTTGGCAACCCCTTTCAATGAAAGTGTTTCTCGCCTGTCACTGCTTAGGACTACATCAATAGGAAACAGAACATAGAGATAGAACTTGAAACTACTTAATTGTGTCAAGTTTCAAGAAGGTAGCACAAACCGTGTTTGATTTAGAGTTCCAAATACATCTATCAATATAGGAGAAAACAGAGTGAATCCTAAAAATTCCAACTGTTACTGGAAACGAAAGCTGCAACATTGAAGAAGGAAATTTGGGGAACCAAGTGGGCTCAGTGTACTGATCATTACCTGAAAGAACCATCCAGTTTGAGTGAAAAAATATTTGCTGAGATTTCTGGAGATTTTGATTTTTGGAAGCTTGGCAACCCCTTTCAATGAAAGTGTTTCTTGCCTGTCACTGCTTAGGGCTACATCAATAGGAAACAGAACATAGAGATAGAACTTGAAACTACTTAATTGTGTCAAGTTTCAAGAAGGTAGCACAAACCGTGTTTGATTTAGAGTTCCAAATACATCTATCAATATAGGAGAAAACAGAGTGAAACCTAAAAGTTCAAACTGTTACTGGAAACGAAAGCTGCAACATTGAAGAACGAAATTTAGGGAACAAAGTGGGCTCAGTGTACTGATCATTACCTGAAAGTATCACCCAGTTTGGGTGTAAAAATATTTGCTGAGATTTCTGGAGATTCGTAATTTTTGGAAGCTTGGCAACCCCTTTCAATGAAAGTGTTTCTCGTCTGTCACTGCTTAGGGCTACACCAATAGGAAACAACATGTAGAGATAGAACTTGAAACTACTTAATTGTGTCAAGTTTCAAGAAGCTAGCACAAACCGTGCTTGATTTAGAGTTCCAAATACATCTATCAATATAGGAGAAAACAGAGTGAAACCTAAAAATTCAAACTGTTATTGGAACCAAATCTTCAACATTGAAGAACGAAATTTGGGGAACAAAGTGGGCTCAGTGTACTGATCATTACCTGAAAGTATCACCCAGTTTGGGTGTAAAAATATTTGCTGAGATTTCTGGAGATTCGTAATTTTTGGAAGCTTGGCAACCCCTTTCAATGAAAGTGTTTCTCGCCTGTCACTGCTTAGGGCTACATCATAGGAAACAGAACATAGAGTTAGAACTTGAAACTACTTAATTGTGTCAAGTTTCAAGAGGCTAGCACAAACCGTGCTTGATTTAGAGTTCCAAATACATCTATCAATATAGGAGAAAACAGAGTGAAACGCCAAAATTCAAACGGTTACTGGAAACGAACGCTTCAACATAGAAGAATGAAATTTGGGGAACCAAGTGGGCTTAGTGTACTGATTATTACCTGAAAGTATCATCCAGTTTGGGTGAAAAAATATTTGCTGAGATTTCTGGAGATTCGTGATTTTTGGAAGCTTGGCAACCCCTTTCAATGAAAGTGTTTCTCGTCTGTCACTGCTTAGGGCTACACCAATAGGAAACAAAATATAGAGATAGAACTTGAAACTACTTAATTGTGTCAAGTTTCAAAAAGCTAGCACAAACCGTGCTTGATTTAGAGTTCCAAATACATCTATCAATATAGGAGAAAACACAGTGAAACGCCAAAATTCAAACTGTTACTGGAAACGAACACTTCAACATAGAAGAATGAAATTTGGGGAACCAAGTGGGCTTAGTGTACTGATCATTACCTGAAAGTATCATCCAGTTTGGGTGAAAAAATATTTGCTGAGATTTCTGGAGATTCGTGATTTTTGGAAGCTTGGCAACCCCTTTCAATTAAAGTGTTTCTCGCCTGTCACTGCTTAGGGCTACATCAATAGGAAACAGAACATAGAGATAGAACTTGAAACTAATTAATTGTGTCAAGTTTCAAGAAGCTAGCACAAACAGTGTTTGATTTAGAGTTCCAAATACATCTATCAATATAGGAGAAAACAGAGTGAATCCTAAAAATTCCAATTGTTACTGGAAACGAAAACTGCAACATTGAAGAAGGAAATTTGGGGAACAAAGTGGGCTCAGTGTACTGATCATTACCTGAAAGTATCACCCAGTTTGGGTGTAAAAATATTTGCTGAGATTTCTGGAGATTCGTAATTTTTGGAAGCTTGGCAACCCCTTTCAATGAAAGTGTTTCTCGCCTGTCACTGCTTAGGGCTAAATCAATAGGAAACAGAACATAGAGACAGAACTTGAAACTAATTAATTGTGTCAAGTTTCAAAAAGCTAGCACAAACCGTGCTTGATTTAGAGTTCCAAATACATCTATCAATATAGGACAAAACAGAGTGAAACGCCAAAATTCAAACTGTTACTGGAAACGAACGCTTCAACATAGAAGAACGAAATTTGGGGAACCAAGTGGGCTTAGTGTACTGATCATTACCTGAAAGTATCAACCAGTTTGGGTGAAAAAATGTTTGCTGAGATTTCTGGAGGTTCGTAATATTTGGACGCTTGGCAACCACTTTCAATGAAAGTGTTTCTCGCCTGTAACTGCTTAGGGCTACATCAATAGGAAACAGAACATAGAATTAGAACTTGAAACTACTTAATTGTGTCAAGTTTCAAGAAGCTAGCACAAACCGTGTTTGATTTAGCGTTCCAAATCCATCTATCCATATAGGAGAAAACACAGTGAAACACTAAAATTCAAAATGATATTGGAAACGAACGCTTCAACATAGAAGATCGAAATTTGGGGAACCAAGTGGGCTCAGTGTACTGATCATTACCTGAAAGAACCATCCAGTTTGGGTGAAAAAATATTTGCTGAGATTTCTGGAGATTCGTAATTTTTGGAAGCTTGGCAACCACTTTCAATGAATGTGTTTCTCGCCTGTCACTGCTTAGGGCTACATCAATAGGAAAAAAAAATAGAGATAGAACTTGAAACTACTTATTTGTGTCAAGTTTCAAGAAGCTAGCACAAACCGTGTTTGATTTAGAGTTCCAAATGCATCTATCCATAGGAGAAAACACAGTGAAACACCAAAATTAAACTGATATTGGAAACGAACGCTTCAACATAGAAGATCGAAATTTGGGGAACCAAGTGGGCTCAGTGTACTGATCATTACCTGAAAGAACCATCCAGTTTGGGTGAAAAAATATTTGCTGAGATTTCTGGAGATTCGTAATTTTTGGAAGCTTGGCAACCACTTTCAATGAAAGTGTTTCTCGCCTGTCACTGCTTAGGGCTACATCAATAGGAAAAAAAATAGAGATAGAACTTGAAACTACTTAATTGTGTCAAGTTTCAAGAAGCTAGCACAAACCGTATTTGATTTAGAGTTCCAAATACATCTATCAATATAGGAGAAAACAGAGTGAAACATAAAAATTCAAACTGTTACTGGAAACGAAAGCTTCAACATTGAAGAACGAAATTTGGGGAACAAAGTGGGCTCAGTATACTGATCATTACCTGAAAGTATCACCCAGTTTGGGTGAAAAAATATTTGCTGAGATTTCTGGAGATTCGTGAATTTTGGAAGCTTGGCAACCCCTTTCAATGAAAGTGTTTCTCGTCTGTCACTGCTTAGGGCTACACCAATAGGAAACAAAATATAGAGATAGAACTTGAAACTACTTAATTGTGTCAAGTTTCAAGAAGCTAGCACAACCCATGTTTGATTTAGAGTTCCAAATACATCTATCAATATAGGAGAAAACAGAGTGAAACGCCAAAATTCAAACTGTTACTGGAAACGAACGCTTCAACATAGAAGAACAAAATCTGGGGAACCAAGTGGGCTTAGTGTACTGATCATTACCTGAAAGTATCATCCAGTTTGGGTGAAAAAATGTATCCTGTGATTTCTGGAGATTCGTAATTTTTGGACGCTTGGCAACCCCTTTCAATGAAAGTGTTTCTCGCCTGTCACTGCTTAGGACTACATCAATAGGAAACAGAACATAGAGATAGAACTTGAAACTACTTAATTGTGTCAAGTTTCAAGAAGGTAGCACAAACCGTGTTTGATTTAGAGTTCCAAATACATCTATCAATATAGGAGAAAACAGAGTGAATCCTAAAAATTCCAACTGTTACTGGAAACGAAAGCTGCAACATTGAAGAAGGAAATTTGGGGAACCAAGTGGGCTCAGTGTACTGATCATTACCTGAAAGAAACATCCAGTTTGAGTGAAAAAATATTTGCTGAGATTTCTGGAGATTTTGATTTTTGGAAGCTTGGCAACCCCTTTCAATGAAAGTGTTTCTTGCCTGTCACTGCTTAGGGCTACATCAATAGGAAACAGAACATAGAGATAGAACTTGAAACTACTTAATTGTGTCAAGTTTCAAGAAGCTAGCACAAACCGTGTTTGATTTAGAGTTCCAAATACATCTATCCATATAGGAGAAAACACAGTGAAACACTAAAATTCAAACTGATATTGGAAACGAACGCTTCAACATAGAAGATCGAAATTTGGGGAACCAAGTGGGCTCAGTGTACTGATCATAACGTGAAAGAACCATCCAGTTTGGGTGAAAAAATATTTGCTGAGATTTCTGGAGATTCGTAATTTTTGGAAGCTTGGCAACCCCTTTCAATGAAAGTGTTTCTCGCCTGTCACTGCTTAGGGCTACATCAATAGGAAAAAAAATAGAGATAGAACTTGAAACTACTTAATTGTGTCAAGTTTCAAGAAGCTAGCACAAACCGTGTTTGATTTAGAGTTCCAAATACATCTATCAATATAGGAGAAAACAGAGTAAAACCTAAAAATTCAAACTGTTACTGGAAACGAAAGCTTCAACATTGAAGAACAAAATTTGGGGAACAAAGTGGGCTCAGTGTGCTGATCATTACCTGAAAGTATCACCCAGTTTGGGTGTAAAAATATTTGCTGAGATTTCTGGAGATTCGTAATTTTTGGAAGCTTGGCAACCCCTTTCAATGAAAGTGTTTCTCGTCTGTCACTGCTTAGGGCTACACCAATAGGAAACAACATGTAGAGATAGAACTTGAAACTACTTAATTGTGTCAAGTTTCAAGAAGCTAGCACAAACCGTGCTTGATTTAGAGTTCCAAATACATCTATCAATATAGGAGAAAACAGAGTGAAACCTAAAAATTCAAACTGTTACTGGAAACGAAAGCTTCAACATTGAAGAATGAAATTTGGGGAACAAAGTGTGCTCAGTGTACTGATCATTACCTGAAAGTATCACCCAGTTTGGGTGAAAAAATATTTGCTGAGATTTCTGGAGATTCGTGATTTTTGGAAGCTTGGCAACCCCTTTCAATGAAAGTGTTTCTCGTCTGTCACTGCTTAGGGCTACACCAATAGGAAACAAAATCTAGAGATAGAACTTGAAACTACTTAATTGTGTCAAGTTTCAAGAAGCTAGCCCAAACCATGTTTGATTTAGAGTTCCAAATACACCTATCAATATAGGAGAAAACAGAGTGAAACACCAAAATTCAAACTTTTACTGGAAACGAACGCTTCAACATAGAAGAACGAAATCTGGGGAACCAAGTGGGCTTAGTGTACTGATCATTACCTGAAAGTATCATCCAGTTTGGGTGAAAAAATGTTTCCTCAGATTTCTGGAGATTCGTAATTTTTGGACGCTTGGCAACCCCTTTCACTGAAAGTGTTTCTCGCCTGTCACTGCTTAGGGCTACATCAATCGGAAACAGAACATAGAGATAGAACTTGAAACTACTTAATTGTGTCAAGTTTCAAGAAGCTAACACAAACCGTGTTTGATTTAGAGTTCCAAATACATCTATCAATATAGGAGAAAACAGAGTGAAACCTAAAAATTCAAACTGTTACTGGAAACGAAAGCTTCAACATTGAAGAACGAAATTTGGGGAACAAAGTGGGCTCAGTGTACTGATCATTACCTGAAAGTATCACCCAGTTTGGGTGTAAAAATATTTGCTGAGATTTCTGGAGATTCGTAATTTTTGGAAGCTTGGCAACCCCTTTCAATGAAAGTGTTTGTCGCCTGTCACTGCTTAGGGCTACATCAATAGGAAACAGAACATAGAGTTAGAACTTGAAACTACTTAATTGTGTCAAGTTTCAAGAGGCTAGCACAAACCGTGCTTGATTTAGAGTTCCAAATACATCTATCAATATAGGAGAAAACAGAGTGAAACGCCAAAATTCAAACGGTTACTGGAAACGAACGCTTCAACATAGAAGAATGAAATTTGGGGAACCAAGTGGGCTTAGTGTACTGATTATTACCTGAAAGTATCATCCAGTTTGGGTGAAAAAATATTTGCTGAGATTTCTGGAGATTCGTGATTTTTGGAAGCTTGGCAACCCCTTTCAATGAAAGTGTTTCTCGTCTGTCACTGCTTAGGGCTACACCAATAGGAAACAAAATATAGAGATAGAACTTGAAACTACTTAATTGTGTCAAGTTTCAAAAAGCTAGCACAAACCGTGCTTGATTTAGAGTTCCAAATACATCTATCAATATAGGAGAAAACAGAGTGAAACGCCAAAATTCAAACTGTTACTGGAAACGAACACTTCAACATAGAAGAATGAAATTTGGGGAACCAAGTGGGCTTAGTGTACTGATCATTACCTGAAAGTATCATCCAGTTTGGGTGAAAAAATATTTGCTGAGATTTCTGGAGATTCGTGATTTTTGGAAGCTTGGCAACCCCTTTCAATTAAAGTGTTTCTCGCCTGTCACTGCTTAGGGCTACATCAATAAGAAACAGAACATAGAGATAGAACTTGAAACTAATTAATTGTGTCAAGTTGCAAGAAGCTAGCACAAACAGTGTTTGATTTAGAGTTCCAAATACATCTATCAATATAGGAGAAAACAGAGTGAATCCTAAAAATTCCAATTGTTACTGGAAACGAAAGCTGCAACATTGAAGAAGGAAATTTGGGGAACAAAGTGGGCTCAGTGTACTGATCATTACCTCAAAGTATCACCCAGTTTGGGTGTAAAAATATTTGCTGAGATTTCTGGAGATTCGTAATTTTTGGAAGCTTGGCAACCCCTTTCAATGAAAGTGTTTCTCGCCTGTCACTGCTTAGGGCTAAATCAATAGGAAACAGAACATAGAGACAGAACTTGAAACTAATTAATTGTGTCAAGTTTCAAAAAGCTAGCACAAACCGTGCTTGATTTAGAGTTCCAAATACATCTATCAATATAGGACAAAACAGAGTGAAACGCCAAAATTCAAACTGTTACTGGAAACGAACGCTTCAACATAGAAGAACGAAATTTGGGGAACCAAGTGGGCTTAGTGTACTGATCATTACCTGAAAGTATCAACCAGTTTGGGTGAAAAAATATTTGCTGAGATTTCTGGAGGTTCGTAATTTTTGGACGCTTGGCAACCACTTTCAATGAAAGTGTTTCTCGCCTGTAACTGCTTAGGGCTACATCAATAGGAAACAGAACATAGAATTAGAACTTGAAACTACTTAATTGTGTCAAGTTTCAAGAAGCTAGCACAAACCGTGTTTGATTTAGCGTTTTAAATCCATCTATCCATATAGGAGAAAACACAGTGAAACACTAAAATTCAAAATGATATTGGAAACGAACGCTTCAACATAGAAGATCGAAATTTGGGGAACCAAGTGGGCTCAGTGTACTGATCATTACCTGAAAGAACCATCCAGTTTGGGTGAAAAAATATTTGCTGAGATTTCTGGAGATTCGTAATTTTTGGAAGCTTGGCAACCACTTTCAATGAATGTGTTTCTCGCCTGTCACTGCTTAGGGCTACATCAATAGGAAAAAAAAATAGAGATAGAACTTGAAACTACTTAATTGTGTCAAGTTTCAAGAAGCTAGCACAAACCGTGTTTGATTTAGAGTTCCAAATGCATCTATCCATATAGGAGAAAACACAGTGAAACACCAAAATTCAAACTGATATTGGAAACGAACGCTTCAACATAGAAGATCGAAATTTGGGGAACCAAGTGGGCTCAGTGTACTGATCATTACCTGAAAGAACCATCCAGTTTGGGTGAAAAAATATTTGCTGAGATTTCTGGAGATTCGTAATTTTTGGAAGCTTGGCAACCACTTTCAATGAAAGTGTTTCTCGCCTGTCACTGCTTAGGGCTACATCAATAGGAAAAAAAATAGAGATAGAACTTGAAACTACTTAATTGTGTCAAGTTTCAAGAAGCTAGCACAAACCGTGTTTGATTTAGAGTTCCAAATACATCTATCAATATAGGAGAAAACAGAGTGAAACATAAAAATTCAAACTGTTACTGGAAACGAAAGCTTCAACATTGAAGAACGAAATTTGGGGAACAAAGTGGGCTCAGTATACTGATCATTACCTGAAAGTATCACCCAGTTTGGGTGAAAAAATATTTGCTGAGATTTCTGGAGATTCGTGAATTTTGGAAGCTTGGCAACCCCTTTCAATGAAAGTGTTTCTCGTCTGTCACTGCTTAGGGCTACACCAATAGGAAACAAAATATAGAGATAGAACTTGAAACTACTTAATTGTGTCAAGTTTCAAGAAGCTAGCACAACCCATGTTTGATTTAGAGTTCCAAATACATCTATCAATATAGGAGAAAACAGAGTGAAACGCCAAAATTCAAACTGTTACTGGAAACGAACGCTTCAACATAGAAGAACAAAATCTGGGGAACCAAGTGGGCTTAGTGTACTGATCATTACCTGAAAGTATCATCCAGTTTGGGTGAAAAAATGTATCCTGTGATTTCTGGAGATTCGTAATTTTTGGACGCTTGGCAACCCCTTTCAATGAAAGTGTTTCTCGCCTGTCACTGCTTAGGACTACATCAATAGGAAACAGAACATAGAGATAGAACTTGAAACTACTTAATTGTGTCAAGTTTCAAGAAGGTAGCACAAACCGTGTTTGATTTAGAGTTCCAAATACATCTATCAATATAGGAGAAAACAGAGTGAATCCTAAAAATTCCAACTGTTACTGGAAACGAAAGCTGCAACATTGAAGAAGGAAATTTGGGGAACCAAGTGGGCTCAGTGTACTGATCATTACCTGAAAGAACCATCCAGTTTGAGTGAAAAAATATTTGCTGAGATTTCTGGAGATTTTGATTTTTGGAAGCTTGGCAACCCCTTTCAATGAAAGTGTTTCTTGCCTGTCACTGCTTAGGGCTACATCAATAGGAAACAGAACATAGAGATAGAACTTGAAACTACTTAATTGTGTCAAGTTTCAAGAAGGTAGCACAAACCGTGTTTGATTTAGAGTTCCAAATACATCTATCAATATAGGAGAAAACAGAGTGAAACCTAAAAGTTCAAACTGTTACTGGAAACGAAAGCTGCAACATTGAAGAACGAAATTTAGGGAACAAAGTGGGCTCAGTGTACTGATCATTACCTGAAAGTATCACCCAGTTTGGGTGTAAAAATATTTGCTGAGATTTCTGGAGATTCGTAATTTTTGGAAGCTTGGCAACCCCTTTCAATGAAAGTGTTTCTCGCCTGTCACTGCTTAGGGCTACATCAATAGGAAACAGAACATAGAGATAGAACTTGAAACTAATTAATTGTGTCAAGTTTCAAGAAGCTAGCACAAACAGTGTTTGATTTAGAGTTCCAAATACATCTATCAATATAGGAGAAAACAGAGTGAATCCTAAAAATTCCAACTGTTACTGGAAATGAAAGCTGCAACATTGAAGAAGGAAATTTGGGGAACAAAGTGGGCTCAGTGTACTGATCATTACCTGAAAGTATCACCCAGTTTGGGTGTAAAAATATTTGCTGAGATTTCTGGAGATTCATAATTTTTGGAAGCTTGGCAACCCCTTTCAATGAAAGTGTTTCTCGCCTGTCACTGCTTAGGGCTAAATCAATAGGAAACAGAACATAGAGACAGAACTTGAAACTAATTAATTGTGTCAAGTTTCAAAAAGCTAGCACAAACCGTGCTTGATTTAGAGTTCCAAATACATCTATCAATATAGGACAAAACAGAGTGAAACGCCATAATTCAAACTGTTACTGGAAACGAACGCTTCAACATAGAAGAACAAAATTTGGGGAACCAAGTGGGCTTAGTGTACTGATCATTACCTGAAAGTATCATCCAGTTTGGGTGAAAAAATGTTTGCTGAGATTTCTGGAGATTCGTAATTTTTGGACGCTTGGCAACCCCTTTCAATGAAAGTGTTTCTCGCCTGTAACTGCTTAGGGCTACATCAATAGGAAACAGAACATAGAGTTAGAACTTGAAACTACTTAATTGTGTCAAGTTTCAAGAAGCTAGCACAAACCGTGTTTGATTTAGAGTTCCAAATACATCTATCCATATAGGAGAAAACACAGTGAAACACTAAAATTCAAACTGATATTGGAAACGAACGCTTCAACATAGAAGATCGAAATTTGGGGAACCAAGTGGGCTCAGTGTACTGATCATAACGTGAAAGAACCATCCAGTTTGGGTGAAAAAATATTTGCTGAGATTTCTGGAGATTCGTAATTTTTGGAAGCTTGGCAAACCCTTTCAATGAAAGTGTTTCTCGCCTGTCACTGCTTAGGGCTACATCAATAGGAAAAAAAATAGAGATAGAACTTGAAACTACTTAATTGTGTCAAGTTTCAAGAAGCTAGCACAAACCGTGTTTGATTTAGAGTTCCAAATACATCTATCAATATAGGAGAAAACAGAGTAAAACCTAAAAATTCAAACTGTTACTGGAAACGAAAGCTTCAACATTGAAGAACGAAATTTGGGGAACAAAGTGGGCTCAGTGTACTGATCATTACCTGAAAGTATCACCCAGTTTGGGTGAAAAAATATTTGCTGAGATTTCTGGAGATTCGTGAATTTTGGAAGCTTGGCAACCCCTTTCAATGAAAGTGTTTCTCGTCTGTCACTGCTTAGGGCTACACCAATAGGAAACAAAATATAGAGATAGAACTTGAAACTACTTAATTGTGTCAAGTTTCAAGAAGCTAGCACAACCCATGTTTGATTTAGAGTTCCAAATACATCTATCAATATAGGAGAAAACAGAGTGAAACGCCAAAATTCAAACTGTTACTGGAAACGAACGCTTCAACATAGAAGAACAAAATCTGGGGAACCAAGTGGGCTTAGTGTACTGATCATTACCTGAAAGTATCATCCAGTTTGGGTGAAAAAATGTATCCTGTGATTTCTGGAGATTCGTAATTTTTGGACGCTTGGCAACCCCTTTCAATGAAAGTGTTTCTCGCCTGTCACTGCTTAGGACTACATCAATAGGAAACAGAACATAGAGATAGAACTTGAAACTACTTAATTGTGTCAAGTTTCAAGAAGGTAGCACAAACCGTGTTTGATTTAGAGTTCCAAATACATCTATCAATATAGGAGAAAACAGAGTGAATCCTAAAAATTCCAACTGTTACTGGAAACGAAAGCTGCAACATTGAAGAAGGAAATTTGGGGAACCAAGTGGGCTCAGTGTACTGATCATTACCTGAAAGAACCATCCAGTTTGAGTGAAAAAATATTTGCTGAGATTTCTGGAGATTTTGATTTTTGGAAGCTTGGCAACCCCTTTCAATGAAAGTGTTTCTTGCCTGTCACTGCTTAGGGCTACATCAATAGGAAACAGAACATAGAGATAGAACTTGAAACTACTTAATTGTGTCAAGTTTCAAGAAGGTAGCACAAACCGTGTTTGATTTAGAGTTCCAAATACATCTATCAATATAGGAGAAAACAGAGTGAAACCTAAAAGTTCAAACTGTTACTGGAAACGAAAGCTGCAACATTGAAGAACGAAATTTAGGGAACAAAGTGGGCTCAGTGTACTGATCATTACCTGAAAGTATCACCCAGTTTGGGTGTAAAAATATTTGCTGAGATTTCTGGAGATTCGTAATTTTTGGAAGCTTGGCAACCCCTTTCAATGAAAGTGTTTCTCGCCTGTCACTGCTTAGGGCTACATCAATAGGAAACAGAACATAGAGATAGAACTTGAAACTAATTAATTGTGTCAAGTTTCAAGAAGCTAGCACAAACAGTGTTTGATTTAGAGTTCCAAATACATCTATCAATATAGGAGAAAACAGAGTGAATCCTAAAAATTCCAACTGTTACTGGCAATGAAAGCTGCAACATTGAAGAAGGAAATTTGGGGAACAAAGTGGGCTCAGTGTACTGATCATTACCTGAAAGTATCACCCAGTTTGGGTGTAAAAATATTTGCTGAGATTTCTGGAGATTCATAATTTTTGGAAGCTTGGCAACCCCTTTCAATGAAAGTGTTTCTCGCCTGTCACTGCTTAGGGCTAAATCAATAGGAAACAGAATATAGAGACAGAACTTGAAACTAATTAATTGTGTCAAGTTTCAAAAAGCTAGCACAAACCGTGCTTGATTTAGAGTTCCAAATACATCTATCAATATAGGACAAAACAGAGTGAAACGCCATAATTCAAACTGTTACTGGAAACGAACGCTTCAACATAGAAGAACAAAATTTGGGGAACCAAGTGGGCTTAGTGTACTGATTATTACCTGAAAGTATCATCCAGTTTGGGTGAAAAAATATTTGCTGAGATTTCTGGAGATTCGTGATTTTTGGAAGCTTGGCAACCCCTTTCAATGAAAGTGTTTCTCGTCTGTCACTGCTTAGGGCTACACCAATAGGAAACAAAATATAGAGATAGAACTTGAAACTACTTAATTGTGTCAAGTTTCAAAAAGCTAGCACAAACCGTGCTTGATTTAGAGTTCCAAATACATCTATCAATATAGGAGAAAACAGAGTGAAACGCCAAAATTCAAACTGTTACTGGAAACGAACACTTCAACATAGAAGAATGAAATTTGGGGAACCAAGTGGGCTTAGTGTACTGATCATTACCTGAAAGTATCATCCAGTTTGGGTGAAAAAATATTTGCTGAGATTTCTGGAGATTCGTGATTTTTGGAAGCTTGGCAACCCCTTTCAATTAAAGTGTTTCTCGCCTGTCACTGCTTAGGGCTACATCAATAAGAAACAGAACATAGAGATAGAACTTGAAACTAATTAATTGTGTCAAGTTGCAAGAAGCTAGCACAAACAGTGTTTGATTTAGAGTTCCAAATACATCTATCAATATAGGAGAAAACAGAGTGAATCCTAAAAATTCCAATTGTTACTGGAAACGAAAGCTGCAACATTGAAGAAGGAAATTTGGGGAACAAAGTGGGCTCAGTGTACTGATCATTACCTCAAAGTATCACCCAGTTTGGGTGTAAAAATATTTGCTGAGATTTCTGGAGATTCGTAATTTTTGGAAGCTTGGCAACCCCTTTCAATGAAAGTGTTTCTCGCCTGTCACTGCTTAGGGCTAAATCAATAGGAAACAGAACATAGAGACAGAACTTGAAACTAATTAATTGTGTCAAGTTTCAAAAAGCTAGCACAAACCGTGCTTGATTTAGAGTTCCAAATACATCTATCAATATAGGACAAAACAGAGTGAAACGCCAAAATTCAAACTGTTACTGGAAACGAACGCTTCAACATAGAAGAACGAAATTTGGGGAACCAAGTGGGCTTAGTGTACTGATCATTACCTGAAAGTATCAACCAGTTTGGGTGAAAAAATATTTGCTGAGATTTCTGGAGGTTCGTAATTTTTGGACGCTTGGCAACCACTTTCAATGAAAGTGTTTCTCGCCTGTAACTGCTTAGGGCTACATCAATAGGAAACAGAACATAGAATTAGAACTTGAAACTACTTAATTGTGTCAAGTTTCAAGAAGCTAGCACAAACCGTGTTTGATTTAGAGTTCCAAATACATCTATCAATATAGGAGAAAACAGAGTGAATCCTAAAAATTCCAACTGTTACTGGAAACGAAAGCTGCAACATTGAAGAAGGAAATTTGGGGAACCAAGTGGGCTCAGTGTACTGATCATTACCTGAAAGAACCATCCAGTTTGAGTGAAAAAATATTTGCTGAGATTTCTGGAGATTTTGATTTTTGGAAGCTTGGCAACCCCTTTCAATGAAAGTGTTTCTTGCCTGTCACTGCTTAGGGCTACATCAATAGGAAACAGAACATAGAGATAGAACTTGAAACTACTTAATTGTGTCAAGTTTCAAGAAGGTAGCACAAACCGTGTTTGATTTAGAGTTCCAAATACATCTATCAATATAGGAGAAAACAGAGTGAAACCTAAAAGTTCAAACTGTTACTGGAAACGAAAGCTGCAACATTGAAGAACGAAATTTAGGGAACAAAGTGGGCTCAGTGTACTGATCATTACCTGAAAGTATCACCCAGTTTGGGTGTAAAAATATTTGCTCAGATTTCTGGAGATTCATAATTTTTGGAAGCTTGGCAACCCCTTTCAATGAAAGTGTTTCTCGCCTGTCACTGCTTAGGGCTACATCAATAGGAAACAGAACATAGAGATAGAACTTGAAACTAATTAATTGTGTCAAGTTTCAAGAAGCTAGCACAAACAGTGTTTGATTTAGAGTTCCAAATACATCTATCAATATAGGAGAAAACAGAGTGAATCCTAAAAATTCCAACTGTTACTGGCAATGAAAGCTGCAACATTGAAGAAGGAAATTTGGGGAACAAAGTGGGCTCAGTGTACTGATCATTACCTGAAAGTATCACCCAGTTTGGGTGTAAAAATATTTGCTGAGATTTCTGGAGATTCATAATTTTTGGAAGCTTGGCAACCCCTTTCAATGAAAGTGTTTCTCGCCTGTCACTGCTTAGGGCTAAATCAATAGGAAACAGAATATAGAGACAGAACTTGAAACTAATTAATTGTGTCAAGTTTCAAAAAGCTAGCACAAACCGTGCTTGATTTAGAGTTCCAAATACATCTATCAATATAGGACAAAACAGAGTGAAACGCCATAATTCAAACTGTTACTGGAAACGAACGCTTCAACATAGAAGAACAAAATTTGGGGAACCAAGTGGGCTTAGTGTACTGATCATTACCTGAAAGTATCATCCAGTTTGGGTGAAAAAATGTTTGCTGAGATTTCTGGAGATTCGTAATTTTTGGACGCTTGGCAACCCCTTTCAATGAAAGTGTTTCTCGCCTGTAACTGCTTAGGGCTACATCAATAGGAAACAGAACATAGAGTTAGAACTTGAAACTACTTAATTGTGTCAAGTTTCAAGAAGCTAGCACAAACCGTGTTTGATTTAGAGTTCCAAATACATCTATCCATATAGGAGAAAACACAGTGAAACACTAAAATTCAAACTGATATTGGAAACGAACGCTTCAACATAGAAGATCGAAATTTGGGGAACCAAGTGGGCTCAGTGTACTGATCATAACGTGAAAGAACCATCCAGTTTGGGTGAAAAAATATTTGCTGAGATTTCTGGAGATTCGTAATTTTTGGAAGCTTGGCAAACCCTTTCAATGAAAGTGTTTCTCGCCTGTCACTGCTTAGGGCTACATCAATAGGAAAAAAAATAGAGATAGAACTTGAAACTACTTAATTGTGTCAAGTTTCAAGAAGCTAGCACAAACCGTGTTTGATTTAGAGTTCCAAATACATCTATCAATATAGGAGAAAACAGAGTAAAACCTAAAAATTCAAACTGTTACTGGAAACGAAAGCTTCAACATTGAAGAACGAAATTTGGGGAACAAAGTGGGCTCAGTGTACTGATCATTACCTGAAAGTATCACCCAGTTTGGGTGTAAAAATATTTGCTGAGATTTCTGGAGATTCGTAATTTTTGGAAGCTTGGCAACCCCTTTCAATGAAAGTGTTTCTCGTCTGTCACTGCTTAGGGCTACACCAATAGGAAACAACATGTAGAGATAGAACTTGAAACTACTTAATTGTGTCAAGTTTCAAGAAGCTAGCACAAACCGTGCTTGATTTAGAGTTCCAAATACATCTATCAATATAGGACAAAACAGAGTGAAACGCCAAAATTCAAACTGTTACTGGAAACGAACGCTTCAACATAGAAGAACGAAATTTGGGGAACCAAGTGGGCTTAGTGTACTGATCATTACCTGAAAGTATCAACCAGTTTGGGTGAAAAAATATTTGCTGAGATTTCTGGAGGTTCGTAATTTTTGGACGCTTGGCAACCACTTTCAATGAAAGTGTTTCTCGCCTGTAACTGCTTAGGGCTACATCAATAGGAAACAGAACATAGAATTAGAACTTGAAACTACTTAATTGTGTCAAGTTTCAAGAAGCTAGCACAAACCGTGTTTGATTTAGCGTTTTAAATCCATCTATCCATATAGGAGAAAACACAGTGAAACACTAAAATTCAAAATGATATTGGAAACGAACGCTTCAACATAGAAGATCGAAATTTGGGGAACCAAGTGGGCTCAGTGTACTGATCATTACCTGAAAGAACCATCCAGTTTGGGTGAAAAAATATTTGCTGAGATTTCTGGAGATTCGTAATTTTTGGAAGCTTGGCAACCACTTTCAATGAATGTGTTTCTCGCCTGTCACTGCTTAGGGCTACATCAATAGGAAAAAAAAATAGAGATAGAACTTGAAACTACTTAATTGTGTCAAGTTTCAAGAAGCTAGCACAAACCGTGTTTGATTTAGAGTTCCAAATGCATCTATCCATATAGGAGAAAACCCAGTGAAACACCAAAATTCAAACTGATATTGGAAACGAACGCTTCAACATAGAAGTTCGAAATTTGGGGAACCAAGTGGGCTCAGTGTACTGATCATTACCTGAAAGAACCATCCAGTTTGGGTGAAAAAATATTTGCTGAGATTTCTGGAGATTCGTAATTTTTGGAAGCTTGGCAACCACTTTCAATGAAAGTGTTTCTCGCCTGTCACTGCTTAGGGCTACATCAATAGGAAAAAAAATAGAGATAGAACTTGAAACTACTTAATTGTGTCAAGTTTCAAGAAGCTAGCACAAACCGTGTTTGATTTAGAGTTCCAAATACATCTATCAATATAGGAGAAAACAGAGTGAAACATAAAAATTCAAACTGTTACTGGAAACGAAAGCTTCAACATTGAAGAACGAAATTTGGGGAACAAAGTGGGCTCAGTATACTGATCATTACCTGAAAGTATCACCCAGTTTGGGTGAAAAAATATTTGCTGAGATTTCTGGAGATTCGTGAATTTTGGAAGCTTGGCAACCCCTTTCAATGAAAGTGTTTCTCGTCTGTCACTGCTTAGGGCTACACCAATAGGAAACAAAATATAGAGATAGAACTTGAAACTACTTAATTGTGTCAAGTTTCAAGAAGCTAGCACAACCCATGTTTGATTTAGAGTTCCAAATACATCTATCAATATAGGAGAAAACAGAGTGAAACGCCAAAATTCAAACTGTTAATGGAAACGAACGCTTCAACATAGAAGAACAAAATCTGGGGAACCAAGTGGGCTTAGTGTACTGATCATTACCTGAAAGTATCATCCAGTTTGGGTGAAAAAATGTATCCTGTGATTTCTGGAGATTCGTAATTTTTGGACGCTTGGCAACCCCTTTCAATGAAAGTGTTTCTCGCCTGTCACTGCTTAGGACTACATCAATAGGAAACAGAACATAGAGATAGAACTTGAAACTACTTAATTGTGTCAAGTTTCAAGAAGGTAGCACAAACCGTGTTTGATTTAGAGTTCCAAATACATCTATCAATATAGGAGAAAACAGAGTGAATCCTAAAAATTCCAACTGTTACTGGAAACGAAAGCTGCAACATTGAAGAAGGAAATTTGGGGAACCAAGTGGGCTCAGTGTACTGATCATTACCTGAAAGAACCATCCAGTTTGAGTGAAAAAATATTTGCTGAGATTTCTGGAGATTTTGATTTTTGGAAGCTTGGCAACCCCTTTCAATGAAAGTGTTTCTCGCCTGTCACTGCTTAGGGCTACATCAATAGGAAACAGAACATAGAGATAGAACTTGAAACTAATTAATTGTGTCAAGTTTCAAGAAGCTAGCACAAACAGTGTTTGATTTAGAGTTCCAAATACATCTATCAATATAGGAGAAAACAGAGTGAATCCTAAAAATTCCAACTGTTACTGGAAATGAAAGCTGCAACATTGAAGAAGGAAATTTGGGGAACAAAGTGGGCTCAGTGTACTGATCATTACCTGAAAGTATCACCCAGTTTGGGTGTAAAAATATTTGCTGAGATTTCTGGAGATTCATAATTTTTGGAAGCTTGGCAACCCCTTTCAATGAAAGTGTTTCTCGCCTGTCACTGCTTAGGGCTAAATCAATAGGAAACAGAACATAGAGACAGAACTTGAAACTAATTAATTGTGTCAAGTTTCAAAAAGCTAGCACAAACCGTGCTTGATTTAGAGTTCCAAATACATCTATCAATATAGGACAAAACAGAGTGAAACGCCATAATTCAAACTGTTACTGGAAACGAACGCTTCAACATAGAAGAACAAAATTTGGGGAACCAAGTGGGCTTAGTGTACTGATCATTACCTGAAAGTATCATCCAGTTTGGGTGAAAAAATGTTTGCTGAGATTTCTGGAGATTCGTAATTTTTGGACGCTTGGCAACCCCTTTCAATGAAAGTGTTTCTCGCCTGTAACTGCTTAGGGCTACATCAATAGGAAACAGAACATAGAGTTAGAACTTGAAACTACTTAATTGTGTCAAGTTTCAAGAAGCTAGCACAAACCGTGTTTGATTTAGAGTTCCAAATACATCTATCCATATAGGAGAAAACACAGTGAAACACTAAAATTCAAACTGATATTGGAAACGAACGCTTCTACATAGAAGATCGAAATTTGGGGAACCAAGTGGGCTCAGTGTACTGATCATAACGTGAAAGAACCATCCAGTTTGGGTGAAAAAATATTTGCTGAGATTTCTGGAGATTCGTAATTTTTGGAAGCTTGGCAAACCCTTTCAATGAAAGTGTTTCTCGCCTGTCACTGCTTAGGGCTACATCAATAGGAAAAAAAATAGAGATAGAACTTAAAACTACTTAATTGTGTCAAGTTTCAAGAAGCTAGCACAAACCGTGTTTGATTTAGAGTTCCAAATACATCTATCAATATAGGAGAAAACAGAGTAAAACCTAAAAATTCAAACTGTTACTGGAAACGAAAGCTTCAACATTGAAGAACGAAATTTGGGGAACAAAGTGGGCTCAGTGTACTGATCATTACCTGAAAGTATCACCCAGTTTGGGTGTAAAAATATTTGCTGAGATTTCTGGAGATTCGTAATTTTTGGAAGCTTGGCAACCCCTTTCAATGAAAGTGTTTCTCGTCTGTCACTGCTTAGGGCTACACCAATAGGAAACAACATGTAGAGATAGAACTTGAAACTACTTAATTGTGTCAAGTTTCAAGAAGCTAGCACAAACCGTGCTTGATTTAGAGTTCCAAATACATCTATCAATATAGGAGAAAACAGAGTGAAACCTAAAAATTCAAACTGTTATTGGAACCAAATCTTCAACATTGAAGAACGAAATTTGGGGAACAAAGTGGGCTCAGTGTACTGATCATTACCTGAAAGTATCACCCAGTTTGGGTGTAAAAATATTTGCTGAGATTTCTGGAGATTCGTAATTTTTGGAAGCTTGGCAACCCCTTTCAATGAAAGTGTTTCTCGCCTGTCACTGCTTAGGGCTACATCAATAGGAAACAGAACATAGAGTTAGAACTTGAAACTACTTAATTGTGTCAAGTTTCAAGAGGCTAGCACAAACCGTGCTTGATTTAGAGTTCCAAATACATCTATCAATATAGGAGAAAACAGAGTGAAACGCCAAAATTCAAACGGTTACTGGAAACGAACGCTTCAACATAGAAGAATGAAATTTGGGGAACCAAGTGGGCTTAGTGTACTGATTATTACCTGAAAGTATCATCCAGTTTGGGTGAAAAAATATTTGCTGAGATTTCTGGAGATTCGTGATTTTTGGAAGCTTGGCAACCCCTTTCAATGAAAGTGTTTCTCGTCTGTCACTGCTTAGGGCTACACCAATAGGAAACAAAATATAGAGATAGAACTTGAAACTACTTAATTGTGTCAAGTTTCAAAAAGCTAGCACAAACCGTGCTTGATTTAGAGTTCCAAATACATCTATCAATATAGGAGAAAACAGAGTGAAACGCCAAAATTCAAACTGTTACTGGAAACGAACACTTCAACATAGAAGAATGAAATTTGGGGAACCAAGTGGGCTTAGTGTACTGATCATTACCTGAAAGTATCATCCAGTTTGGGTGAAAAAATATTTGCTGAGATTTCTGGAGATTCGTGATTTTTGGAAGCTTGGCAACCCCTTTCAATTAAAGTGTTTCTCGCCTGTCACTGCTTAGGGCTACATCAATAGGAAACAGAACATAGAGATAGAACTTGAAACTAATTAATTGTGTCAAGTTTCAAGAAGCTAGCACAAACAGTGTTTGATTTAGAGTTCCAAATACATCTATCAATATAGGAGAAAACAGAGTGAATCCTAAAAATTCCAATTGTTACTGGAAACGAAAGCTGCAACATTGAAGAAGGAAATTTGGGGAACAAAGTGGGCTCAGTGTACTGATCATTACCTCAAAGTATCACCCAGTTTGGGTGTAAAAATATTTGCTGAGATTTCTGGAGATTCGTAATTTTTGGAAGCTTGGCAACCCCTTTCAATGAAAGTGTTTCTCGCCTGTCACTGCTTAGGGCTAAATCAATAGGAAACAGAACATAGAGACAGAACTTGAAACTAATTAATTGTGTCAAGTTTCAAAAAGCTAGCACAAACCGTGCTTGATTTAGAGTTCCAAATACATCTATCAATATAGGACAAAACAGAGTGAAACGCCAAAATTCAAATGTTACTGGAAACGAACGCTTCAACATAGAAGAACGAAATTTGGGGAACCAAGTGGGCTTAGTGTACTGATCATTACCTGAAAGTATCAACCAGTTTGGGTGAAAAAATGTTTGCTGAGATTTCTGGAGGTTCGTAATTTTTGGACGCTTGGCAACCACTTTCAATGAAAGTGTTTCTCGCCTGTAACTGCTTAGGGCTACATCAATAGGAAACAGAACATAGAATTAGAACTTGAAACTACTTAATTGTGTCAAGTTTCAAGAAGCTAGCACAAACCGTGTTTGATTTAGCGTTCCAAATCCATCTACCCATATAGGAGAAAACACATTGAAACACTAAAATTCAAAATGATATTGGAAACGAACGCTTCAACATAGAAGATCGAAATTTGTGGAACCAAGTGGGCTCAGTGTACTGATCATTACCTGAAAGAACCATCCAGTTTGGGTGAAAAAATATTTGCTGAGATTTCTGGAGATTCGTGATTTTTGGAAGCTTGGCAACCACTTTCAATGAATGTGTTTCTCGCCTGTCACTGCTTTGGGCTACATCAATAGGAAAAAAAAATAGAGATAGAACTTGAAACTACTTAATTGTGTCAAGTTTCAAGAAGCTAGCACAAACCGTGTTTGATTTAGAGTTCCAAATACATCTATCCATATAGGAGAAAACACAGTGAAACACCAAAATTCAAACTGATATTGGAAACGAACGCTTCAACATAGAAGATCGAAATTTGGGGAACCAAGTGGGCTCAGTGTACTGATCATTACCTGAAAGAACCATCCAGTTTGGGTGAAAAAATATTTGCTGAGATTTCTGGAGATTCGTAATTTTTGGAAGCTTGGCAACCACTTTCAATGAAAGTGTTTCTCGCCTGTCACTGCTTAGGGCTACATCAATAGGAAAAAAAAATAGAGATAGAACTTGAAACTACTTAATTGTGTCAAGTTTCAAGAAGCTAGCACAAACCGTGTTTGATTTAGAGTTCCAAATACATCTATCAATATAGGAGAAAACAGAGTGAAACATAAAAATTCAAACTGTTACTGGAAACGAAAGCTTTAACATTGAAGAACGAAATTTGGGGAACAAAGTGGGCTCAGTATACTGATCATTACCTGAAAGTATCACCCAGTTTGGGTGAAAAAATATTTGCTGAGATTTCTGGAGATTCGTGAATTTTGGAAGCTTGGCAACCCCTTTCAATGAAAGTGTTTCTCGTCTGTCACTGCTTAGGGCTACACCAATAGGAAACAAAATATAGAGATAGAACTTGAAACTACTTAATTGTGTCAAGTTTCAAGAAGCTAGCACAACCCATGTTTGATTTAGAGTTCCAAATACATCTATCAATATAGGAGAAAACAGAGTGAAACGCCAAAATTCAAACTGTTAATGGAAACGAACGCTTCAACATAGAAGAACAAAATCTGGGGAACCAAGTGGGCTTAGTGTACTGATCATTACCTGAAAGTATCATCCAGTTTGGGTGAAAAAATGTATCCTGTGATTTCTGGAGATTCGTAATTTTTGGACGCTTGGCAACCCCTTTCAATGAAAGTGTTTCTCGCCTGTCACTGCTTAGGACTACATCAATAGGAAACAGAACATAGAGATAGAACTTGAAACTACTTAATTGTGTCAAGTTTCAAGAAGGTAGCACAAACCGTGTTTGATTTAGAGTTCCAAATACATCTATCAATATAGGAGAAAACAGAGTGAATCCTAAAAATTCCAACTGTTACTGGAAACGAAAGCTGCAACATTGAAGAAGGAAATTTGGGGAACCAAGTGGGCTCAGTGTACTGATCATTACCTGAAAGAACCATCCAGTTTGAGTGAAAAAATATTTGCTGAGATTTCTGGAGATTTTGATTTTTGGAAGCTTGGCAACCCCTTTCAATGAAAGTGTTTCTCGCCTGTCACTGCTTAGGGCTACATCAATAGGAAACAGAACATAGAGATAGAACTTGAAACTAATTAATTGTGTCAAGTTTCAAGAAGCTAGCACAAACAGTGTTTGATTTAGAGTTCCAAATACATCTATCAATATAGGAGAAAACAGAGTGAATCCTAAAAATTCCAACTGTTACTGGAAATGAAAGCTGCAACATTGAAGAAGGAAATTTGGGGAACAAAGTGGGCTCAGTGTACTGATCATTACCTGAAAGTATCACCCAGTTTGGGTGTAAAAATATTTGCTGAGATTTCTGGAGATTCATAATTTTTGGAAGCTTGGCAACCCCTTTCAATGAAAGTGTTTCTCGCCTGTCACTGCTTAGGGCTAAATCAATAGGAAACAGAACATAGAGACAGAACTTGAAACTAATTAATTGTGTCAAGTTTCAAAAAGCTAGCACAAACCGTGCTTGATTTAGAGTTCCAAATACATCTATCAATATAGGACAAAACAGAGTGAAACGCCATAATTCAAACTGTTACTGGAAACGAACGCTTCAACATAGAAGAACAAAATTTGGGGAACCAAGTGGGCTTAGTGTACTGATCATTACCTGAAAGTATCATCCAGTTTGGGTGAAAAAATGTTTGCTGAGATTTCTGGAGATTCGTAATTTTTGGACGCTTGGCAACCCCTTTCAATGAAAGTGTTTCTCGCCTGTAACTGCTTAGGGCTACATCAATAGGAAACAGAACATAGAGTTAGAACTTGAAACTACTTAATTGTGTCAAGTTTCAAGAAGCTAGCACAAACCGTGTTTGATTTAGAGTTCCAAATACATCTATCCATATAGGAGAAAACACAGTGAAACACTAAAATTCAAACTGATATTGGAAACGAACGCTTCTACATAGAAGATCGAAATTTGGGGAACCAAGTGGGCTCAGTGTACTGATCATAACGTGAAAGAACCATCCAGTTTGGGTGAAAAAATATTTGCTGAGATTTCTGGAGATTCGTAATTTTTGGAAGCTTGGCAAACCCTTTCAATGAAAGTGTTTCTCGCCTGTCACTGCTTAGGGCTACATCAATAGGAAAAAAAATAGAGATAGAACTTAAAACTACTTAATTGTGTCAAGTTTCAAGAAGCTAGCACAAACCGTGTTTGATTTAGAGTTCCAAATACATCTATCAATATAGGAGAAAACAGAGTAAAACCTAAAAATTCAAACTGTTACTGGAAACGAAAGCTTCAACATTGAAGAACGAAATTTGGGGAACAAAGTGGGCTCAGTGTACTGATCATTACCTGAAAGTATCACCCAGTTTGGGTGTAAAAATATTTGCTGAGATTTCTGGAGATTCGTAATTTTTGGAAGCTTGGCAACCCCTTTCAATGAAAGTGTTTCTCGTCTGTCACTGCTTAGGGCTACACCAATAGGAAACAACATGTAGAGATAGAACTTGAAACTACTTAATTGTGTCAAGTTTCAAGAAGCTAGCACAAACCGTGCTTGATTTAGAGTTCCAAATACATCTATCAATATAGGAGAAAACAGAGTGAAACCTAAAAATTCAAACTGTTATTGGAACCAAATCTTCAACATTGAAGAACGAAATTTGGGGAACAAAGTGGGCTCAGTGTACTGATCATTACCTGAAAGTATCACCCAGTTTGGGTGTAAAAATATTTGCTGAGATTTCTGGAGATTCGTAATTTTTGGAAGCTTGGCAACCCCTTTCAATGAAAGTGTTTCTCGCCTGTCACTGCTTAGGGCTACATCAATAGGAAACAGAACATAGAGTTAGAACTTGAAACTACTTAATTGTGTCAAGTTTCAAGAGGCTAGCACAAACCGTGCTTGATTTAGAGTTCCAAATACATCTATCAATATAGGAGAAAACAGAGTGAAACGCCAAAATTCAAACGGTTACTGGAAACGAACGCTTCAACATAGAAGAATGAAATTTGGGGAACCAAGTGGGCTTAGTGTACTGATTATTACCTGAAAGTATCATCCAGTTTGGGTGAAAAAATATTTGCTGAGATTTCTGGAGATTCGTGATTTTTGGAAGCTTGGCAACCCCTTTCAATGAAAGTGTTTCTCGTCTGTCACTGCTTAGGGCTACACCAATAGGAAACAAAATATAGAGATAGAACTTGAAACTACTTAATTGTGTCAAGTTTCAAAAAGCTAGCACAAACCGTGCTTGATTTAGAGTTCCAAATACATCTATCAATATAGGAGAAAACAGAGTGAAACGCCAAAATTCAAACTGTTACTGGAAACGAACACTTCAACATAGAAGAATGAAATTTGGGGAACCAAGTGGGCTTAGTGTACTGATCATTACCTGAAAGTATCATCCAGTTTGGGTGAAAAAATATTTGCTGAGATTTCTGGAGATTCGTGATTTTTGGAAGCTTGGCAACCCCTTTCAATTAAAGTGTTTCTCGCCTGTCACTGCTTAGGGCTACATCAATAGGAAACAGAACATAGAGATAGAACTTGAAACTAATTAATTGTGTCAAGTTTCAAGAAGCTAGCACAAACAGTGTTTGATTTAGAGTTCCAAATACATCTATCAATATAGGAGAAAACAGAGTGAATCCTAAAAATTCCAATTGTTACTGGAAACGAAAGCTGCAACATTGAAGAAGGAAATTTGGGGAACAAAGTGGGCTCAGTGTACTGATCATTACCTCAAAGTATCACCCAGTTTGGGTGTAAAAATATTTGCTGAGATTTCTGGAGATTCGTAATTTTTGGAAGCTTGGCAACCCCTTTCAATGAAAGTGTTTCTCGCCTGTCACTGCTTAGGGCTAAATCAATAGGAAACAGAACATAGAGACAGAACTTGAAACTAATTAATTGTGTCAAGTTTCAAAAAGCTAGCACAAACCGTGCTTGATTTAGAGTTCCAAATACATCTATCAATATAGGACAAAACAGAGTGAAACGCCAAAATTCAAATGTTACTGGAAACGAACGCTTCAACATAGAAGAACGAAATTTGGGGAACCAAGTGGGCTTAGTGTACTGATCATTACCTGAAAGTATCAACCAGTTTGGGTGAAAAAATGTTTGCTGAGATTTCTGGAGGTTCGTAATTTTTGGACGCTTGGCAACCACTTTCAATGAAAGTGTTTCTCGCCTGTAACTGCTTAGGGCTACATCAATAGGAAACAGAACATAGAATTAGAACTTGAAACTACTTAATTGTGTCAAGTTTCAAGAAGCTAGCACAAACCGTGTTTGATTTAGCGTTCCAAATCCATCTACCCATATAGGAGAAAACACATTGAAACACTAAAATTCAAAATGATATTGGAAACGAACGCTTCAACATAGAAGATCGAAATTTGTGGAACCAAGTGGGCTCAGTGTACTGATCATTACCTGAAAGAACCATCCAGTTTGGGTGAAAAAATATTTGCTGAGATTTCTGGAGATTCGTGATTTTTGGAAGCTTGGCAACCACTTTCAATGAATGTGTTTCTCGCCTGTCACTGCTTTGGGCTACATCAATAGGAAAAAAAAATAGAGATAGAACTTGAAACTACTTAATTGTGTCAAGTTTCAAGAAGCTAGCACAAACCGTGTTTGATTTAGAGTTCCAAATACATCTATCCATATAGGAGAAAACACAGTGAAACACCAAAATTCAAACTGATATTGGAAACGAACGCTTCAACATAGAAGATCGAAATTTGGGGAACCAAGTGGGCTCAGTGTACTGATCATTACCTGAAAGAACCATCCAGTTTGGGTGAAAAAATATTTGCTGAGATTTCTGGAGATTCGTAATTTTTGGAAGCTTGGCAACCACTTTCAATGAAAGTGTTTCTCGCCTGTCACTGCTTAGGGCTACATCAATAGGAAAAAAAAATAGAGATAGAACTTGAAACTACTTAATTGTGTCAAGTTTCAAGAAGCTAGCACAAACCGTGTTTGATTTAGAGTTCCAAATACATCTATCAATATAGGAGAAAACAGAGTGAAACATAAAAATTCAAACTGTTACTGGAAACGAAAGCTTTAACATTGAAGAACGAAATTTGGGGAACAAAGTGGGCTCAGTATACTGATCATTACCTGAAAGTATCACCCAGTTTGGGTGAAAAAATATTTGCTGAGATTTCTGGAGATTCGTGAATTTTGGAAGCTTGGCAACCCCTTTCAATGAAAGTGTTTCTCGTCTGTCACTGCTTAGGGCTACACCAATAGGAAACAAAATATAGAGATAGAACTTGAAACTACTTAATTGTGTCAAGTTTCAAGAAGCTAGCACAACCCATGTTTGATTTAGAGTTCCAAATACATCTATCAATATAGGAGAAAACAGAGTGAAACGCCAAAATTCAAACTGTTAATGGAAACGAACGCTTCAACATAGAAGAACAAAATCTGGGGAACCAAGTGGGCTTAGTGTACTGATCATTACCTGAAAGTATCATCCAGTTTGGGTGAAAAAATGTATCCTGTGATTTCTGGAGATTCGTAATTTTTGGACGCTTGGCAACCCCTTTCAATGAAAGTGTTTCTCGCCTGTCACTGCTTAGGACTACATCAATAGGAAACAGAACATAGAGATAGAACTTGAAACTACTTAATTGTGTCAAGTTTCAAGAAGGTAGCACAAACCGTGTTTGATTTAGAGTTCCAAATACATCTATCAATATAGGAGAAAACAGAGTGAATCCTAAAAATTCCAACTGTTACTGGAAACGAAAGCTGCAACATTGAAGAAGGAAATTTGGGGAACCAAGTGGGCTCAGTGTACTGATCATTACCTGAAAGAACCATCCAGTTTGAGTGAAAAAATATTTGCTGAGATTTCTGGAGATTTTGATTTTTGGAAGCTTGGCAACCCCTTTCAATGAAAGTGTTTCTCGCCTGTCACTGCTTAGGGCTACATCAATAGGAAACAGAACATAGAGATAGAACTTGAAACTAATTAATTGTGTCAAGTTTCAAGAAGCTAGCACAAACAGTGTTTGATTTAGAGTTCCAAATACATCTATCAATATAGGAGAAAACAGAGTGAATCCTAAAAATTCCAACTGTTACTGGAAATGAAAGCTGCAACATTGAAGAAGGAAATTTGGGGAACAAAGTGGGCTCAGTGTACTGATCATTACCTGAAAGTATCACCCAGTTTGGGTGTAAAAATATTTGCTGAGATTTCTGGAGATTCATAATTTTTGGAAGCTTGGCAACCCCTTTCAATGAAAGTGTTTCTCGCCTGTCACTGCTTAGGGCTAAATCAATAGGAAACAGAACATAGAGACAGAACTTGAAACTAATTAATTGTGTCAAGTTTCAAAAAGCTAGCACAAACCGTGCTTGATTTAGAGTTCCAAATACATCTATCAATATAGGACAAAACAGAGTGAAACGCCATAATTCAAACTGTTACTGGAAACGAACGCTTCAACATAGAAGAACAAAATTTGGGGAACCAAGTGGGCTTAGTGTACTGATCATTACCTGAAAGTATCATCCAGTTTGGGTGAAAAAATGTTTGCTGAGATTTCTGGAGATTCGTAATTTTTGGACGCTTGGCAACCCCTTTCAATGAAAGTGTTTCTCGCCTGTAACTGCTTAGGGCTACATCAATAGGAAACAGAACATAGAGTTAGAACTTGAAACTACTTAATTGTGTCAAGTTTCAAGAAGCTAGCACAAACCGTGTTTGATTTAGAGTTCCAAATACATCTATCCATATAGGAGAAAACACAGTGAAACACTAAAATTCAAACTGATATTGGAAACGAACGCTTCTACATAGAAGATCGAAATTTGGGGAACCAAGTGGGCTCAGTGTACTGATCATAACGTGAAAGAACCATCCAGTTTGGGTGAAAAAATATTTGCTGAGATTTCTGGAGATTCGTAATTTTTGGAAGCTTGGCAAACCCTTTCAATGAAAGTGTTTCTCGCCTGTCACTGCTTAGGGCTACATCAATAGGAAAAAAAATAGAGATAGAACTTAAAACTACTTAATTGTGTCAAGTTTCAAGAAGCTAGCACAAACCGTGTTTGATTTAGAGTTCCAAATACATCTATCAATATAGGAGAAAACAGAGTAAAACCTAAAAATTCAAACTGTTACTGGAAACGAAAGCTTCAACATTGAAGAACGAAATTTGGGGAACAAAGTGGGCTCAGTGTACTGATCATTACCTGAAAGTATCACCCAGTTTGGGTGTAAAAATATTTGCTGAGATTTCTGGAGATTCGTAATTTTTGGAAGCTTGGCAACCCCTTTCAATGAAAGTGTTTCTCGTCTGTCACTGCTTAGGGCTACACCAATAGGAAACAACATGTAGAGATAGAACTTGAAACTACTTAATTGTGTCAAGTTTCAAGAAGCTAGCACAAACCGTGCTTGATTTAGAGTTCCAAATACATCTATCAATATAGGAGAAAACAGAGTGAAACCTAAAAATTCAAACTGTTATTGGAACCAAATCTTCAACATTGAAGAACGAAATTTGGGGAACAAAGTGGGCTCAGTGTACTGATCATTACCTGAAAGTATCACCCAGTTTGGGTGTAAAAATATTTGCTGAGATTTCTGGAGATTCGTAATTTTTGGAAGCTTGGCAACCCCTTTCAATGAAAGTGTTTCTCGCCTGTCACTGCTTAGGGCTACATCAATAGGAAACAGAACATAGAGTTAGAACTTGAAACTACTTAATTGTGTCAAGTTTCAAGAGGCTAGCACAAACCGTGCTTGATTTAGAGTTCCAAATACATCTATCAATATAGGAGAAAACAGAGTGAAACGCCAAAATTCAAACGGTTACTGGAAACGAACGCTTCAACATAGAAGAATGAAATTTGGGGAACCAAGTGGGCTTAGTGTACTGATTATTACCTGAAAGTATCATCCAGTTTGGGTGAAAAAATATTTGCTGAGATTTCTGGAGATTCGTGATTTTTGGAAGCTTGGCAACCCCTTTCAATGAAAGTGTTTCTCGTCTGTCACTGCTTAGGGCTACACCAATAGGAAACAAAATATAGAGATAGAACTTGAAACTACTTAATTGTGTCAAGTTTCAAAAAGCTAGCACAAACCGTGCTTGATTTAGAGTTCCAAATACATCTATCAATATAGGAGAAAACAGAGTGAAACGCCAAAATTCAAACTGTTACTGGAAACGAACACTTCAACATAGAAGAATGAAATTTGGGGAACCAAGTGGGCTTAGTGTACTGATCATTACCTGAAAGTATCATCCAGTTTGGGTGAAAAAATATTTGCTGAGATTTCTGGAGATTCGTGATTTTTGGAAGCTTGGCAACCCCTTTCAATTAAAGTGTTTCTCGCCTGTCACTGCTTAGGGCTACATCAATAGGAAACAGAACATAGAGATAGAACTTGAAACTAATTAATTGTGTCAAGTTTCAAGAAGCTAGCACAAACAGTGTTTGATTTAGAGTTCCAAATACATCTATCAATATAGGAGAAAACAGAGTGAATCCTAAAAATTCCAATTGTTACTGGAAACGAAAGCTGCAACATTGAAGAAGGAAATTTGGGGAACAAAGTGGGCTCAGTGTACTGATCATTACCTCAAAGTATCACCCAGTTTGGGTGTAAAAATATTTGCTGAGATTTCTGGAGATTCGTAATTTTTGGAAGCTTGGCAACCCCTTTCAATGAAAGTGTTTCTCGCCTGTCACTGCTTAGGGCTAAATCAATAGGAAACAGAACATAGAGACAGAACTTGAAACTAATTAATTGTGTCAAGTTTCAAAAAGCTAGCACAAACCGTGCTTGATTTAGAGTTCCAAATACATCTATCAATATAGGACAAAACAGAGTGAAACGCCAAAATTCAAATGTTACTGGAAACGAACGCTTCAACATAGAAGAACGAAATTTGGGGAACCAAGTGGGCTTAGTGTACTGATCATTACCTGAAAGTATCAACCAGTTTGGGTGAAAAAATGTTTGCTGAGATTTCTGGAGGTTCGTAATTTTTGGACGCTTGGCAACCACTTTCAATGAAAGTGTTTCTCGCCTGTAACTGCTTAGGGCTACATCAATAGGAAACAGAACATAGAATTAGAACTTGAAACTACTTAATTGTGTCAAGTTTCAAGAAGCTAGCACAAACCGTGTTTGATTTAGCGTTCCAAATCCATCTACCCATATAGGAGAAAACACATTGAAACACTAAAATTCAAAATGATATTGGAAACGAACGCTTCAACATAGAAGATCGAAATTTGTGGAACCAAGTGGGCTCAGTGTACTGATCATTACCTGAAAGAACCATCCAGTTTGGGTGAAAAAATATTTGCTGAGATTTCTGGAGATTCGTGATTTTTGGAAGCTTGGCAACCACTTTCAATGAATGTGTTTCTCGCCTGTCACTGCTTTGGGCTACATCAATAGGAAAAAAAAATAGAGATAGAACTTGAAACTACTTAATTGTGTCAAGTTTCAAGAAGCTAGCACAAACCGTGTTTGATTTAGAGTTCCAAATACATCTATCCATATAGGAGAAAACACAGTGAAACACCAAAATTCAAACTGATATTGGAAACGAACGCTTCAACATAGAAGATCGAAATTTGGGGAACCAAGTGGGCTCAGTGTACTGATCATTACCTGAAAGAACCATCCAGTTTGGGTGAAAAAATATTTGCTGAGATTTCTGGAGATTCGTAATTTTTGGAAGCTTGGCAACCACTTTCAATGAAAGTGTTTCTCGCCTGTCACTGCTTAGGGCTACATCAATAGGAAAAAAAAATAGAGATAGAACTTGAAACTACTTAATTGTGTCAAGTTTCAAGAAGCTAGCACAAACCGTGTTTGATTTAGAGTTCCAAATACATCTATCAATATAGGAGAAAACAGAGTGAAACATAAAAATTCAAACTGTTACTGGAAACGAAAGCTTTAACATTGAAGAACGAAATTTGGGGAACAAAGTGGGCTCAGTATACTGATCATTACCTGAAAGTATCACCCAGTTTGGGTGAAAAAATATTTGCTGAGATTTCTGGAGATTCGTGAATTTTGGAAGCTTGGCAACCCCTTTCAATGAAAGTGTTTCTCGTCTGTCACTGCTTAGGACTACATCAATAGGAAACAGAACATAGAGATAGAACTTGAAACTACTTAATTGTGTCAAGTTTCAAGAAGGTAGCACAAACCGTGTTTGATTTAGAGTTCAAATACATCTATCAATATAGGAGAAAACAGAGTGAATCCTAAAAATTCCAACTGTTACTGGAAACGAAAGCTGCAACATTGAAGAAGGAAATTTGGGGAACAAAGTGGGCTCAGTGTACTGATCATTACCTGAAAATATCACCCAGTTTGGGTGTAAAAATATTTGCTGAGATTTCTGGAGATTCGTAATTTTTGGAAGTTTGGAAACCCCTTTCATTGAAAGTGTTTCTCGCCTGTCACTGCTTAGGGCTAAATCAATAGGAAACAGAACATAGAGACAGAACTTGAAACTAATTAATTGTGTCAAGTTTCAAAAAGCTAGCACATACCGTGCTTGATTTAGAGTTCCAAATACATCTATCAATATAGGACAAAACAGAGTGAAACGCCAATATTCAAACTGTTACTGGAAACGAACGCTTCAACATAGAAGAACGAAATTTGGGGAACCAAGTGGGCTCAGTGTACTGATCATTACCTGAAAGAACCATCCAGTTTGAGTGAAAAAATATTTGCTGAGATTTCTGGAGATTTTGATTTTTGGAAGCTTGGCAACCCCTTTCAATGAAAGTGTTTCTCGCCTGTCACTGCTTAGGACTACATCAATAGGAAACAGAACATAGAGATAGAACTTGAAACTACTTAATTGTGTCAAGTTTCAAGAAGGTAGCACAAACCGTGTTTGATTTAGAGTTCCAAATACATCTATCAATATAGGAGAAAACAGAGTGAATCCTAAAAATTACAACTGTTACTGGAAATGAAAGCTGCAACATTGAAGAAGGAAATTTGGGGAACAAAGTGGGCTCAGTGTACTGATCATTACCTGAAAGTATCACCCAGTTTGGGTGTAAAAATATTTGCTGAGATTTCTGGAGATTCATAATTTTTGGAAGCTTGGCAACCCCTTTCAATGAAAGTGTTTCTCGCCTGTCACTGCTTAGGGCTAAATCAATAGGAAACAGAACATAGAGACAGAACTTGAAACTACTTAATTGTGTCAAGTTTCAAGAAGCTAGCACAAACCGTGTTTGATTTAGAGTTCCAAATACATCTATCAATATAGGAGAAAACAGAGTGAAACGCCAAAATTCAAACGGTTACTGGAAACGAACGCTTCAACATAGAAGAATGAAATTTGGGGAACCAAGTGGGCTTAGTGTACTGATTATTACCTGAAAGTATCATCCAGTTTGGGTGAAAAAATATTTGCTGAGATTTCTGGAGATTCGTGATTTTTGGAAGCTTGGCAACCCCTTTCAATGAAAGTGTTTCTCGTCTGTCACTGCTTAGGGCTACACCAATAGGAAACAAAATATAGAGATAGAACTTGAAACTACTTAATTGTGTCAAGTTTCAAAAAGCTAGCACAAACCGTGCTTGATTTAGAGTTCCAAATACATCTATCAATATAGGAGAAAACAGAGTGAAACGCCAAAATTCAAACTGTTACTGGAAACGAACACTTCAACATAGAAGAATGAAATTTGGGGAACCAAGTGGGCTTAGTGTACTGATCATTACCTGAAAGTATCATCCAGTTTGGGTGAAAAAATATTTGCTGAGATTTCTGGAGATTCGTGATTTTTGGAAGCTTGGCAACCCCTTTCAATTAAAGTGTTTCTCGCCTGTCACTGCTTAGGGCTACACCAATAGGAAACAGAACATAGAGATATAACTTGAAACTAATTAATTGTGTCAAGTTGCAAGAAGCTAGCACAAACAGTGTTTGATTTAGAGTTCCAAATACATCTATCAATATAGGAGAAAACAGAGTGAATCCTAAAAATTCCAACTGTTACTGGAAACGAACGCTGCAACATTGAAGAACGAAATTTGGGGAACAAAGTGGGCTCAGTGTACTGATCATTACCTGAAAGTATCACCCAGTTTGGGTGTAAAAATATTTGCTGAGATTTCTGGAGATTCGTAATTTTTGGAAGCTTGGCAACCCCTTTCAATGAAAGTGTTTCTCGCCTGTCACTGCTTAGGGCTACATCAATAGGAAACAGAACATAGAGATAGAACTTGAAACTACTTAATTGTGTCAAGTTTCAAGAAGCTAACACAAACCGTGTTTGATTTAGAGTTCCAAATACATCTATCAATAGAGGAGAAAACAGAGTGAATCCTAAAAATTCCAACTGTTACTGGAAACGAAAGCTTCAACATTGAAGAACGAAATTTGGGGAACAAAGTGGGCTCAGTGTACTGATCATTACCTGAAAGTATCACCCAGTTTGGGTGTAAAAATATTTGCTGAGATTTCTGGAGATTCGTAATTTTTGGAAGCTTGGCAACCCCTTTCAATGAAAGTGTTTCTCGTCTGTCACTGCTTAGGGCTACACCAATAGGAAACAAAACATAGAGATAGAACTTGAAACTACTTAATTGTGTCAAGTTTCAAAAAGCTAGCACAAACCGTGCTTGATTTAGAGTTCCAAATACATCTATCAATATAGGAGAAAACAGAGTGAAACACCAAAATTCAAACTGTTACTGGAAACGAACACTTCAACATAGAAGAATGAAATTTGGGGAACCAAGTGGGCTTAGTGTACTGATCATTACCTGAAAGTATCATCCAGTTTTGGTAAAAAAATATTTGCTGAGATTTCTGGAGATTCGTGATTTTTGGAAGCTTGGCAACCCCTTTCAATGAAAGTGTTTCTCGCCTGTCACTGCTTAGGACTACATCAATAGGAAACAGAACATAGAGATAGAACTTGAAACTACTTAATTGTGTCAAGTTTCAAGAAGGTAGCACAAACCGTGTTTGATTTAGAGTTCCAAATACATCTATCAATATAGGAGAAAACAGAGTGAATCCTAAAAATTCCAACTGTTACTGGAAACGAAAGCTGCAACATTGAAGAACGAAATTAAGGGAACAAAGTGGGCTCAGTGTACTGATCATTACCTGAAAGTATCACCCAGTTTGGGTGTAAAAATATTTGCTGAGATTTCTGGAGATTCGTAATTTTTGGAAGCTTGGCAACCCCTTTCAATGAAAGTGTTTCTCGCCTGTCACTGCTTAGGGCTACATCAATCGGAAACTGAACATAGAGATAGAACTTGAAACTACTTAATTGTGTCAAGTTTCAAGAAGCTAACACAAACCGTGTTTGATTTAGAGTTCCAAATACATCTATCAATATAGGAGAAAACAGAGTGAAACCTAAAAATTCAAACTGTTACTGGAAACGAAAGCTTCAACATTGAAGAACGAAATTTGGGGAACAAAGTGGGCTCAGTGTACTGATCATTACCTGAAAGTATCACCCAGTTTGGGTGTAAAAATATTTGCTGAGATTTCTGGAGATTCGTAATTTTTGGAAGCTTGGCAACCCCTTTCAATGAAAGTGTTTGTCGCCTGTCACTGCTTAGGGCTACATCAATAGGAAACAGAACATAGAGATAGAACTTGAAACTACTTAATTGTGTCAAGTTTCAAGAAGGTAGCACAAAACGTGTTTGATTTAGAGTTCCAAATACATCTATCAATATAGGAGAAAACAGAGTGAAACCTAAAAGTTCAAACTGTTACTGGAAACGAAAGCTGCAACATTGAAGAACGAAATTTGGGGAACAAAGTGGGCTCAGTGTACTGATCATTACCTGAAAGTATCACCCAGTTTGGGTGAAAAAATATTTGCTGAGATTTCTGGAGTTTCGTGATTTTTGGAAGCTTGGCAACCCCTTTCAATGAAAGTGTTTCTCGTCTGTCACTGCTTAGGGCTACACCAATAGGAAACAAAATGTAGAGATAGAACTTGAAACTACTTAATTGTGTCAAGTTTCAAGAAGCTAGCACAAACCATGTTTGATTTAGAGTTCCAAATACATCTATCAATATAGGAGAAAACAGAGTGAAACGCCAAAATTCAAACTGTTACTGGAAACGAACGCTTCAACATAGAAGAACGAAATCTGGGGAACCAAGTGGGCTTAGTGTACTGATCATTACCTGAAAGTATCATCCAGTTTGGGTGAAAAAATGTTTCCTGAGATTTCTGGAGATTTGTAATTTTGGGACGCTTGGCAACCCCTTTCAATGAAAGTGTTTCTCGCCTGTCACTGCTTAGGGCTACATCAATAGGAAACAGAACATAGAGATAGAACTTGAAACTACTTAATTGTGTCAAGTTTCAAGAAGGTAGCACAAACCGTGTTTGATTTAGAGTTCCAAATACATCTATCAATATAGGAGAAAACAGAGTGAAACCTAAAAGTTCAAACTGTTACTGGAAACGAAAGCTGCAACATTGAAGAACGAAATTAAGGGAACAAAGTGGGCTCAGTGTACTGATCATTACCTGAAAGTATCACCCAGTTTGGGTGTAAAAATATTTGCTGAGATTTCTGGAGATTCGTAATTTTTGGAAGCTTGGCAACCCCTTTCAATGAAAGTGTTTCTCGCCTGTCACTGCTTAGGGCTACATCAATAGGAAACAGAACATAGAGATAGAACTTGAAACTAATTAATTGTGTCAAGTTGCAAGAAGCTAGCACAAACAGTGTTTGATTTAGAGTTCCAAATACATCTATCAATATAGGAGAAAACAGAGTGAATCCTAAAAATTCCAACTGTTACTGGAAACGAAAGCTGCAACATTGAAGAACGAAATTTGGGGAACAAAGTGGGCTCAGTGTACTGATCATTACCTGAAAGTATCATCCAGTTTGGGTGAAAAAATGTTTGCTGAGATTTCTGGAGATTCGTTATTTTTGGAACTTTGGCAACCCCTTTCAATGAAAGTGTTTCTCGTCTGTCACTGCGTAGGGCTACATCAATAGGAAACATAACATAGAGTTAGAACTTGAAACTACTTAATTGTGTCAAGTTTCAAGAGGCTAGCACAAACCGTGCTTGATTTAGAGTTCCAAATACATCTATCAATATAGAAGAAAACAGAGTGAAACGCCAAAATTCAAACTGTTACTGGAAACGAACGCTTCAACATAGAAGAATGAAATTTGGGGAACCAAGTGGGCTTAGTGTACTGATTATTACCTGAAAGTATCATCCAGTTTGGGTGAAAAAATATTTGCTGAGATTTCTGGAGATTCGTGATTTTTGGAAGCTTGGCAACCCCTTTCAATGAAAGTGTTTCTCGCCTGTCACTGCTTAGGGCTACACCAATAGGAAACAAAATATAGAGATAGAACTTGAAACTACTTAATTGTGTCAAGTTTCAAGAAGCTAGCACAAACCGTGCTTGATTTAGAGTTCCAAATACATCTATCAATATAGGAGAAAACAGAGTGAAACGCCAAAATTCAAACTATTACTGGAAACGAACGCTTCAACATAGAAGAACGAAATTTGGGGAACCAAGTGGGCTTAGTGTACTGATCATTACCTGAAAGTATCATCCAGTGTGGGTGAAAAATATTTGCTGAGATTTCAGGAGATCCGTAATTTTTGGAAGCTTGGCAACCCCTTTCAATGAAAGTGTTTCTCGCCTGTCACTGCTTAGGGCTACATCAATCGGAAACAGAACATAGAGATAGAACTTGAAACTACTTAATTGTGTCAAGTTTCAAGAAGCTAACACAAACCGTGTTTGATTTAGAGTTCCAAATACATCTATCAATATAGGAGAAAACAGAGTGAAACCTAAAAATTCAAACTGTTACTGGAAACGAAAGCTTCAACATTGAAGAACGAAATTTGGGGAACAAAGTGGGCTCAGTGTACTGATCATTACCTGAAAGTATCACCCGGTTTGGGTGTAAAAATATTTGCTGAGATTTCTGGAGATTCGTAATTTTTGGAAGCTTGGCAACCCCTTTCAATGAAAGTGTTTCTCGTCTGTCACTGTTTAGGGCTACACCAAAAGAAACAAAACATAGAGATAGAACTTGAAACTACTTAATTGTGTGAAGTTTCAAAAAGCTAGCACAAACCGTGCTTGATTTAGAGTTCCAAATACATCTATCAATATAGGAGAAAACAGAGTGAAACGCCAAAATTCAAACTGTTACTGGAAACGAACACTTCAACATAGAAGAATGAAATTTGGGGAACCAAGTGGGCTTAGTGTACTGATCATTACCTGAAAGTATCATCCAGTTTGGGTGAAAAATATTTGCTGAGATTTCTGGAGATTCGTGATTTTTGGAAGCTTGGCAACCCCTTTCAATGAAAGTGTTTCTCGCCTGTCACTGCTTAGGGCTACATCAATAGGAAACGGAACATAGAGATAGAACTTGAAACTACTTAATTGTGTCAAGTTTCAAGAAGGTAGCACAAACCGTGTTTGATTTAGAGTTCCAAATACATCTATCAATATAGGAGAAAACAGAGTGAAACCTAAAAGTTCAAACTGTTACTGGAAACGAAAGCTGCAACATTGAAGAACGAAATTTGGGGAACAAAGTGGGCTCAGTGTACTGATCATTACCTGAAAGTATCACCCAGTTTGGGTGAAAAAATATTTGCTGAGATTTCTGGAGATTCGTGATTTTTGGAAGCTTGGCAACCCCTTTCAATGAAAGTGTTTCTCGTCTGTCACTGCTTAAGGCTACATCAATAGGAAAAAAAAATAGAGACAGAACTTGAAACTACTTAATTGTGTCAAGTTTCAGGAAGGTAGCACAAACCGTGTTTGATTTAGAGTTCCAAATACATCTATCCATATAGGAGAAAACACAGTGAAACCTAAAAGTTCAAACTGTTACTGGAAACGAAAGCTGCAATATTGAAGAACGAAATTAAGGGAACAAAGTGGGCTCAGTGTACTGATCATTACCTGAAAGTATCACCCAGTTTGGGTGTAAAAATATTTGCTGAGATTTCTGGAGATTCGTAATTTTTGGAAGCTTGGCAACCCCTTTCAATGAAAGTGTTTCTCGCCTGTCACTGCTTAGGGCTACATCAATAGGAAACAGAACATAGAGATAGAACTTGAAACTAATTAATTGTGTCAAGTTGCAAGAAGCTAGCACAAACAGTGTTTGATTTAGAGTTCCAAATACATCTATCAATATAGGAGAAAACAGAGTGAATCCTAAAAATTCCAACCGTTACTGGAAACGAAAGCTGCAACATTGAAGAACGAAATTTGGGGAACAAAGTGGGCTCAGTGTACTGATCATTACCTGAAAGTATCACCCAGTTTGGGTGTAAAAATATTTGCTGAGATTTCTGGAGATTCGTAATTTTGGGAAGCTTGGCAACCCCTTTCAATGAAAGTGTTTCTCGCCTGTCACTGCTTAGGGCTAAATCAATAGGAAACAGAACATAGAGACAGAACTTGAAACTAATTAATTGTGTCAAGTTTCAAAAAGCTAGCACAAACCGTGTTTGATTTAGAGTTCCAAATACATCTATCAATATAGGAGAAAACAGAGTGAAACCTAAAAATTCAAACTGTTACTGGAAACGAAAGCTTCAATATTGAAGAACGAAATTTGGGGAACAAAGTGGGCTCAGTGTACTGATCATTAACTGAAAGGATCACCCAGTTTGGGTGTAAAAATATTTGCTGAGATTTCTGGAGATTCGTAATTTTTGGAAGCTTGGCAACCCCTTTCAATGAAAGTGTTTCTCGTCTGTCACTGTTTAGGGCTACACCAATAGGAAACAAAACATAGAGATAGAACTTGAAACTACTTAATTGTGTGAAGTTTCAAAAAGCTAGCACAAACCGTGCTTGATTTAGAGTTCCAAATACATCTATCAATATAGGAGAAAACAGAGTGAAACGCCAAAATTCAAACTGTTACTGGAAACGAACACTTCAACATAGAAGAATGAAATTTGGGGAAACAAGTGGGCTTAGTGTACTGATCATTACCTGAAAGGATCATCCAGTTTGGGCGAAAAAATATTTGCTGAGATTTCTGGAGATTCGTGATTTTTGGAAGCTTGGCAACCCCTTTCAATGAAAGTGTTTCTCGCCTGTCACTGCTTAGGGCTACATCAATAGGAAACAGAACATAGAGATAGAACTTGAAACTACTTAATTGTGTCAAGTTTCAAGAAGGTAGCACAAACCGTGCTTGATTTAGAGTTCCAAATACATCTAGCAATATAGGAGAAAACAGAGTGAAACCTAAAAGTTCAAACTGTTACTGGAAACGAAAGCTGCAACATTGAAGAACGAAATTAAGGGAACAAAGTGGGCTCAGTGTACTGATCATTACCTGAAAGTATCACCCAGTTTGGGTGTAAAAATATTTGCTGAAATTTCTGGAGATTCGTAATTTTTGGAAGCTTGGCAACCCCTTTCAATGAAAGTGTTTCTCGCCTGTCACTGCTTAGGGCTAAATCAATAGGAAACAGAACATAGAGACAGAACTTGAAACTAATTAATTTTGTCAAGTTTCAAAAAGCTAGCACAAACCGTGCTTGATTTAGAGTTCCAAACACATCTATCAATATAGGACAAAACAGAGTTAAACGCCAAAATTCAAACTGTTACTGGAAACGAACGCTTCAACATAGAAGAACGAAATTTGGGGAACCAAGTGGGCTTAGTGTACTGATCATTACCTGAAAGTATCATCCAGTTTGGGTGAAAAAATGTTTGCTGAGATTTCTGGAGATTCGTTATTTTTGGAAGTTTGGCAACCCTTTTCAATGAAAGTGTTTCTCGTCTGTCACTGCTTATGGCTACATCAATAGGAAACAGAACATAGAGTTAGAACTTGAAACTACTTAATTGTGTCAAGTTTCAAGAGGCTAGCACAAACCGTGCTTGATTTAGAGTTCCAAATACATCTATCAATATAGGAGAAAACAGAGTGAAACGCCAAAATTCAAACTGTTACTGGAAACGAAAGCTGCAACATTGAAGAACGAAATTTGGGGAACAAAGTGGGCTCAGTGTACTGATCATTACCTGAAAGTATCACCCAGTTTGGGTGAAAAAATATTTGCTGAGATTTCTGGAGATTCGTGATTTTTGGAAGCTTGGCAACCCCTTTCAATGAAAGTGTTTCTCGTCTGTCACTGCTTAGGGCTACATCAATAGGAAAAAAAAATAGAGATAGAACTTGAAACTACTTAATTGTGTCAAGTTTCAGGAAGGTAGCACAAACCGTGTTTGATTTAGAGTTCCAAATACATCTATCCATATAGGAGAAAACACAGTGAAACCTAAAAGTTCAAACTGTTACTGGAAACGAAAGCTGCAATATTGAAGAACGAAATTAAGGGAACAAAGTGGGCTCAGTGTACTGATCATTACCTGAAAGTATCACCCAGTTTGGGTGTAAAAATATTTGCTGAGATTTCTGGAGATTCGTAATTTTTGGAAGCTTGGCAACCCCTTTCAATGAAAGTGTTTCTCGCCTGTCACTGCTTAGGGCTACATCAATAGGAAACAGAACATAGAGATAGAACTTGAAACTAATTAATTGTGTCAAGTTGCAAGAAGCTAGCACAAACAGTGTTTGATTTAGAGTTCCAAATACATCTATCAATATAGGAGAAAACAGAGTGAATCCTAAAAATTCCAACTGTTACTGGAAACGAAAGCTGCAACATTGAAGAACGAAATTTGGGGAACAAAGTGGGCTCAGTGTACTGATCATTACCTGAAAGTATCACCCAGTTTGGGTGTAAAAATATTTGCTGAGATTTCTGGAGATTCGTAATTTTGGGAAGCTTGGCAACCACTTTCAATGAAAGTGTTTCTCGCCTGTCACTGCTTAGGGCTAAATCAATAGGAAACAGAACACAGAGACAGAACTTGAAACTAATTAATTGTGTCAAGTTTCAAAAAGCTAGCACAAACCGTGCTTGATTTAGAGTTCCAAATACATCTATCAATATAGGAGAAAACAGAGTGAAACGCCAAAATTCAAACTGTTACTGGAAACGAACGCTTCAACATAGAAGAACGAAATTTGGGGAACCAAGTGGGCTTAGTGTACTGATCATTACCTGAAAGTATCATCCAGTTTGGGTGAAAAATATTTGCTGAGATTTCAGGAGATCCGTAATTTTTGGAAGCTTGGCAACCCCTTTCAATGAAAGTGTTTCTCGCCTGTCACTGCTTAGGGCTACATCAATCGGAAACAGAACATAGAGATAGAACTTGAAACTACTCAATTGTGTCAAGTTTCAAGAAGCTAACACAAACCGTGTTTGATTTAGAGTTCCAAATACATCTATCAATATAGGAGAAAACAGAGTGAAACCTAAAAATTCAAACTGTTACTGGAAACGAAAGCTTCAACATTGAAGAACGAAATTTGGGGAACAAAGTGGGCTCAGTGTACTGATCATTACCTGAAAGGATCACCCAGTTTGGGTGTAAAAATATTTGCTGAGATTTCTGGAGATTCGTAATTTTTGGAAGCTTGGCAACCCCTTTCAATGAAAGTGTTTCTCGTCTGTCACTGTTTAGGGCTACACCAATAGGAAACAAAACATAGAGATAGAACTTGAAACTACTTAATTGTGTGAAGTTTCAAAAAGCTAGCACAAACCGTGCTTGATTTAGAGTTCCAAATACATCTATCAATATAGGAGAAAACAGAGTGAAACGCCAAAATTCAAACTGTTACTGGAAACGAACACTTCAACATAGAAGAATGAAATTTGGGGAAACAAGTGGGCTTAGTGTACTGATCATTACCTGAAAGGATCATCCAGTTTGGGCGAAAAAATATTTGCTGAGATATCTGGAGATTCGTGATTTTTGGAAGCTTGGCAACCCCTTTCAATGAAAGTGTTTCTCGCCTGTCACTGCTTAGGGCTACATCAATAGGAAACAGAACATAGAGATAGAACTTGAAACTACTTAATTGTGTCAAGTTTCAAGAAGGTAGCACAAACCGTGCTTGATTTAGAGTTCCAAATACATCTAGCAATATAGGAGAAAACAGAGTGAAACCTAAAAGTTCAAACTGATACTGGAAACGAAAGCTGCAACATTGAAGAACGAAATTAAGGGAACAAAGTGGGCTCAGTGTACTGATCATTACCTGAAAGTATCACCCAGTTTGGGTGTAAAAATATTTGCTGAGATTTCTGGAGATTCGTAATTTTTGGAAGCTTGGCAACCCCTTTCAATGAAAGTGTTTCTCGCCTGTCACTGCTTAGGGCTAAATCAATAGGAAACAGAACATAGAGACAGAACTTGAAACTAATTAATTTTGTCAAGTTTCAAAAAGCTAGCACAAACCGTGCTTGATTTAGAGTTCCAAATACATCTATCAATATAGGACAAAACAGAGTTAAACGCCAAAATTCAAACTGTTACTGGAAACGAACGCTTCAACATAGAAGAACGAAATTTGGGGAACCAAGTGGGCTTAGTGTACTGATCATTACCTGAAAGTATCATCCAGTTTGGGTGAAAAAATTTTTGCTGAGATTTCTGGAGATTCGTTATTTTTGGAAGTTTGGCAACCCCTTTCAATGAAAGTGTTTCTCGTCTGTCACTGCTTATGGCTACATCAATAGGAAACAGAACATAGAGTTAGAACTTGAAACTACTTAATTGTGTCAAGTTTCAAGAGGCTAGCACAAACCGTGCTTGATTTAGAGTTCCAAATACATCTATCAATATAGGAGAAAACAGAGTGAAACGCCAAAATTCAAACTGTTACTGGAAACGAACGCTTCAACATAGAAGAATGAAATTTGGGGAACCAAGTGGGCTTAGTGTACTGATTATTACCTGAAAGTATCATCCAGTTTGGGTGAAAAAATATTTGCTGAGATTTCTGGAGATTCGTGATTTTTGGAAGCTTGGCAACCCCTTTCAATGAAAGTGTTTCTCGCCTGTCACTGCTTAGGGCTACACCAATAGGAAACAAAATATAGAGATAGAACTTGAAACTACTTAATTGTGTCAAGTTTCAAGAAGCTAGCACAAACCGTGCTTGATTTAGAGTTCCAAATACATCTATCAATATAGGAGAAAACAGAGTGAAACGCCAAAATTCAAACTGTTACTGGAAACGAACGCTTCAACATAGAAGAACGAAATTTGGGGAACCAAGTGGGCTTAGTGTACTGATCATTACCGGAAAGTATCATCCAGTTTGGGTGAAAAATATTTGCTGAGATTTCAGGAGATCCGTAATTTTTGGAAGCTTGGCAACCCCTTTCAATGAAAGTGTTTCTCGCCTGTCACTGCTTAGGGCTACATCAATCGGAAACAGAACATAGAGATAGAACTTGAAACTACTTAATTGTGTCAAGTTTCAAGAAGCTAACACAAACCGTGTTTGATTTAGAGTTCCAAATACATCTATCAATATAGGAGAAAACAGAGTGAAACCTAAAAATTCAAACTGTTACTGGAAACGAAAGCTTCAACATTGAAGAACGAAATTTGGGGAACAAAGTGGGCTCAGTGTACTGATCATTACCTGAAAGTATCACCCAGTTTGGGTGTAAAAATATTTGCTGAGATTTCTGGAGATTCGTGATTTTTGGAAGCTTGGCAACCCCTTTCAATGAAAGTGTTTCTCGCCTGTCACTGCTTAGGGCTACATCAATAGGAAACAGAACATAGAGATAGAACTTGAAACTACTTAATTGTGTCAAGTTTCAAGAAGGTAGCACAAACCGTGTTTGATTTAGAGTTCCAAATACATCTATCAATATAGGAGAAAACAGAGTGAAACCTAAAAGTTCAAACTGTTACTGGAAACGAAAGCTGCAACATTGAAGAACGAAATTTGGGGAACAAAGTGGGCTCAGTGTACTGATCATTACCTGAAAGTATCACCCAGTTTGGGTGAAAAAATATTTGCTGAGATTTCTGGAGTTTCGTGATTTTTGGAAGCTTGGCAACCCCTTTCAATGAAAGTGTTTCTCGTCTGTCACTGCTTAGGGCTACACCAATAGGAAACAAAATGTAGAGATAGAACTTGAAACTACTTAATTGTGTCAAGTTTCAAGAAGCTAGCACAAACCATGTTTGATTTAGAGTTCCAAATACATCTATCAATATAGGAGAAAACAGAGTGAAACGCCAAAATTCAAACTGTTACTGGAAACGAACGCTTCAACATAGAAGAACGAAATCTGGGGAACCAAGTGGGCTTAGTGTACTGATCATTACCTGAAAGTATCATCCAGTTTGGGTGAAAAAATGTTTCCTGAGATTTCTGGAGATTCGTTATTTTGGGACGCTTGGCAACCCCTTTCAATGAAAGTGTTTCTCGCCTGTCACTGCTTAGGGCTACATCAATAGGAAACAGAACATAGAGATAGAACTTGAAACTACTTAATTGTGTCAAGTTTCAAGAAGGTAGCACAAACCGTGTTTGATTTAGAGTTCCAAATACATCTATCAATATAGGAGAAAACAGAGTGAAACCTAAAAGTTCAAACTGTTACTGGAAACGAAAGCTGCAACATTGAAGAACGAAATTAAGGGAACAAAGTGGGCTCAGTGTACTGATCATTACCTGAAAGTATCACCCAGTTTGGGTGTAAAAATATTTGCTGAGATTTCTGGAGATTCGTAATTTTTGGAAGCTTGGCAACCCCTTTCAATGAAAGTGTTTCTCGCCTGTCACTGCTTAGGGCTACATCAATAGGAAACAGAACATAGAGATAGAACTTGAAACTAATTAATTGTGTCAAGTTGCAAGAAGCTAGCACAAACAGTGTTTGATTTAGAGTTCCAAATACATCTATCAATATAGGAGAAAACAGAGTGAATCCTAAAAATTCCAACTGTTACTGGAAACGAAAGCTGCAACATTGAAGAACGAAATTTGGGGAACAAAGTGGGCTCAGTGTACTGATCATTACCTGAAAGTATCACCCAGTTTGGGTGTAAAAATATTTGCTGAGATTTCTGGAGATTCGTAATTTTTGGAAGCTTGGCAACCCCTTTCAATGAAAGTGTTTCTCGCCTGTCACTGCTTAGGGCTAAATCAATAGGAAACAGAACATAGAGACAGAACTTGAAACTAATTAATTGTGTCAAGTTTCAAAAAGCTAGCACAAACTGTGCTTGATTTAGAGTTCCAAATACATCTATCAATATAGGACAAAACAGAGTGAAACGCCAAAATTCAAACTGTTACTGGAAACGAACGCTTCAACATAGAAGAACGAAATTTGGGGAACCAAGTGGGCTTAGTGTACTGATCATTACCTGAAAGTATCATCCAGTTTGGGTGAAAAAATGTTTGCTGAGATTTCTGGAGATTCGTTATTTTTGGAAGCTTGGCAACCCCTTTCAATGAAAGTGTTTCTCGTCTGTCACTGCGTAGGGCTACATCAATAGGAAACATAACATAGAGTTAGAACTTGAAACTACTTAATTGTGTCAAGTTTCAAGAGGCTAGCACAAACCGTGCTTGATTTAGAGTTCCAAATACATCTATCAATATAGAAGAAAACAGAGTGAAACGCCAAAATTCAAACTGTTACTGGAAACGAACGCTTCAACATAGAAGAATGAAATTTGGGGAACCAAGTGGGCTTAGTGTACTGATTATTACCTGAAAGTATCATCCAGTTTGGGTGAAAAAATATTTGCTGAGATTTCTGGAGATTCGTGATTTTTGGAAGCTTGGCAACCCCTTTCAATGAAAGTGTTTCTCGCCTGTCACTGCTTAGGGCTACACCAATAGGAAACAAAATATAGAGATAGAACTTGAAACTACTTAATTGTGTCAAGTTTCAAGAAGCTAGCACAAACCGTGCTTGATTTAGAGTTCCAAATACATCTATCAATATAGGAGAAAACAGAGTGAAACGCCAAAATTCAAACTGTTACTGGAAACGAACGCTTCAACATAGAAGAACGAAATTTGGGGAACCAAGTGGGCTTAGTGTACTGATCATTACCTGAAAGTATCATCCAGTTTGGGTGAAAAATATTTGCTGAGATTTCAGGAGATCCGTAATTTTTGGAAGCTTGGCAACCCCTTTCAATGAAAGTGTTTCTCGCCTGTCACTGCTTAGGGCTACATCAATCGGAAACAGAACATAGAGATAGAACTTGAAACTACTTAATTGTGTCAAGTTTCAAGAAGCTAACACAAACCGTGTTTGATTTAGAGTTCCAAATACATCTATCAATATAGGAGAAAACAGAGTGAAACCTAAAAATTCAAACTGTTACTGGAAACGAAAGCTTCAACATTGAAGAACGAAATTTGGGGAACAAAGTGGGCTCAGTGTACTGATCATTACCTGAAAGTATCACCCGGTTTGGGTGTAAAAATATTTGCTGAGATTTCTGGAGATTCGTAATTTTTGGAAGCTTGGCAACCCCTTTCAATGAAAGTGTTTCTCGTCTGTCACTGTTTAGGGCTACACCAAAAGAAACAAAACATAGAGATAGAACTTGAAACTACTTAATTGTGTGAAGTTTCAAAAAGCTAGCACAAACCGTGCTTGATTTAGAGTTCCAAATACATCTATCAATATAGGAGAAAACAGAGTGAAACGCCAAAATTCAAACTGTTACTGGAAACGAACACTTCAACATAGAAGAATGAAATTTGGGGAACCAAGTGGGCTTAGTGTACTGATCATTACCTGAAAGTATCATCCAGTTTGGGTGAAAAATATTTGCTGAGATTTCTGGAGATTCGTGATTTTTGGAAGCTTGGCAACCCCTTTCAATGAAAGTGTTTCTCGCCTGTCACTGCTTAGGGCTACATCAATAGGAAACGGAACATAGAGATAGAACTTGAAACTACTTAATTGTGTCAAGTTTCAAGAAGGTAGCACAAACCGTGTTTGATTTAGAGTTCCAAATACATCTATCAATATAGGAGAAAACAGAGTGAAACCTAAAAGTTCAAACTGTTACTGGAAACGAAAGCTGCAACATTGAAGAACGAAATTTGGGGAACAAAGTGGGCTCAGTGTACTGATCATTACCTGAAAGTATCACCCAGTTTGGGTGAAAAAATATTTGCTGAGATTTCTGGAGATTCGTGATTTTTGGAAGCTTGGCAACCCCTTTCAATGAAAGTGTTTCTCGTCTGTCACTGCTTAAGGCTACATCAATAGGAAAAAAAAATAGAGACAGAACTTGAAACTACTTAATTGTGTCAAGTTTCAGGAAGGTAGCACAAACCGTGTTTGATTTAGAGTTCCAAATACATCTATCCATATAGGAGAAAACACAGTGAAACCTAAAAGTTCAAACTGTTACTGGAAACGAAAGCTGCAATATTGAAGAACGAAATTAAGGGAACAAAGTGGGCTCAGTGTACTGATCATTACCTGAAAGTATCACCCAGTTTGGGTGTAAAAATATTTGCTGAGATTTCTGGAGATTCGTAATTTTTGGAAGCTTGGCAACCCCTTTCAATGAAAGTGTTTCTCGCCTGTCACTGCTTAGGGCTACATCAATAGGAAACAGAACATAGAGATAGAACTTGAAACTAATTAATTGTGTCAAGTTGCAAGAAGCTAGCACAAACAGTGTTTGATTTAGAGTTCCAAATACATCTATCAATATAGGAGAAAACAGAGTGAATCCTAAAAATTCCAACCGTTACTGGAAACGAAAGCTGCAACATTGAAGAACGAAATTTGGGGAACAAAGTGGGCTCAGTGTACTGATCATTACCTGAAAGTATCACCCAGTTTGGGTGTAAAAATATTTGCTGAGATTTCTGGAGATTCGTAATTTTGGGAAGCTTGGCAACCCCTTTCAATGAAAGTGTTTCTCGCCTGTCACTGCTTAGGGCTAAATCAATAGGAAACAGAACATAGAGACAGAACTTGAAACTAATTAATTGTGTCAAGTTTCAAAAAGCTAGCACAAACCGTGTTTGATTTAGAGTTCCAAATACATCTATCAATATAGGAGAAAACAGAGTGAAACCTAAAAATTCAAACTGTTACTGGAAACGAAAGCTTCAATATTGAAGAACGAAATTTGGGGAACAAAGTGGGCTCAGTGTACTGATCATTACCTGAAAGGATCACCCAGTTTGGGTGTAAAAATATTTGCTGAGATTTCTGGAGATTCGTAATTTTTGGAAGCTTGGCAACCCCTTTCAATGAAAGTGTTTCTCGTCTGTCACTGTTTAGGGCTACACCAATAGGAAACAAAACATAGAGATAGAACTTGAAACTACTTAATTGTGTGAAGTTTCAAAAAGCTAGCACAAACCGTGCTTGATTTAGAGTTCCAAATACATCTATCAATATAGGAGAAAACAGAGTGAAACGCCAAAATTCAAACTGTTACTGGAAACGAACACTTCAACATAGAAGAATGAAATTTGGGGAAACAAGTGGGCTTAGTGTACTGATCATTACCTGAAAGGATCATCCAGTTTGGGCGAAAAAATATTTGCTGAGATTTCTGGAGATTCGTGATTTTTGGAAGCTTGGCAACCCCTTTCAATGAAAGTGTTTCTCGCCTGTCACTGCTTAGGGCTACATCAATAGGAAACAGAACATAGAGATAGAACTTGAAACTACTTAATTGTGTCAAGTTTCAAGAAGGTAGCACAAACCGTGCTTGATTTAGAGTTCCAAATACATCTAGCAATATAGGAGAAAACAGAGTGAAACCTAAAAGTTCAAACTGTTACTGGAAACGAAAGCTGCAACATTGAAGAACGAAATTAAGGGAACAAAGTGGGCTCAGTGTACTGATCATTACCTGAAAGTATCACCCAGTTTGGGTGTAAAAATATTTGCTGAAATTTCTGGAGATTCGTAATTTTTGGAAGCTTGGCAACCCCTTTCAATGAAAGTGTTTCTCGCCTGTCACTGCTTAGGGCTAAATCAATAGGAAACAGAACATAGAGACAGAACTTGAAACTAATTAATTTTGTCAAGTTTCAAAAAGCTAGCACAAACCGTGCTTGATTTAGAGTTCCAAACACATCTATCAATATAGGACAAAACAGAGTTAAACGCCAAAATTCAAACTGTTACTGGAAACGAACGCTTCAACATAGAAGAACGAAATTTGGGGAACCAAGTGGGCTTAGTGTACTGATCATTACCTGAAAGTATCATCCAGTTTGGGTGAAAAAATGTTTGCTGAGATTTCTGGAGATTCGTTATTTTTGGAAGTTTGGCAACCCCTTTCAATGAAAGTGTTTCTCGTCTGTCACTGCTTATGGCTACATCAATAGGAAACAGAACATAGAGTTAGAACTTGAAACTACTTAATTGTGTCAAGTTTCAAGAGGCTAGCACAAACCGTGCTTGATTTAGAGTTCCAAATACATCTATCAATATAGGAGAAAACAGAGTGAAACGCCAAAATTCAAACTGTTACTGGAAACGAAAGCTGCAACATTGAAGAACGAAATTTGGGGAACAAAGTGGGCTCAGTGTACTGATCATTACCTGAAAGTATCACCCAGTTTGGGTGAAAAAATATTTGCTGAGATTTCTGGAGATTCGTGATTTTTGGAAGCTTGGCAACCCCTTTCAATGAAAGTGTTTCTCGTCTGTCACTGCTTAGGGCTACATCAATAGGAAAAAAAAATAGAGATAGAACTTGAAACTACTTAATTGTGTCAAGTTTCAGGAAGGTAGCACAAACCGTGTTTGATTTAGAGTTCCAAATACATCTATCCATATAGGAGAAAACACAGTGAAACCTAAAAGTTCAAACTGTTACTGGAAACGAAAGCTGCAATATTGAAGAACGAAATTAAGGAAACAAAGTGGGCTCAGTGTACTGATCATTACCTGAAAGTATCACCCAGTTTGGGTGTAAAAATATTTGCTGAGATTTCTGGAGATTCGTAATTTTTGGAAGCTTGGCAACCCCTTTCAATGAAAGTGTTTCTCGCCTGTCACTGCTTAGGGCTACATCAATAGGAAACAGAACATAGAGATAGAACTTGAAACTAATTAATTGTGTCAAGTTGCAAGAAGCTAGCACAAACAGTGTTTGATTTAGAGTTCCAAATACATCTATCAATATAGGAGAAAACAGAGTGAATCCTAAAAATTCCAACTGTTACTGGAAACGAAAGCTGCAACATTGAAGAACGAAATTTGGGGAACAAAGTGGGCTCAGTGTACTGATCATTACCTGAAAGTATCACCCAGTTTGGGTGTAAAAATATTTGCTGAGATTTCTGGAGATTCGTAATTTTGGGAAGCTTGGCAACCACTTTCAATGAAAGTGTTTCTCGCCTGTCACTGCTTAGGGCTAAATCAATAGGAAACAGAACACAGAGACAGAACTTGAAACTAATTAATTGTGTCAAGTTTCAAAAAGCTAGCACAAACCGTGCTTGATTTAGAGTTCCAAATACATCTATCAATATAGGAGAAAACAGAGTGAAACGCCAAAATTCAAACTGTTACTGGAAACGAACGCTTCAACATAGAAGAACGAAATTTGGGGAACCAAGTGGGCTTAGTGTACTGATCATTACCTGAAAGTATCATCCAGTTTGGGTGAAAAATATTTGCTGAGATTTCAGGAGATCCGTAATTTTTGGAAGCTTGGCAACCCCTTTCAATGAAAGTGTTTCTCGCCTGTCACTGCTTAGGGCTACATCAATCGGAAACAGAACATAGAGATAGAACTTGAAACTACTCAATTGTGTCAAGTTTCAAGAAGCTAACACAAACCGTGTTTGATTTAGAGTTCCAAATACATCTATCAATATAGGAGAAAACAGAGTGAAACCTAAAAATTCAAACTGTTACTGGAAACGAAAGCTTCAACATTGAAGAACGAAATTTGGGGAACAAAGTGGGCTCAGTGTACTGATCATTACCTGAAAGGATCACCCAGTTTGGGTGTAAAAATATTTGCTGAGATTTCTGGAGATTCGTAATTTTTGGAAGCTTGGCAACCCCTTTCAATGAAAGTGTTTCTCGTCTGTCACTGTTTAGGGCTACACCAATAGGAAACAAAACATAGAGATAGAACTTGAAACTACTTAATTGTGTGAAGTTTCAAAAAGCTAGCACAAACCGTGCTTGATTTAGAGTTCCAAATACATCTATCAATATAGGAGAAAACAGAGTGAAACGCCAAAATTCAAACTGTTACTGGAAACGAACACTTCAACATAGAAGAATGAAATTTGGGGAAACAAGTGGGCTTAGTGTACTGATCATTACCTGAAAGGATCATCCAGTTTGGGCGAAAAAATATTTGCTGAGATATCTGGAGATTCGTGATTTTTGGAAGCTTGGCAACCCCTTTCAATGAAAGTGTTTCTCGCCTGTCACTGCTTAGGGCTACATCAATAGGAAACAGAACATAGAGATAGAACTTGAAACTACTTAATTGTGTCAAGTTTCAAGAAGGTAGCACAAACCGTGCTTGATTTAGAGTTCCAAATACATCTAGCAATATAGGAGAAAACAGAGTGAAACCTAAAAGTTCAAACTGATACTGGAAACGAAAGCTGCAACATTGAAGAACGAAATTAAGGGAACAAAGTGGGCTCAGTGTACTGATCATTACCTGAAAGTATCACCCAGTTTGGGTGTAAAAATATTTGCTGAGATTTCTGGAGATTCGTAATTTTTGGAAGCTTGGCAACCCCTTTCAATGAAAGTGTTTCTCGCCTGTCACTGCTTAGGGCTAAATCAATAGGAAACAGAACATAGAGACAGAACTTGAAACTAATTAATTTTGTCAAGTTTCAAAAAGCTAGCACAAACCGTGCTTGATTTAGAGTTCCAAATACATCTATCAATATAGGACAAAACAGAGTTAAACGCCAAAATTCAAACTGTTACTGGAAACGTACGCTTCAACATAGAAGAACGAAATTTGGGGAACCAAGTGGGCTTAGTGTACTGATCATTACCTGAAAGTATCATCCAGTTTGGGTGAAAAAATGTTTGCTGAGATTTCTGGAGATTCGTTATTTTTGGAAGTTTGGCAACCCCTTTCAATGAAAGTGTTTCTCGCCTGTCACTGCTGATGGCTACATCAATAGGAAACAGAACATAGAGTTAGAACTTGAAACTACTTAATTGTGTCAAGTTTCAAGAGGCTAGCACAAACCGTGCTTGATTTAGAGTTCCAAATACATCTATCAATATAGGAGAAAACAGAGTGAAACGCCAAAATTCAAACTGTTACTGGAAACGAACGCTTCAACATAGAAGAATGAAATTTGGGGAACCAAGTGGGCTTAGTGTACTGATTATTACCTGAAAGTATCATCCAGTTTGGGTGAAAAAATATTTGCTGAGATTTCTGGAGATTCGTGATTTTTGGAAGCTTGGCAACCCCTTTCAATGAAAGTGTTTCTCGCCTGTCACTGCTTAGGGCTACACCAATAGGAAACAAAATATAGAGATAGAACTTGAAACTACTTAATTGTGTCAAGTTTCAAGAAGCTAGCACAAACCGTGCTTGATTTAGAGTTCCAAATACATCTATCAATATAGGAGAAAACAGAGTGAAACGCCAAAATTCAAACTGTTACTGGAAACGAACGCTTCAACATAGAAGAACGAAATTTGGGGAACTAAGTGGGCTTAGTGTACTGATCATTACCTGAAAGTATCATCCAGTTTGGGTGAAAAATATTTGCTGAGATTTCAGGAGATCCGTAATTTTTGGAAGCTTGGCAACCCCTTTCAATGAAAGTGTTTCTCGCCTGTCACTGCTTAGGGCTACATCAATCGGAAACAGAACATAGAGATAGAACTTGAAACTACTTAATTGTGTCAAGTTTCAAGAAGCTAACACAAACCGTGTTTGATTTAGAGTTCCAAATACATCTATCAATATAGGAGAAAACAGAGTGAAACCTAAAAATTCAAACTGTTACTGGAAACGAAAGCTTCAACATTGAAGAACGAAATTTGGGGAACAAAGTGGGCTCAGTGTACTGATCATTACCTGAAAGTATCACCCAGTTTGGGTGTAAAAATATTTGCTGAGATTTCTGGAGATTCGTAATTTTTGGAAGCTTGGCAACCCCTTTCAATGAAAGTGTTTCTCGCCTGTCACTGCTTAGGGCTAAATCAATAGGAAACAGAACATAGAGACAGAACTTGAAACTAATTAATTTTGTCAAGTTTCAAAAAGCTAGCACAAACCGTGCTTGATTTAGAGTTCCAAATACATCTATCAATATAGGACAAAACAGAGTTAAACGCCAAAATTCAAACTGTTACTGGAAACGAACGCTTCAACATAGAAGAACGAAATTTGGGGAACCAAGTGGGCTTAGTGTACTGATCATTACCTGAAAGTATCATCCAGTTTGGGTGAAAAAATTTTTGCTGAGATTTCTGGAGATTCGTTATTTTTGGAAGTTTGGCAACCCCTTTCAATGAAAGTGTTTCTCGTCTGTCACTGCTTATGGCTACATCAATAGGAAACAGAACATAGAGTTAGAACTTGAAACTACTTAATTGTGTCAAGTTTCAAGAGGCTAGCACAAACCGTGCTTGATTTAGAGTTCCAAATACATCTATCAATATAGGAGAAAACAGAGTGAAACGCCAAAATTCAAACTGTTACTGGAAACGAACGCTTCAACATAGAAGAATGAAATTTGGGGAACCAAGTGGGCTTAGTGTACTGATTATTACCTGAAAGTATCATCCAGTTTGGGTGAAAAAATATTTGCTGAGATTTCTGGAGATTCGTGATTTTTGGAAGCTTGGCAACCCCTTTCAATGAAAGTGTTTCTCGCCTGTCACTGCTTAGGGCTACACCAATAGGAAACAAAATATAGAGATAGAACTTGAAACTACTTAATTGTGTCAAGTTTCAAGAAGCTAGCACAAACCGTGCTTGATTTAGAGTTCCAAATACATCTATCAATATAGGAGAAAACAGAGTGAAACGCCAAAATTCAAACTGTTACTGGAAACGAACGCTTCAACATAGAAGAACGAAATTTGGGGAACCAAGTGGGCTTAGTGTACTGATCATTACCGGAAAGTATCATCCAGTTTGGGTGAAAAATATTTGCTGAGATTTCAGGAGATCCGTAATTTTTGGAAGCTTGGCAACCCCTTTCAATGAAAGTGTTTCTCGCCTGTCACTGCTTAGGGCTACATCAATCGGAAACAGAACATAGAGATAGAACTTGAAACTACTTAATTGTGTCAAGTTTCAAGAAGCTAACACAAACCGTGTTTGATTTAGAGTTCCAAATACATCTATCAATATAGGAGAAAACAGAGTGAAACCTAAAAATTCAAACTGTTACTGGAAACGAAAGCTTCAACATTGAAGAACGAAATTTGGGGAACAAAGTGGGCTCAGTGTACTGATCATTACCTGAAAGTATCACCCAGTTTGGGTGTAAAAATATTTGCTGAGATTTCTGGAGATTCGTGATTTTTGGAAGCTTGGCAACCCCTTTCAATGAAAGTGTTTCTCGCCTGTCACTGCTTAGGGCTACATCAATAGGAAACAGAACATAGAGATAGAACTTGAAACTACTTAATTGTGTCAAGTTTCAAGAAGGTAGCACAAACCGTGTTTGATTTAGAGTTCCAAATACATCTATCAATATAGGAGAAAACAGAGTGAAACCTAAAAGTTCAAACTGTTACTGGAAACGAAAGCTGCAACATTGAAGAACGAAATTTGGGGAACAAAGTGGGCTCAGTGTACTGATCATTACCTGAAAGTATCACCCAGTTTGGGTGAAAAAATATTTGCTGAGATTTCTGGAGTTTCGTGATTTTTGGAAGCTTGGCAACCCCTTTCAATGAAAGTGTTTCTCGTCTGTCACTGCTTAGGGCTACACCAATAGGAAACAAAATGTAGAGATAGAACTTGAAACTACTTAATTGTGTCAAGTTTCAAGAAGCTAGCACAAACCATGTTTGATTTAGAGTTCCAAATACATCTATCAATATAGGAGAAAACAGAGTGAAACGCCAAAATTCAAACTGTTACTGGAAACGAACGCTTCAACATAGAAGAACGAAATCTGGGGAACCAAGTGGGCTTAGTGTACTGATCATTACCTGAAAGTATCATCCAGTTTGGGTGAAAAAATGTTTCCTGAGATTTCTGGAGATTCGTTATTTTGGGACGCTTGGCAACCCCTTTCAATGAAAGTGTTTCTCGCCTGTCACTGCTTAGGGCTACATCAATAGGAAACAGAACATAGAGATAGAACTTGAAACTACTTAATTGTGTCAAGTTTCAAGAAGGTAGCACAAACCGTGTTTGATTTAGAGTTCCAAATACATCTATCAATATAGGAGAAAACAGAGTGAAACCTAAAAGTTCAAACTGTTACTGGAAACGAAAGCTGCAACATTGAAGAACGAAATTAAGGGAACAAAGTGGGCTCAGTGTACTGATCATTACCTGAAAGTATCACCCAGTTTGGGTGTAAAAATATTTGCTGAGATTTCTGGAGATTCGTAATTTTTGGAAGCTTGGCAACCCCTTTCAATGAAAGTGTTTCTCGCCTGTCACTGCTTAGGGCTACATCAATAGGAAACAGAACATAGAGATAGAACTTGAAACTAATTAATTGTGTCAAGTTGCAAGAAGCTAGCACAAACAGTGTTTGATTTAGAGTTCCAAATACATCTATCAATATAGGAGAAAACAGAGTGAATCCTAAAAATTCCAACTGTTACTGGAAACGAAAGCTGCAACATTGAAGAACGAAATTTGGGGAACAAAGTGGGCTCAGTGTACTGATCATTACCTGAAAGTATCACCCAGTTTGGGTGTAAAAATATTTGCTGAGATTTCTGGAGATTCGTAATTTTTGGAAGCTTGGCAACCCCTTTCAATGAAAGTGTTTCTCGCCTGTCACTGCTTAGGGCTAAATCAATAGGAAACAGAACATAGAGACAGAACTTGAAACTAATTAATTGTGTCAAGTTTCAAAAAGCTAGCACAAACTGTGCTTGATTTAGAGTTCCAAATACATCTATCAATATAGGACAAAACAGAGTGAAACGCCAAAATTCAAACTGTTACTGGAAACGAACGCTTCAACATAGAAGAACGAAATTTGGGGAACCAAGTGGGCTTAGTGTACTGATCATTACCTGAAAGTATCATCCAGTTTGGGTGAAAAAATGTTTGCTGAGATTTCTGGAGATTCGTTATTTTTGGAAGCTTGGCAACCCCTTTCAATGAAAGTGTTTCTCGTCTGTCACTGCGTAGGGCTACATCAATAGGAAACATAACATAGAGTTAGAACTTGAAACTACTTAATTGTGTCAAGTTTCAAGAGGCTAGCACAAACCGTGCTTGATTTAGAGTTCCAAATACATCTATCAATATAGAAGAAAACAGAGTGAAACGCCAAAATTCAAACTGTTACTGGAAACGAACGCTTCAACATAGAAGAATGAAATTTGGGGAACCAAGTGGGCTTAGTGTACTGATTATTACCTGAAAGTATCATCCAGTTTGGGTGAAAAAATATTTGCTGAGATTTCTGGAGATTCGTGATTTTTGGAAGCTTGGCAACCCCTTTCAATGAAAGTGTTTCTCGCCTGTCACTGCTTAGGGCTACACCAATAGGAAACAAAATATAGAGATAGAACTTGAAACTACTTAATTGTGTCAAGTTTCAAGAAGCTAGCACAAACCGTGCTTGATTTAGAGTTCCAAATACATCTATCAATATAGGAGAAAACAGAGTGAAACGCCAAAATTCAAACTGTTACTGGAAACGAACGCTTCAACATAGAAGAACGAAATTTGGGGAACCAAGTGGGCTTAGTGTACTGATCATTACCTGAAAGTATCATCCAGTTTGGGTGAAAAATATTTGCTGAGATTTCAGGAGATCCGTAATTTTTGGAAGCTTGGCAACCCCTTTCAATGAAAGTGTTTCTCGCCTGTCACTGCTTAGGGCTACATCAATCGGAAACAGAACATAGAGATAGAACTTGAAACTACTTAATTGTGTCAAGTTTCAAGAAGCTAACACAAACCGTGTTTGATTTAGAGTTCCAAATACATCTATCAATATAGGAGAAAACAGAGTGAAACCTAAAAATTCAAACTGTTACTGGAAACGAAAGCTTCAACATTGAAGAACGAAATTTGGGGAACAAAGTGGGCTCAGTGTACTGATCATTACCTGAAAGTATCACCCGGTTTGGGTGTAAAAATATTTGCTGAGATTTCTGGAGATTCGTAATTTTTGGAAGCTTGGCAACCCCTTTCAATGAAAGTGTTTCTCGTCTGTCACTGTTTAGGGCTACACCAAAAGAAACAAAACATAGAGATAGAACTTGAAACTACTTAATTGTGTGAAGTTTCAAAAAGCTAGCACAAACCGTGCTTGATTTAGAGTTCCAAATACATCTATCAATATAGGAGAAAACAGAGTGAAACGCCAAAATTCAAACTGTTACTGGAAACGAACACTTCAACATAGAAGAATGAAATTTGGGGAACCAAGTGGGCTTAGTGTACTGATCATTACCTGAAAGTATCATCCAGTTTGGGTGAAAAATATTTGCTGAGATTTCTGGAGATTCGTGATTTTTGGAAGCTTGGCAACCCCTTTCAATGAAAGTGTTTCTCGCCTGTCACTGCTTAGGGCTACATCAATAGGAAACGGAACATAGAGATAGAACTTGAAACTACTTAATTGTGTCAAGTTTCAAGAAGGTAGCACAAACCGTGTTTGATTTAGAGTTCCAAATACATCTATCAATATAGGAGAAAACAGAGTGAAACCTAAAAGTTCAAACTGTTACTGGAAACGAAAGCTGCAACATTGAAGAACGAAATTTGGGGAACAAAGTGGGCTCAGTGTACTGATCATTACCTGAAAGTATCACCCAGTTTGGGTGAAAAAATATTTGCTGAGATTTCTGGAGATTCGTGATTTTTGGAAGCTTGGCAACCCCTTTCAATGAAAGTGTTTCTCGTCTGTCACTGCTTAAGGCTACATCAATAGGAAAAAAAAATAGAGATAGAACTTGAAACTACTTAATTGTGTCAAGTTTCAGGAAGGTAGCACAAACCGTGTTTGATTTAGAGTTCCAAATACATCTATCCATATAGGAGAAAACACAGTGAAACCTAAAAGTTCAAACTGTTACTGGAAACGAAAGCTGCAATATTGAAGAACGAAATTAAGGGAACAAAGTGGGCTCAGTGTACTGATCATTACCTGAAAGTATCACCCAGTTTGGGTGTACAAATATTTGCTGAGATTTCTGGAGATTCGTAATTTTTGGAAGCTTGGCAACCCCTTTCAATGAAAGTGTTTCTCGCCTGTCACTGCTTAGGGCTACATCAATAGGAAACAGAACATAGAGATAGAACTTGAAACTAATTAATTGTGTCAAGTTGCAAGAAGCTAGCACAAACAGTGTTTGATTTAGAGTTCCAAATACATCTATCAATATAGGAGAAAACAGAGTGAATCCTAAAAATTCCAACTGTTACTGGAAACGAACGCTTCAACATAGAAGAACGAAATTTGGGGAACCAAGTGGGCTTAGTGTACTGATCATTACCTGAAAGTATCACCCAGTTTGGGTGTAAAAATATTTGCTGAGATTTCTGGAGATTCGTAATTTTGGGAAGCTTGGCAACCCCTTTCAATGAAAGTGTTTCTCGCCTGTCACTGCTTAGGGCTAAATCAATAGGAAACAGAACATAGAGACAGAACTTGAAACTAATTAATTGTGTCAAGTTTCAAAAAGCTAGCACAAACCGTGCTTGATTTAGAGTTCCAAATACATCTATCAATATAGGAGAAAACAGAGTGAAACGCCAAAATTCAAACTGTTACTGGAAACGAACGCTTCAACATAGAAGAACGAAATTTGGGGAACCAAGTGGGCTTAGTGTACTGATCATTACCTGAAAGTATCATCCAGTTTGGGTGAAAAATATTTGCTGAGATTTCAGGAGATCCGTAATTTTTGGAAGCTTGGCAACCCCTTTCAATGAAAGTGTTTCTCGCCTGTCACTGCTTAGGGCTACATCAATCGGAAACAGAACATAGAGATAGAACTTGAAACTACTCAATTGTGTCAAGTTTCAAGAAGCTAACACAAACCGTGTTTGATTTAGAGTTCCAAATACATCTATCAATATAGGAGAAAACAGAGTGAAACCTAAAAATTCAAACTGTTACTGGAAACGAAAGCTTCAATATTGAAGAACGAAATTTGGGGAACAAAGTGGGCTCAGTGTACTGATCATTACCTGAAAGGATCACCCAGTTTGGGTGTAAAAATATTTGCTGAGATTTCTGGAGATTCGTAATTTTTGGAAGCTTGGCAACCCCTTTCAATGAAAGTGTTTCTCGCCTGTCACTGTTTAGGGCTACACCAATAGGAAACAAAACATAGAGATAGAACTTGAAACTACTTAATTGTGTCAAGTTTCAAGAAGCTAGCACAAACCGTGCTTGATTTAGAGTTCCAAATACATCTATCAATATAGGAGAAAACAGAGTGAAACCTAAAAGTTCAAACTGTTACTGGAAACGAAAGCTGCAACATTGAAGAACGAAATTAAGGGAACAAAGTGGGCTCAGTGTACTGATCATTACCTGAAAGTATCACCCAGTTTGGGTGTAAAAATATTTGCTGAGATTTCTGGAGATTCGTAATTTTTGGAAGCTTGGCAACCCCTTTCAATGAAAGTGTTTCTCGCCTGTCACTGCTTAGGGCTACATCAATAGGAAACAGAACATAGAGATAGAACTTGAAACTAATTAATTGTGTCAAGTTGCAAGAAGCTAGCACAAACAGTGTTTGATTTAGAGTTCCAAATACATCTATCAATATAGGAGAAAACAGAGTGAATCCTAAAAATTCCAACTGTTACTGGAAACGAAAGCTGCAACATTGAAGAACGAAATTTGGGGAACAAAGTGGGCTCAGTGTACTGATCATTACCTGAAAGTATCACCCAGTTTGGGTGTAAAAATATTTGCTGAGATTTCTGGAGATTCGTAATTTTTGGAAGCTTGGCAACCCCTTTCAATGAAAGTGTTTCTCGCCTGTCACTGCTTAGGGCTAAATCAATAGGAAACAGAACATAGAGACAGAACTTGAAACTAATTAATTGTGTCAAGTTTCAAAAAGCTAGCACAAACTGTGCTTGATTTAGAGTTCCAAATACATCTATCAATATAGGACAAAACAGAGTGAAACGCCAAAATTCAAACTGTTACTGGAAACGAACGCTTCAACATAGAAGAACGAAATTTGGGGAACCAAGTGGGCTTAGTGTACTGATCATTACCTGAAAGTATCATCCAGTTTGGGTGAAAAAATGTTTGCTGAGATTTCTGGAGATTCGTTATTTTTGGAAGCTTGGCAACCCCTTTCAATGAAAGTGTTTCTCGTCTGTCACTGCGTAGGGCTACATCAATAGGAAACATAACATAGAGTTAGAACTTGAAACTACTTAATTGTGTCAAGTTTCAAGAGGCTAGCACAAACCGTGCTTGATTTAGAGTTCCAAATACATCTATCAATATAGAAGAAAACAGAGTGAAACGCCAAAATTCAAACTGTTACTGGAAACGAACGCTTCAACATAGAAGAATGAAATTTGGGGAACCAAGTGGGCTTAGTGTACTGATTATTACCTGAAAGTATCATCCAGTTTGGGTGAAAAAATATTTGCTGAGATTTCTGGAGATTCGTGATTTTTGGAAGCTTGGCAACCCCTTTCAATGAAAGTGTTTCTCGCCTGTCACTGCTTAGGGCTACACCAATAGGAAACAAAATATAGAGATAGAACTTGAAACTACTTAATTGTGTCAAGTTTCAAGAAGCTAGCACAAACCGTGCTTGATTTAGAGTTCCAAATACATCTATCAATATAGGAGAAAACAGAGTGAAACGCCAAAATTCAAACTGTTACTGGAAACGAACGCTTCAACATAGAAGAACGAAATTTGGGGAACCAAGTGGGCTTAGTGTACTGATCATTACCTGAAAGTATCATCCAGTTTGGGTGAAAAATATTTGCTGAGATTTCAGGAGATCCGTAATTTTTGGAAGCTTGGCAACCCCTTTCAATGAAAGTGTTTCTCGCCTGTCACTGCTTAGGGCTACATCAATCGGAAACAGAACATAGAGATAGAACTTGAAACTACTTAATTGTGTCAAGTTTCAAGAAGCTAACACAAACCGTGTTTGATTTAGAGTTCCAAATACATCTATCAATATAGGAGAAAACAGAGTGAAACCTAAAAATTCAAACTGTTACTGGAAACGAAAGCTTCAACATTGAAGAACGAAATTTGGGGAACAAAGTGGGCTCAGTGTACTGATCATTACCTGAAAGTATCACCCGGTTTGGGTGTAAAAATATTTGCTGAGATTTCTGGAGATTCGTAATTTTTGGAAGCTTGGCAACCCCTTTCAATGAAAGTGTTTCTCGTCTGTCACTGTTTAGGGCTACACCAAAAGAAACAAAACATAGAGATAGAACTTGAAACTACTTAATTGTGTGAAGTTTCAAAAAGCTAGCACAAACCGTGCTTGATTTAGAGTTCCAAATACATCTATCAATATAGGAGAAAACAGAGTGAAACGCCAAAATTCAAACTGTTACTGGAAACGAACACTTCAACATAGAAGAATGAAATTTGGGGAACCAAGTGGGCTTAGTGTACTGATCATAACCTGAAAGTATCATCCAGTTTGGGTGAAAAATATTTGCTGAGATTTCTGGAGATTCGTGATTTTTGGAAGCTTGGCAACCCCTTTCAATGAAAGTGTTTCTCGCCTGTCACTGCTTAGGGCTACATCAATAGGAAACGGAACATAGAGATAGAACTTGAAACTACTTAATTGTGTCAAGTTTCAAGAAGGTAGCACAAACCGTGTTTGATTTAGAGTTCCAAATACATCTATCAATATAGGAGAAAACAGAGTGAAACCTAAAAGTTCAAACTGTTACTGGAAACGAAAGCTGCAACATTGAAGAACGAAATTTGGGGAACAAAGTGGGCTCAGTGTACTGATCATTACCTGAAAGTATCACCCAGTTTGGGTGAAAAAATATTTGCTGAGATTTCTGGAGATTCGTGATTTTTGGAAGCTTGGCAACCCCTTTCAATGAAAGTGTTTCTCGTCTGTCACTGCTTAAGGCTACATCAATAAAAAAAAAAAATAGAGATAGAACTTGAAACTACTTAATTGTGTCAAGTTTCAGGAAGGTAGCACAAACCGTGTTTGATTTAGAGTTCCAAATACATCTATCCATATAGGAGAAAACACAGTGAAACCTAAAAGTTCAAACTGTTACTGGAAACGAAAGCTGCAATATTGAAGAACGAAATTAAGGGAACAAAGTGGGCTCAGTGTACTGATCATTACCTGAAAGTATCACCCAGTTTGGGTGTACAAATATTTGCTGAGATTTCTGGAGATTCGTAATTTTTGGAAGCTTGGCAACCCCTTTCAATGAAAGTGTTTCTCGCCTGTCACTGCTTAGGGCTACATCAATAGGAAACAGAACATAGAGATAGAACTTGAAACTAATTAATTGTGTCAAGTTGCAAGAAGCTAGCACAAACAGTGTTTGATTTAGAGTTCCAAATACATCTATCAATATAGGAGAAAACAGAGTGAATCCTAAAAATTCCAACTGTTACTGGAAACGAAAGCTGCAACATTGAAGAACGAAATTTGGGGAACAAAGTGGGCTCAGTGTACTGATCATTACCTGAAAGTATCACCCAGTTTGGGTGTAAAAATATTTGCTGAGATTTCTGGAGATTCGTAATTTTGGGAAGCTTGGCAACCCCTTTCAATGAAAGTGTTTCTCGCCTGTCACTGCTTAGGGCTAAATCAATAGGAAACAGAACATAGAGACAGAACTTGAAACTAATTAATTGTGTCAAGTTTCAAAAAGCTAGCACAAACCGTGCTTGATTTAGAGTTCCAAATACATCTATCAATATAGGAGAAAACAGAGTGAAACGCCAAAATTCAAACTGTTACTGGAAACGAACGCTTCAACATAGAAGAACGAAATTTGGGGAACCAAGTGGGCTTAGTGTACTGATCATTACCTGAAAGTATCATCCAGTTTGGGTGAAAAATATTTGCTGAGATTTCAGGAGATCCGTAATTTTTGGAAGCTTGGCAACCCCTTTCAATGAAAGTGTTTCTCGCCTGTCACTGCTTAGGGCTACATCAATCGGAAACAGAACATAGAGATAGAACTTGAAACTACTCAATTGTGTCAAGTTTCAAGAAGCTAACACAAACCGTGTTTGATTTAGAGTTCCAAATACATCTATCAATATAGGAGAAAACAGAGTGAAACCTAAAAATTCAAACTGTTACTGGAAACGAAAGCTTCAATATTGAAGAACGAAATTTGGGGAACAAAGTGGGCTCAGTGTACTGATCATTACCTGAAAGGATCACCCAGTTTGGGTGTAAAAATATTTGCTGAGATTTCTGGAGATTCGTAATTTTTGGAAGCTTGGCAACCCCTTTCAATGAAAGTGTTTCTCGCCTGTCACTGTTTAGGGCTACACCAATAGGAAACAAAACATAGAGATAGAACTTGAAACTACTTAATTGTGTCAAGTTTCAAGAAGCTAGCACAAACCGTGCTTGATTTAGAGTTCCAAATACATCTATCAATATAGGAGAAAACAGAGTGAAACCTAAAAGTTCAAACTGTTACTGGAAACGAAAGCTGCAACATTGAAGAACGAAATTAAGGGAACAAAGTGGGCTCAGTGTACTGATCATTACCTGAAAGTATCACCCAGTTTGGGTGTAAAAATATTTGCTGAGATTTCTGGAGATTCGTAATTTTTGGAAGCTTGGCAACCCCTTTCAATGAAAGTGTTTCTCGCCTGTCACTGCTTAGGGCTACATCAATAGGAAACAGAACATAGAGATAGAACTTGAAACTAATTAATTGTGTCAAGTTGCAAGAAGCTAGCACAAACAGTGTTTGATTTAGAGTTCCAAATACATCTATCAATATAGGAGAAAACAGAGTGAATCCTAAAAATTCCAACTGTTACTGGAAACGAAAGCTGCAACATTGAAGAACGAAATTTGGGGAACAAAGTGGGCTCAGTGTACTGATCATTACCTGAAAGTATCACCCAGTTTGGGTGTAAAAATATTTGCTGAGATTTCTGGAGATTCGTAATTTTTGGAAGCTTGGCAACCCCTTTCAATGAAAGTGTTTCTCGCCTGTCACTGCTTAGGGCTAAATCAATAGGAAACAGAACATAGAGACAGAACTTGAAACTAATTAATTGTGTCAAGTTTCAAAAAGCTAGCACAAACTGTGCTTGATTTAGAGTTCCAAATACATCTATCAATATAGGACAAAACAGAGTGAAACGCCAAAATTCAAACTGTTACTGGAAACGAACGCTTCAACATAGAAGAACGAAATTTGGGGAACCAAGTGGGCTTAGTGTACTGATCATTACCTGAAAGTATCATCCAGTTTGGGTGAAAAAATGTTTGCTGAGATTTCTGGAGATTCGTTATTTTTGGAAGCTTGGCAACCCCTTTCAATGAAAGTGTTTCTCGTCTGTCACTGCGTAGGGCTACATCAATAGGAAACATAACATAGAGTTAGAACTTGAAACTACTTAATTGTGTCAAGTTTCAAGAGGCTAGCACAAACCGTGCTTGATTTAGAGTTCCAAATACATCTATCAATATAGAAGAAAACAGAGTGAAACGCCAAAATTCAAACTGTTACTGGAAACGAACGCTTCAACATAGAAGAATGAAATTTGGGGAACCAAGTGGGCTTAGTGTACTGATTATTACCTGAAAGTATCATCCAGTTTGGGTGAAAAAATATTTGCTGAGATTTCTGGAGATTCGTGATTTTTGGAAGCTTGGCAACCCCTTTCAATGAAAGTGTTTCTCGCCTGTCACTGCTTAGGGCTACACCAATAGGAAACAAAATATAGAGATAGAACTTGAAACTACTTAATTGTGTCAAGTTTCAAGAAGCTAGCACAAACCGTGCTTGATTTAGAGTTCCAAATACATCTATCAATATAGGAGAAAACAGAGTGAAACGCCAAAATTCAAACTGTTACTGGAAACGAACGCTTCAACATAGAAGAACGAAATTTGGGGAACCAAGTGGGCTTAGTGTACTGATCATTACCTGAAAGTATCATCCAGTTTGGGTGAAAAATATTTGCTGAGATTTCAGGAGATCCGTAATTTTTGGAAGCTTGGCAACCCCTTTCAATGAAAGTGTTTCTCGCCTGTCACTGCTTAGGGCTACATCAATCGGAAACAGAACATAGAGATAGAACTTGAAACTACTTAATTGTGTCAAGTTTCAAGAAGCTAACACAAACCGTGTTTGATTTAGAGTTCCAAATACATCTATCAATATAGGAGAAAACAGAGTGAAACCTAAAAATTCAAACTGTTACTGGAAACGAAAGCTTCAACATTGAAGAACGAAATTTGGGGAACAAAGTGGGCTCAGTGTACTGATCATTACCTGAAAGTATCACCCGGTTTGGGTGTAAAAATATTTGCTGAGATTTCTGGAGATTCGTAATTTTTGGAAGCTTGGCAACCCCTTTCAATGAAAGTGTTTCTCGTCTGTCACTGTTTAGGGCTACACCAAAAGAAACAAAACATAGAGATAGAACTTGAAACTACTTAATTGTGTGAAGTTTCAAAAAGCTAGCACAAACCGTGCTTGATTTAGAGTTCCAAATACATCTATCAATATAGGAGAAAACAGAGTGAAACGCCAAAATTCAAACTGTTACTGGAAACGAACACTTCAACATAGAAGAATGAAATTTGGGGAACCAAGTGGGCTTAGTGTACTGATCATTACCTGAAAGTATCATCCAGTTTGGGTGAAAAATATTTGCTGAGATTTCTGGAGATTCGTGATTTTTGGAAGCTTGGCAACCCCTTTCAATGAAAGTGTTTCTCGCCTGTCACTGCTTGGCTACATCAATAGGAAACGGAACATAGAGATAGAACTTGAAACTACTTAATTGTGTCAAGTTTCAAGAAGGTAGCACAAACCGTGTTTGATTTAGAGTTCCAAATACATCTATCAATATAGGAGAAAACAGAGTGAAACCTAAAAGTTCAAACTGTTACTGGAAACGAAAGCTGCAACATTGAAGAACGAAATTTGGGGAACAAAGTGGGCTCAGTGTACTGATCATTACCTGAAAGTATCACCCAGTTTGGGTGAAAAAATATTTGCTGAGATTTCTGGAGATTCGTGATTTTTGGAAGCTTGGCAACCCCTTTCAATGAAAGTGTTTCTCGTCTGTCACTGCTTAAGGCTACATCAATAGGAAAAAAAAATAGAGATAGAACTTGAAACTACTTAATTGTGTCAAGTTTCAGGAAGGTAGCACAAACCGTGTTTGATTTAGAGTTCCAAATACATCTATCCATATAGGAGAAAACACAGTGAAACCTAAAAGTTCAAACTGTTACTGGAAACGAAAGCTGCAATATTGAAGAACGAAATTAAGGGAACAAAGTGGGCTCAGTGTACTGATCATTACCTGAAAGTATCACCCAGTTTGGGTGTACAAATATTTGCTGAGATTTCTGGAGATTCGTAATTTTTGGAAGCTTGGCAACCCCTTTCAATGAAAGTGTTTCTCGCCTGTCACTGCTTAGGGCTACATCAATAGGAAACAGAACATAGAGATAGAACTTGAAACTAATTAATTGTGTCAAGTTGCAAGAAGCTAGCACAAACAGTGTTTGATTTAGAGTTCCAAATACATCTATCAATATAGGAGAAAACAGAGTGAATCCTAAAAATTCCAACTGTTACTGGAAACGAAAGCTGCAACATTGAAGAACGAAATTTGGGGAACAAAGTGGGCTCAGTGTACTGATCATTACCTGAAAGTATCACCCAGTTTGGGTGTAAAAATATTTGCTGAGATTTCTGGAGATTCGTAATTTTGGGAAGCTTGGCAACCCCTTTCAATGAAAGTGTTTCTCGCCTGTCACTGCTTAGGGCTAAATCAATAGGAAACAGAACATAGAGACAGAACTTGAAACTAATTAATTGTGTCAAGTTTCAAAAAGCTAGCACAAACCGTGCTTGATTTAGAGTTCCAAATACATCTATCAATATAGGAGAAAACAGAGTGAAACGCCAAAATTCAAACTGTTACTGGAAACGAACGCTTCAACATAGAAGAACGAAATTTGGGGAACCAAGTGGGCTTAGTGTACTGATCATTACCTGAAAGTATCATCCAGTTTGGGTGAAAAATATTTGCTGAGATTTCAGGAGATCCGTAATTTTTGGAAGCTTGGCAACCCCTTTCAATGAAAGTGTTTCTCGCCTGTCACTGCTTAGGGCTACATCAATCGGAAACAGAACATAGAGATAGAACTTGAAACTACTCAATTGTGTCAAGTTTCAAGAAGCTAACACAAACCGTGTTTGATTTAGAGTTCCAAATACATCTATCAATATAGGAGAAAACAGAGTGAAACCTAAAAATTCAAACTGTTACTGGAAACGAAAGCTTCAATATTGAAGAACGAAATTTGGGGAACAAAGTGGGCTCAGTGTACTGATCATTACCTGAAAGGATCACCCAGTTTGGGTGTAAAAATATTTGCTGAGATTTCTGGAGATTCGTAATTTTTGGAAGCTTGGCAACCCCTTTCAATGAAAGTGTTTCTCGTCTGTCACTGTTTAGGGCTACACCAATAGGAAACAAAACATAGAGATAGAACTTGAAACTACTTAATTGTGTGAAGTTTCAAAAAGCTAGCACAAACCGTGCTTGATTTAGAGTTCCAAATACATCTATCAATATAGGAGAAAACAGAGTGAAACGCCAAAATTCAAACTGTTACTGGAAACGAACACTTCAACATAGAAGAATGAAATTTGGGGAAACAAGTGGGCTTAGTGTACTGATCATTACCTGAAAGGATCATCCAGTTTGGGCGAAAAAATATTTGCTGAGATTTCTGGAGATTCGTGATTTTTGGAAGCTTGGCAACCCCTTTCAATGAAAGTGTTTCTCGCCTGTCACTGCTTAGGGCTACATCAATAGGAAACAGAACATAGAGATAGAACTTGAAACTACTTAATTGTGTCAAGTTTCAAGAAGGTAGCACAAACCGTGCTTGATTTAGAGTTCCAAATACATCTAGCAATATAGGAGAAAACAGAGTGAAACCTAAAAGTTCAAACTGTTACTGGAAACAAAAGCTGCAACATTGAAGAACGAAATTAAGGGAACAAAGTGGGCTCAGTGTACTGATCATTACCTGAAAGTATCACCCAGTTTGGGTGTAAAAATATTTGCTGAGATTTCTGGAGATTCGTAATTTTTGGAAGCTTGGCAACCCCTTTCAATGAAAGTGTTTCTCGCCTGTCACTGCTTAGGGCTAAATCAATAGGAAACAGAACATAGAGACAGAACTTGAAACTAATTAATTTTGTCAAGTTTCAAAAAGCTAGCACAAACCGTGCTTGATTTAGAGTTCCAAACACATCTATCAATATAGGACAAAACAGAGTTAAACGCCAAAATTCAAACTGTTACTGGAAACGAACGCTTCAACATAGAAGAACGAAATTTGGGGAACCAAGTGGGCTTAGTGTACTGATCATTACCTGAAAGTATCATCCAGTTTGGGTGAAAAAATGTTTGCTGAGATTTCTGGAGATTCGTTATTTTTGGAAGTTTGGCAACCCCTTTCAATGAAAGTGTTTCTCGTCTGTCACTGCTTATGGCTACATCAATAGGAAACAGAACATAGAGTTAGAACTTGAAACTACTTAATTGTGTCAAGTTTCAAGAGGCTAGCACAAACCGTGCTTGATTTAGAGTTCCAAATACATCTATCAATATAGGAGAAAACAGAGTGAAACGCCAAAATTCAAACTGTTACTGGAAACGAAAGCTGCAACATTGAAGAACGAAATTTGGGGAACAAAGTGGGCTCAGTGTACTGATCATTACCTGAAAGTATCACCCAGTTTGGGTGAAAAAATATTTGCTGAGATTTCTGGAGATTCGTGATTTTTGGAAGCTTGGCAACCCCTTTCAATGAAAGTGTTTCTCGTCTGTCACTGCTTAGGGCTACATCAATAGGAAAAAAAAATAGAGATAGAACTTGAAACTACTTAATTGTGTCAAGTTTCAGGAAGGTAGCACAAACCGTGTTTGATTTAGAGTTCCAAATACATCTATCCATATAGGAGAAAACACAGTGAAACCTAAAAGTTCAAACTGTTACTGGAAACGAAAGCTGCAATATTGAAGAACGAAATTAAGGGAACAAAGTGGGCTCAGTGTACTGATCATTACCTGAAAGTATCACCCAGTTTGGGTGTAAAAATATTTGCTGAGATTTCTGGAGATTCGTAATTTTTGGAAGCTTGGCAACCCCTTTCAATGAAAGTGTTTCTCGCCTGTCACTGCTTAGGGCTACATCAATAGGAAACAGAACATAGAGATAGAACTTGAAACTAATTAATTGTGTCAAGTTGCAAGAAGCTAGCACAAACAGTGTTTGATTTAGAGTTCCAAATACATCTATCAATATAGGAGAAAACAGAGTGAATCCTAAAAATTCCAACTGTTACTGGAAACGAAAGCTGCAACATTGAAGAACGAAATTTGGGGAACAAAGTGGGCTCAGTGTACTGATCATTACCTGAAAGTATCACCCAGTTTGGGTGTAAAAATATTTGCTGAGATTTCTGGAGATTCGTAATTTTTGGAAGCTTGGCAACCCCTTTCAATGAAAGTGTTTCTCGCCTGTCACTGCTTAGGGCTAAATCAATAGGAAACAGAACACAGAGACAGAACTTGAAACTAATTAATTGTGTCAAGTTTCAAAAAGCTAGCACAAACCGTGCTTGATTTAGAGTTCCAAATACATCTATCAATATAGGAGAAAACAGAGTGAAACGCCAAAATTCAAACTGTTACTGGAAACGAACGCTTCAACATAGAAGAACGAAATTTGGGGAACCAAGTGGGCTTAGTGTACTGATCATTACCTGAAAGTATCATCCAGTTTGGGTGAAAAATATTTGCTGAGATTTCAGGAGATCCGTAATTTTTGGAAGCTTGGCAACCCCTTTCAATGAAAGTGTTTCTCGCCTGTCACTGCTTAGGGCTACATCAATCGGAAACAGAACATAGAGATAGAACTTGAAACTACTCAATTGTGTCAAGTTTCAAGAAGCTAACACAAACCGTGTTTGATTTAGAGTTCCAAATACATCTATCAATATAGGAGAAAACAGAGTGAAACCTAAAAATTCAAACTGTTACTGGAAACGAAAGCTTCAACATTGAAGAACGAAATTTGGGGAACAAAGTGGGCTCAGTGTACTGATCATTACCTGAAAGTATCACCCAGTTTGGGTGTAAAAATATTTGCTGAGATTTCTGGAGATTCGTAATTTTTGGAAGCTTGGCAACCCCTTTCAATGAAAGTGTTTCTCGTCTGTCACTGTTTAGGGCTACACCAATAGGAAACAAAACATAGAGATAGAACTTGAAACTACTTAATTGTGTGAAGTTTCAAAAAGCTAGCACAAACCGTGCTTGATTTAGAGTTCCAAATACATCTATCAATATAGGAGAAAACAGAGTGAAACGCCAAAATTCAAACTGTTACTGGAAACGAACACTTCAACATAGAAGAATGAAATTTGGGGAAACAAGTGGGCTTAGTGTACTGATCATTACCTGAAAGGATCATCCAGTTTGGGCGAAAAAATATTTGCTGAGATATCTGGAGATTCGTGATTTTTGGAAGCTTGGCAACCCCTTTCAATGAAAGTGTTTCTCGCCTGTCACTGCTTAGGGCTACATCAATAGGAAACAGAACATAGAGATAGAACTTGAAACTACTTAATTGTGTCAAGTTTCAAGAAGGTAGCACAAACCGTGCTTGATTTAGAGTTCCAAATACATCTAGCAATATAGGAGAAAACAGAGTGAAACCTAAAAGTTCAAACTGTTACTGGAAACGAAAGCTGCAACATTGAAGAACGAAATTAAGGGAACAAAGTGGGCTCAGTGTACTGATCATTACCTGAAAGTATCACCCAGTTTGGGTGTAAAAATATTTGCTGAGATTTCTGGAGATTCGTAATTTTTGGAAGCTTGGCAACCCCTTTCAATGAAAGTGTTTCTCGCCTGTCACTGCTTAGGGCTAAATCAATAGGAAACAGAACATAGAGACAGAACTTGAAACTAATTAATTTTGTCAAGTTTCAAAAAGCTAGCACAAACCGTGCTTGATTTAGAGTTCCAAATACATCTATCAATATAGGACAAAACAGAGTTAAACGCCAAAATTCAAACTGTTACTGGAAACGAACGCTTCAACATAGAAGAACGAAATTTGGGGAACCAAGTGGGCTTAGTGTACTGATCATTACCTGAAAGTATCATCCAGTTTGGGTGAAAAAATGTTTGCTGAGATTTCTGGAGATTCGTTATTTTTGGAAGTTTGGCAACCCCTTTCAATGAAAGTGTTTCTCGTCTGTCACTGCTTATGGCTACATCAATAGGAAACAGAACATAGAGTTAGAACTTGAAACTACTTAATTGTGTCAAGTTTCAAGAGGCTAGCACAAACCGTGCTTGATTTAGAGTTCCAAATACATCTATCAATATAGGAGAAAACAGAGTGAAACGCCAAAATTCAAACTGTTACTGGAAACGAACGCTTCAACATAGAAGAATGAAATTTGGGGAACCAAGTGGGCTTAGTGTACTGATTATTACCTGAAAGTATCATCCAGTTTGGGTGAAAAAATATTTGCTGAGATTTCTGGAGATTCGTGATTTTTGGAAGCTTGGCAACCCCTTTCAATGAAAGTGTTTCTCGCCTGTCACTGCTTAGGGCTACACCAATAGGAAACAAAATATAGAGATAGAACTTGAAACTACTTAATTGTGTCAAGTTTCAAGAAGCTAGCACAAACCGTGCTTGATTTAGAGTTCCAAATACATCTATCAATATAGGAGAAAACAGAGTGAAACGCCAAAATTCAAACTGTTACTGGAAACGAACGCTTCAACATAGAAGAACGAAATTTGGGGAACCAAGTGGGCTTAGTGTACTGATCATTACCTGAAAGTATCATCCAGTTTGGGTGAAAAATATTTGCTGAGATTTCAGGAGATCCGTAATTTTTGGAAGCTTGGCAACCCCTTTCAATGAAAGTGTTTCTCGCCTGTCACTGCTTAGGGCTACATCAATCGGAAACAGAACATAGAGATAGAACTTGAAACTACTTAATTGTGTCAAGTTTCAAGAAGCTAACACAAACCGTGTTTGATTTAGAGTTCCAAATACATCTATCAATATAGGAGAAAACAGAGTGAAACCTAAAAATTCAAACTGTTACTGGAAACGAAAGCTTCAACATTGAAGAACAAAATTTGGGGAACAAAGTGGGCTCAGTGTACTGATCATTACCTGAAAGTATCACCCAGTTTGGGTGTAAAAATATTTGCTGAGATTTCTGGAGATTCGTAATTTTTGGAAGCTTGGCAACCCCTTTCAATGAAAGTGTTTCTCGCCTGTCACTGCTTAGGGCTAAATCAATAGGAAACAGAACATAGAGACAGAACTTGAAACTAATTAATTTTGTCAAGTTTCAAAAAGCTAGCACAAACCGTGCTTGATTTAGAGTTCCAAATACATCTATCAATATAGGACAAAACAGAGTTAAACGCCAAAATTCAAACTGTTACTGGAAACGAACGCTTCAACATAGAAGAACAAAATTTGGGGAACCAAGTGGGCTTAGTGTACTGATCATTACCTGAAAGTATCATCCAGTTTGGGTGAAAAAATTTTTGCTGAGATTTCTGGAGATTCGTTATTTTTGGAAGTTTGGCAACCCCTTTCAATGAAAGTGTTTCTCGTCTGTCACTGCTTATGGCTACATCAATAGGAAACAGAACATAGAGTTAGAACTTGAAACTACTTAATTGTGTCAAGTTTCAAGAGGCTAGCACAAACCGTGCTTGATTTAGAGTTCCAAATACATCTATCAATATAGGAGAAAACAGAGTGAAACGCCAAAATTCAAACTGTTACTGGAAACGAACGCTTCAACATAGAAGAATGAAATTTGGGGAACCAAGTGGGCTTAGTGTACTGATTATTACCTGAAAGTATCATCCAGTTTGGGTGAAAAAATATTTGCTGAGATTTCTGGAGATTCGTGATTTTTGGAAGCTTGGCAACCCCTTTCAATGAAAGTGTTTCTCGCCTGTCACTGCTTAGGGCTACACCAATAGGAAACAAAATATAGAGATAGAACTTGAAACTACTTAATTGTGTCAAGTTTCAAGAAGCTAGCACAAACCGTGCTTGATTTAGAGTTCCAAATACATCTATCAATATAGGAGAAAACAGAGTGAAACGCCAAAATTCAAACTGTTACTGGAAACGAACGCTTCAACATAGAAGAACGAAATTTGGGGAACCAAGTGGGCTTAGTGTACTGATCATTACCGGAAAGTATCATCCAGTTTGGGTGAAAAATATTTGCTGAGATTTCAGGAGATCCGTAATTTTTGGAAGCTTGGCAACCCCTTTCAATGAAAGTGTTTCTCGCCTGTCACTGCTTAGGGCTACATCAATCGGAAACAGAACATAGAGATAGAACTTGAAACTACTTAATTGTGTCAAGTTTCAAGAAGCTAACACAAACCGTGTTTGATTTAGAGTTCCAAATACATCTATCAATATAGGAGAAAACAGAGTGAAACCTAAAAATTCAAACTGTTACTGGAAACGAAAGCTTCAACATTGAAGAACGAAATTTGGGGAACAAAGTGGGCTCAGTGTACTGAATATTACCTGAAAGTATCACCCAGTTTGGGTGTAAAAATATTTGCTGAGATTTCTGGAGATTCGTGATTTTTGGAAGCTTGGCAACCCCTTTCAATGAAAGTGTTTCTCGCCTGTCACTGCTTAGGGCTACATCAATAGGAAACAGAACATAGAGATAGAACTTGAAACTACTTAATTGTGTCAAGTTTCAAGAAGGTAGCACAAACCGTGTTTGATTTAGAGTTCCAAATACATCTATCAATATAGGAGAAAACAGAGTGAAACCTAAAAGTTCAAACTGTTACTGGAAACGAAAGCTGCAACATTGAAGAACGAAATTTGGGGAACAAAGTGGGCTCAGTGTACTGATCATTACCTGAAAGTATCACCCAGTTTGGGTGAAAAAATATTTGCTGAGATTTCTGGAGTTTCGTGATTTTTGGAAGCTTGGCAACCCCTTTCAATGAAAGTGTTTCTCGTCTGTCACTGCTTAGGGCTACACCAATAGGAAACAAAATGTAGAGATAGAACTTGAAACTACTTAATTGTGTCAAGTTTCAAGAAGCTAGCACAAACCATGTTTGATTTAGAGTTCCAAATACATCTATCAATATAGGAGAAAACAGAGTAAAACGCCAAAATTCAAACTGTTACTGGAAACGAACGCTTCAACATAGAAGAACGAAATCTGGGGAACCAAGTGGGCTTAGTGTACTGATCATTACCTGAAAGTATCATCCAGTTTGGGTGAAAAAATGTTTCCTGAGATTTCTGGAGATTCGTTATTTTGGGACGCTTGGCAACCCCTTTCAATGAAAGTGTTTCTCGCCTGTCACTGCTTAGGGCTACATCAATAGGAAACAGAACATAGAGATAGAACTTGAAACTACTTAATTGTGTCAAGTTTCAAGAAGGTAGCACAAACCGTGTTTGATTTAGAGTTCCAAATACATCTATCAATATAGGAGAAAACAGAGTGAAACCTAAAAGTTCAAACTGTTACTGGAAACGAAAGCTGCAACATTGAAGAACGAAATTAAGGGAACAAAGTGGGCTCAGTGTACTGATCATTACCTGAAAGTATCACCCAGTTTGGGTGTAAAAATATTTGCTGAGATTTCTGGAGATTCGTAATTTTTGGAAGCTTGGCAACCCCTTTCAATGAAAGTGTTTCTCGCCTGTCACTGCTTAGGGCTACATCAATAGGAAACAGAACATAGAGATAGAACTTGAAACTAATTAATTGTGTCAAGTTTCAAGAAGCTAGCACAAACAGTGTTTGATTTAGAGTTCCAAATACATCTATCAATATAGGAGAAAACAGAGTGAATCCTAAAAATTCCAACTGTTACTGGAAACGAAAGCTGCAACATTGAAGAACGAAATTTGGGGAACAAAGTGGGCTCAGTGTACTGATCATTACCTGAAAGTATCACCCAGTTTGGGTGTAAAAATATTTGCTGAGATTTCTGGAGATTCGTAATTTTTGGAAGCTTGGCAACCCCTTTCAATGAAAGTGTTTCTCGCCTGTCACTGCTTAGGGCTAAATCAATAGGAAACAGAACATAGAGACAGAACTTGAAACTAATTAATTGTGTCAAGTTTCAAAAAGCTAGCACAAACTGTGCTTGATTTAGAGTTCCAAATACATCTATCAATATAGGACAAAACAGAGTGAAACGCCAAAATTCAAACTGTTACTGGAAACGAACGCTTCAACATAGAAGAACGAAATTTGGGGAACCAAGTGGGCTTAGTGTACTGATCATTACCTGAAAGTATCATCCAGTTTGGGTGAAAAAATGTTTGCTGAGATTTCTGGAGATTCGTTATTTTTGGAAGCTTGGCAACCCCTTTCAATGAAAGTGTTTCTCGTCTGTCACTGCGTAGGGCTACATCAATAGGAAACATAACATAGAGTTAGAACTTGAAACTACTTAATTGTGTCAAGTTTCAAGAGGCTAGCACAAACCCTGCTTGATTTAGAGTTCCAAATACATCTATCAATATAGAAGAAAACAGAGTGAAACGCCAAAATTCAAACTGTTACTGGAAACGAACGCTTCAACATAGAAGAATGAAATTTGGGGAACCAAGTGGGCTTAGTGTACTGATTATTACCTGAAAGTATCATCCAGTTTGGGTGAAAAAATATTTGCTGAGATTTCTGGAGATTCGTGATTTTTGGAAGCTTGGCAACCCCTTTCAATGAAAGTGTTTCTCGCCTGTCACTGCTTAGGGCTACACCAATAGGAAACAAAATATAGAGATAGAACTTGAAACTACTTAATTGTGTCAAGTTTCAAGAAGCTAGCACAAACCGTGCTTGATTTAGAGTTCCAAATACATCTATCAATATAGGAGAAAACAGAGTGAAACGCCAAAATTCAAACTGTTACTGGAAACGAACGCTTCACATAGAAAAACGAAATTTGGGGAACCAAGTGGGCTTAGTGTACTGATCATTACCTGAAAGTATCATCCAGTTTGGGTGAAAAATATTTGCTGAGATTTCAGGAGATCCGTAATTTTTGGAAGCTTGGCAACCCCTTTCAATGAAAGTGTTTCTCGCCTGTCACTGCTTAGGGCTACATCAATCGGAAACAGAACATAGAGATAGAACTTGAAACTACTTAATTGTGTCAAGTTTCAAGAAGCTAACACAAACCGTGTTTGATTTAGAGTTCCAAATACATCTATCAATATAGGAGAAAACAGAGTGAAACCTAAAAATTCAAACTGTTACTGGAAACGAAAGCTTCAACATTGAAGAACGAAATTTGGGGAACAAAGTGGGCTCAGTGTACTGATCATTACCTGAAAGTATCACCCAGTTTGGGTGTAAAAATATTTGCTGAGATTTCTGGAGATTCGTAATTTTTGGAAGCTTGGCAACCCCTTTCAATGAAAGTGTTTCTCGTCTGTCACTGTTTAGGGCTACACCAAATGAAACAAAACATAGAGATAGAACTTGAAACTACTTAATTGTGTGAAGTTTCAAAAAGCTAGCACAAACCGTGCTTGATTTAGAGTTCCAAATACATCTATCAATATAGGAGAAAACAGAGTGAAACGCCAAAATTCAAACTGTTACTGGAAACGAACACTTCAACATAGAAGAATGAAATTTGGGGAACCAAGTGGGCTTAGTGTACTGATCATTACCTGAAAGTATCATCCAGTTTGGGTGAAAAATATTTGCTGAGATTTCTGGAGATTCGTGATTTTTGGAAGCTTGGCAACCCCTTTCAATGAAAGTGTTTCTCGCCTGTCCCTGCTTAGGGCTACATCAATAGGAAACGGAACATAGAGATAGAACTTGAAACTACTTAATTGTGTCAAGTTTCAAGAAGGTAGCACAAACCGTGTTTGATTTAGAGTTCCAAATATATCTATCAATATAGGAGAAAACAGAGTGAAACCTAAAAGTTCAAACTGTTACTGGAAACGAAAGCTGCAACATTGAAGAACGAAATTTGGGGAACAAAGTGGGCTCAGTGTACTGATCATTACCTGAAAGTATCACCCAGTTTGGGTGAAAAAATATTTGCTGAGATTTCTGGAGATTCGTGATTTTTGGAAGCTTGGCAACCCCTTTAAATGAAAGTGTTTCTCGTCTGTCACTGCTTAGGGCTACATCAATAGGAAAAAAAAATAGAGATAGAACTTGAAACTACTTAATTGTGTCAAGTTTCAAGAAGGTAGCACAAACCGTGTTTGATTTAGAGTTCCAAATACATCTATCCATATAGGAGAAAACACAGTGAAACCTAAAAGTTCAAACTGTTACTGGAAACGAAAGCTGCAACATTGAAGAACGAAATTAAGGGAACAAAGTGGGCTCAGTGTACTGATCATTACCTGAAAGTATCACCCAGTTTGGGTGTAAAAATATTTGCTGAGATTTCTGGAGATTCGTAATTTTTGGAAGCTTGGCAACCCCTTTCAATGAAAGTGTTTCTCGCCTGTCACTGCTTAGGGCTACATCAATAGGAAACAGAACATAGAGATAGAACTTGAAACTAATTAATTGTGTCAAGTTGCAAGAAGCTAGCACAAACAGTGTTTGATTTAGAGTTCCAAATACATCTATCAATATAGGAGAAAACAGAGTGAATCCTAAAAATTCCAACTGTTACTGGAAACGAAAGCTGCAACATTGAAGAACGAAATTTGGGGAACAAAGTGGGCTCAGTGTACTGATCATTACCTGAAAGTATCACCCAGTTTGGGTGTAAAAATATTTGCTGAGATTTCTGGAGATTCGTAATTTTGGGAAGCTTGGCAACCCCTTTCAATGAAAGTGTTTCTCGCCTGTCACTGCTTAGGGCTAAATCAATAGGAAACAGAACATAGTGACAGAACTTGAAACTAATTAATTGTGTCAAGTTTCAAAAAGCTAGCACAAACCGTGCTTGATTTAGAGTTCCAAATACATCTATCAATATAGGAGAAAACAGAGTGAAACGCCAAAATTCAAACTGTTACTGGAAACGAACGCTTCAACATAGAAGAACGAAATTTGGGGAACCAAGTGGGCTTAGTGTACTGATCATTACCTGAAAGTATCATCCAGTTTGGGTGAAAAATATTTGCTGAGATTTCAGGAGATCCGTAATTTTTGGAAGCTTGGCAAACCCTTTCAATGAAAGTGTTTCTCGCCTGTCACTGCTTAGGGCTACATCAATCGGAAACAGAACATAGAGATAGAACTTGAAACTACTCAATTGTGTCAAGTTTCAAGAAGCTAACACAAACCGTGTTTGATTTAGAGTTCCAAATACATCTATCAATATAGGAGAAAACAGAGTGAAACCTAAAAATTCAAACTGTTACTGGAAACGAAAGCTTCAACATTGAAGAACGAAATTTGGGGAACAAAGTGGGCTCAGTGTACTGATCATTACCTGAAAGGATCACCCAGTTTGGGTGTAAAAATATTTGCTGAGATTTCTGGAGATTCGTAATTTTTGGAAGCTTGGCAACCCCTTTCAATGAAAGTGTTTCTCGTCTGTCACTGTTTAGGGCTACACCAATAGGAAACAAAACATAGAGAAAGAACTTGAAACTACTTAATTGTGTGAAATTTCAAAAAGCTAGCACAAACCGTGCTTGATTTAGAGTTCCAAATACATCTATCAATATAGGAGAAAACAGAGTGAAACGCCAAAATTCAAACTGTTACTGGAAACGAACACTTCAACATAGAAGAATGAAATTTGGGGAACCAAGTGGGCTTAGTGTACTGATCATTAACTGAAAGGATCATCCAGTTTGGGCGAAAAAATATTTGCTGAGATTTCTGGAGATTCGTGATTTTTGGAAGCTTGGCAACCACTTTCAATGAAAGTGTTTCTCGCCTGTCACTGCTTAGGGCTACATCAATAGGAAACAGAACATAGAGATAGAACTTGAAACTACTTAATTGTGTCAAGTTTCAAGAAGGTAGCACAAACCGTGCTTGATTTAGAGTTCCAAATACATCTAGCAATATAGGAGAAAACAGAGTGAAACCTAAAAGTTCAAACTGTTACTGGAAACGAAAGCTGCAACATTGAAGAACGAAATTAAGGGAACAAAGTGGGCTCAGTGTACTGATCATTACCTGAAAGTATCACCCAGTTTGGGTGTAAAAATATTTGCTGAGATTTCTGGAGATTCGTAATTTTTGGAAGCTTGGCAACCCCTTTCAATGAAAGTGTTTCTCGCCTGTCACTGCTTAGGGCTAAATCAATAGGAAACAGAACATAGAGACAGAACTTGAAACTAATTAATTTTGTCAAGTTTCAAAAAGCTAGCACAAACCGTGCTTGATTTAGAGTTCCAAATACATCTATCAATATAGGACAAAACAGAGTTAAACGCCAAAATTCAAACTGTTACTGGAAACGAACGCTTCAACATAGAAGAACGAAATTTGGGGAACCAAGTGGGCTTAGTGTACTGATCATTACCTGAAAGTATCATCCAGTTTGGGTGAAAAAATGTTTGCTGAGATTTCTGGAGATTCGTTATTTTTGGAAGTTTGGCAACCCCTTTCAATGAAAGTGTTTCTCGTCTGTCACTGCTTAGGGCTACATCAATAGGAAACAGAACATAGAGTTAGAACTTGAAACTACTTAATTGTGTCAAGTTTCAAGAGGCTAGCACAAACCGTGCTTGATTTAGAGTTCCAAATACATCTATCAATATAGGAGAAAACAGAGTGAAACGCCAAAATTCAAACTGTTACTGGAAACGAACGCTTCAACATATAAGAATGAAATTTGGGGAACCAAGTGGGCTTAGTGTACTGATTATTACCTGAAAGTATCATCCAGTTTGGGTGAAAAAATATTTGCTGAGATTTCTGGAGATTCGTGATTTTTGGAAGCTTGGCAACCCCTTTCAATGAAAGTGTTTCTCGCCTGTCACTGCTTAGGGCTACACCAATAGGAAACAAAATATAGAGATAGAACTTGAAACTACTTAATTGTGTCAAGTTTCAAGAAGCTAGCACAAACCGTGCTTGATTTAGAGTTCCAAATACATCTATCAATATAGGAGAAAACAGAGTGAAACGCCAAAATTCAAACTGTTACTGGAAACGAACGCTTCAACATAGAAGAACGAAATTTGGGTAACCAAGTGGGCTTAGTGTACTGATCATTACCTGAAAGTATCATCCAGTTTGGGTGAAAAATATTTGCTGAGATTTCAGGAGATCCGTAATTTTTGGAAGCTTGGCAACCCCTTTCAATGAAAGTGTTTCTCGCCTGTCACTGCTTAGGGCTACATCAATCGGAAACAGAACATAGAGATAGAACTTGAAACTACTTAATTGTGTCAAGTTTCAAGAAGCTAACACAAACCGTGTTTGATTTAGAGTTCCAAATACATCTATCAATATAGGAGAAAACAGAGTGAAACCTAAAAATTCAAACTGTTACTGGAAACGAAAGCTTCAACATTGAAGAACGAAATTTGGGGAACAAAGTGGGCTCAGTGTACTGATCATTACCTGAAAGTATCACCCAGTTTGGGTGTAAAAATATTTGCTGAGATTTCTGGAGATTCGTGATTTTTGGAAGCTTGGCAACCCCTTTCAATGAAAGTGTTTCTCGCCTGTCACTGCTTAGGGCTACATCAATAGGAAACAGAACATAGAGATAGAACTTGAAACTACTTAATTGTGTCAAGTTTCAAGAAGGTAGCACAAACCGTGTTTGATTTAGAGTTCCAAATACATCTATCAATATAGGAGAAAACAGAGTGAAACCTAAAAGTTCAAACTGTTACTGGAAACGAAAGCTGCAACATTCACGAACGAAATTTGGGGAACAAATTGGGCTCAGTGTACTGAACATTACCTGAAAGTATCACCCAGTTTGGGTGAAAAAATATTTGCTGAGATTTCTGGAGTTTCGTGATTTTTGGAAGCTTGGCAACCCCTTTCAATGAAAGTGTTTCTCGTCTGTCACTGCTTAGGGCTACACCAATAGGAAACAAAATATAGAGATAGAACTTGAAACTACTTAATTGTGTCAAGTTTCAAGAAGCTAGCACAAACCATGTTTGATTTAGAGTTCCAAATACATCTATCAATATAGGAGAAAACAGAGTGAAACGCCAAAATTCAAACTGTTACTGGAAACGAACGCTTCAACATAGAAGAACGAAATCTGGGGAACCAAGTGGGCTTAGTGTACTGATCATTACCTGAAAGTATCATCCAGTTTGGGTGAAAAAATGTTTCCTGAGATTTCTGGAGATTCGTAATTTTGGGACGCTTGGCAACCCCTTTCAATGAAAGTGTTTCTCGCCTGTCACTGCTTAGGGCTACATCAATAGGAAACAGAACATAGAGATAGAACTTGAAACTACTCAATTGTGTCAAGTTTCAAGAAGCTAACACAAACCGTGTTTGATTTAGAGTTCCAAATACATCTATCAATATAGGAGAAAACAGAGTGAAACCTAAAAATTCAAACTGTTACTGGAAACGAAAGCTTCAACATTGAAGAACGAAATTTGGGGAACCAAGTGGGCTCAGTGTACTGATCATTACCTGAAAGGATCACCCAGTTTGGGTGTAAAAATATTTGCTGAGATTTCTGGAGATTCGTAATTTTTGGAAGCTTGGCAACCCCTTTCAATGAAAGTGTTTCTCGTCTGTCACTGTTTAGGGCTACACCAATAGGAAACAAAACATAGAGATAGAACTTGAAACTACTTAATTGTGTGAAGTTTCAAAAAGCTAGCACAAACCGTGCTTGATTTAGAGTTCCAAATACATCTATCAATATAGGAGAAAACAGAGTGAAACGCCAAAATTCAAACTGTTACTGGAAACGAACACTTCAACATAGAAGAATGAAATTTGGGGAACCAAGTGGGCTTAGTGTACTGATCATTACCTGAAAGGATCATCCAGTTTGGGCGAAAAAATATTTGCTGAGATTTCTGGAGATTCGTGATTTTTGGAAGCTTGGCAACCACTTTCAATGAAAGTGTTTCTCGCCTGTCACTGCTTAGGGCTACATCAATAGGAAACAGAACATAGAGATAGAACTTGAAACTACTTAATTGTGTCAAGTTTCAAGAAGGTAGCACAAACCGTGCTTGATTTAGAGTTCCAAATACATCTAGCAATATAGGAGAAAACAGAGTGAAACCTAAAAGTTCAAACTGTTACTGGAAACGAAAGCTGCAACATTGAAGAACGAAATTAAGGGAACAAAGTGGGCTCAGTGTACTGATCATTACCTGAAAGTATCACCCAGTTTGGGTGTAAAAATATTTGCTGAGATTTCTGGAGATTCGTAATTTTTGGAAGCTTGGCAACCCCTTTCAATGAAAGTGTTTCTCGCCTGTCACTGCTTAGGGCTAAATCAATAGGAAACAGAACATAGAGACAGAACTTGAAACTAATTAATTTTGTCAAGTTTCAAAAAGCTAGCACAAACCGTGCTTGATTTAGAGTTCCAAATACATCTATCAATATAGGACAAAACAGAGTTAAACGCCAAAATTCAAACTGTTACTGGAAACGAACGCTTCAACATAGAAGAACGAAATTTGGGGAACCAAGTGGGCTTAGTGTACTGATCATTACCTGAAAGTATCATCCAGTTTGGGTGAAAAAATGTTTGCTGAGATTTCTGGAGATTCGTTATTTTTGGAAGTTTGGCAACCCCTTTCAATGAAAGTGTTTCTCGTCTGTCACTGCTTAGGGCTACATCAATAGGAAACAGAACATAGAGTTAGAACTTGAAACTACTTAACTGTGTCAAGTTTCAAGAGGCTAGCACAAACCGTGCTTGATTTAGAGTTCCAAATACATCTATCAATATAGGAGAAAACAGAGTGAAACGCCAAAATTCAAACTGTTACTGGAAACGAACGCTTCAACATAGAAGAATGAAATTTGGGGAACCAAGTGGGCTTAGTGTACTGATTATTACCTGAAAGTATCATCCAGTTTGGGTGAAAAAATATTTGCTGAGATTTCTGGAGATTCGTGATTTTTGGAAGCTTGGCAACCCCTTTCAATGAAAGTGTTTCTCGCCTGTCACTGCTTAGGGCTACACCAATAGGAAACAAAATATAGAGATAGAACTTGAAACTACTTAATTGTGTCAAGTTTCAAGAAGCTAGCACAAACCGTGCTTGATTTAGAGTTCCAAATACATGTATCAATATAGGAGAAAACAGAGTGAAACGCCAAAATTCAAACTGTTACTGGAAACGAACGCTTCAACATAGAAGAACGAAATTTGGGGAACCAAGTGGGCTTAGTGTACTGATCATTACCTGAAAGTATCATCCAGTTTGGGTGAAAAATATTTGCTGAGATTTCAGGAGATCCGTAATTTTTGGAAGCTTGGCAACCCCTTTCAATGAAAGTGTTTCTCGCCTGTCACTGCTTAGGGCTACATCAATCGGAAACAGAACATAGAGATAGAACTTGAAACTACTTAATTGTGTCAAGTTTCAAGAAGCTAACACAAACCGTGTTTGATTTAGAGTTCCAAATACATCTATCAATATAGGAGAAAACAGAGTGAAACCTAAAAATTCAAACTGTTACTGGAAACGAAAGCTTCAACATTGAAGAACGAAATTTGGGGAACCATGTGGGCTCAGTGTACTGATCATTACCTGAAAGTATCACCCAGTTTGGGTGTAAAAATATTTGCTGAGATTTCTGGAGATTCGTGATTTTTGGAAGCTTGGCAACCCCTTTCAATGAAAGTGTTTCTCGCCTGTCACTGCTTAGGGCTACATCAATAGGAAACAGAACATAGAGATAGAACTTGAAACTACTTAATTGTGTCAAGTTTCAAGAAGGTAGCACAAACCGTGTTTGATTTAGAGTTCCAAATACATCTATCAATATAGGAGAAAACAGAGTGAAACCTAAAACTTCAAACTGTTACTGGAAACGAAAGCTGCAACATTCACGAACGAAATTTGGGGAACAAATTGGGCTCAGTGTACTGATCATTACCTGAAAGTATCACCCAGTTTGGGTGTAAAAATATTTGCTGAGATTTCTGGAGATTCGTGATTTTTGGAAGCTTGGCAACCACTTTCAATGAAAGTGTTTCTCGCCTGTCACTGCTTAGGGCTACATCAATAGGAAACAGAACATAGAGATAGAACTTGAAACTACTTAATTGTGTCAAGTTTCAAGAAGGTAGCACAAACCGTGCTTGATTTAGAGTTCCAAATACATCTAGCAATATAGGAGAAAACAGAGTGAAACCTAAAAGTTCAAACTGTTACTGGAAACGAAAGCTGCAACATTGAAGAACGAAATTAAGGGAACAAAGTGGGCTCAGTGTACTGATCATTACCTGAAAGTATCACCCAGTTTGGGTGTAAAAATATTTGCTGAGATTTCTGGAGATTCGTAATTTTTGGAAGCTTGGCAACCCCTTTCAATGAAAGTGTTTCTCGCCTGTCACTGCTTAGGGCTAAATCAATAGGAAACAGAACATAGAGACAGAACTTGAAACTAATTAATTTTGTCAAGTTTCAAAAAGCTAGCACAAACCGTGCTTGATTTAGAGTTCCAAATACATCTATCAATATAGGACAAAACAGAGTTAAACGCCAAAATTCAAACTGTTACTGGAAACGAACGCTTCAACATAGAAGAACGAAATTTGGGGAACCAAGTGGGCTTAGTGTACTGATCATTACCTGAAAGTATCATCCAGTTTGGGTAAAAAAATGTTTGCTGAGATTTCTGGAGATTCGTTATTTTTGGAAGTTTGGCAACCCCTTTCAATGAAAGTGTTTCTCGTCTGTCACTGCTTAGGGCTACATCAATAGGAAACAGAACATAGAGTTAGAACTTGAAACTACTTAATTGTGTCAAGTTTCAAGAGGCTAGCACAAACCGTGCTTGATTTAGAGTTCCAAATACATCTATCAATATAGGAGAAAACAGAGTGAAACGCCAAAATTCAAACTGTTACTGGAAACGAACGCTTCAACATAGAAGAATGAAATTTGGGGAACCAAGTGGGCTTAGTGTACTGATTATTACCTGAAAGTATCATCCAGTTTGGGTGAAAAAATATTTGCTGAGATTTCTGGAGATTCGTGATTTTTGGAAGCTTGGCAACCCCTTTCAATGAAAGTGTTTCTCGCCTGTCACTGCTTAGGGCTACACCAATAGGAAACAAAATATAGAGATAGAACTTGAAACTACTTAATTGTGTCAAGTTTCAAGAAGCTAGCACAAACCGTGCTTGATTTAGAGTTCCAAATACATCTATCAATATAGGAGAAAACAGAGTGAAACGCCAAAATTCAAACTGTTACTGGAAACGAACGCTTCAACATAGAAGAACGAAATTTGGGGAACCAAGTGGGCTTAGTGTACTGATCATTACCTGAAAGTATCATCCAGTTTGGGTGAAAAATATTTGCTGAGATTTCTGGAGTTTCGTGATTTTTGGAAGCTTGGCAACCCCTTTCAATCAAAGTGTTTCTCGTCTGTCACTGCTTAGGGCTACACCAATAGGAAACAAAATATAGAGATAGAACTTGAAACTACTTAATTGTGTCAAGTTTCAAGAAGCTAGCACAAACCATGTTTGATTTAGAGTTCCAAATACATATATCAATATAGGAGAAAACAGAGTGAAACGCCAAAATTCAAACTGTTACTGGAAACGAACGCTTCAACATAGAAGAACGAAATCTGGGGAACCAAGTGGGCTTAGTGTACTGATCATTACCTGAAAGTATCATCCAGTTTGGGTGAAAAAATGTTTCCTGAGATTTCTGGAGATTCGTAATTTTGGGACGCTTGGCAACCCCTTTCAATGAAAGTGTTTCTCGCCTGTCACTGCTTAGGGCTACATCAATAGGAAACAGAACATAGAGATAGAACTTGAAACTACTCAATTGTGTCAAGTTTCAAGAAGCTAACACAAACCGTGTTTGATTTAGAGTTCCAAATACATCTATCAATATAGGAGAAAACAGAGTGAAACCTAAAAATTCAAACTGTTACTGGAAACGAAAGCTTCAACATTGAAGAACGAAATTTGGGGAACAAAGTGGGCTCAGTGTACTGATCATTACCTGAAAGGATCACCCAGTTTGGGTGTAAAAATATTTGCTGAGATTTCTGGAGATTCGTAATTTTTGGAAGCTTGGCAACCCCTTTCAATGAAAGTGTTTCTCGTCTGTCACTGTTTAGGGCTACACCAATAGGAAACAAAACATAGAGATAGAACTTGAAACTACTTAATTGTGTGAAGTTTCAAAAAGCTAGCACAAACCGTGCTTGATTTAGAGTTCCAAATACATCTATCAATATAGGAGAAAACAGAGTGAAACGCCAAAATTCAAACTGTTACTGGAAACGAACACTTCAACATAGAAGAATGAAATTTGGGGAACCAAGTGGGCTTAGTGTACTGATCATTACCTGAAAGGATCATCCAGTTTGGGCGAAAAAATATTTGCTGAGATTTCTGGAGATTCGTGATTTTTGGAAGCTTGGCAACCCCTTTCAATGAAAGTGTTTCTCGCCTGTCACTGCTTAGGGCTACATCAATAGGAAACAGAACATAGAGATAGAACTTGAAACTACTTAATTGTGTCAAGTTTCAAGAAGGTAGCACAAACCGTGCTTGATTTAGAGTTCCAAATACATCTAGCAATATAGGAGAAAACAGAGTGAAACCTAAAAGTTCAAACTGTTACTGGAAACGAAAGCTGCAACATTGAAGAACGAAATTAAGGGAACAAAGTGGGCTCAGTGTACTGATCATTACCTGAAAGTATCACCCAGTTTGGGTGTAAAAATATTTGCTGAGATTTCTGGAGATTCGTAATTTTTGGAAGCTTGGCAACCCCTTTCAATGAAAGTGTTTCTCGCCTGTCACTGCTTAGGGCTAAATCAATAGGAAACAGAACATAGAGACAGAACTTGAAACTAATTAATTTTGTCAAGTTTCAAAAAGCTAGCACAAACCGTGCTTGATTTAGAGTTCCAAATACATCTATCAATATAGGACAAAACAGAGTTAAACGCCAAAATTCAAACTGTTACTGGAAACGAACGCTTCAACATAGAAGAACGAAATTTGGGGAACCAAGTGGGCTTAGTGTACTGATTATTACCTGAAAGTATCATCCAGTTTGGGTGAAAAAATATTTGCTGAGATTTCTGGAGATTCGTGATTTTTGGAAGCTTGGCAACCCCTTTCAATGAAAGTGTTTCTCGCCTGTCACTGCTTAGGGCTACACCAATAGGAAACAAAATATAGAGATAGAACTTGAAACTACTTAATTGTGTCAAGTTTCAAGAAGCTAGCACAAACCGTGTTTGATTTAGAGTTCCAAATACATCTATCAATATAGGAGAAAACAGAGTGAAACCTAAAAATTCAAACTGTTACTGGAAACGAACGCTTCAACATAGAAGAACGAAATCTGGGGAACCAAGTGGGCTTAGTGTACTGATCATTACCTGAAAGTATCATCCAGTTTGGGTGAAAAAATGTTTCCTGAGATTTCTGGAGATTCGTAATTTTGGGACGCTTGGCAACCCCTTTCAATGAAAGTGTTTCTCGCCTGTCCCTGCTTAGGGCTACATCAATAGGAAACAGAACATAGAGATAGAACTTGAAACTACTTAATTGTGTCAAGTTTCAAGAAGGTAGCACAAACCGTGTTTGATTTAGAGTTCCAAATACATCTATCAATATAGGAGAAAACAGAGTGAAACCTAAAAGTTCAAACTGTTACTGGAAACGAAAGCTGCAACATTGAAGAACGAAATTAAGGGAACAAAGTGGGCTCAGTGTACTGATCATTACCTGAAAGTATCACCCAGTTTGGGTGTAAAAATATTTGCTGAGATTTCTGGAGATTCGTAATTTTTGGAAGCTTGGCAACCCCTTTCAATGAAAGTGTTTCTCGCCTGTCACTGCTTAGGGCTACATCAATAGGAAACAGAACATAGAGATAGAACTTGAAACTAATTAATTGTGTCAAGTTGCAAGAAGCTAGCACAAACAGTGTTTGATTTAGAGTTCCAAATACATCTATCAATATAGGAGAAAACAGAGTGAATCCTAAAAATTCCAACTGTTAATGGAAACGAAAGCTGCAACATTGAAGAACGAAATTTGGGGAACAAAGTGGGCTCAGTGTACTGATCATTACCTGAAAGTATCACCCAGTTTGGGTGTAAAAATATTTGCTGAGATTTCTGGAGATTCGTAATTTTTGGAAGCTTGGCAACCCCTTTCAATGAAAGTGTTTCTCGCCTGTCACTGCTTAGGGCTAAATCAATAGGAAACAAAATATAGAGATAGAACTTGAAACTACTTAATTGTGTCAAGTTTCAAGAAGCTAGCACAAACCATGTTTGATTTAGAGTTCCAAATACATATATCAATATAGGAGAAAACAGAGTGAAACGCCAAAATTCAAACTGTTACTGGAAACGAACGCTTCAACATAGAAGAACGAAATCTGGGGAACCAAGTGGGCTTAGTGTACTGATCATTACCTGAAAGTATCATCCAGTTTGGGTGAAAAAATGTTTCCTGAGATTTCTGGAGATTCGTAATTTTGGGACGCTTGGCAACCCCTTTCAATGAAAGTGTTTCTCGCCTGTCACTGCTTAGGGCTACATCAATAGGAAACAGAACATAGAGATAGAACTTGAAACTACTCAATTGTGTCAAGTTTCAAGAAGCTAACACAAACCGTGTTTGATTTAGAGTTCCAAATACATCTATCAATATAGGAGAAAACAGAGTGAAACCTAAAAATTCAAACTGTTACTGGAAACGAAAGCTTCAACATTGAAGAACGAAATTTGGGGAACAAAGTGGGCTCAGTGTACTGATCATTACCTGAAAGGATCACCCAGTTTGGGTGTAAAAATATTTGCTGAGATTTCTGGAGATTCGTAATTTTTGGAAGCTTGGCAACCCCTTTCAATGAAAGTGTTTCTCGTCTGTCACTGTTTAGGGCTACACCAATAGGAAACAAAACATAGAGATAGAACTTGAAACTACTTAATTGTGTGAAGTTTCAAAAAGCTAGCACAAACCGTGCTTGATTTAGAGTTCCAAATACATCTATCAATATAGGAGAAAACAGAGTGAAACGCCAAAATTCAAACTGTTACTGGAAACGAACACTTCAACATAGAAGAATGAAATTTGGGGAACCAAGTGGGCTTAGTGTACTGATCATTACCTGAAAGGATCATCCAGTTTGGGCGAAAAAATATTTGCTGAGATTTCTGGAGATTCGTGATTTTTGGAAGCTTGGCAACCCCTTTCAATGAAAGTGTTTCTCGCCTGTCACTGCTTAGGGCTACATCAATAGGAAACAGAACATAGAGATAGAACTTGAAACTACTTAATTGTGTCAAGTTTCAAGAAGGTAGCACAAACCGTGCTTGATTTAGAGTTCCAAATACATCTAGCAATATAGGAGAAAACAGAGTGAAACCTAAAAGTTCAAACTGTTACTGGAAACGAAAGCTGCAACATTGAAGAACGAAATTAAGGGAACAAAGTGGGCTCAGTGTACTGATCATTACCTGAAAGTATCACCCAGTTTGGGTGTAAAAATATTTGCTGAGATTTCTGGAGATTCGTAATTTTTGGAAGCTTGGCAACCCCTTTCAATGAAAGTGTTTCTCGCCTGTCACTGCTTAGGGCTAAATCAATAGGAAACAGAACATAGAGACAGAACTTGAAACTAATTAATTTTGTCAAGTTTCAAAAAGCTAGCACAAACCGTGCTTGATTTAGAGTTCCAAATACATCTATCAATATAGGACAAAACAGAGTTAAACGCCAAAATTCAAACTGTTACTGGAAACGAACGCTTCAACATAGAAGAACGAAATTTGGGGAACCAAGTGGGCTTAGTGTACTGATTATTACCTGAAAGTATCATCCAGTTTGGGTGAAAAAATATTTGCTGAGATTTCTGGAGATTCGTGATTTTTGGAAGCTTGGCAACCCCTTTCAATGAAAGTGTTTCTCGCCTGTCACTGCTTAGGGCTACACCAATAGGAAACAAAATATAGAGATAGAACTTGAAACTACTTAATTGTGTCAAGTTTCAAGAAGCTAGCACAAACCGTGTTTGATTTAGAGTTCCAAATACATCTATCAATATAGGAGAAAACAGAGTGAAACCTAAAAATTCAAACTGTTACTGGAAACGAACGCTTCAACATAGAAGAACGAAATCTGGGGAACCAAGTGGGCTTAGTGTACTGATCATTACCTGAAAGTATCATCCAGTTTGGGTGAAAAAATGTTTCCTGAGATTTCTGGAGATTCGTAATTTTGGGACGCTTGGCAACCCCTTTCAATGAAAGTGTTTCTCGCCTGTCCCTGCTTAGGGCTACATCAATAGGAAACAGAACATAGAGATAGAACTTGAAACTACTTAATTGTGTCAAGTTTCAAGAAGGTAGCACAAACCGTGTTTGATTTAGAGTTCCAAATACATCTATCAATATAGGAGAAAACAGAGTGAAACCTAAAAGTTCAAACTGTTACTGGAAACGAAAGCTGCAACATTGAAGAACGAAATTAAGGGAACAAAGTGGGCTCAGTGTACTGATCATTACCTGAAAGTATCACCCAGTTTGGGTGTAAAAATATTTGCTGAGATTTCTGGAGATTCGTAATTTTTGGAAGCTTGGCAACCCCTTTCAATGAAAGTGTTTCTCGCCTGTCACTGCTTAGGGCTACATCAATAGGAAACAGAACATAGAGATAGAACTTGAAACTAATTAATTGTGTCAAGTTGCAAGAAGCTAGCACAAACAGTGTTTGATTTAGAGTTCCAAATACATCTATCAATATAGGAGAAAACAGAGTGAATCCTAAAAATTCCAACTGTTAATGGAAACGAAAGCTGCAACATTGAAGAACGAAATTTGGGGAACAAAGTGGGCTCAGTGTACTGATCATTACCTGAAAGTATCACCCAGTTTGGGTGTAAAAATATTTGCTGAGATTTCTGGAGATTCGTAATTTTTGGAAGCTTGGCAACCCCTTTCAATGAAAGTGTTTCTCGCCTGTCACTGCTTAGGGCTAAATCAATAGGAAACAGAACATAGAGACAGAACTTGAAACTAATTAATTGTGTCAAGTTTCACAAAGCTAGCACAAACTGTGCTTGATTTAGAGTTCCAAATACATCTATCAATATAGGACAAAACAGAGTGAAACGCCAAAATTCAAACTGTTACTGGAAACGAACGCTTCAACATAGAAGAACGAAATTTGGGGAACCAAGTGGGCTTAGTGTACTGATCATTACCTGAAAGTATCATCCAGTTTGGGTGAAAAAATGTTTGCTGAGATTTCTGGAGATTCGTTATTTTTGGAAGCTTGGCAACCCCTTTCAATGAAAGTGTTTCTCGTCTGTCACTGCGTAGGGCTACATCAATAGGAAACATAACATAGAGTTAGAACTTGAAACTACTTAATTGTGTCAAGTTTCAAGAGGCTAGCACAAACCGTGCTTGATTTAGAGTTCCAAATACATCTATCAATATAGAAGAAAACAGAGTGAAATGCCAAAATTCAAACTGTTACTGGAAACGAACGCTTCAACATAGAAGAATGAAATTTGGGGAACCAAGTGGGCTTAGTGTACTGATTATTACCTGAAAGTATCATCCAGTTTGGGTGTAAAAATATTTGCTGAGATTTCTAGAGATTCGTGATTTTTGGAAGCTTGGCAACCCCTTTCAATGAAAGTGTTTCTCGCCTGTCACTGCTTAGGGCTACACCAATAGGAAACAAAATATAGAGATAGAACTTGAAACTACTTAATTGTGTCAAGTTTCAAGAAGCTAGCACAAACCGTGCTTGATTTAGAGTTCCAAATACATCTATCAATATAGGACAAAACAGAGTGAAACGCCAAAATTCAAACTGTTACTGGAAACGAACGCTTCAACATAGAAGAACGAAATTTGGGGAACCAAGTGGGCTTAGTGTACTGATCATTACCTGAAAGTATCATCCAGTTTGGGTGAAAAATATTTGCTGAGATTTCAGGAGATCGGTAATTTTTGGAAGCTTGGCAACCCCTTTCAATGAAAGTGTTTCTCGCCTGTCACTGCTTAGGGCTACATCAATAGGAAACAGAACATAGAGATAGAACTTGAAACTACTTAATTGTGTCAAGTTTCAAGAAGCTAACACAAACCGTGTTTGATTTAGAGTTCCAAATACATCTATCAATATAGGAGAAAACAGAGTGAAACCTAAAAATTCAAACTGTTACTGGAAACGAAAGCTTCAACATTGAAGAACGAAATTTGGGGAACAAAGTGGGCTCAGTGTACTGATCATTACCTGAAAGTATCACCCAGTTTGGGTGTAAAAATATTTGCTGAGATTTCTGGAGATTCGTAATTTTTGGAAGCTTGGCAACCCCTTTCAATGAAAGTGTTTCTCGTCTGTCACTGTTTAGGGCTACACCAAAAGAAACAAAACATAGAGATAGAACTTGAAACTACTTAATTGTGTGAAGTTTCAAAAAGCTAGCACAAACCGTGCTTGATTTAGAGTTCCAAATACATCTATCAATATAGGAGAAAACAGAGTGAAACGCCAAAATTCAAACTGTTACTGGAAACGAACACTTCAACATAGAAGAATGAAATTTGGGGAACCAAGTGGGCTTAGTGTACTGATCATTACCTGAAAGTATCATCCAGTTTGGGTGAAAAATATTTGCTGAGATTTCTGGAGATTCGTGATTTTTGGAAGCTTGGCAACCCCTTTCAATGAAAGTGTTTCTCGCCTGTCACTGCTTAGGGCTACATCAATAGGAAACGGAACATAGAGATAGAACTTGAAACTACTTAATTGTGTCAAGTTTCAAGAAGGTAGCACAAACCGTGTTTGATTTAGAGTTCCAAATACATCTATCAATATAGGAGAAAACAGAGTGAAACCTAAAAATTCAAACTGTTACTGGAAACGAAAGCTTCAACATTGAAGAACGAAATTTGGGGAACAAAGTGGGCTCAGTGTACTGAATATTACCTGAAAGTATCACCCAGTTTGGGTGTAAAAATATTTGCTGAGATTTCTGGAGATTCGTGATTTTTGGAAGCTTGGCAACCCCTTTCAATGAAAGTGTTTCTCGCCTGTCACTGCTTAGGGCTACATCAATAGGAAACAGAACATAGAGATAGAACTTGAAACTACTTAATTGTGTCAAGTTTCAAGAAGGTAGCACAAACCGTGTTTGATTTAGAGTTCCAAATACATCTATCAATATAGGAGAAAACAGAGTGAAACCTAAAAGTTCAAACTGTTACTGGAAACGAAAGCTGCAACATTGAAGAACGAAATTTGGGGAACAAAGTGGGCTCAGTGTACTGATCATTACCTGAAAGTATCACCCAGTTTGGGTGAAAAAATATTTGCTGAGATTTCTGGAGTTTCGTGATTTTTGGAAGCTTGGCAACCCCTTTCAATGAAAGTGTTTCTCGTCTGTCACTGCTTAGGGCTACACCAATAGGAAACAAAATGTAGAGATAGAACTTGAAACTACTTAATTGTGTCAAGTTTCAAGAAGCTAGCACAAACCATGTTTGATTTAGAGTTCCAAATACATCTATCAATATAGGAGAAAACAGAGTAAAACGCCAAAATTCAAACTGTTACTGGAAACGAACGCTTCAACATAGAAGAACGAAATCTGGGGAACCAAGTGGGCTTAGTGTACTGATCATTACCTGAAAGTATCATCCAGTTTGGGTGAAAAAATGTTTCCTGAGATTTCTGGAGATTCGTTATTTTGGGACGCTTGGCAACCCCTTTCAATGAAAGTGTTTCTCGCCTGTCACTGCTTAGGGCTACATCAATAGGAAACAGAACATAGAGATAGAACTTGAAACTACTTAATTGTGTCAAGTTTCAAGAAGGTAGCACAAACCGTGTTTGATTTAGAGTTCCAAATACATCTATCAATATAGGAGAAAACAGAGTGAAACCTAAAAGTTCAAACTGTTACTGGAAACGAAAGCTGCAACATTGAAGAACGAAATTAAGGGAACAAAGTGGGCTCAGTGTACTGATCATTACCTGAAAGTATCACCCAGTTTGGGTGTAAAAATATTTGCTGAGATTTCTGGAGATTCGTAATTTTTGGAAGCTTGGCAACCCCTTTCAATGAAAGTGTTTCTCGCCTGTCACTGCTTAGGGCTACATCAATAGGAAACAGAACATAGAGATAGAACTTGAAACTAATTAATTGTGTCAAGTTTCAAGAAGCTAGCACAAACAGTGTTTGATTTAGAGTTCCAAATACATCTATCAATATAGGAGAAAACAGAGTGAATCCTAAAAATTCCAACTGTTACTGGAAACGAAAGCTGCAACATTGAAGAACGAAATTTGGGGAACAAAGTGGGCTCAGTGTACTGATCATTACCTGAAAGTATCACCCAGTTTGGGTGTAAAAATATTTGCTGAGATTTCTGGAGATTCGTAATTTTTGGAAGCTTGGCAACCCCTTTCAATGAAAGTGTTTCTCGCCTGTCACTGCTTAGGGCTAAATCAATAGGAAACAGAACATAGAGACAGAACTTGAAACTAATTAATTGTGTCAAGTTTCAAAAAGCTAGCACAAACTGTGCTTGATTTAGAGTTCCAAATACATCTATCAATATAGGACAAAACAGAGTGAAACGCCAAAATTCAAACTGTTACTGGAAACGAACGCTTCAACATAGAAGAACGAAATTTGGGGAACCAAGTGGGCTTAGTGTACTGATCATTACCTGAAAGTATCATCCAGTTTGGGTGAAAAAATGTTTGCTGAGATTTCTGGAGATTCGTTATTTTTGGAAGCTTGGCAACCCCTTTCAATGAAAGTGTTTCTCGTCTGTCACTGCGTAGGGCTACATCAATAGGAAACATAACATAGAGTTAGAACTTGAAACTACTTAATTGTGTCAAGTTTCAAGAGGCTAGCACAAACCGTGCTTGATTTAGAGTTCCAAATACATCTATCAATATAGAAGAAAACAGAGTGAAACGCCAAAATTCAAACTGTTACTGGAAACGAACGCTTCAACATAGAAGAATGAAATTTGGGGAACCAAGTGGGCTTAGTGTACTGATTATTACCTGAAAGTATCATCCAGTTTGGGTGAAAAAATATTTGCTGAGATTTCTGGAGATTCGTGATTTTTGGAAGCTTGGCAACCCCTTTCAATGAAAGTGTTTCTCGCCTGTCACTGCTTAGGGCTACACCAATAGGAAACAAAATATAGAGATAGAACTTGAAACTACTTAATTGTGTCAAGTTTCAAAAAGCTAGCACAAACCGTGCTTGATTTAGAGTTCCAAATACATCTATCAATATAGGAGAAAACAGAGTGAAACGCCAAAATTCAAACTGTTACTGGAAACGAACGCTTCACATAGAAAAACGAAATTTGGGGAACCAAGTGGGCTTAGTGTACTGATCATTACCTGAAAGTATCATCCAGTTTGGGTGAAAAATATTTGCTGAGATTTCAGGAGATCCGTAATTTTTGGAAGCTTGGCAACCCCTTTCAATGAAAGTGTTTCTCGCCTGTCACTGCTTAGGGCTACATCAATCGGAAACAGAACATAGAGATAGAACTTGAAACTACTTAATTGTGTCAAGTTTCAAGAAGCTAACACAAACCGTGTTTGATTTAGAGTTCCAAATACATCTATCAATATAGGAGAAAACAGAGTGAAACCTAAAAATTCAAACTGTTACTGGAAACGAAAGCTTCAACATTGAAGAACGAAATTTGGGGAACAAAGTGGGCTCAGTGTACTGATCATTACCTGAAAGTATCACCCAGTTTGGGTGTAAAAATATTTGCTGAGATTTCTGGAGATTCGTAATTTTTGGAAGCTTGGCAACCCCTTTCAATGAAAGTGTTTCTCGTCTGTCACTGTTTAGGGCTACACCAAATGAAACAAAACATAGAGATAGAACTTGAAACTACTTAATTGTGTGAAGTTTCAAAAAGCTAGCACAAACCGTGCTTGATTTAGAGTTCCAAATACATCTATCAATATAGGAGAAAACAGAGTGAAACGCCAAAATTCAAACTGTTACTGGAAACGAACACTTCAACATAGAAGAATGAAATTTGGGGAACCAAGTGGGCTTAGTGTACTGATCATTACCTGAAAGTATCATCCAGTTTGGGTGAAAAATATTTGCTGAGATTTCTGGAGATTCGTGATTTTTGGAAGCTTGGCAACCCCTTTCAATGAAAGTGTTTCTCGCCTGTCCCTGCTTAGGGCTACATCAATAGGAAACGGAACATAGAGATAGAACTTGAAACTACTTAATTGTGTCAAGTTTCAAGAAGGTAGCACAAACCGTGTTTGATTTAGAGTTCCAAATATATCTATCAATATAGGAGAAAACAGAGTGAAACCTAAAAGTTCAAACTGTTACTGGAAACGAAAGCTGCAACATTGAAGAACGAAATTTGGGGAACAAAGTGGGCTCAGTGTACTGATCATTACCTGAAAGTATCACCCAGTTTGGGTGAAAAAATATTTGCTGAGATTTCTGGAGATTCGTGATTTTTGGAAGCTTGGCAACCCCTTTAAATGAAAGTGTTTCTCGTCTGTCACTGCTTAGGGCTACATCAATAGGAAAAAAAAATAGAGATAGAACTTGAAACTACTTAATTGTGTCAAGTTTCAAGAAGGTAGCACAAACCGTGTTTGATTTAGAGTTCCAAATACATCTATCCATATAGGAGAAAACACAGTGAAACCTAAAAGTTCAAACTGTTACTGGAAACGAAAGCTGCAACATTGAAGAACGAAATTAAGGGAACAAAGTGGGCTCAGTGTACTGATCATTACCTGAAAGTATCACCCAGTTTGGGTGTAAAAATATTTGCTGAGATTTCTGGAGATTCGTAATTTTTGGAAGCTTGGCAACCCCTTTCAATGAAAGTGTTTCTCGCCTGTCACTGCTTAGGGCTACATCAATAGGAAACAGAACATAGAGATAGAACTTGAAACTAATTAATTGTGTCAAGTTGCAAGAAGCTAGCACAAACAGTGTTTGATTTAGAGTTCCAAATACATCTATCAATATAGGAGAAAACAGAGTGAATCCTAAAAATTCCAACTGTTACTGGAAACGAAAGCTGCAACATTGAAGAACGAAATTTGGGGAACAAAGTGGGCTCAGTGTACTGATCATTACCTGAAAGTATCACCCAGTTTGGGTGTAAAAATATTTGCTGAGATTTCTGGAGATTCGTAATTTTGGGAAGCTTGGCAACCCCTTTCAATGAAAGTGTTTCTCGCCTGTCACTGCTTAGGGCTAAATCAATAGGAAACAGAACATAGTGACAGAACTTGAAACTAATTAATTGTGTCAAGTTTCAAAAAGCTAGCACAAACCGTGCTTGATTTAGAGTTCCAAATACATCTATCAATATAGGAGAAAACAGAGTGAAACGCCAAAATTCAAACTGTTACTGGAAACGAACGCTTCAACATAGAAGAACGAAATTTGGGGAACCAAGTGGGCTTAGTGTACTGATCATTACCTGAAAGTATCATCCAGTTTGGGTGAAAAATATTTGCTGAGATTTCAGGAGATCCGTAATTTTTGGAAGCTTGGCAACCCCTTTCAATGAAAGTGTTTCTCGCCTGTCACTGCTTAGGGCTACATCAATCGGAAACAGAACATAGAGATAGAACTTGAAACTACTCAATTGTGTCAAGTTTCAAGAAGCTAACACAAACCGTGTTTGATTTAGAGTTCCAAATACATCTATCAATATAGGAGAAAACAGAGTGAAACCTAAAAATTCAAACTGTTACTGGAAACGAAAGCTTCAACATTGAAGAACGAAATTTGGGGAACAAAGTGGGCTCAGTGTACTGATCATTACCTGAAAGGATCACCCAGTTTGGGTGTAAAAATATTTGCTGAGATTTCTGGAGATTCGTAATTTTTGGAAGCTTGGCAACCCCTTTCAATGAAAGTGTTTCTCGTCTGTCACTGTTTAGGGCTACACCAATAGGAAACAAAACATAGAGAAAGAACTTGAAACTACTTAATTGTGTGAAGTTTCAAAAAGCTAGCACAAACCGTGCTTGATTTAGAGTTCCAAATACATCTATCAATATAGGAGAAAACAGAGTGAAACGCCAAAATTCAAACTGTTACTGGAAACGAACACTTCAACATAGAAGAATGAAATTTGGGGAACCAAGTGGGCTTAGTGTACTGATCATTAACTGAAAGGATCATCCAGTTTGGGCGAAAAAATATTTGCTGAGATTTCTGGAGATTCGTGATTTTTGGAAGCTTGGCAACCACTTTCAATGAAAGTGTTTCTCGCCTGTCACTGCTTAGGGCTACATCAATAGGAAACAGAACATAGAGATAGAACTTGAAACTACTTAATTGTGTCAAGTTTCAAGAAGGTAGCACAAACCGTGCTTGATTTAGAGTTCCAAATACATCTAGCAATATAGGAGAAAACAGAGTGAAACCTAAAAGTTCAAACTGTTACTGGAAACGAAAGCTGCAACATTGAAGAACGAAATTAAGGGAACAAAGTGGGCTCAGTGTACTGATCATTACCTGAAAGTATCACCCAGTTTGGGTGTAAAAATATTTGCTGAGATTTCTGGAGATTCGTAATTTTTGGAAGCTTGGCAACCCCTTTCAATGAAAGTGTTTCTCGCCTGTCACTGCTTAGGGCTACATCAATAGGAAACAGAACATAGAGATAGAACTTGAAACTACTTAATTGTGTCAAGTTTCAAGAAGGTAGCACAAACCGTGTTTGATTTAGAGTTCCAAATACATCTATCAATATAGGAGAAAACAGAGTGAAACCTAAAAGTTCAAACTGTTACTGGAAACGAAAGCTGCAACATTCACGAACGAAATTTGGGGAACAAATTGGGCTCAGTGTACTGAACATTACCTGAAAGTATCACCCAGTTTGGGTGAAAAAATATTTGCTGAGATTTCTGGAGTTTCGTGATTTTTGGAAGCTTGGCAACCCCTTTCAATGAAAGTGTTTCTCGTCTGTCACTGCTTAGGGCTACACCAATAGGAAACAAAATATAGAGATAGAACTTGAAACTACTTAATTGTGTCAAGTTTCAAGAAGCTAGCACAAACCATGTTTGATTTAGAGTTCCAAATACATCTATCAATATAGGAGAAAACAGAGTGAAACGCCAAAATTCAAACTGTTACTGGAAACGAACGCTTCAACATAGAAGAACGAAATCTGGGGAACCAAGTGGGCTTAGTGTACTGATCATTACCTGAAAGTATCATCCAGTTTGGGTGAAAAAATGTTTCCTGAGATTTCAGGAGATCCGTAATTTTTGGAAGCTTGGCAACCCCTTTCAATGAAAGTGTTTCTCGCCTGTCACTGCTTAGGGCTACATCAATCGGAAACAGAACATAGAGATAGAACTTGAAACTACTCAATTGTGTCAAGTTTCAAGAAGCTAACACAAACCGTGTTTGATTTAGAGTTCCAAATACATCTATCAATATAGGAGAAAACAGAGTGAAACCTAAAAATTCAAACTGTTACTGGAAACGAAAGCTTCAACATTGAAGAACGAAATTTGGGGAACAAAGTGGGCTCAGTGTACTGATCATTACCTGAAAGGATCACCCAGTTTGGGTGTAAAAATATTTGCTGAGATTTCTGGAGATTCGTAATTTTTGGAAGCTTGGCAACCCCTTTCAATGAAAGTGTTTCTCGTCTGTCACTGTTTAGGGCTACACCAATAGGAAACAAAACATAGAGAAAGAACTTGAAACTACTTAATTGTGTGAAGTTTCAAAAAGCTAGCACAAACCGTGCTTGATTTAGAGTTCCAAATACATCTATCAATATAGGAGAAAACAGAGTGAAACGCCAAAATTCAAACTGTTACTGGAAACGAACACTTCAACATAGAAGAATGAAATTTGGGGAACCAAGTGGGCTTAGTGTACTGATCATTAACTGAAAGGATCATCCAGTTTGGGCGAAAAAATATTTGCTGAGATTTCTGGAGATTCGTGATTTTTGGAAGCTTGGCAACCACTTTCAATGAAAGTGTTTCTCGCCTGTCACTGCTTAGGGCTACATCAATAGGAAACAGAACATAGAGATAGAACTTGAAACTACTTAATTGTGTCAAGTTTCAAGAAGGTAGCACAAACCGTGCTTGATTTAGAGTTCCAAATACATCTAGCAATATAGGAGAAAACAGAGTGAAACCTAAAAGTTCAAACTGTTACTGGAAACGAAAGCTGCAACATTGAAGAACGAAATTAAGGGAACAAAGTGGGCTCAGTGTACTGATCATTACCTGAAAGTATCACCCAGTTTGGGTGTAAAAATATTTGCTGAGATTTCTGGAGATTCGTAATTTTTGGAAGCTTGGCAACCCCTTTCAATGAAAGTGTTTCTCGCCTGTCACTGCTTAGGGCTAAATCAATAGGAAACAGAACATAGAGACAGAACTTGAAACTAATTAATTTTGTCAAGTTTCAAAAAGCTAGCACAAACCGTGCTTGATTTAGAGTTCCAAATACATCTATCAATATAGGACAAAACAGAGTTAAACGCCAAAATTCAAACTGTTACTGGAAACGAACGCTTCAACATAGAAGAACGAAATTTGGGGAACCAAGTGGGCTTAGTGTACTGATCATTACCTGAAAGTATCATCCAGTTTGGGTGAAAAAATGTTTGCTGAGATTTCTGGAGATTCGTTATTTTTGGAAGTTTGGCAACCCCTTTCAATGAAAGTGTTTCTCGTCTGTCACTGCTTAGGGCTACATCAATAGGAAACAGAACATAGAGTTAGAACTTGAAACTACTTAATTGTGTCAAGTTTCAAGAGGCTATCACAAACCGTGCTTGATTTAGAGTTCCAAATACATCTATCAATATAGGAGAAAACAGAGTGAAACGCCAAAATTCAAACTGTTACTGGAAACGAACGCTTCAACATATAAGAATGAAATTTGGGGAACCAAGTGGGCTTAGTGTACTGATTATTACCTGAAAGTATCATCCAGTTTGGGTGAAAAAATATTTGCTGAGATTTCTGGAGATTCGTGATTTTTGGAAGCTTGGCAACCCCTTTCAATGAAAGTGTTTCTCGCCTGTCACTGCTTAGGGCTACACCAATAGGAAACAAAATATAGAGATAGAACTTGAAACTACTTAATTGTGTCAAGTTTCAAGAAGCTAGCACAAACCGTGCTTGATTTAGAGTTCCAAATACATCTATCAATATAGGAGAAAACAGAGTGAAACGCCAAAATTCAAACTGTTACTGGAAACGAACGCTTCAACATAGAAGAACGAAATTTGGGTAACCAAGTGGGCTTAGTGTACTGATCATTACCTGAAAGTATCATCCAGTTTGGGTGAAAAATATTTGCTGAGATTTCAGGAGATCCGTAATTTTTGGAAGCTTGGCAACCCCTTTCAATGAAAGTGTTTCTCGCCTGTCACTGCTTAGGGCTACATCAATCGGAAACAGAACATAGAGATAGAACTTGAAACTACTTAATTGTGTCAAGTTTCAAGAAGCTAACACAAACCGTGTTTGATTTAGAGTTCCAAATACATCTATCAATATAGGAGAAAACAGAGTGAAACCTAAAAATTCGAACTGTTACTGGAAACGAAAGCTTCAACATTGAAGAACGAAATTTGGGGAACAAAGTGGGCTCAGTGTACTGATCATTACCTGAAAGTATCACCCAGTTTGGGTGTAAAAATATTTGCTGAGATTTCTGGAGATTCGTGATTTTTGGAAGCTTGGCAACCCCTTTCAATGAAAGTGTTTCTCGCCTGTCACTGCTTAGGGCTACATCAATAGGAAACAGAACATAGAGATAGAACTTGAAACTACTTAATTGTGTCAAGTTTCAAGAAGGTAGCACAAACCGTGTTTGATTTAGAGTTCCAAATACATCTATCAATATAGGAGAAAACAGAGTGAAACCTAAAAGTTCAAACTGTTACTGGAAACGAAAGCTGCAACATTCACGAACGAAATTTGGGGAACAAATTGGGCTCAGTGTACTGAACATTACCTGAAAGTATCACCCAGTTTGGGTGAAAAAATATTTGCTGAGATTTCTGGAGTTTCGTGATTTTTGGAAGCTTGGCAACCCCTTTCAATGAAAGTGTTTCTCGTCTGTCACTGCTTAGGGCTACACCAATAGGAAACAAAATATAGAGATAGAACTTGAAACTACTTAATTGTGTCAAGTTTCAAGAAGCTAGCACAAACCATGTTTGATTTAGAGTTCCAAATACATCTATCAATATAGGAGAAAACAGAGTGAAACGCCAAAATTCAAACTGTTACTGGAAACGAACGCTTCAACATAGAAGAACGAAATCTGGGGAACCAAGTGGGCTTAGTGTACTGATCATTACCTGAAAGTATCATCCAGTTTGGGTGAAAAAATGTTTCCTGAGATTTCTGGAGATACGTAATTTTGGGACGCTTGGCAACCCCTTTCAATGAAAGTGTTTCTCGCCTGTCACTGCTTAGGGCTACATCAATAGGAAACAGAACATAGAGATAGAACTTGAAACTACTCAATTGTGTCAAGTTTCAAGAAGCTAACACAAACCGTGTTTGATTTAGAGTTCCAAATACATCTATCAATATAGGAGAAAACAGAGTGAAACCTAAAAATTCAAACTGTTACTGGAAACGAAAGCTTCAACATTGAAGAACGAAATTTGGGGAACCAAGTGGGCTCAGTGTACTGATCATTACCTGAAAGGATCACCCAGTTTGGGTGTAAAAATATTTGCTGAGATTTCTGGAGATTCGTGATTTTTGGAAGCTTGGCAACCCCTTTCAATGAAAGTGTTTCTCGTCTGTCACTGTTTAGGGCTACACCAATAGGAAACAAAACATAGAGATAGAACTTGAAACTACTTAATTGTGTGAAGTTTCAAAAAGCTAGCACAAACCGTGCTTGATTTAGAGTTCCAAATACATCTATCAATATAGGAGAAAACAGAGTGAAACGCCAAAATTCAAACTGTTACTGGAAACGAACACTTCAACATAGAAGAATGAAATTTGGGGAACCAAGTGGGCTTAGTGTACTGATCATTACCTGAAAGGATCATCCAGTTTGGGCGAAAAAATATTTGCTGAGATTTCTGGAGATTCGTGATTTTTGGAAGCTTGGCAACCACTTTCAATGAAAGTGTTTCTCGCCTGTCACTGCTTAGGGCTACATCAATAGGAAACAGAACATAGAGATAGAACTTGAAACTACTTAATTGTGTTAAGTTTCAAGAAGGTAGCACAAACCGTGCTTGATTTAGAGTTCCAAATACATCTAGCAATATAGGAGAAAACAGAGTGAAACCTAAAAGTTCAAACTGTTACTGGAAACGAAAGCTGCAACATTGAAGAACGAAATTAAGGGAACAAAGTGGGCTCAGTGTACTGATCATTACCTGAAAGTATCACCCAGTTTGGGTGTAAAAATATTTGCTGAGATTTCTGGAGATTCGTAATTTTTGGAAGCTTGGCAACCCCTTTCAATGAAAGTGTTTCTCGCCTGTCACTGCTTAGGGCTAAATCAATAGGAAACAGAACATAGAGACAGAACTTGAAACTAATTAATTTTGTCAAGTTTCAAAAAGCTAGCACAAACCGTGCTTGATTTAGAGTTCCAAATACATCTATCAATATAGGACAAAACAGAGTTAAACGCCAAAATTCAAACTGTTACTGGAAACGAACGCTTCAACATAGAAGAACGAAATTTGGGGAACCAAGTGGGCTTAGTGTACTGATCATTACCTGAAAGTATCATCCAGTTTGGGTGAAAAAATGTTTGCTGAGATTTCTGGAGATTCGTTATTTTTGGAAGTTTGGCAACCCCTTTCAATGAAAGTGTTTCTCGTCTGTCACTGCTTAGGGCTACATCAATAGGAAACAGAACATAGAGTTAGAACTTGAAACTACTTAATTGTGTCAAGTTTCAAGAGGCTAGCACAAACCGTGCTTGATTTAGAGTTCCAAATACATCTATCAATATAGGAGAAAACAGAGTGAAACGCCAAAATTCAAACTGTTACTGGAAACGAACGCTTCAACATAGAAGAATGAAATTTGGGGAACCAAGTGGGCTTAGTGTACTGATTATTACCTGAAAGTATCATCCAGTTTGGGTGAAAAAATATTTGCTGAGATTTCTGGAGATTCGTGATTTTTGGAAGCTTGGCAACCCCTTTCAATGAAAGTGTTTCTCGCCTGTCACTGCTTAGGGCTACACCAATAGGAAACAAAATATAGAGATAGAACTTGAAACTACTTAATTGTGTCAAGTTTCAAGAAGCTAGCACAAACCGTGCTTGATTTAGAGTTCCAAATACATGTATCAATATAGGAGAAAACAGAGTGAAACGCCAAAATTCAAACTGTTACTGGAAACGAACGCTTCAACATAGAAGAACGAAATTTGGGGAACCAAGTGGGCTTAGTGTACTGATCATTACCTGAAAGTATCATCCAGTTTGGGTGAAAAATATTTGCTGAGATTTCAGGAGATCCGTAATTTTTGGAAGCTTGGCAACCCCTTTCAATGAAAGTGTTTCTCGCCTGTCACTGCTTAGGGCTACATCAATCGGAAACAGAACATAGAGATAGAACTTGAAACTACTTAATTGTGTCAAGTTTCAAGAAGCTAACACAAACCGTGTTTGATTTAGAGTTCCAAATACATCTATCAATATAGGAGAAAACAGAGTGAAACCTAAAAATTCAAACTGTTACTGGAAACGAAAGCTTCAACATTGAAGAACGAAATTTGGGGAACCATGTGGGCTCAGTGTACTGATCATTACCTGAAAGTATCACCCAGTTTGGGTGTAAAAATATTTGCTGAGATTTCTGGAGATTCGTAATTTTTGGAAGCTTGGCAACCCCTTTCAATGAAAGTGTTTCTCGTCTGTCACTGTTTAGGGCTACACCAAAAGAAACAAAACATAGAGATAGAACTTGAAACTACTTAATTGTGTGAAGTTTCAAAAAGCTAGCACAAACCGTGCTTGATTTAGAGTTCCAAATACATCTATCAATATAGGAGAAAACAGAGTGAAACGCCAAAATTCAAACTGTTACTGGAAACGAACACTTCAACATAGAAGAATGAAATTTGGGGAACCAAGTGGGCTTAGTGTACTGATCATTACCTGAAAGTATCATCCAGTTTGGGTGAAAAATATTTGCTGAGATTTCTGGAGATTCGTGATTTTTGGAAGCTTGGCAACCCCTTTCAATGAAAGTGTTTCTCGCCTGTCACTGCTTAGGGCTACATCAATAGGAAACGGAACATAGAGATAGAACTTGAAACTACTTAATTGTGTCAAGTTTCAAGAAGGTAGCACAAACCGTGTTTGATTTAGAGTTCCAAATACATCTATCAATATAGGAGAAAACAGAGTGAAACCTAAAAATTCAAACTGTTACTGGAAACGAAAGCTTCAACATTGAAGAACGAAATTTGGGGAACAAAGTGGGCTCAGTGTACTGAATATTACCTGAAAGTATCACCCAGTTTGGGTGTAAAAATATTTGCTGAGATTTCTGGAGATTCGTGATTTTTGGAAGCTTGGCAACCCCTTTCAATGAAAGTGTTTCTCGCCTGTCACTGCTTAGGGCTACATCAATAGGAAACAGAACATAGAGATAGAACTTGAAACTACTTAATTGTGTCAAGTTTCAAGAAGGTAGCACAAACCGTGTTTGATTTAGAGTTCCAAATACATCTATCAATATAGGAGAAAACAGAGTGAAACCTAAAAGTTCAAACTGTTACTGGAAACGAAAGCTGCAACATTGAAGAACGAAATTTGGGGAACAAAGTGGGCTCAGTGTACTGATCATTACCTGAAAGTATCACCCAGTTTGGGTGAAAAAATATTTGCTGAGATTTCTGGAGTTTCGTGATTTTTGGAAGCTTGGCAACCCCTTTCAATGAAAGTGTTTCTCGTCTGTCACTGCTTAGGGCTACACCAATAGGAAACAAAATGTAGAGATAGAACTTGAAACTACTTAATTGTGTCAAGTTTCAAGAAGCTAGCACAAACCATGTTTGATTTAGAGTTCCAAATACATCTATCAATATAGGAGAAAACAGAGTAAAACGCCAAAATTCAAACTGTTACTGGAAACGAACGCTTCAACATAGAAGAACGAAATCTGGGGAACCAAGTGGGCTTAGTGTACTGATCATTACCTGAAAGTATCATCCAGTTTGGGTGAAAAAATGTTTCCTGAGATTTCTGGAGATTCGTTATTTTGGGACGCTTGGCAACCCCTTTCAATGAAAGTGTTTCTCGCCTGTCACTGCTTAGGGCTACATCAATAGGAAACAGAACATAGAGATAGAACTTGAAACTACTTAATTGTGTCAAGTTTCAAGAAGGTAGCACAAACCGTGTTTGATTTAGAGTTCCAAATACATCTATCAATATAGGAGAAAACAGAGTGAAACCTAAAAGTTCAAACTGTTACTGGAAACGAAAGCTGCAACATTGAAGAACGAAATTAAGGGAACAAAGTGGGCTCAGTGTACTGATCATTACCTGAAAGTATCACCCAGTTTGGGTGTAAAAATATTTGCTGAGATTTCTGGAGATTCGTAATTTTTGGAAGCTTGGCAACCCCTTTCAATGAAAGTGTTTCTCGCCTGTCACTGCTTAGGGCTACATCAATAGGAAACAGAACATAGAGATAGAACTTGAAACTAATTAATTGTGTCAAGTTTCAAGAAGCTAGCACAAACAGTGTTTGATTTAGAGTTCCAAATACATCTATCAATATAGGAGAAAACAGAGTGAATCCTAAAAATTCCAACTGTTACTGGAAACGAAAGCTGCAACATTGAAGAACGAAATTTGGGGAACAAAGTGGGCTCAGTGTACTGATCATTACCTGAAAGTATCACCCAGTTTGGGTGTAAAAATATTTGCTGAGATTTCTGGAGATTCGTAATTTTTGGAAGCTTGGCAACCCCTTTCAATGAAAGTGTTTCTCGCCTGTCACTGCTTAGGGCTAAATCAATAGGAAACAGAACATAGAGACAGAACTTGAAACTAATTAATTGTGTCAAGTTTCAAAAAGCTAGCACAAACTGTGCTTGATTTAGAGTTCCAAATACATCTATCAATATAGGACAAAACAGAGTGAAACGCCAAAATTCAAACTGTTACTGGAAACGAACGCTTCAACATAGAAGAACGAAATTTGGGGAACCAAGTGGGCTTAGTGTACTGATCATTACCTGAAAGTATCATCCAGTTTGGGTGAAAAAATGTTTGCTGAGATTTCTGGAGATTCGTTATTTTTGGAAGCTTGGCAACCCCTTTCAATGAAAGTGTTTCTCGTCTGTCACTGCGTAGGGCTACATCAATAGGAAACATAACATAGAGTTAGAACTTGAAACTACTTAATTGTGTCAAGTTTCAAGAGGCTAGCACAAACCGTGCTTGATTTAGAGTTCCAAATACATCTATCAATATAGAAGAAAACAGAGTGAAACGCCAAAATTCAAACTGTTACTGGAAACGAACGCTTCAACATAGAAGAATGAAATTTGGGGAACCAAGTGGGCTTAGTGTACTGATTATTACCTGAAAGTATCATCCAGTTTGGGTGAAAAAATATTTGCTGAGATTTCTGGAGATTCGTGATTTTTGGAAGCTTGGCAACCCCTTTCAATGAAAGTGTTTCTCGCCTGTCACTGCTTAGGGCTACACCAATAGGAAACAAAATATAGAGATAGAACTTGAAACTACTTAATTGTGTCAAGTTTCAAAAAGCTAGCACAAACCGTGCTTGATTTAGAGTTCCAAATACATCTATCAATATAGGAGAAAACAGAGTGAAACGCCAAAATTCAAACTGTTACTGGAAACGAACGCTTCACATAGAAAAACGAAATTTGGGGAACCAAGTGGGCTTAGTGTACTGATCATTACCTGAAAGTATCATCCAGTTTGGGTGAAAAATATTTGCTGAGATTTCAGGAGATCCGTAATTTTTGGAAGCTTGGCAACCCCTTTCAATGAAAGTGTTTCTCGCCTGTCACTGCTTAGGGCTACATCAATCGGAAACAGAACATAGAGATAGAACTTGAAACTACTTAATTGTGTCAAGTTTCAAGAAGCTAACACAAACCGTGTTTGATTTAGAGTTCCAAATACATCTATCAATATAGGAGAAAACAGAGTGAAACCTAAAAATTCAAACTGTTACTGGAAACGAAAGCTTCAACATTGAAGAACGAAATTTGGGGAACAAAGTGGGCTCAGTGTACTGATCATTACCTGAAAGTATCACCCAGTTTGGGTGTAAAAATATTTGCTGAGATTTCTGGAGATTCGTAATTTTTGGAAGCTTGGCAACCCCTTTCAATGAAAGTGTTTCTCGTCTGTCACTGTTTAGGGCTACACCAAATGAAACAAAACATAGAGATAGAACTTGAAACTACTTAATTGTGTGAAGTTTCAAAAAGCTAGCACAAACCGTGCTTGATTTAGAGTTCCAAATACATCTATCAATATAGGAGAAAACAGAGTGAAACGCCAAAATTCAAACTGTTACTGGAAACGAACACTTCAACATAGAAGAATGAAATTTGGGGAACCAAGTGGGCTTAGTGTACTGATCATTACCTGAAAGTATCATCCAGTTTGGGTGAAAAATATTTGCTGAGATTTCTGGAGATTCGTGATTTTTGGAAGCTTGGCAACCCCTTTCAATGAAAGTGTTTCTCGCCTGTCCCTGCTTAGGGCTACATCAATAGGAAACGGAACATAGAGATAGAACTTGAAACTACTTAATTGTGTCAAGTTTCAAGAAGGTAGCACAAACCGTGTTTGATTTAGAGTTCCAAATATATCTATCAATATAGGAGAAAACAGAGTGAAACCTAAAAGTTCAAACTGTTACTGGAAACGAAAGCTGCAACATTGAAGAACGAAATTTGGGGAACAAAGTGGGCTCAGTGTACTGATCATTACCTGAAAGTATCACCCAGTTTGGGTGAAAAAATATTTGCTGAGATTTCTGGAGATTCGTGATTTTTGGAAGCTTGGCAACCCCTTTAAATGAAAGTGTTTCTCGTCTGTCACTGCTTAGGGCTACATCAATAGGAAAAAAAAATAGAGATAGAACTTGAAACTACTTAATTGTGTCAAGTTTCAAGAAGGTAGCACAAACCGTGTTTGATTTAGAGTTCCAAATACATCTATCCATATAGGAGAAAACACAGTGAAACCTAAAAGTTCAAACTGTTACTGGAAACGAAAGCTGCAACATTGAAGAACGAAATTAAGGGAACAAAGTGGGCTCAGTGTACTGATCATTACCTGAAAGTATCACCCAGTTTGGGTGTAAAAATATTTGCTGAGATTTCTGGAGATTCGTAATTTTTGGAAGCTTGGCAACCCCTTTCAATGAAAGTGTTTCTCGCCTGTCACTGCTTAGGGCTACATCAATAGGAAACAGAACATAGAGATAGAACTTGAAACTAATTAATTGTGTCAAGTTGCAAGAAGCTAGCACAAACAGTGTTTGATTTAGAGTTCCAAATACATCTATCAATATAGGAGAAAACAGAGTGAATCCTAAAAATTCCAACTGTTACTGGAAACGAAAGCTGCAACATTGAAGAACGAAATTTGGGGAACAAAGTGGGCTCAGTGTACTGATCATTACCTGAAAGTATCACCCAGTTTGGGTGTAAAAATATTTGCTGAGATTTCTGGAGATTCGTAATTTTGGGAAGCTTGGCAACCCCTTTCAATGAAAGTGTTTCTCGCCTGTCACTGCTTAGGGCTAAATCAATAGGAAACAGAACATAGTGACAGAACTTGAAACTAATTAATTGTGTCAAGTTTCAAAAAGCTAGCACAAACCGTGCTTGATTTAGAGTTCCAAATACATCTATCAATATAGGAGAAAACAGAGTGAAACGCCAAAATTCAAACTGTTACTGGAAACGAACGCTTCAACATAGAAGAACGAAATTTGGGGAACCAAGTGGGCTTAGTGTACTGATCATTACCTGAAAGTATCATCCAGTTTGGGTGAAAAATATTTGCTGAGATTTCAGGAGATCCGTAATTTTTGGAAGCTTGGCAACCCCTTTCAATGAAAGTGTTTCTCGCCTGTCACTGCTTAGGGCTACATCAATCGGAAACAGAACATAGAGATAGAACTTGAAACTACTCAATTGTGTCAAGTTTCAAGAAGCTAACACAAACCGTGTTTGATTTAGAGTTCCAAATACATCTATCAATATAGGAGAAAACAGAGTGAAACCTAAAAATTCAAACTGTTACTGGAAACGAAAGCTTCAACATTGAAGAACGAAATTTGGGGAACAAAGTGGGCTCAGTGTACTGATCATTACCTGAAAGGATCACCCAGTTTGGGTGTAAAAATATTTGCTGAGATTTCTGGAGATTCGTAATTTTTGGAAGCTTGGCAACCCCTTTCAATGAAAGTGTTTCTCGTCTGTCACTGTTTAGGGCTACACCAATAGGAAACAAAACATAGAGAAAGAACTTGAAACTACTTAATTGTGTGAAGTTTCAAAAAGCTAGCACAAACCGTGCTTGATTTAGAGTTCCAAATACATCTATCAATATAGGAGAAAACAGAGTGAAACGCCAAAATTCAAACTGTTACTGGAAACGAACACTTCAACATAGAAGAATGAAATTTGGGGAACCAAGTGGGCTTAGTGTACTGATCATTAACTGAAAGGATCATCCAGTTTGGGCGAAAAAATATTTGCTGAGATTTCTGGAGATTCGTGATTTTTGGAAGCTTGGCAACCACTTTCAATGAAAGTGTTTCTCGCCTGTCACTGCTTAGGGCTACATCAATAGGAAACAGAACATAGAGATAGAACTTGAAACTACTTAATTGTGTCAAGTTTCAAGAAGGTAGCACAAACCGTGCTTGATTTAGAGTTCCAAATACATCTAGCAATATAGGAGAAAACAGAGTGAAACCTAAAAGTTCAAACTGTTACTGGAAACGAAAGCTGCAACATTGAAGAACGAAATTAAGGGAACAAAGTGGGCTCAGTGTACTGATCATTACCTGAAAGTATCACCCAGTTTGGGTGTAAAAATATTTGCTGAGATTTCTGGAGATTCGTAATTTTTGGAAGCTTGGCAACCCCTTTCAATGAAAGTGTTTCTCGCCTGTCACTGCTTAGGGCTAAATCAATAGGAAACAGAACATAGAGACAGAACTTGAAACTAATTAATTTTGTCAAGTTTCAAAAAGCTAGCACAAACCGTGCTTGATTTAGAGTTCCAAATACATCTATCAATATAGGACAAAACAGAGTTAAACGCCAAAATTCAAACTGTTACTGGAAACGAACGCTTCAACATAGAAGAACGAAATTTGGGGAACCAAGTGGGCTTAGTGTACTGATCATTACCTGAAAGTATCATCCAGTTTGGGTGAAAAAATGTTTGCTGAGATTTCTGGAGATTCGTTATTTTTGGAAGTTTGGCAACCCCTTTCAATGAAAGTGTTTCTCGTCTGTCACTGCTTAGGGCTACATCAATAGGAAACAGAACATAGAGTTAGAACTTGAAACTACTTAATTGTGTCAAGTTTCAAGAGGCTATCACAAACCGTGCTTGATTTAGAGTTCCAAATACATCTATCAATATAGGAGAAAACAGAGTGAAACGCCAAAATTCAAACTGTTACTGGAAACGAACGCTTCAACATATAAGAATGAAATTTGGGGAACCAAGTGGGCTTAGTGTACTGATTATTACCTGAAAGTATCATCCAGTTTGGGTGAAAAAATATTTGCTGAGATTTCTGGAGATTCGTGATTTTTGGAAGCTTGGCAACCCCTTTCAATGAAAGTGTTTCTCGCCTGTCACTGCTTAGGGCTACACCAATAGGAAACAAAATATAGAGATAGAACTTGAAACTACTTAATTGTGTCAAGTTTCAAGAAGCTAGCACAAACCGTGCTTGATTTAGAGTTCCAAATACATCTATCAATATAGGAGAAAACAGAGTGAAACGCCAAAATTCAAACTGTTACTGGAAACGAACGCTTCAACATAGAAGAACGAAATTTGGGTAACCAAGTGGGCTTAGTGTACTGATCATTACCTGAAAGTATCATCCAGTTTGGGTGAAAAATATTTGCTGAGATTTCAGGAGATCCGTAATTTTTGGAAGCTTGGCAACCCCTTTCAATGAAAGTGTTTCTCGCCTGTCACTGCTTAGGGCTACATCAATCGGAAACAGAACATAGAGATAGAACTTGAAACTACTTAATTGTGTCAAGTTTCAAGAAGCTAACACAAACCGTGTTTGATTTAGAGTTCCAAATACATCTATCAATATAGGAGAAAACAGAGTGAAACCTAAAAATTCGAACTGTTACTGGAAACGAAAGCTTCAACATTGAAGAACGAAATTTGGGGAACAAAGTGGGCTCAGTGTACTGATCATTACCTGAAAGTATCACCCAGTTTGGGTGTAAAAATATTTGCTGAGATTTCTGGAGATTCGTGATTTTTGGAAGCTTGGCAACCCCTTTCAATGAAAGTGTTTCTCGCCTGTCACTGCTTAGGGCTACATCAATAGGAAACAGAACATAGAGATAGAACTTGAAACTACTTAATTGTGTCAAGTTTCAAGAAGGTAGCACAAACCGTGTTTGATTTAGAGTTCCAAATACATCTATCAATATAGGAGAAAACAGAGTGAAACCTAAAAGTTCAAACTGTTACTGGAAACGAAAGCTGCAACATTCACGAACGAAATTTGGGGAACAAATTGGGCTCAGTGTACTGAACATTACCTGAAAGTATCACCCAGTTTGGGTGAAAAAATATTTGCTGAGATTTCTGGAGTTTCGTGATTTTTGGAAGCTTGGCAACCCCTTTCAATGAAAGTGTTTCTCGTCTGTCACTGCTTAGGGCTACACCAATAGGAAACAAAATATAGAGATAGAACTTGAAACTACTTAATTGTGTCAAGTTTCAAGAAGCTAGCACAAACCATGTTTGATTTAGAGTTCCAAATACATCTATCAATATAGGAGAAAACAGAGTGAAACGCCAAAATTCAAACTGTTACTGGAAACGAACGCTTCAACATAGAAGAACGAAATCTGGGGAACCAAGTGGGCTTAGTGTACTGATCATTACCTGAAAGTATCATCCAGTTTGGGTGAAAAAATGTTTCCTGAGATTTCAGGAGATCCGTAATTTTTGGAAGCTTGGCAACCCCTTTCAATGAAAGTGTTTCTCGCCTGTCACTGCTTAGGGCTACATCAATCGGAAACAGAACATAGAGATAGAACTTGAAACTACTCAATTGTGTCAAGTTTCAAGAAGCTAACACAAACCGTGTTTGATTTAGAGTTCCAAATACATCTATCAATATAGGAGAAAACAGAGTGAAACCTAAAAATTCAAACTGTTACTGGAAACGAAAGCTTCAACATTGAAGAACGAAATTTGGGGAACAAAGTGGGCTCAGTGTACTGATCATTACCTGAAAGGATCACCCAGTTTGGGTGTAAAAATATTTGCTGAGATTTCTGGAGATTCGTAATTTTTGGAAGCTTGGCAACCCCTTTCAATGAAAGTGTTTCTCGTCTGTCACTGTTTAGGGCTACACCAATAGGAAACAAAACATAGAGAAAGAACTTGAAACTACTTAATTGTGTGAAGTTTCAAAAAGCTAGCACAAACCGTGCTTGATTTAGAGTTCCAAATACATCTATCAATATAGGAGAAAACAGAGTGAAACGCCAAAATTCAAACTGTTACTGGAAACGAACACTTCAACATAGAAGAATGAAATTTGGGGAACCAAGTGGGCTTAGTGTACTGATCATTAACTGAAAGGATCATCCAGTTTGGGCGAAAAAATATTTGCTGAGATTTCTGGAGATTCGTGATTTTTGGAAGCTTGGCAACCACTTTCAATGAAAGTGTTTCTCGCCTGTCACTGCTTAGGGCTACATCAATAGGAAACAGAACATAGAGATAGAACTTGAAACTACTTAATTGTGTCAAGTTTCAAGAAGGTAGCACAAACCGTGCTTGATTTAGAGTTCCAAATACATCTAGCAATATAGGAGAAAACAGAGTGAAACCTAAAAGTTCAAACTGTTACTGGAAACGAAAGCTGCAACATTGAAGAACGAAATTAAGGGAACAAAGTGGGCTCAGTGTACTGATCATTACCTGAAAGTATCACCCAGTTTGGGTGTAAAAATATTTGCTGAGATTTCTGGAGATTCGTAATTTTTGGAAGCTTGGCAACCCCTTTCAATGAAAGTGTTTCTCGCCTGTCACTGCTTAGGGCTAAATCAATAGGAAACAGAACATAGAGACAGAACTTGAAACTAATTAATTTTGTCAAGTTTCAAAAAGCTAGCACAAACCGTGCTTGATTTAGAGTTCCAAATACATCTATCAATATAGGACAAAACAGAGTTAAACGCCAAAATTCAAACTGTTACTGGAAACGAACGCTTCAACATAGAAGAACGAAATTTGGGGAACCAAGTGGGCTTAGTGTACTGATCATTACCTGAAAGTATCATCCAGTTTGGGTGAAAAAATGTTTGCTGAGATTTCTGGAGATTCGTTATTTTTGGAAGTTTGGCAACCCCTTTCAATGAAAGTGTTTCTCGTCTGTCACTGCTTAGGGCTACATCAATAGGAAACAGAACATAGAGTTAGAACTTGAAACTACTTAATTGTGTCAAGTTTCAAGAGGCTATCACAAACCGTGCTTGATTTAGAGTTCCAAATACATCTATCAATATAGGAGAAAACAGAGTGAAACGCCAAAATTCAAACTGTTACTGGAAACGAACGCTTCAACATATAAGAATGAAATTTGGGGAACCAAGTGGGCTTAGTGTACTGATTATTACCTGAAAGTATCATCCAGTTTGGGTGAAAAAATATTTGCTGAGATTTCTGGAGATTCGTGATTTTTGGAAGCTTGGCAACCCCTTTCAATGAAAGTGTTTCTCGCCTGTCACTGCTTAGGGCTACACCAATAGGAAACAAAATATAGAGATAGAACTTGAAACTACTTAATTGTGTCAAGTTTCAAGAAGCTAGCACAAACCGTGCTTGATTTAGAGTTCCAAATACATCTATCAATATAGGAGAAAACAGAGTGAAACGCCAAAATTCAAACTGTTACTGGAAACGAACGCTTCAACATAGAAGAACGAAATTTGGGTAACCAAGTGGGCTTAGTGTACTGATCATTACCTGAAAGTATCATCCAGTTTGGGTGAAAAATATTTGCTGAGATTTCAGGAGATCCGTAATTTTTGGAAGCTTGGCAACCCCTTTCAATGAAAGTGTTTCTCGCCTGTCACTGCTTAGGGCTACATCAATCGGAAACAGAACATAGAGATAGAACTTGAAACTACTTAATTGTGTCAAGTTTCAAGAAGCTAACACAAACCGTGTTTGATTTAGAGTTCCAAATACATCTATCAATATAGGAGAAAACAGAGTGAAACCTAAAAATTCGAACTGTTACTGGAAACGAAAGCTTCAACATTGAAGAACGAAATTTGGGGAACAAAGTGGGCTCAGTGTACTGATCATTACCTGAAAGTATCACCCAGTTTGGGTGTAAAAATATTTGCTGAGATTTCTGGAGATTCGTGATTTTTGGAAGCTTGGCAACCCCTTTCAATGAAAGTGTTTCTCGCCTGTCACTGCTTAGGGCTACATCAATAGGAAACAGAACATAGAGATAGAACTTGAAACTACTTAATTGTGTCAAGTTTCAAGAAGGTAGCACAAACCGTGTTTGATTTAGAGTTCCAAATACATCTATCAATATAGGAGAAAACAGAGTGAAACCTAAAAGTTCAAACTGTTACTGGAAACGAAAGCTGCAACATTCACGAACGAAATTTGGGGAACAAATTGGGCTCAGTGTACTGAACATTACCTGAAAGTATCACCCAGTTTGGGTGAAAAAATATTTGCTGAGATTTCTGGAGTTTCGTGATTTTTGGAAGCTTGGCAACCCCTTTCAATGAAAGTGTTTCTCGTCTGTCACTGCTTAGGGCTACACCAATAGGAAACAAAATATAGAGATAGAACTTGAAACTACTTAATTGTGTCAAGTTTCAAGAAGCTAGCACAAACCATGTTTGATTTAGAGTTCCAAATACATCTATCAATATAGGAGAAAACAGAGTGAAACGCCAAAATTCAAACTGTTACTGGAAACGAACGCTTCAACATAGAAGAACGAAATCTGGGGAACCAAGTGGGCTTAGTGTACTGATCATTACCTGAAAGTATCATCCAGTTTGGGTGAAAAAATGTTTCCTGAGATTTCTGGAGATACGTAATTTTGGGACGCTTGGCAACCCCTTTCAATGAAAGTGTTTCTCGCCTGTCACTGCTTAGGGCTACATCAATAGGAAACAGAACATAGAGATAGAACTTGAAACTACTCAATTGTGTCAAGTTTCAAGAAGCTAACACAAACCGTGTTTGATTTAGAGTTCCAAATACATCTATCAATATAGGAGAAAACAGAGTGAAACCTAAAAATTCAAACTGTTACTGGAAACGAAAGCTTCAACATTGAAGAACGAAATTTGGGGAACCAAGTGGGCTCAGTGTACTGATCATTACCTGAAAGGATCACCCAGTTTGGGTGTAAAAATATTTGCTGAGATTTCTGGAGATTCGTAATTTTTGGAAGCTTGGCAACCCCTTTCAATGAAAGTGTTTCTCGTCTGTCACTGTTTAGGGCTACACCAATAGGAAACAAAACATAGAGATAGAACTTGAAACTACTTAATTGTGTGAAGTTTCAAAAAGCTAGCACAAACCGTGCTTGATTTAGAGTTCCAAATACATCTATCAATATAGGAGAAAACAGAGTGAAACGCCAAAATTCAAACTGTTACTGGAAACGAACACTTCAACATAGAAGAATGAAATTTGGGGAACCAAGTGGGCTTAGTGTACTGATCATTACCTGAAAGGATCATCCAGTTTGGGCGAAAAAATATTTGCTGAGATTTCTGGAGATTCGTGATTTTTGGAAGCTTGGCAACCACTTTCAATGAAAGTGTTTCTCGCCTGTCACTGCTTAGGGCTACATCAATAGGAAACAGAACATAGAGATAGAACTTGAAACTACTTAATTGTGTTAAGTTTCAAGAAGGTAGCACAAACCGTGCTTGATTTAGAGTTCCAAATACATCTAGCAATATAGGAGAAAACAGAGTGAAACCTAAAAGTTCAAACTGTTACTGGAAACGAAAGCTGCAACATTGAAGAACGAAATTAAGGGAACAAAGTGGGCTCAGTGTACTGATCATTACCTGAAAGTATCACCCAGTTTGGGTGTAAAAATATTTGCTGAGATTTCTGGAGATTCGTAATTTTTGGAAGCTTGGCAACCCCTTTCAATGAAAGTGTTTCTCGCCTGTCACTGCTTAGGGCTAAATCAATAGGAAACAGAACATAGAGACAGAACTTGAAACTAATTAATTTTGTCAAGTTTCAAAAAGCTAGCACAAACCGTGCTTGATTTAGAGTTCCAAATACATCTATCAATATAGGACAAAACAGAGTTAAACGCCAAAATTCAAACTGTTACTGGAAACGAACGCTTCAACATAGAAGAACGAAATTTGGGGAACCAAGTGGGCTTAGTGTACTGATCATTACCTGAAAGTATCATCCAGTTTGGGTGAAAAAATGTTTGCTGAGATTTCTGGAGATTCGTTATTTTTGGAAGTTTGGCAACCCCTTTCAATGAAAGTGTTTCTCGTCTGTCACTGCTTAGGGCTACATCAATAGGAAACAGAACATAGAGTTAGAACTTGAAACTACTTAATTGTGTCAAGTTTCAAGAGGCTAGCACAAACCGTGCTTGATTTAGAGTTCCAAATACATCTATCAATATAGGAGAAAACAGAGTGAAACGCCAAAATTCAAACTGTTACTGGAAACGAACGCTTCAACATAGAAGAATGAAATTTGGGGAACCAAGTGGGCTTAGTGTACTGATTATTACCTGAAAGTATCATCCAGTTTGGGTGAAAAAATATTTGCTGAGATTTCTGGAGATTCGTGATTTTTGGAAGCTTGGCAACCCCTTTCAATGAAAGTGTTTCTCGCCTGTCACTGCTTAGGGCTACACCAATAGGAAACAAAATATAGAGATAGAACTTGAAACTACTTAATTGTGTCAAGTTTCAAGAAGCTAGCACAAACCGTGCTTGATTTAGAGTTCCAAATACATGTATCAATATAGGAGAAAACAGAGTGAAACGCCAAAATTCAAACTGTTACTGGAAACGAACGCTTCAACATAGAAGAACGAAATTTGGGGAACCAAGTGGGCTTAGTGTACTGATCATTACCTGAAAGTATCATCCAGTTTGGGTGAAAAATATTTGCTGAGATTTCAGGAGATCCGTAATTTTTGGAAGCTTGGCAACCCCTTTCAATGAAAGTGTTTCTCGCCTGTCACTGCTTAGGGCTACATCAATCGGAAACAGAACATAGAGATAGAACTTGAAACTACTTAATTGTGTCAAGTTTCAAGAAGCTAACACAAACCGTGTTTGATTTAGAGTTCCAAATACATCTATCAATATAGGAGAAAACAGAGTGAAACCTAAAAATTCAAACTGTTACTGGAAACGAAAGCTTCAACATTGAAGAACGAAATTTGGGGAACCATGTGGGCTCAGTGTACTGATCATTACCTGAAAGTATCACCCAGTTTGGGTGTAAAAATATTTGCTGAGATTTCTGGAGATTCGTGATTTTTGGAAGCTTGGCAACCCCTTTCAATGAAAGTGTTTCTCGCCTGTCACTGCTTAGGGCTACATCAATAGGAAACAGAACATAGAGATAGAACTTGAAACTACTTAATTGTGTCAAGTTTCAAGAAGGTAGCACAAACCGTGTTTGATTTAGAGTTCCAAATACATCTATCAATATAGGAGAAAACAGAGTGAAACCTAAAAGTTCAAACTGTTACTGGAAACGAAAGCTGCAACATTCACGAACGAAATTTGGGGAACAAATTGGGCTCAGTGTACTGATCATTACCTGAAAGTATCACCCAGTTTGGGTGTAAAAATATTTGCTGAGATTTCTGGAGATTCGTGATTTTTGGAAGCTTGGCAACCACTTTCAATGAAAGTGTTTCTCGCCTGTCACTGCTTAGGGCTACATCAATAGGAAACAGAACATAGAGATAGAACTTGAAACTACTTAATTGTGTCAAGTTTCAAGAAGGTAGCACAAACCGTGCTTGATTTAGAGTTCCAAATACATCTAGCAATATAGGAGAAAACAGAGTGAAACCTAAAAGTTCAAACTGTTACTGGAAACGAAAGCTGCAACATTGAAGAACGAAATTAAGGGAACAAAGTGGGCTCAGTGTACTGATCATTACCTGAAAGTATCACCCAGTTTGGGTGTAAAAATATTTGCTGAGATTTCTGGAGATTCGTAATTTTTGGAAGCTTGGCAACCCCTTTCAATGAAAGTGTTTCTCGCCTGTCACTGCTTAGGGCTAAATCAATAGGAAACAGAACATAGAGACAGAACTTGAAACTAATTAATTTTGTCAAGTTTCAAAAAGCTAGCACAAACCGTGCTTGATTTAGAGTTCCAAATACATCTATCAATATAGGACAAAACAGAGTTAAACGCCAAAATTCAAACTGTTACTGGAAACGAACGCTTCAACATAGAAGAACGAAATTTGGGGAACCAAGTGGGCTTAGTGTACTGATCATTACCTGAAAGTATCATCCAGTTTGGGTAAAAAAATGTTTGCTGAGATTTCTGGAGATTCGTTATTTTTGGAAGTTTGGCAACCCCTTTCAATGAAAGTGTTTCTCGTCTGTCACTGCTTAGGGCTACATCAATAGGAAACAGAACATAGAGTTAGAACTTGAAACTACTTAATTGTGTCAAGTTTCAAGAGGCTAGCACAAACCGTGCTTGATTTAGAGTTCCAAATACATCTATCAATATAGGAGAAAACAGAGTGAAACGCCAAAATTCAAACTGTTACTGGAAACGAACGCTTCAACATAGAAGAATGAAATTTGGGGAACCAAGTGGGCTTAGTGTACTGATTATTACCTGAAAGTATCATCCAGTTTGGGTGAAAAAATATTTGCTGAGATTTCTGGAGATTCGTGATTTTTGGAAGCTTGGCAACCCCTTTCAATGAAAGTGTTTCTCGCCTGTCACTGCTTAGGGCTACACCAATAGGAAACAAAATATAGAGATAGAACTTGAAACTACTTAATTGTGTCAAGTTTCAAGAAGCTAGCACAAACCGTGCTTGATTTAGAGTTCCAAATACATCTATCAATATAGGAGAAAACAGAGTGAAACGCCAAAATTCAAACTGTTACTGGAAACGAACGCTTCAACATAGAAGAACGAAATTTGGGGAACCAAGTGGGCTTAGTGTACTGATCATTACCTGAAAGTATCATCCAGTTTGGGTGAAAAATATTTGCTGAGATTTCTGGAGTTTCGTGATTTTTGGAAGCTTGGCAACCCCTTTCAATCAAAGTGTTTCTCGTCTGTCACTGCTTAGGGCTACACCAATAGGAAACAAAATATAGAGATAGAACTTGAAACTACTTAATTGTGTCAAGTTTCAAGAAGCTAGCACAAACCATGTTTGATTTAGAGTTCCAAATACATCTATCAATATAGGAGAAAACAGAGTGAAACGCCAAAATTCAAACTGTTACTGGAAACGAACGCTTCAACATAGAAGAACGAAATCTGGGGAACCAAGTGGGCTTAGTGTACTGATCATTACCTGAAAGTATCATCCAGTTTGGGTGAAAAAATGTTTCCTGAGATTTCTGGAGATTCGTAATTTTGGGACGCTTGGCAACCCCTTTCAATGAAAGTGTTTCTCGCCTGTCACTGCTTAGGGCTACATCAATAGGAAACAGAACATAGAGATAGAACTTGAAACTACTCAATTGTGTCAAGTTTCAAGAAGCTAACACAAACCGTGTTTGATTTAGAGTTCCAAATACATCTATCAATATAGGAGAAAACAGAGTGAAACCTAAAAATTCAAACTGTTACTGGAAACGAAAGCTTCAACATTGAAGAACGAAATTTGGGGAACAAAGTGGGCTCAGTGTACTGATCATTACCTGAAAGGATCACCCAGTTTGGGTGTAAAAATATTTGCTGAGATTTCTGGAGATTCGTAATTTTTGGAAGCTTGGCAACCCCTTTCAATGAAAGTGTTTCTCGTCTGTCACTGTTTAGGGCTACACCAATAGGAAACAAAACATAGAGATAGAACTTGAAACTACTTAATTGTGTGAAGTTTCAAAAAGCTAGCACAAACCGTGCTTGATTTAGAGTTCCAAATACATCTATCAATATAGGAGAAAACAGAGTGAAACGCCAAAATTCAAACTGTTACTGGAAACGAACACTTCAACATAGAAGAATGAAATTTGGGGAACCAAGTGGGCTTAGTGTACTGATCATTACCTGAAAGGATCATCCAGTTTGGGCGAAAAAATATTTGCTGAGATTTCTGGAGATTCGTGATTTTTGGAAGCTTGGCAACCCCTTTCAATGAAAGTGTTTCTCGCCTGTCACTGCTTAGGGCTACATCAATAGGAAACAGAACATAGAGATAGAACTTGAAACTACTTAATTGTGTCAAGTTTCAAGAAGGTAGCACAAACCGTGCTTGATTTAGAGTTCCAAATACATCTAGCAATATAGGAGAAAACAGAGTGAAACCTAAAAGTTCAAACTGTTACTGGAAACGAAAGCTGCAACATTGAAGAACGAAATTAAGGGAACAAAGTGGGCTCAGTGTACTGATCATTACCTGAAAGTATCACCCAGTTTGGGTGTAAAAATATTTGCTGAGATTTCTGGAGATTCGTAATTTTTGGAAGCTTGGCAACCCCTTTCAATGAAAGTGTTTCTCGCCTGTCACTGCTTAGGGCTAAATCAATAGGAAACAGAACATAGAGACAGAACTTGAAACTAATTAATTTTGTCAAGTTTCAAAAAGCTAGCACAAACCGTGCTTGATTTAGAGTTCCAAATACATCTATCAATATAGGACAAAACAGAGTTAAACGCCAAAATTCAAACTGTTACTGGAAACGAACGCTTCAACATAGAAGAACGAAATTTGGGGAACCAAGTGGGCTTAGTGTACTGATCATTACCTGAAAGTATCATCCAGTTTGGGTGAAAAAATGTTTGCTGAGATTTCTGGAGATTCGTTATTTTTGGAAGTTTGGCAACCCCTTTCAATGAAAGTGTTTCTCGTCTGTCACTGCTTAGGGCTACATCAATAGGAAACAGAACATAGAGTTAGAACTTGAAACTACTTAACTGTGTCAAGTTTCAAGAGGCTAGCACAAACCGTGCTTGATTTAGAGTTCCAAATACATCTATCAATATAGGAGAAAACAGAGTGAAACGCCAAAATTCAAACTGTTACTGGAAACGAACGCTTCAACATAGAAGAATGAAATTTGGGGAACCAAGTGGGCTTAGTGTACTGATTATTACCTGAAAGTATCATCCAGTTTGGGTGAAAAAATATTTGCTGAGATTTCTGGAGATTCGTGATTTTTGGAAGCTTGGCAACCCCTTTCAATGAAAGTGTTTCTCGCCTGTCACTGCTTAGGGCTACACCAATAGGAAACAAAATATAGAGATAGAACTTGAAACTACTTAATTGTGTCAAGTTTCAAGAAGCTAGCACAAACCGTGCTTGATTTAGAGTTCCAAATACATCTATCAATATAGGAGAAAACAGAGTGAAACGCCAAAATTCAAACTGTTACTGGAAACGAACGCTTCAACATAGAAGAACGAAATTTGGGTAACCAAGTGGGCTTAGTGTACTGATCATTACCTGAAAGTATCATCCAGTTTGGGTGAAAAATATTTGCTGAGATTTCAGGAGATCCGTAATTTTTGGAAGCTTGGCAACCCCTTTCAATGAAAGTGTTTCTCGCCTGTCACTGCTTAGGGCTACATCAATCGGAAACAGAACATAGAGATAGAACTTGAAACTACTTAATTGTGTCAAGTTTCAAGAAGCTAACACAAACCGTGTTTGATTTAGAGTTCCAAATACATCTATCAATATAGGAGAAAACAGAGTGAAACCTAAAAATTCAAACTGTTACTGGAAACGAAAGCTTCAACATTGAAGAACGAAATTTGGGGAACAAAGTGGGCTCAGTGTACTGATCATTACCTGAAAGTATCACCCAGTTTGGGTGTAAAAATATTTGCTGAGATTTCTGGAGATTCGTGATTTTTGGAAGCTTGGCAACCCCTTTCAATGAAAGTGTTTCTCGCCTGTCACTGCTTAGGGCTACATCAATAGGAAACAGAACATAGAGATAGAACTTGAAACTACTTAATTGTGTCAAGTTTCAAGAAGGTAGCACAAACCGTGTTTGATTTAGAGTTCCAAATACATCTATCAATATAGGAGAAAACAGAGTGAAACCTAAAAGTTCAAACTGTTACTGGAAACGAAAGCTGCAACATTCACGAACGAAATTTGGGGAACAATTGGGCTCAGTGTACTGATCATTACCTGAAAGTATCACCCAGTTTGGGTGAAAAAATATTTGCTGAGATTTCTGGAGTTTCGTGATTTTTGGAAGCTTGGCAACCCCTTTCAATGAAAGTGTTTCTCGCCTGTCACTGCTTAGGGCTACATCAATAGGAAACGGAACATAGAGATAGAACTTGAAACTACTTAATTGTGTCAAGTTTCAAGAAGGTAGCACAAACCGTGTTTGATTTAGAGTTCCAAATACATCTATCAATATAGGAGAAAACAGAGTGAAACCTAAAAGTTCAAACTGTTACTGGAAACGAAAGCTGCAACATTGAAGAACGAAATTTGGGGAACAAAGTGGGCTCAGTGTACTGATCATTACCTGAAAGTATCACCCAGTTTGGGTGAAAAAATATTTGCTGAGATTTCTGGAGATTCGTGATTTTTGGAAGCTTGGCAACCCCTTTCAATGAAAGTGTTTCTCGTCTGTCACTGCTTAGGGCTACATCAATAGGAAAAAAAAAAATAGAGATAGAACTTGAAACTACTTAATTGTGTCAAGTTTCAAGAAGGTAGCACAAACCGTGTTTGATTTAGAGTTCCAAATACATCTATCCATATAGGAGAAAACACAGTGAAACCTAAAAGTTCAAACTGTTACTGGAAACGAAAGCTGCAACATTGAAGAACGAAATTAAGGGAACAAAGTGGGCTCAGTGTACTGATCATTACCTGAAAGTATCACCCAGTTTGGGTGTAAAAATATTTGCTGAGATTTCTGGAGATTCGTAATTTTTGGAAGCTTGGCAACCCCTTTCAATGAAAGTGTTTCTCGCCTGTCACTGCTTAGGGCTACATCAATAGGAAACAGAACATAGAGATAGAACTTGAAACTAATTAATTGTGTCAAGTTGCAAGAAGCTAGCACAAACAGTGTTTGATTTAGAGTTCCAAATACATCTATCAATATAGGAGAAAACAGAGTGAATCCTAAAAATTCCAACTGTTACTGGAAACGAAAGCTGCAACATTGAAGAACGAAATTTGGGGAACAAAGTGGGCTCAGTGTACTGATCATTACCTGAAAGTATCACCCAGTTTGGGTGTAAAAATATTTGCTGAGATTTCTGGAGATTCGTAATTTTGGGAAGCTTGGCAACCCCTTTCAATGAAAGTGTTTCTCGCCTGTCACTGCTTAGGGCTAAATCAATAGGAAACAGAACATAGTGACAGAACTTGAAACTAATTAATTGTGTCAAGTTTCAAAAAGCTAGCACAAACCGTGCTTGATTTAGAGTTCCAAATACATCTATCAATATAGGAGAAAACAGAGTGAAACGCCAAAATTCAAACTGTTACTGGAAACGAACGCTTCAACATAGAAGAACGAAATTTGGGGAACCAAGTGGGCTTAGTGTACTGATCATTACCTGAAAGTATCATCCAGTTTGGGTGAAAAATATTTGCTGAGATTTCAGGAGATCCGTAATTTTTGGAAGCTTGGCAACCCCTTTCAATGAAAGTGTTTCTCGCCTGTCACTGCTTAGGGCTACATCAATAGGAAACAGAACATAGAGACAGAACTTGAAATTAATTAATTGTGTCAAGTTTCAAAAAGCTAGCACAAACTGTGCTTGATTTAGAGTTCCAAATACATCTATCAATATAGGACAAAACAGAGTGAAACGCCAAAATTCAAACTGTTACTGGAAACGAACGCTTCAACATAGAAGAACGAAATTTGGGGAACCAAGTGGGCTTAGTGTACTGATCATTACCTGAAAGTATCATCCAGTTTGGGTGAAAAAATGTTTGCTGAGATTTCTGGAGATTCGTTATTTTTGGAAGCTTGGCAACCCCTTTCAATGAAAGTGTTTCTCGTCTGTCACTGCGTAGGGCTACATCAATAGGAAACATAACATTGAGTTAGAACTTGAAACTACTTAATTGTGTCAAGTTTCAAGAGGCTAGCACAAACCGTGCTTGATTTAGAGTTCCAAATACATCTATCAATATAGAAGAAAACAGAGTGAAACGCCAAAATTCAAACTGTTACTGGAAACGAACGCTTCAACATAGAAGAATGAAATTTGGGGAACCAAGTGGGCTTAGTGTACTGATTATTACCTGAAAGTATCATCCAGTTTGGGTGTAAAAATATTTGCTGAGATTTCTGGAGATTCGTGATTTTTGGAAGCTTGGCAACCCCTTTCAATGAAAGTGTTTCTCGCCTGTCACTGCTTAGGGCTACACCAATAGGAAACAAAATATAGAGATAGAACTTGAAACTACTTAATTGTGTCAAGTTTCAAGAAGCTAGCACAAACCGTGCTTGATTTAGAGTTCCAAATACATCTATCAATATAGGAGAAAACAGAGTGAAACGCCAAAATTCAAACTGTTACTGGAAACGAACGCTTCAACATAGAAGAACGAAATTTGGGGAACCAAGTGGGCTTAGTGTACTGATCATTACCTGAAAGTATCATCCAGTTAGGGTGAAAAATATTTGCTGAGATTTCAGGAGATCCGTAATTTTTGGAAGCTTGGCAACCCCTTTCAATGAAAGTGTTTCTCGCCTGTCACTGCTTAGGGCTACATCAATCGGAAACAGAACATAGAGATAGAACTTGAAACTACTTAATTGTGTCAAGTTTCAAGAAGCTAACACAAACCGTGTTTGATTTAGAGTTCCAAATACATCTATCAATATAGGAGAAAACAGAGTGAAACCTAAAAATTCAAACTGTTACTGGAAACGAAAGCTTCAACATTGAAGAACGAAATTTGGGGAACAAAGTGGGCTAAGTGTACTGATCATTACCTGAAAGTATCACCCAGTTTGGGTGTAAAAATATTTGCTGAGATTTCTGGAGATTCGTGATTTTTGGAAGCTTGGCAACCCCTTTCAATGAAAGTGTTTCTCGTCTGTCACTGTTTAGGGCTACACCAAAAGAAACAAAACATAGAGATAGAACTTGAAACTACTTAATTGTGTGAAGTTTCAAAAAGCTAGCACAAACCGTGCTTGATTTAGAGTTCCAAATACATCTATCAATATAGGAGAAAACAGAGTGAAACGCCAAAATTCAAACTGTTACTGGAAACGAACACTTCAACATAGAAGAATGAAATTTGGGGAACCAAGTGGGCTTAGTGTACTGATCATTACCTGAAAGTATCATCCAGTTTGGGTGAAAAATATTTGCTGAGATTTCTGGAGATTCGTGATTTTTGGAAGCTTGGCAACCCCTTTCAATGAAAGTGTTTCTCGCCTGTCACTGCTTAGGGCTACATCAATAGGAAACGGAACATAGAGATAGAACTTGAAACTACTTAATTGTGTCAAGTTTCAAGAAGGTAGCACAAACCGTGTTTGATTTAGAGTTCCAAATACATCTATCAATATAGGAGAAAACAGAGTGAAACCTAAAAGTTCAAACTGTTACTGGAAACGAAAGCTGCAACATTGAAGAACGAAATTTGGGCAACAAAGTGGGCTCAGTGTACTGATCATTACCTGAAAGTATCACCCAGTTTGGGTGAAAAAATATTTGCTGAGATTTCTGGAGATTCGTGATTTTTGGAAGCTTGGCAACCCCTTTCAATGAAAGTGTTTCTCGTCTGTCACTGCTTAGGGCTACATCAATAGGAAAAAAAAAATAGAGATAGAACTTGAAACTACTTAATTGTGTCAAGTTTCAAGAAGGTAGCACAAACCGTGTTTGATTTAGAGTTCCAAATACATCTATCCATATAGGAGAAAACACAATGAAACCTAAAAGTTCAAACTGTTACTGGAAACGAAAGCTGCAACATTGAAGAACGAAATTAAGGGAACAAAGTGGGCTCAGTGTACTGATCATTACCTGAAAGTATCACCCAGTTTGGGTGTAAAAATATTTGCTGAGATTTCTGGAGATTCGTAATTTTTGGAAGCTTGGCAACCCCTTTCAATGAAAGTGTTTCTCGCCTGTCACTGCTTAGGGCTACATCAATAGGAAACAGAACATAGAGATAGAACTTGAAACTAATTAATTGTGTCAAGTTGCAAGAAGCTAGCACAAACAGTGTTTGATTTAGAGTTCCAAATACATCTATCAATATAGGAGAAAACAGAGTGAATCCTAAAAATTCCAACTGTTACTGGAAACGAAAGCTGCAACATTGAAGAACGAAATTTGGGGAACAAAGTGGGCTAAGTGTACTGATCATTACCTGAAAGTATCACCCAGTTTGGGTGTAAAAATATTTGCTGAGATTTCTGGAGATTCGTAATTTTGGGAAGCTTGGCAACCCCTTTCAATGAAAGTGTTTCTCGCCTGTCACTGCTTAGGGCTAAATCAATAGGAAACAGAACATAGTGACAGAACTTGAAACTAATTAATTGTGTCAAGTTTCAAAAAGCTAGCACAAACCGTGCTTGATTTAGAGTTCCAAATACATCTATCAATATAGGAGAAAACAGAGTGAAACGCCAAAATTCAAACTGTTACTGGAAACGAACGCTTCAACATAGAAGAACGAAATTTGGGGAACCAAGTGGGCTTAGTGTACTGATCATTACCTGAAAGTATCATCCAGTTTGGGTGAAAAATATTTGCTGAGATTTCAGGAGATCCGTAATTTTTGGAAGCTTGGCAACCCCTTTCAATGAAAGTGTTTCTCGCCTGTCACTGCTTAGGGCTACATCAATCGGAAACAGAACATAGAGATAGAACTTGAAACTACTCAATTGTGTCAAGTTTCAAGAAGCTAACACAAACCGTGTTTGATTTAGAGTTCCAAATACATCTATCAATATAGGAGAAAACAGAGTGAAACCTAAAAATTCAAACTGTTACTGGAAACGAAAGCTTCAATATTGAAGAACGAAATTTGGGGAACAAAGTGGGCTCAGTGTACTGATCATTACCTGAAAGGATCACCCAGTTTGGGTGTAAAAATATTTGCTGAGATTTCTGGAGATTCGTAATTTTTGGAAGCTTGGCAACCCCTTTCAATGAAAGTGTTTCTCGTCTGTCACTGTTTAGGGCTACACCAATAGGAAACAAAACATAGAGATAGAACTTGAAACTACTTAATTGTGTGAAGTTTCAAAAAGCTAGCACAAACCGTGCTTGATTTAGAGTTCCAAATACATCTATCAATATAGGAGAAAACAGAGTGAAACGCCAAAATTCAAACTGTTACTGGAAACGAACACTTCAACATAGAAGAATGAAATTTGGGGAACCAAGTGGGCTTAGTGTACTGATCATTACCTGAAAGGATCATCCAGTTTGGGCGAAAAAATATTTGCTGAGATTTCTGGAGATTCGTGATTTTTGGAAGCTTGGCAACCCCTTTCAATGAAAGTGTTTCTCGCCTGTCACTGCTTAGGGCTACATCAATAGGAAACAGAACATAGAGATAGAACTTGAAACTACTTAATTGTGTCAAGTTTCAAGAAGGTAGCACAAACCGTGCTTGATTTAGAGTTCCAAATACATCTAGCAATATAGGAGAAAACAGAGTGAAACGCCAAAATTCAAACTGTTACTGGAAACGAACGCTTCAACATAGAAGAATGAAATTTGGGGAACCAAGTGGGCTTAGTGTACTGATTATTACCTGAAAGTATCATCCAGTTTGGGTGAAAAAATATTTGATGAGATTTCTGGAGATTCGTGATTTTTGGAAGCTTGGCAACCCCTTTCAATGAAAGTGTTTCTCGCCTGTCACTGCTTAGGGCTACACCAATAGGAAACAAAATATAGAGATAGAACTTGAAACTACTTAATTGTGTCAAGTTTCAAGAAGCTAGCACAAACCGTGCTTGATTTAGAGTTCCAAATACATCTATCAATATAGGAGAAAACAGAGTGAAACGCCAAAATTCAAACTGTTACTGGAAACGAACGCTTCAACATAGAAGAACGAAATTTGGAGAACCAAGTGGGCTTAGTGTACTGATCATTACCTGAAAGTATCACCCAGTTTGGGTGTAAAAATATTTGCTGAGATTTCTGGAGATTCGTAATTTTTGGAAGCTTGGCAACCCCTTTCAATGAAAGTGTTTCTCGCCTGTCACTGCTTAGGGCTACATCAATAGGAAACAGAACATAGAGATAGAACTTGAAACTAATTAATTGTGTCAAGTTGCAAGAAGCTAGCACAAACAGTGTTTGATTTAGAGTTCCAAATATATCTATCAATATAGGAGAAAACAGAGTGAATCCTAAAAATTCCAACTGTTACTGGAAACGAAAGCTGCAACATTGAAGAACGAAATTTGGGGAACAAAGTGGGCTCAGTGTACTGATCATTACCTGAAAGTATCACCCAGTTTGGGTGTAAAAATATTTGCTGAGATTTCTGGAGATTCGTAATTTTTGGAAGCTTGCAACCCCTTTCAATGAAAGTGTTTCTCGCCTGTCACTGCTTAGGGCTAAATCAATAGGAAACAGAACATAGAGACAGAACTTGAAACTAATTAATTGTGTCAAGTTTCAAAAAGCTAGCACAAACTGTGCTTGATTTAGAGTTCCAAATACATCTATCAATATAGGACAAAACAGAGTGAAACGCCAAAATTCAAACTGTTACTGGAAACGAAAGCTTCAACATAGAAGAACGAAATTTGGGGAACCAAGTGGGCTTAGTGTACTGATCATTACCTGAAAGTATCATCCAGTTTGGGTGAAAAAATGTTTGCTGAGATTTCTGGAGATTCGTTATTTTTGGAAGCTTGGCAACCCCTTTCAATGAAAGTGTTTCTCGTCTGTCACTGCGTAGGGCTACATCAATAGGAAACATAACATAGAGTTAGAACTTGAAACTACTTAATTGTGTCAAGTTTCAAGAGGCTAGCACAAACCGTGCTTGATTTAGAGTTCCAAATACATCTATCAATATAGAAGAAAACAGAGTGAAACGCCAAAATTCAAACTGTTACTGGAAACGAACGCTTCAACATAGAAGAATGAAATTTGGGGAACCAAGTGGGCTTAGTGTACTGATTATTACCTGAAAGTATCATCCAGTTTCGGTGAAAAAATATTTGCTGAGATTTCTGGAGATTCGTGATTTTTGGAAGCTTGGCAACCCCTTTCAATGAAAGTGTTTCTCGCCTGTCACTGCTTAGGGCTACATCAATAGGAAACATAACATAGAGTTAGAACTTGAAACTACTTAATTGTGTCAAGTTTCAAGAGGCTAGCACAAACCGTGCTTGATTTAGAGTTCCAAATACATCTATCAATATAGAAGAAAACAGAGTGAAACGCCAAAATTCAAACTGTTACTGGAAACGAAAGCTTCAACATAGAAGAACGAAATTTGGGGAACCAAGTGGGCTTAGTGTACTGATCATTACCTGAAAGTATCACCCAGTTTGGGTGTAAAAATATTTGCTGAGATTTCTGGAGATTCGTAATTTTTGGAAGCTTGGCAACCCCTTTCAATGAAAGTGTTTCTCGCCTGTCACTGCTTAGGGCTAAATCAATAGGAAACAGAACATAGAGACAGAACTTGAAACTAATTAATTGTGTCAAGTTTCAAAAAGCTAGCACAAACTGTGCTTGATTTAGAGTTCCAAATACATCTATCAATATAGGACAAAACAGAGTGAAACGCCAAAATTCAAACTGTTACTGGAAACGAAAGCTTCAACATAGAAGAACGAAATTTGGGGAACCAAGTGGGCTTAGTGTACTGATCATTACCTGAAAGTATCATCCAGTTTGGGTGAAAAAATGTTTGCTGAGATTTCTGGAGATTCGTTATTTTTGGAAGCTTGGCAACCCCTTTCAATGAAAGTGTTTCTCGTCTGTCACTGCGTAGGGCTACATCAATAGGAAACATAACATAGAGTTAGAACTTGAAACTACTTAATTGTGTCAAGTTTCAAGAGGCTAGCACAAACCGTGCTTGATTTAGAGTTCCAAATACATCTATCAATATAGAAGAAAACAGAGTGAAACGCCAAAATTCAAACTGTTACTGGAAACGAACGCTTCAACATAGAAGAATGAAATTTGGGGAACCAAGTGGGCTTAGTGTACTGATTATTACCTGAAAGTATCATCCAGTTTCGGTGAAAAAATATTTGCTGAGATTTCTGGAGATTCGTGATTTTTGGAAGCTTGGCAACCCCTTTCAATGAAAGTGTTTCTCGCCTGTCACTGCTTAGGGCTACACCAATAGGAAACAAAATATAGAGATAGAACTTGAAACTACTTAATTGTGTCAAGTTTCAAGAAGCTAGCACAAACCGTGCTTGATTTAGAGTTCCAAATACATCTATCAATATAGGAGAAAACAGAGTGAAACGCCAAAATTCAAACTGTTACTGGAAACGAACGCTTCAACATAGAAGAACGAAATTTGGGGAACCAAGTGGGCTTAGTGTACTGATCATTACCTGAAAGTATCATCCAGTTTGGGTGAAAAATATTTGCTGAGATTTCAGGAGATCCGTAATTTTTGGAAGCTTGGCAACCCCTTTCAATGAAAGTGTTTCTCGCCTGTCACTGCTTAGGGCTACATCAATCGGAAACAGAACATAGAGATAGAACTTGAAACTACTTAATTGTGTCAAGTTTCAAGAAGCTAACACAAACCGTGTTTGATTTAGAGTTCCAAATACATCTATCAATATAGGAGAAAACAGAGTGAAACCTAAAAATTCAAACTGTTACTGGAAACGAAAGCTTCAACATTGAAGAACGAAATTTGGGGAACAAAGTGGGCTCAGTGTACTGATCATTACCTGAAAGTATCACCCAGTTTGGGTGTAAAAATATTTGCTGAGATTTCTGGAGATTCGTAATTTTTGGAAGCTTGGCAACCCCTTTCAATGAAAGTGTTTCTCGTCTGTCACTGTTTAGGGCTACACCAAAAGAAACAAAACATAGAGATAGAACTTGAAACTACTTAATTGTGTGAAGTTTCAAAAAGCTAGCACAAACCGTGCTTGATTTAGAGTTCCAAATACATCTATCAATATAGGAGAAAACAGAGTGAAACGCCAAAATTCAAACTGTTACTGGAAACGAACACTTCAACATAGAAGAATGAAATTTGGGGAACCAAGTGGGCTTAGTGTACTGATCATTACCTGAAAGTATCATCCAGTTTGGGTGAAAAATATTTGCTGAGATTTCTGGAGATTCGTGATTTTTGGAAGCTTGGCAACCCCTTTCAATGAAAGTGTTTCTCGCCTGTCACTGCTTAGGGCTACATCAATAGGAAACGGAACATAGAGATAGAACTTGAAACTACTTAATTGTGTCAAGTTTCAAGAAGGTAGCACAAACCGTGTTTGATTTAGAGTTCCAAATACATCTATCAATATAGGAGAAGACAGAGTGAAACCTAAAAGTTCAAACTGTTACTGGAAACGAAAGCTGCAACATTGAAGAACGAAATTTGGGGAACAAAGTGGGCTCAGTGTACTGATCATTACCTGAAAGTATCACCCAGTTTGGGTGAAAAAATATTTGCTGAGATTTCTGGAGATTCGTGATTTTTGGAAGCTTGGCAACCCCTTTCAATGAAAGTGTTTCTAGCCTGTCACTGCTTAGGCCTACATCAATCGGAAACAGAACATAGAGATAGAACTTGAAACTACTTAATTGTGTCAAGTTTCAAGAGGCTAGCACAAACAGTGCTTGATTTAGAGTTCCAAATACATCTATCAATATAGGAGAAAACAGAGTGAAACGCCAAAATTCGAACTGTTACTGGAAACGAACACTTCAACATAGAAGAATGAAATTTGGGGAACCAAGTGGGCTTAGTGTACTGATCATTACCTGAAAGTATCATCCAGTTTGGGTGAAAAATATTTGCTGAGATTTCTGGAGATTCGTGATTTTTGGAAGCTTGGCAACCCCTTTCAATGAAAGTGTTTCTCGCCTGTCACTGCTTAGGGCTACATCAATAGGAAACGGAACATAGAGATAGAACTTGAAACTACTTAATTGTGTCAAGTTTCAAGAAGGTAGCACAAACCGTGTTTGATTTAGAGTTCCAAATACATCTATCAATATAGGAGAAAACAGAGTGAAACCTAAAAGTTCAAACTGTTACTGGAAACGAAAGCTGCAACATTGAAGAACGAAATTTGGGGAACAAAGTGGGCTCAGTGTACTGATCATTACCTGAAAGTATCACCCAGTTTGGGTGAAAAAATATTTGATGAGATTTCTGGAGATTCGTGATTTTTGGAAGCTTGGCAACCCCTTTCAATGAAAGTGTTTCTCGTCTGTCACTGCTTAGGGCTACATCAATAGGAAAAAAAAATAGAGATAGAACTTGAAACTACTTAATTGTGTCAAGTTTCAAGAAGGTAGCACAAACCGTGTTTGATTTAGAGTTCCAAATACATCTATCCATATAGGAGAAAACAGAGTGAAACCTAAAAGTTCAAACTGTTACTGGAAACGAAAGCTGCAACATTGAAGAACGAAATTAAGGGAACAAAGTGGGCTCAGTGTACTGATCATTACCTGAAAGTATCACCCAGTTTGGGTGAAAAATATTTGCTGAGATTTCAGGAGATCCGTAATTTTTGGAAGCTTGGCAACCCCTTTCAATGAAAGTGTTTCTCGCCTGTCACTGCTTAGGGCTACATCAATCGGAAACAGAACATAGAGATAGAACTTGAAACTACTCAATTGTGTCAAGTTTCAAGAAGCTAACACAAACCGTGTTTGATTTAGAGTTCCAAATACATCTATCAATATAGGAGAAAACAGAGTGAAACCTAAAAATTCAAACTGTTACTGGAAACGAAAGCTTCAATATTGAAGAACGAAATTTGGGGAACAAAGTGGGCTCAGTGTAGTGATCATTACCTGAAAGGATCACCCAGTTTGGGTGTAAAAATATTTGCTGAGATTTCTGGAGATTCGTAATTTTTGGAAGCTTGGCAACCCCTTTCAATGAAAGTGTTTCTCGTCTGTCACTGTTTAGGGCTACACCAATAGGAAACAAAACATAGAGATAGAACTTGAAACTACTTAATTGTGTGAAGTTTCAAAAAGCTAGCACAAACCGTGCTTGATTTAGAGTTCCAAATACATCTATCAATATAGGAGAAAACAGAGTGAAACGCCAAAATTCAAACTGTTACTGGAAACGAACACTTCAACATAGAAGAATGAAATTTGGGGAACCAAGTGGGCTTAGTGTACTGATCATTACCTGAAAGGATCATCCAGTTTGGGCGAAAAAATATTTGCTGAGATTTCTGGAGATTCGTGATTTTTGGAAGCTTGGCAACCCCTTTCAATGAAAGTGTTTCTCGCCTGTCACTGCTTAGGGCTACATCAATAGGAAACAGAACATAGAGATAGAACTTGAAACTACTTAATTGTGTCAAGTTTCAAGAAGGTAGCACAAACCGTGCTTGATTTAGAGTTCCAAATACATCTAGCAATATAGGAGAAAACAGAGTGAAACCTAAAAGTTCAAACTGTTACTGGAAACGAAAGCTGCAACATTGAAGAACGAAATTAAGGGAACAAAGTGGGCTCAGTGTACTGATCATTACCTGAAAGTATCACCCAGTTTGGGTGTAAAAATATTTGCTTAGATTTCTGGAGATTCGTAATTTTTGGAAGCTTGGCAACCCCTTTCAATGAAAGTGTTTCTCGCCTGTCACTGCTTAGGGCTACATCAATAGGAAACAGAACATAGAGATAGAACTTGAAACTAATTAATTGTGTCAAGTTGCAAGAAGCTAGCACAAACAGTGTTTGATTTAGAGTTCCAAATACATCTATCAATATAGGAGAAAACAGAGTGAATCCTAAAAATTCCAACTGTTACTGGAAACGAAAGCTGCAACATTGAAGAACGTAATTTGGGGAACAAAGTGGGCTCAGTGTACTGATCATTACCTGAAAGTATCACCCAGTTTGGGTGTAAAAATATTTGCTGAGATTTCTGGAGATTCGTAATTTTTGGAAGCTTGGCAACCCCTTTCAATGAAAGTGTTTCTCGCCTGTCACTGCTTAGGGCTAAATCAATAGGAAACAGAACATAGAGACAGAACTTGAAACTAATTAATTTTGTCAAGTTTCAAAAAGCTAGCACAAACCGTGCTTGATTTAGAGTTCCAAATACATCTATCAATATAGGACAAAACAGAGTTAAACGCCAAAATTCAAACAGTTACTGGAAACGAACGCTTCAACATAGAAGAACGAAATTTGGGGAACCAAGTGGGCTTAGTGTACTGATCATTACCTGAAAGTATCATCCAGTTTGGGTGAAAAAATGTTTGCTGAGATTTCTGGAGATTCGTTATTTTTGGAAGTTTGGCAACCCCTTTCAATGAAAGTGTTTCTCGTCTGTCACTGCTTAGGGCTACATCAATAGGAAACAGAACATAGAGTTAGAACTTGAAACTACTTAATTGTGTCAAGTTTCAAGAGGCTAGCACAAACCGTGCTTGATTTAGAGTTCCAAATACATCTATCAATATAGGAGAAAACAGAGTGAAACGCCAAAATTCAAACTGTTACTGGAAACGAACGCTTCAACATAGAAGAATGAAATTTGGGGAACCAAGTGGGCTTAGTGTACTGATTATTACCTGAAAGTATCATCCAGTTTGGGTGAAAAAATATTTGCTGAGATTTCTGGAGATTCGTGATTTTTGGAAGCTTGGCAACCCCTTTCAATGAAAGTGTTTCTCGCCTGTCACTGCTTAGGGCTACACCAATAGGAAACAAAATATAGAGATAGAACTTGAAACTACTTAATTGTGTCAAGTTTCAAGAAGCTAGCACAAACAGTGCTTGATTTAGAGTTCCAAATACATCTATCAATATAGGAGAAAACAGAGTGAAACGCCAAAATTCAAACTGTTACTGGAAACGAACGCTTCAACGTAGAAGAACGAAATTTGGGGAACCAAGTGGGCTTAGTGTACTGATCATTACCTGAAAGTATCATCCAGTTTGGGTGAAAAATATTTGCTGAGATTTCATGAGATCCGTAATTTTTGGAAGCTTGGCAACCCCTTTCAATGAAAGTGTTTCTCGCCTGTCACTGCTTAGGGCTACATCAATCGGAAACAGAACATAGAGATAGAACTTGAAACTACTTAATTGTGTCAAGTTTCAAGAAGCTAACACAAACCGTGTTTGATTTAGAGTTCCAAATACATCTATCAATATAGGAGAAAACAGAGTGAAACCTAAAAATTCAAACTGTTACTGGAAACGAAAGCTTCAACACTGAAGAACGAAATTTGGGGAACAAAGTGGGCTCAGTGTACTGATCATTACCTGAAAGTATCACCCAGTTTGGGTGTAAAAATATTTGCTGAGATTTCTGGAGATTCGTGATTTTTGGAAGCTTGGCAACCCCTTTCAATGAAAGTGTTTCTCGCCTGTCACTGCTTAGGGCTACATCAATAGGAAACAGAACATAGAGATAGAACTTGAAACTACTTAATTGTGTCAAGTTTCAAGAAGGTAGCACAAACCGTGTTTGATTTAGAGTTCCAAATACATCTATCAATATAGGAGAAAACAGAGTGAAACCTAAAAGTTCAAACTGTTACTGGAAACGAAAGCTGCAACATTGAAAAACGAAATTTGGGGAACAAAGTGGGCTCAGTGTACTGATCATTACCTGAAAGTATCACCCAGTTTGGGTGAAAAAATATTTGCTGAGATTTCTGGAGATTCGTGATTTTTGGAAGCTTGGCAACCCCTTTCAATGAAAGTGTTTCTCGTCTGTCACTGCTTAGGGCTACATCAATAGGAAAAAAAAATAGAGATAGAACTTGAAACTACTTAATTGTGTCAAGTTTCAAGAAGGTAGCACAAACCGTGTTTGATTTAGAGTTCCAAATACATCTATCCATATAGGAGAAAACACAGTGAAACCTAAAAGTTCAAACTGTTACTGGAAACGAAAGCTGCAACATTGAAGAACGAAATTAAGGGAACAAAGTGGGCTCAGTGTACTGATCATTACCTGAAAGTATCACCCAGTTTGGGTGTAAAAATATTTGCTGAGATTTCTGGAGATTCGTAATTTTTGGAAGCTTGGCAACCCCTTTCAATGAAAGTGTTTCTCGCCTGTCACTGCTTAGGGCTACATCAATAGGAAACAGAACATAGAGATAGAACTTGAAACTAATTAATTGTGTCAAGTTGCAAGAAGCTAGCACAAACAGTGTTTGATTTAGAGTTCCAAATACATCTATCAATATAGGAGAAAACAGAGTGAATCCTAAAAATTCCAACTGTTACTGGAAACGAAAGCTGCAACATTGAAGAACGAAATTTGGGGAACAAAGTGGGCTCAGTGTACTGATCATTACCTGAAAGTATCACCCAGTTTGGGTGTAAAAATATTTGCTGAGATTTCTGGAGATTCGTAATTTTGGGAAGCTTGGCAACCCCTTTCAATGAAAGTGTTTCTCGCTTGTCACTGCTTAGGGCTAAATCAATAGGAAACAGAACATAGTGACAGAACTTGAAACTAATTAATTGTGTCAAGTTTCAAAAAGCTAGCACAAACCGTGCTTGATTTAGAGTTCCAAATACATCTATCAATATAGGAGAAAACAGAGTGAAACGCCAAAATTCAAACTGTTACTGGAAACGAACGCTTCAACATAGAAGAACGAAACTTGGGGAACCAAGTGGGCTTAGTGTACTGATCATTACCTGAAAGTATCATCCAGTTTGGGTGAAAAATATTTGCTGAGATTTCAGGAGATCCGTAATTTTTGGAAGCTTGGCAACCCCTTTCAATGAAAGTGTTTCTCGCCTGTCACTGCTTAGGGCTACATCAATCGGAAACAGAACATAGAGATAGAACTTGAAACTACTCAATTGTGTCAAGTTTCAAGAAGCTAACACAAACCGTGTTTGATTTAGAGTTCCAAATACATCTATCAATATAGGAGAAAACAGAGTGAAACCTAAAAATTCAAACTGTTACTGGAAACGAAAGCTTCAATATTGAAGAACGAAATTTGGGGAACAAAGTGGGCTCAGTGTAGTGATCATTACCTGAAAGGATCACCCAGTTTGGGTGTAAAAATATTTGCTGAGATTTCTGGAGATTCGTAATTTTTGGAAGCTTGGCAACCCCTTTCAATGAAAGTGTTTCTCGTCTGTCACTGTTTAGGGCTACACCAATAGGAAACAAAACATAGAGATAGAACTTGAAACTACTTAATTGTGTGAAGTTTCAAAAAGCTAGCACAAACCGTGCTTGATTTAGAGTTCCAAATACATCTATCAATATAGGAGAAAACAGAGTGAAACGCCAAAATTCAAACTGTTACTGGAAACGAACACTTCAACATAGAAGAATGAAATTTGGGGAACCAAGTGGGCTTAGTGTACTGATCATTACCTGAAAGGATCATCCAGTTTGGGCGAAAAAATATTTGCTGAGATTTCTGGAGATTCGTGATTTTTGGAAGCTTGGCAACCCCTTTCAATGAAAGTGTTTCTCGCCTGTCACTGCTTAGGGCTACATCAATAGGAAACAGAACATAGAGATAGAACTTGAAACTACTTAATTGTGTCAAGTTTCAAGAAGGTAGCACAAACCGTGCTTGATTTAGAGTTCCAAATACATCTAGCAATATAGGAGAAAACAGAGTGAAACCTAAAAGTTCAAACTGTTACTGGAAACGAAAGCTGCAACATTGAAGAACGAAATTAAGGGAACAAAGTGGGCTCAGTGTACTGATCATTACCTGAAAGTATCACCCAGTTTGGGTGTAAAAATATTTGCTTAGATTTCTGGAGATTCGTAATTTTTGGAAGCTTGGCAACCCCTTTCAATGAAAGTGTTTCTCGCCTGTCACTGCTTAGGGCTACATCAATAGGAAACAGAACATAGAGATAGAACTTGAAACTAATTAATTGTGTCAAGTTGCAAGAAGCTAGCACAAACAGTGTTTGATTTAGAGTTCCAAATACATCTATCAATATAGGAGAAAACAGAGTGAATCCTAAAAATTCCAACTGTTACTGGAAACGAAAGCTGCAACATTGAAGAACGTAATTTGGGGAACAAAGTGGGCTCAGTGTACTGATCATTACCTGAAAGTATCACCCAGTTTGGGTGTAAAAATATTTGCTGAGATTTCTGGAGATTCGTAATTTTTGGAAGCTTGGCAACCCCTTTCAATGAAAGTGTTTCTCGCCTGTCACTGCTTAGGGCTAAATCAATAGGAAACAGAACATAGAGACAGAACTTGAAACTAATTAATTTTGTCAAGTTTCAAAAAGCTAGCACAAACCGTGCTTGATTTAGAGTTCCAAATACATCTATCAATATAGGACAAAACAGAGTTAAACGCCAAAATTCAAACAGTTACTGGAAACGAACGCTTCAACATAGAAGAACGAAATTTGGGGAACCAAGTGGGCTTAGTGTACTGATCATTACCTGAAAGTATCATCCAGTTTGGGTGAAAAAATGTTTGCTGAGATTTCTGGAGATTCGTTATTTTTGGAAGTTTGGCAACCCCTTTCAATGAAAGTGTTTCTCGTCTGTCACTGCTTAGGGCTACATCAATAGGAAACAGAACATAGAGTTAGAACTTGAAACTACTTAATTGTGTCAAGTTTCAAGAGGCTAGCACAAACCGTGCTTGATTTAGAGTTCCAAATACATCTATCAATATAGGAGAAAACAGAGTGAAACGCCAAAATTCAAACTGTTACTGGAAACGAACGCTTCAACATAGAAGAATGAAATTTGGGGAACCAAGTGGGCTTAGTGTACTGATTATTACCTGAAAGTATCATCCAGTTTGGGTGAAAAAATATTTGCTGAGATTTCTGGAGATTCGTGATTTTTGGAAGCTTGGCAACCCCTTTCAATGAAAGTGTTTCTCGCCTGTCACTGCTTAGGGCTACACCAATAGGAAACAAAATATAGAGATAGAACTTGAAACTACTTAATTGTGTCAAGTTTCAAGAAGCTAGCACAAACAGTGCTTGATTTAGAGTTCCAAATACATCTATCAATATAGGAGAAAACAGAGTGAAACGCCAAAATTCAAACTGTTACTGGAAACGAACGCTTCAACGTAGAAGAACGAAATTTGGGGAACCAAGTGGGCTTAGTGTACTGATCATTACCTGAAAGTATCATCCAGTTTGGGTGAAAAATATTTGCTGAGATTTCATGAGATCCGTAATTTTTGGAAGCTTGGCAACCCCTTTCAATGAAAGTGTTTCTCGCCTGTCACTGCTTAGGGCTACATCAATCGGAAACAGAACATAGAGATAGAACTTGAAACTACTTAATTGTGTCAAGTTTCAAGAAGCTAACACAAACCGTGTTTGATTTAGAGTTCCAAATACATCTATCAATATAGGAGAAAACAGAGTGAAACCTAAAAATTCAAACTGTTACTGGAAACGAAAGCTTCAACACTGAAGAACGAAATTTGGGGAACAAAGTGGGCTCAGTGTACTGATCATTACCTGAAAGTATCACCCAGTTTGGGTGTAAAAATATTTGCTGAGATTTCTGGAGATTCGTGATTTTTGGAAGCTTGGCAACCCCTTTCAATGAAAGTGTTTCTCGCCTGTCACTGCTTAGGGCTACATCAATAGGAAACAGAACATAGAGATAGAACTTGAAACTACTTAATTGTGTCAAGTTTCAAGAAGGTAGCACAAACCGTGTTTGATTTAGAGTTCCAAATACATCTATCAATATAGGAGAAAACAGAGTGAAACCTAAAAGTTCAAACTGTTACTGGAAACGAAAGCTGCAACATTGAAAAACGAAATTTGGGGAACAAAGTGGGCTCAGTGTACTGATCATTACCTGAAAGTATCACCCAGTTTGGGTGAAAAAATATTTGCTGAGATTTCTGGAGATTCGTGATTTTTGGAAGCTTGGCAACCCCTTTCAATGAAAGTGTTTCTCGTCTGTCACTGCTTAGGGCTACATCAATAGGAAAAAAAAAATAGAGATAGAACTTGAAACTACTTAATTGTGTCAAGTTTCAAGAAGGTAGCACAAACCGTGTTTGATTTAGAGTTCCAAATACATCTATCCATATAGGAGAAAACACAGTGAAACCTAAAAGTTCAAACTGTTACTGGAAACGAAAGCTGCAACATTGAAGAACGAAATTAAGGGAACAAAGTGGGCTCAGTGTACTGATCATTACCTGAAAGTATCACCCAGTTTGGGTGTAAAAATATTTGCTGAGATTTCTGGAGATTCGTAATTTTTGGAAGCTTGGCAACCCCTTTCAATGAAAGTGTTTCTCGCCTGTCACTGCTTAGGGCTACATCAATAGGAAACAGAACATAGAGATAGAACTTGAAACTAATTAATTGTGTCAAGTTGCAAGAAGCTAGCACAAACAGTGTTTGATTTAGAGTTCCAAATACATCTATCAATATAGGAGAAAACAGAGTGAATCCTAAAAATTCCAACTGTTACTGGAAACGAAAGCTGCAACATTGAAGAACGAAATTTGGGGAACAAAGTGGGCTCAGTGTACTGATCATTACCTGAAAGTATCACCCAGTTTGGGTGTAAAAATATTTGCTGAGATTTCTGGAGATTCGTAATTTTGGGAAGCTTGGCAACCCCTTTCAATGAAAGTGTTTCTCGCTTGTCACTGCTTAGGGCTAAATCAATAGGAAACAGAACATAGTGACAGAACTTGAAACTAATTAATTGTGTCAAGTTTCAAAAAGCTAGCACAAACCGTGCTTGATTTAGAGTTCCAAATACATCTATCAATATAGGAGAAAACAGAGTGAAACGCCAAAATTCAAACTGTTACTGGAAACGAACGCTTCAACATAGAAGAACGAAACTTGGGGAACCAAGTGGGCTTAGTGTACTGATCATTACCTGAAAGTATCATCCAGTTTGGGTGAAAAATATTTGCTGAGATTTCAGGAGATCCGTAATTTTTGGAAGCTTGGCAACCCCTTTCAATGAAAGTGTTTCTCGCCTGTCACTGCTTAGGGCTACATCAATCGGAAACAGAACATAGAGATAGAACTTGAAACTACTCAATTGTGTCAAGTTTCAAGAAGCTAACACAAACCGTGTTTGATTTAGAGTTCCAAATACATCTATCAATATAGGAGAAAACAGAGTGAAACCTAAAAATTCAAACTGTTACTGGAAACGAAAGCTTCAATATTGAAGAACGAAATTTGGGGAACAAAGTGGGCTCAGTGTAGTGATCATTACCTGAAAGGATCACCCAGTTTGGGTGTAAAAATATTTGCTGAGATTTCTGGAGATTCGTAATTTTTGGAAGCTTGGCAACCCCTTTCAATGAAAGTGTTTCTCGTCTGTCACTGTTTAGGGCTACACCAATAGGAAACAAAACATAGAGATAGAACTTGAAACTACTTAATTGTGTGAAGTTTCAAAAAGCTAGCACAAACCGTGCTTGATTTAGAGTTCCAAATACATCTATCAATATAGGAGAAAACAGAGTGAAACGCCAAAATTCAAACTGTTACTGGAAACGAACACTTCAACATAGAAGAATGAAATTTGGGGAACCAAGTGGGCTTAGTGTACTGATCATTACCTGAAAGGATCATCCAGTTTGGGAGAAAAAATATTTGCTGAGATTTCTGGAGATTCGTGATTTTTGGAAGCTTGGCAACCCCTTTCAATGAAAGTGTTTCTCGCCTGTCACTGCTTAGGGCTACATCAATAGGAAACAGAACATAGAGATAGAACTTGAAACTACTTAATTGTGTCAAGTTTCAAGAAGGTAGCACAAACCGTGCTTGATTTAGAGTTCCAAATACATCTAGCAATATAGGAGAAAACAGAGTGAAACCTAAAAGTTCAAACTGTTACTGGAAACGAAAGCTGCAACATTGAAGAACGAAATTAAGGGAACAAAGTGGGCTCAGTGTACTGATCATTACCTGAAAGTATCACCCAGTTTGGGTGTAAAAATATTTGCTGAGATTTCTGGAGATTCGTAATTTTTGGAAGCTTGGCAACCCCTTTCAATGAAAGTGTTTCTCGCCTGTCACTGCTTAGGGCTACATCAATAGGAAACAGAACATAGAGATAGAACTTGAAACTAATTAATTGTGTCAAGTTGCAAGAAGCTAGCACAAACAGTGTTTGATTTAGAGTTCCAAATACATCTATCAATACAGGAGAAAACAGAGTGAATCCTAAAAATTCCAACTGTTACTGGAAACGAAAGCTGCAACATTGAAGAACGAAATTTGGGGAACAAAGTGGGCTCAGTGTACTGATCATTACCTGAAAGTATCACCCAGTTTGGGTGTAAAAATATTTGCTGAGATTTCTGGAGATTCGTAATTTTGGGAAGCTTGTCAACCCCTTTCAATGAAAGTGTTTCTCGCTTGTCACTGCTTAGGGCTAAATCAATAGGAAACAGAACATAGTGACAGAACTTGAAACTAATTAATTGTGTCAAGTTTCAAAAAGCTAGCACAAACCGTGCTTGATTTAGAGTTCCAAATACATCTATCAATATAGGAGAAAACAGAGTGAAACGCCAAAATTCAAACTGTTACTGGAAACGAACGCTTCAACATAGAAGAACGAAATTTGGGGAACCAAGTGGGCTTAGTGTACTGATCATTACCTGAAAGTATCATCCAGTTTGGGTGAAAAATATTTGCTGAGATTTCAGGAGATCCGTAATTTTTGGAAGCTTGGCAACCCCTTTCAATGAAAGTGTTTCTCGCCTGTCACTGCTTAGGGCTACATCAATCGGAAACAGAACATAGAGATAGAACTTGAAACTACTCAATTGTGTCAAGTTTCAAGAAGCTAACACAAACCGTGTTTGATTTAGAGTTCCAAATACATCTATCAATATAGGAGAAAACAGAGTGAAACCTAAAAATTCAAACTGTTACTGGAAACGAAAGCTTCAATATTGAAGAACGAAATTTGGGGAACAAAGTGGGCTCAGTGTACTGATCATTACCTGAAAGGATCACCCAGTTTGGGTGTAAAAATATTTGCTGAGATTTCTGGAGATTCGTAATTTTTGGAAGCTTGGCAACCCCTTTCAATGAAAGTGTTTCTCGTCTGTCACTGTTTAGGGCTACACCAATAGGAAACAAAACATAGAGATAGAACTTGAAACTACTTAATTGTGTGAAGTTTCAAAAAGCTAGCACAAACCGTGCTTGATTTAGAGTTCCAAATACATCTATCAATATAGGAGAAAACAGAGTGAAACGCCAAAATTCAAACTGTTACTGGAAACGAACACTTCAACATAGAAGAATGAAATTTGGGGAACCAAGTGGGCTTAGTGTACTGATCATTACCTGAAAGGATCATCCAGTTTGGGCGAAAAAATATTTGCTGAGATTTCTGGAGATTCGTGATTTTTGGAAGCTTGGCAACCCCTTTCAATGAAAGTGTTTCTCGCCTGTCACTGCTTAGGGCTACATCAATAGGAAAAAAAATAGAGATAGAACTTGAAACTACTTAATTGTGTCAAGTTTCAAGAAGCTAGCACAAACCGTGTTTGATTTAGAGTTCCAAATACATCTATCAATATAGGAGAAAACAGAGTGAAACCTAAAAATTCAAACTGTTACTGGAAACGAAAGCTTCAACATTGAAGAACGAACTTTGGGGAACAAAGTGGGCTCAGTATACTGATCATTACCTGAAAGTATCACCCAGTTTGGGTGAAAAAATATTTGCTGAGATTTCTGGAGATTCGTGAATTTTGGAAGCTTGGCAACCCCTTTCAATGAAAGTGTTTCTCGTCTGTCACTGCTTAGGGCTACACCAATAGGAAACAAAATATAGAGATAGAACTTGAAACTACTTAATTGTGTCAAGTTTCAAGAAGCTAGCACAACCCATGTTTGATTTAGAGTTCCAAATACATCTATCAATATAGGAGAAAACAGAGTGAAACGCCAAAATTCAAACTGTTACTGGAAACGAACGCTTCAACATAGAAGAACAAAATCTGGGGAACCAAGTGGGCTTAGTGTACTGATCATTACCTGAAAGTATCATCCAGTTTGGGTGAAAAAATGTATCCTGTGATTTCTGGAGATTCGTAATTTTTGGACGCTTGGCAACCCCTTTCAATGAAAGTGTTTCTCGCCTGTCACTGCTTAGGACTACATCAATCGGAAACAGAACATAGAGATAGAACTTGAAACTACTTAATTGTGTCAAGTTTCAAGAAGGTAGCACAAACCGTGTTTGATTTAGAGTTCCAAATACATCTATCAATATAGGAGAAAACAGAGTGAATCCTAAAAATTCCAACTGTTACTGGAAACGAAAGCTGCAACATTGAAGAAGGTAATTTGGGGAACCAAGTGGGCTCAGTGTACTGATCATTACCTGAAAGAACCATCCAGTTTGAGTGAAAAAATATTTGCTGAGATTTCTGGAGATTTTGATTTTTGGAAGCTTGGCAACCCCTTTCAATGAAAGTGTTTCTTGCCTGTCACTGCTTAGGGCTACATCAATAGGAAACAGAACATAGAGATAGAACTTGAAACTACTTAATTGTGTCAAGTTTCAAGAAGGTAGCACAAACCGTGTTTGATTTAGAGTTCCAAATACATCTATCAATATAGGAGAAAACAGAGTGAAACCTAAAAGTTCAAACTGTTACTGGAAACGAAAGCTGCAACATTGAAGAACGAAATTTAGGGAACAAAGTGGGCTCAGTGTACTGATCATTACCTGAAAGTATCACCCAGTTTGGGTGTAAAAATATTTGCTGAGATTTCTGGAGATTCGTAATTTTTGGAAGCTTGGCAACCCCTTTCAATGAAAGTGTTTCTCGCCTGTCACTGCTTAGGGCTACATCAATAGGAAACAGAACATAGAGATAGAACTTGAAACTAATTAATTGTGTCAAGTTTCAAGAAGCTAGCACAAACAGTGTTTGATTTAGAGTTCCAAATACATCTATCAATATAGGAGAAAACAGAGTGAATCCTAAAAATTCCAACTGTTACTGGAAATGAAAGCTGCAACATTGAAGAAGGAAATTTGGGGAACAAAGTGGGCTCAGTGTACTGATAATTACCTGAAAGTATCACCCAGTTTGGGTGTAAAAATATTTGCTGAGATTTCTGGAGATTCATAATTTTTGGAAGCTTGGCAACCCCTTTCAATGAAAGTGTTTCTCGCCTGTCACTGCTTAGGGCTAAATCAATAGGAAACAGAACATAGAGACAGAACTTGAAACTAATTAATTGTGTCAAGTTTCAAAAAGCTAGCACAAACCGTGCTTGATTTAGAGTTCCAAATACATCTATCAATATAGGACAAAACAGAGTGAAACGCCATAATTCAAACTGTTACTGGAAACGAACGCTTCAACATAGAAGAACAAAATTTGGGGAACCAAGTGGGCTTAGTGTACTGATCATTACCTGAAAGTATCATCCAGTTTGGGTGAAAAAATGTTTGCTGAGATTTCTGGAGATTCGTAATTTTTGGACGCTTGGCAACCCCTTTCAATGAAAGTGTTTCTCGCCTGTAACTGCTTAGGGCTACATCAATAGGAAACAGAACATAGAGTTAGAACTTGAAACTACTTAATTGTGTCAAGTTTCAAGAAGCTAGCACAAACCGTGTTTGATTTAGAGTTCCAAATACATCTATCCATATAGGAGAAAACACAGTGAAACACTAAAATTCAAACTGATATTGGAAACGAACGCTTCAACATAGAAGATCGAAATTTGGGGAACCAAGTGGGCTCAGTGTACTGATCATAACGTGAAAGAACCATCCAGTTTGGGTGAAAAAATATTTGCTGAGATTTCTGGAGATTCGTAATTTTTGGAAGCTTGGCAAACCCTTTCAATGAAAGTGTTTCTCGCCTGTCACTGCTTAGGGCTACATCAATAGGAAAAAAAATAGAGATAGAACTTGAAACTACTTAATTGTGTCAAGTTTCAAGAAGCTAGCACAAACCGTGTTTGATTTAGAGTTCCAAATACATCTATCAATATAGGAGAAAACAGAGTAAAACCTAAAAATTCAAACTGTTACTGGAAACGAAAGCTTCAACATTGAAGAACGAAATTTGGGGAACAAAGTGGGCTCAGTGTACTGATCATTACCTGAAAGTATCACCCAGTTTGGGTGTAAAAATATTTGCTGAGATTTCTGGAGATTCGTAATTTTTGGAAGCTTGGCAACCCCTTTCAATGAAAGTGTTTCTCGTCTGTCACTGCTTAGGGCTACACCAATAGGAAACAACATGTAGAGATAGAACTTGAAACTACTTAATTGTGTCAAGTTTCAAGAAGCTAGCACAAACCGTGCTTGATTTAGAGTTCCAAATACATCTATCAATATAGGAGAAAACAGAGTGAAACCTAAAAATTCAAACTGTTATTGGAACCAAATCTTCAACATTGAAGAACGAAATTTGGGGAACAAAGTGGGCTCAGTGTACTGATCATTACCTGAAAGTATCACCCAGTTTGGGTGTAAAAATATTTGCTGAGATTTCTGGAGATTCGTAATTTTTGGAAGCTTGGCAACCCCTTTCAATGAAAGTGTTTCTCGCCTGTCACTGCTTAGGGCTACATCAATAGGAAACAGAACATAGAGTTAGAACTTGAAACTACTTAATTGTGTCAAGTTTCAAGAGGCTAGCACAAACCGTGCTTGATTTAGAGTTCCAAATACATCTATCAATATAGGAGAAAACAGAGTGAAACGCTAAAATTCAAACGGTTACTGGAAACGAACGCTTCAACATAGAAGAATGAAATTTGGGGAACCAAGTGGGCTTAGTGTACTGATTATTACCTGAAAGTATCATCCAGTTTGGGTGAAAAAATATTTGCTGAGATTTCTGGAGATTCGTGATTTTTGGAAGCTTGGCAACCCCTTTCAATGAAAGTGTTTCTCGTCTGTCACTGCTTAGGGCTACACCAATAGGAAACAAAATATAGAGATAGAACTTGAAACTACTTAATTGTGTCAAGTTTCAAAAAGCTAGCACAAACCGTGCTTGATTTAGAGTTCCAAATACATCTATCAATATAGGAGAAAACAGAGTGAAACGCCAAAATTCAAACTGTTACTGGAAACGAACACTTCAACATAGAAGAATGAAATTTGGGGAACCAAGTGGGCTTAGTGTACTGATCATTACCTGAAAGTATCATCCAGTTTGGGTGAAAAAATATTTGCTGAGATTTCTGGAGATTCGTGATTTTTGGAAGCTTGGCAACCCCTTTCAATTAAAGTGTTTCTCGCCTGTCACTGCTTAGGGCTACATCAATAGGAAACAGAACATAGAGATAGAACTTGAAACTAATTAATTGTGTCAAGTTTCAAGAAGCTAGCACAAACAGTGTTTGATTTAGAGTTCCAAATACATCTATCAATATAGGAGAAAACAGAGTGAATCCTAAAAATTCCAATTGTTACTGGAAACGAAAGCTGCAACATTGAAGAAGGAAATTTGGGGAACAAAGTGGGCTCAGTGTACTGATCATTACCTCAAAGTATCACCCAGTTTGGGTGTAAAAATATTTGCTGAGATTTCTGGAGATTCGTAATTTTTGGAAGCTTGGCAACCCCTTTCAATGAAAGTGTTTCTCGCCTGTCACTGCTTAGGGCTAAATCAATAGGAAACAGAACATAGAGACAGAACTTGAAACTAATTAATTGTGTCAAGTTTCAAAAAGCTAGCACAAACCGTGCTTGATTTAGAGTTCCAAATACATCTATCAATATAGGACAAAACAGAGTGAAACGCCAAAATTCAAACTGTTACTGGAAACGAACGCTTCAACATAGAAGAACGAAATTTGGGGAACCAAGTGGGCTTAGTGTACTGATCATTACCTGAAAGTATCAACCAGTTTGGGTGAAAAAATGTTTGCTGAGATTTCTGGAGGTTCGTAATTTTTGGACGCTTGGCAACCACTTTCAATGAAAGTGTTTCTCGCCTGTAACTGCTTAGGGCTACATCAATAGGAAACAGAACATAGAATTAGAACTTGAAACTACTTAATTGTGTCAAGTTTCAAGAAGCTAGCACAAACCGTGTTTGATTTAGCGTTCCAAATCCATCTATCCATATAGGAGAAAACACAGTGAAACACTAAAATTCAAAATGATATTGGAAACGAACGCTTCAACATAGAAGATCGAAATTTGGGGAACCAAGTGGGCTCAGTGAACTGATCATTACCTGAAAGAACCATCCAGTTTGGGTGAAAAAATATTTGCTGAGATTTCTGGAGATTCGTAATTTTTGGAAGCTTGGCAACCACTTTCAATGAATGTGTTTCTCGCCTGTCACTGCTTAGGGCTACATCAATAGGAAAAAAAAAATAGAGATAGAACTTGAAACTACTTAATTGTGTCAAGTTTCAAGAAGCTAGCACAAACCGTGTTTGATTTAGAGTTCCAAATACATCTATCCATATAGGAGAAAACACAGTGAAACACCAAAATTCAAACTGATATTGGAAACGAACGCTTCAACATAGAAGATCGAAATTTGGGGAACCAAGTGGGCTCAGTGTACTGATCATTACCTGAAAGAACCATCCAGTTTGGGTGAAAAAATATTTGCTGAGATTTCTGGAGATTCGTAATTTTTGGAAGCTTGGCAACCACTTTCAATGAAAGTGTTTCTCGCCTGTCACTGCTTAGGGCTACATCAATAGGAAAAAAAAATAGAGATAGAACTTGAAACTACTTAATTGTGTCAAGTTTCAAGAAGCTAGCACAAACCGTGTTTGATTTAGAGTTCCAAATACATCTATCAATATAGGAGAAAACAGAGTGAAACATAAAAATTCAAACTGTTACTGGAAACGAAAGCTTCAACATTGAAGAACGAAATTTGGGGACAAAGTGGGCTCAGTATACTGATCATTACCTGAAAGTATCACCCAGTTTGGGTGAAAAAATATTTGCTGAGATTTCTGGAGATTCGTGAATTTTGGAAGCTTGGCAACCCCTTTCAATGAAAGTGTTTCTCGTCTGTCACTGCTTAGGACTAAACAATAGGAAACAGAACATAGAGATAGAACTTGAAACTACTTAATTGTGTCAAGTTTCAAGAAGGTAGCACAAACCGTGTTTGATTTAGAGTTCAAATGCATCTATCAATATAGGAGAAAACAGAGTGAATCCTAAAAATTCCAACTGTTACTGGAAACGAAAGCTGCAACATTGAAGAAGGAAATTTGGGGAACAAAGTGGGCTCAGTGTACTGATCATTACCTGAAAATATCACCCAGTTTGGGTGTAAAAATATTTGCTGAGATTTCTGGAGATTCGTAATTTTTGGAAGTTTGGAAACCCCTTTCATTGAAAGTGTTTCTCGCCTGTCACTGCTTAGGGCTAAATCAATAGGAAACAGAACATAGAGACAGAACTTGAAACTAATTAATTGTGTCAAGTTTCAAAAAGCTAGCACATACCGTGCTTGATTTAGAGTTCCAAATACATCTATCAATATAGGACAAAACAGAGTGAAACGCCAATATTCAAACTGTTACTGGAAACGAACGCTTCAACATAGAAGAACGAAATTTGGGGAACCAAGTGGGCTCAGTGTACTGATCATTACCTGAAAGAACCATCCAGTTTGAGTGAAAAAATATTTGCTGAGATTTCTGGAGATTTTGATTTTTGGAAGCTTGGCAACCCCTTTCAATGAAAGTGTTTCTTGCCTGTCACTGCTTAGGGCTACATCAATAGGAAACAGAACATAGAGATAGAACTTGAAACTACTTAATTGTGTCAAGTTTCAAGAAGGTAGCACAAACCGTGTTTGATTTAGAGTTCCAAATACATCTATCAATATAGGAGAAAACAGAGTGAAACCTAAAAGTTCAAACTGTTACTGGAAACGAAAGCTGCAACATTGAAGAAAGAAATTTAGGGAACAAAGTGGGCTCAGTGTACTGATCATTACCTGAAAGTATCACCCAGTTTGGGTGTAAAAATATTTGCTGAGATTTCTGGAGATTCGTAATTTTTGGAAGCTTGGCAACCCCTTTCAATGAAAGTGTTTCTCGCCTGTCACTGCTTAGGGCTACATCAATAGGAAACAGAACATAGAGATAGAACTTGAAACTAATTAATTGTGTCAAGTTTCAAGAAGCTAGCACAAACAGTGTTTGATTTAGAGTTCCAAATACATCTATCAATATAGGAGAAAACAGAGTGAATCCTAAAAATTCCAATTGTTACTGGAAACGAAAGCTGCAACATTGAAGAAGGAAATTTGGGGAACAAAGTGGGCTCAGTGTACTGATCATTACCTCAAAGTATCACCCAGTTTGGGTGTAAAAATATTTGCTGAGATTTCTGGAGATTCGTAATTTTTGGAAGCTTGGCAACCCCTTTCAATGAAAGTGTTTCTCGCCTGTCACTGCTTAGGGCTAAATCAATAGGAAACAGAACATAGAGACAGAACTTGAAACTAATTAATTGTGTCAAGTTTCAAAAAGCTAGCACAAACCGTGCTTGATTTAGAGTTCCAAATACATCTATCAATATAGGACAAAACAGAGTGAAACGCCAAAATTCAAACTGTTACTGGAAACGAACGCTTCAACATAGAAGAACGAAATTTGGGGAACCAAGTGGGCTTAGTGTACTGATCATTACCTGAAAGTATCAACCAGTTTGGGTGAAAAAATGTTTGCTGAGATTTCTGGAGGTTCGTAATTTTTGGACGCTTGGCAACCACTTTCAATGAAAGTGTTTCTCGCCTGTAACTGCTTAGGGCTACATCAATAGGAAACAGAACATAGAATTAGAACTTGAAACTACTTAATTGTGTCAAGTTTCAAGAAGCTAGCACAAACCGTGTTTGATTTAGCGTTCCAAATCCATCTATCCATATAGGAGAAAACACAGTGAAACACTAAAATTCAAAATGATATTGGAAACGAACGCTTCAACATAGAAGATCGAAATTTGGGGAACCAAGTGGGCTCAGTGTACTGATCATTACCTGAAAGAACCATCCAGTTTGGGTGAAAAAATATTTGCTGAGATTTCTGGAGATTCGTAATTTTTGGAAGCTTGGCAACCACTTTCAATGAATGTGTTTCTCGCCTGTCACTGCTTAGGGCTACATCAATAGGAAAAAAAAAATAGAGATAGAACTTGAAACTACTTAATTGTGTCAAGTTTCAAGAAGCTAGCACAAACCGTGTTTGATTTAGAGTTCCAAATACATCTATCCATATAGGAGAAAACACAGTGAAACACCAAAATTCAAACTGATATTGGAAACGAACGCTTCAACATAGAAGATCGAAATTTGGGGAACCAAGTGGGCTCAGTGTACTGATCATTACCTGAAAGAACCATCCAGTTTGGGTGAAAAAATATTTGCTGAGATTTCTGGAGATTCGTAATTTTTGGAAGCTTGGCAACCACTTTCAATGAAAGTGTTTCTCGCCTGTCACTGCTTAGGGCTACATCAATAGGAAAAAAAAATAGAGATAGAACTTGAAACTACTTAATTGTGTCAAGTTTCAAGAAGCTAGCACAAACCGTGTTTGATTTAGAGTTCCAAATACATCTATCAATATAGGAGAAAACAGAGTGAAACATAAAAATTCAAACTGTTACTGGAAACGAAAGCTTCAACATTGAAGAACGAAATTTGGGGACAAAGTGGGCTCAGTATACTGATCATTACCTGAAAGTATCACCCAGTTTGGGTGAAAAAATATTTGCTGAGATTTCTGGAGATTCGTGAATTTTGGAAGCTTGGCAACCCCTTTCAATGAAAGTGTTTCTCGTCTGTCACTGCTTAGGACTAAACAATAGGAAACAGAACATAGAGATAGAACTTGAAACTACTTAATTGTGTCAAGTTTCAAGAAGGTAGCACAAACCGTGTTTGATTTAGAGTTCAAATGCATCTATCAATATAGGAGAAAACAGAGTGAATCCTAAAAATTCCAACTGTTACTGGAAACGAAAGCTGCAACATTGAAGAAGGAAATTTGGGGAACAAAGTGGGCTCAGTGTACTGATCATTACCTGAAAATATCACCCAGTTTGGGTGTAAAAATATTTGCTGAGATTTCTGGAGATTCGTAATTTTTGGAAGTTTGGAAACCCCTTTCATTGAAAGTGTTTCTCGCCTGTCACTGCTTAGGGCTAAATCAATAGGAAACAGAACATAGAGACAGAACTTGAAACTAATTAATTGTGTCAAGTTTCAAAAAGCTAGCACATACCGTGCTTGATTTAGAGTTCCAAATACATCTATCAATATAGGACAAAACAGAGTGAAACGCCAATATTCAAACTGTTACTGGAAACGAACGCTTCAACATAGAAGAACGAAATTTGGGGAACCAAGTGGGCTCAGTGTACTGATCATTACCTGAAAGAACCATCCAGTTTGAGTGAAAAAATATTTGCTGAGATTTCTGGAGATTTTGATTTTTGGAAGCTTGGCAACCCCTTTCAATGAAAGTGTTTCTTGCCTGTCACTGCTTAGGGCTACATCAATAGGAAACAGAACATAGAGATAGAACTTGAAACTACTTAATTGTGTCAAGTTTCAAGAAGGTAGCACAAACCGTGTTTGATTTAGAGTTCCAAATACATCTATCAATATAGGAGAAAACAGAGTGAAACCTAAAAGTTCAAACTGTTACTGGAAACGAAAGCTGCAACATTGAAGAAAGAAATTTAGGGAACAAAGTGGGCTCAGTGTACTGATCATTACCTGAAAGTATCACCCAGTTTGGGTGTAAAAATATTTGCTGAGATTTCTGGAGATTCGTAATTTTTGGAAGCTTGGCAACCCCTTTCAATGAAAGTGTTTCTCGCCTGTCACTGCTTAGGGCTACATCAATAGGAAACAGAACATAGAGATAGAACTTGAAACTAATTAATTGTGTCAAGTTGCAAGAAGCTAGCACAAACAGTGTTTGATTTAGAGTTCCAAATACATCTATCAATATAGGAGAAAACAGAGTGAATCCTAAAAATTCCAACTGTTACTGGAAACGAAAGCTGCAACATTGAAGAACGAAATTTGGGGAACAAAGTGGGCTCAGTGTACTGATCATTACCTGAAAGTATCACCCAGTTTGGGTGTAAAAATATTTGCTGAGATTTCTGGAGATTCGTAATTTTTGGAAGCTTGGCAACCCCTTTCAATGAAAGTGTTTCTCGCCTGTCACTGCTTAGGGCTAAATCAATAGGAAACAGAACATAGAGACAGAACTTGAAACTAATTAATTTTGTCAAGTTTCAAAAAGCTAGCACAAACCGTGCTTGATTTAGAGTTCCAAATACATCTATCAATATAGGACAAAACAGAGTTAAACGCCAAAATTCAAACAGTTACTGGAAACGAACGCTTCAACATAGAAGAACGAAATTTGGGGAACCAAGTGGGCTTAGTGTACTGATCATTACCTGAAAGTATCATCCAGTTTGGGTGAAAAAATGTTTGCTGAGATTTCTGGAGATTCGTTATTTTTGGAAGCTTGGCAACCCCTTTCAATGAAAGTGTTTCTCGTCTGTCACTGCGTAGGGCTACATCAATAGGAAACATAACATAGAGTTAGAACTTGAAACTACTGAATTGTGTCAAGTTTCAAGAGGCTAGCACAAACCGTGCTTGATTTAGAGTTCCAAATACATCTATCAATATAGAAGAAAACAGAGTGAAACGCCAAAATTCAAACTGTTACTGGAAACGAACGCTTCAACATAGAAGAATGAAATTTGGGGAACCAAGTGGGCTTAGTGTACTGATTATTACCTGAAAGTATCATCCAGTTTGGGTGAAAAAATATTTGCTGAGATTTCTGGAGATTCGTGATTTTTGGAAGCTTGGCAACCCCTTTCAATGAAAGTGTTTCTCGCCTGTCACTGCTTAGGGCTACACCAATAGGAAACAAAATATAGAGATAGAACTTGAAACTACTTAATTGTGTCAAGTTTCAAGAAGCTAGCACAAACCGTGCTTGATTTAGAGTTCCAAATACATCTATCAATATAGGAGAAAACAGAGTGAAACGCCAAAATTCAAACTGTTACTGGAAACGAACGCTTCAACATAGAAGAACGAAATTTGGGGAACCAAGTGGGCTTAGTGTACTGATCATTACCTGAAAGTATCATCCAGTTTGGGTGAAAAATATTTGCTGAGATTTCAGGAGATCCGTAATTTTTGGAAGCTTGGCAACCCCTTTCAATGAAAGTGTTTCTCGCCTGTCACTGCTTAGGGCTACATCAATCGGAAACAGAACATAGAGATAGAACTTGAAACTACTTAATTGTGTCAAGTTTCAAGAAGCTAACACAAACCGTGTTTGATTTAGAGTTCCAAATACATCTATCAATATAGGAGAAAACAGAGTGAAACCTAAAAATTCAAACTGTTACTGGAAACGAAAGCTTCAACATTGAAGAACGAAATTTGGGGAACAAAGTGGGCTCAGTGTACTGATCATTACCTGAAAGGATCACCCGGTTTGGGTGTAAAAATATTTGCTGAGATTTCTGGAGATTCGTAATTTTTGGAAGCTTGGCAACCCCTTTCAATGAAAGTGTTTCTCGTCTGTCACTGTTTAGGGCTACACCAAAAGAAACAAAACATAGAGATAGAACTTGAAACTACTTAATTGTGTGAAGTTTCAAAAAGCTAGCACAAACCGTGCTTGATTTAGAGTTCCAAATACATCTATCAATATAGGAGAAAACAGAGTGAAACGCCAAAATTCAAACTGTTACTGGAAACGAACACTTCAACATAGAAGAATGAAATTTGGGGAACCAAGTGGGCTTAGTGTACTGATCATTACCTGAAAGTATCATCCAGTTTGGGTGAAAAATATTTGCTGAGATTTCTGGAGATTCGTGATTTTTGGAAGCTTGGCAACCCCTTTCAATGAAAGTGTTTCTCGCCTGTCACTGCTTAGGGCTACATCAATAGGAAACGGAACATAGAGATAGAACTTGAAACTACTTAATTGTGTCAAGTTTCAAGAAGGTAGCACAAACCGTGTTTGATTTAGAGTTCCAAATACATCTATCAATATAGGAGAAAACAGAGTGAAACCTAAAAGTTCAAACTGTTACTGGAAACGAAAGCTGCAACATTGAAGAACGAAATTTGGGGAACAAAGTGGGCTCAGTGTACTGATCATTACCTGAAAGTATCACCCAGTTTGGGTGAAAAAATATTTGCTGAGATTTCTGGAGATTCGTGATTTTTGGAAGCTTGGCAACCCCTTACAATGAAAGAGTTTCTCGTCTGTCACTGCTTAAGGCTACATCAATAGGAAAAAAAAATAGAGATAGAACTTGAAACTACTTAATTGTGTCAAGTTTCAGGAAGGTAGCACAAACCGTGTTTGATTTAGAGTTCCAAATACATCTATCCATATAGGAGAAAACACAGTGAAACCTAAACGTTCAAACTGTTACTGGAAACGAAAGCTGCAATATTGAAGAACGAAATTAAGGGAACAAAGTGGGCTCAGTGTACTGATCATTACCTGAAAGTATCACCCAGTTTGGGTGTAAAAATATTTGCTGAGATTTCTGGAGATTCGTAATTTTTGGAAGCTTGGCAACCCCTTTCAATGAAAGTGTTTCTCGCCTGTCACTGCTTAGGGCTACATCAATAGGAAACAGAACATAGAGATAGAACTTGAAACTAATTAATTGTGTCAAGTTGCAAGAAGCTAGCACAAACAGTGTTTGATTTAGAGTTCCAAATACATCTATCAATATAGGAGAAAACAGAGTGAATCCTAAAAATTCCAACTCTTACTGGAAACGAAAGCTGCAACATTGAAGAACGAAATTTGGGGAACAAAGTGGGCTCAGTGTACTGATCATTACCTGAAAGTATCACCCAGTTTGGGTGTAAAAATATTTGCTGAGATTTCTGGAGATTCGTAATTTTGGGAAGCTTGGCAACCCCTTTCAATGAAAGTGTTTCTCGCCTGTCACTGCTTAGGGCTAAATCAATAGGAAACAGAACATAGAGACAGAACTTGAAACTAATTAATTGTGTCAAGTTTCAAAAAGCTAGCACAAACCGTGCTTGATTTAGAGTTCCAAATACATCTATCAATATAGGAGAAAACAGAGTGAAACGCCAAAATTCAAACTGTTACTGGAAACGAACGCTTCAACATAGAAGAACGAAATTTGGGGAACCAAGTGGGCTTAGTGTACTGATCATTACCTGAAAGTATCATCCAGTTTGGGTGAAAAATATTTGCTGAGATTTCAGGAGATCCGTAATTTTTGGAAGCTTGGCAACCCCTTTCAATGAAAGTGTTTCTCGCCTGTCACTGCTTAGGGCTACATCAATCGGAAACAGAACATAGAGATAGAACTTGAAACTACTCAATTGTGTCAAGTTTCAAGAAGCTAACACAAACCGTGTTTGATTTAGAGTTCCAAATACATCTATCAATATAGGAGAAAACAGAGTGAAACCTAAAAATTCAAACTGTTACTGGAAACGAAAGCTTCAATATTGAAGAACGAAACTTGGGGAACAAAGTGGGCTCAGTGTACTGATCATTACCTGAAAGGATCACCCAGTTTGGGTGTAAAAATATTTGCTGAGATTTCTGGAGATTCGTAATTTTTGGAAGCTTGGCAACCCCTTTCAATGAAAGTGTTTCTCGTCTGTCACTGTTTAGGGCTACACCAATAGGAAACAAAACATAGAGATAGAACTTGAAACTACTTAATTGTGTGAAGTTTCAAAAAGCTAGCACAAACCGTGCTTGATTTAGAGTTCCAAATACATCTATCAATATAGGAGAAAACAGAGTGAAACGCCAAAATTCAAACTGTTACTGGAAACGAACACTTCAACATAGAAGAATGAAATTTGGGGAAACAAGTGGGCTTAGTGTACTGATCATTACCTGAAAGGATCATCCAGTTTGGGCGAAAAAATATTTGCTGAGATTTCTGGAGATTCGTGATTTTTGGAAGCTTGGCAACCCCTTTCAATGAAAGTGTTTCTCGCCTGTCACTGCTTAGGGCTACATCAATAGGAAACAGAACATAGAGATAGAACTTGAAACTACTTAATTGTGTCAAGTTTCAAGAAGGTAGCACAAACCGTGCTTGATTTAGAGTTCCAAATACATCTAGCAATATAGGAGAAAACAGAGTGAAACCTAAAAGTTCAAACTGTTACTGGAAATGAAAGCTGCAACATTGAAGAACGAAATTAAGGGAACAAAGTGGGCTCAGTGTACTGATCATTACCTGAAAGTATCACCCAGTTTGGGTGTAAAAATATTTGCTGAGATTTCTGGAGATTCGTAATTTTTGGAAGCTTGGCAACCCCTTTCAATGAAAGTGTTTCTCGCCTGTCACTGCTTAGGGCTAAATCAATAGGAAACAGAACATAGAGACAGAACTTGAAACTAATTAATTTTGTCAAGTTTCAAAAAGCTAGCACAAACCGTGCTTGATTTAGAGTTCCAAACACATCTATCAATATAGGACAAAACAGAGTTAAACGCCAAAATTCAAACTGTTACTGGAAACGAACGCTTCAACATAGAAGAACGAAATTTGGGGAACCAAGTGGGCTTAGTGTACTGATCATTACCTGAAAGTATCATCCAGTTTGGGTGAAAAAATGTTTGCTGAGATTTCTGGAGATTCGTTATTTTTGGAAGTTTGGCAACCCCTTTCAATGAAAGTGTTTCTCGTCTGTCACTGCTTATGGCTACATCAATAGGAAACAGAACATAGAGTTAGAACTTGAAACTACTTAATTGTGTCAAGTTTCAAGAGGCTAGCACAAACCGTGCTTGATTTAGAGTTCCAAATACATCTATCAATATAGGAGAAAACAGAGTGAAACGCCAAAATTCAAACTGTTACTGGAAACGAAAGCTGCAACATTGAAGAACGAAATTTGGGGAACAAAGTGGGCTCAGTGTACTGATCATTACCTGAAAGTATCACCCAGTTTGGGTGAAAAAATATTTGCTGAGATTTCTGGAGATTCGTGATTTTTGGAAGCTTGGCAACCCCTTTCAATGAAAGTGTTTCTCGTCTGTCACTGCTTAGGGCTACATCAATAGGAAAAAAAAATAGAGATAGAACTTGAAACTACTTAATTGTGTCAAGTTTCAGGAAGGTAGCACAAACCGTGTTTGATTTAGAGTTCCAAATACATCTATCCATATAGGAGAAAACACAGTGAAACCTAAAAGTTCAAACTGTTACTGGAAACGAAAGCTGCAATATTGAAGAACGAAATTAAGGGAACAAAGTGGGCTCAGTGTACTGATCATTACCTGAAAGTATCACCCAGTTTGGGTGTAAAAATATTTGCTGAGATTTCTGGAGATTCGTAATTTTTGGAAGCTTGGCAACCCCTTTCAATGAAAGTGTTTCTCGCCTGTCACTGCTTAGGGCTACATCAATAGGAAACAGAACATAGAGATAGAACTTGAAACTAATTAATTGTGTCAAGTTGCAAGAAGCTAGCACAAACAGTGTTTGATTTAGAGTTCCAAATACATCTATCAATATAGGAGAAAACAGAGTGAATCCTAAAAATTCCAACTCTTACTGGAAACGAAAGCTGCAACATTGAAGAACGAAATTTGGGGAACAAAGTGGGCTCAGTGTACTGATCATTACCTGAAAGTATCACCCAGTTTGGGTGTAAAAATATTTGCTGAGATTTCTGGAGATTCGTAATTTTGGGAAGCTTGGCAACCCCTTTCAATGAAAGTGTTTCTCGCCTGTCACTGCTTAGGGCTAAATCAATAGGAAACAGAACACAGAGACAGAACTTGAAACTAATTAATTGTGTCAAGTTTCAAAAAGCTAGCACAAACCGTGCTTGATTTAGAGTTCCAAATACATCTATCAATATAGGAGAAAACAGAGTGAAACGCCAAAATTCAAACTGTTACTGGAAACGAACGCTTCAACATAGAAGAACGAAATTTGGGGAACCAAGTGGGCTTAGTGTACTGATCATTACCTGAAAGTATCATCCAGTTTGGGTGAAAAATATTTGCTGAGATTTCAGGAGATCCGTAATTTTTGGAAGCTTGGCAACCCCTTTCAATGAAAGTGTTTCTCGCCTGTCACTGCTTAGGGCTACATCAATCGGAAACAGAACATAGAGATAGAACTTGAAACTACTCAATTGTGTCAAGTTTCAAGAAGCTAACACAAACCGTGTTTGATTTAGAGTTCCAAATACATCTATCAATATAGGAGAAAACAGAGTGAAACCTAAAAATTCAAACTGTTACTGGAAACGAAAGCTTCAACATTGAAGAACGAAATTTGGGGAACAAAGTGGGCTCAGTGTACTGATCATTACCTGAAAGTATCACCCAGTTTGGGTGTAAAAATATTTGCTGAGATTTCTGGAGATTCGTAATTTTTGGAAGCTTGGCAACCCCTTTCAATGAAAGTGTTTCTCGTCTGTCACTGTTTAGGGCTACACCAATAGGAAACAAAACATAGAGATAGAACTTGAGACTACTTAATTGTGTGAAGTTTCAAAAAGCAAGCACAAACCGTGCTTGATTTAGAGTTCCAAATACATCTATCAATATAGGAGAAAACAGAGTGAAACGCCAAAATTCAAACTGTTACTGGAAACGAACACTTCAACATAGAAGAATGAAATTTGGGGAAACAAGTGGGCTTAGTGTACTGATCCTGAAAGGATCATCCAGTTTGGGCGAAAAAATATTTGCTGAGATATCTGGAGATTCGTGATTTTTGGAAACTTGGCAACCCCTTTCAATGAAAGTGTTTCTCGCCTGTCACTGCTTAGGGCTACATCAATAGGAAACAGAACATAGAGATAGAACTTGAAACTACTTAATTGTGTCAAGTTTCAAGAAGGTAGCACAAACCGTGCTTGATTTAGAGTTCCAAATACATCTAGCAATATAGGAGAAAACAGAGTGAAACCTAAAAGTTCAAACTGTTACTGGAAACGAAAGCTGCAACATTGAAGAACGAAATTAAGGGAACAAAGTGGGCTCAGTGTACTGATCATTACCTGAAAGTATCACCCAGTTTGGGTGTAAAAATATTTGCTGAGATTTCTGGAGATTCGTAATTTTTGGAAGCTTGGCAACCCCTTTCAATGAAAGTGTTTCTCGCCTGTCACTGCTTAGGGCTAAATCAATAGGAAACAGAACATAGAGACAGAACTTGAAACTAATTAATTTTGTCAAGTTTCAAAAAGCTAGCACAAACCGTGCTTGATTTAGAGTTCCAAATACATCTATCAATATAGGACAAAACAGAGTTAAACGCCAAAATTCAAACTGTTACTGGAAACGAACGCTTCAACATAGAAGAACGAAATTTGGGGAACCAAGTGGGCTTAGTGTACTGATCATTACCTGAAAGTATCATCCAGTTTGTGTGAAAAAATGTTTGCTGAGATTTCTGGAGATTCGTTATTTTTGGAAGTTTGGCAACCCCTTTCAATGAAAGTGTTTCTCGTCTGTCACTGCTTATGGCTACATCAATAGGAAACAGAACGTAGAGTTAGAACTTGAAACTACTTAATTGTGTCAAGTTTCAAGAGGCTAGCACAAACCGTGCTTGATTTAGAGTTCCAAATACATCTATCAATATAGGAGAAAACAGAGTGAAACGCCAAAATTCAAACTGTTACTGGAAACGAACGCTTCAACATAGAAGAATGAAATTTGGGGAACCAAGTGGGCTTAGTGTACTGATTATTACCTGAAAGTATCATCCAGTTTGGGTGAAAAAATATTTGCTGAGATTTCTGGAGATTCGTGATTTTTGGAAGCTTGGCAACCCCTTTCAATGAAAGTGTTTCTCGCCTGTCACTGCTTAGGGCTACACCAATAGGAAACAAAATATAGAGATAGAACTTGAAACTACTTAATTGTGTCAAGTTTCAAGAAGCTAGCACAAACCGTGCTTGATTTAGAGTTCCAAATACATCTATCAATATAGGAGAAAACAGAGTGAAACGCCAAAATTCAAACTGTTACTGGAAACGAACGCTTCAACATAGAAGAACGAAATTTGGGGAACCAAGTGGGCTTAGTGTACTGATCATTACCTGAAAGTATCATCCAGTTTGGGTGAAAAATATTTGCTGAGATTTCAGGAGATCCGTAATTTTTGGAAGCTTGGCAACCCCTTTCAATGAAAGTGTTTCTCGCCTGTCACTGCTTAGGGCTACATCAATCGGAAACAGAACATAGAGATAGAACTTGAAACTACTTAATTGTGTCAAGTTTCAAGAAGCTAACACAAACCGTGTTTGATTTAGAGTTCCAAATACATCTATCAATATAGGAGAAAACAGAGTGAAACCTAAAAATTCAAACTGTTACTGGAAACGAAAGCTTCAACATTGAAGAACGAAATTTGGGGAACAAAGTGGGCTCAGTGTACTGATCATTACCTGAAAGTATCACCCAGTTTGGGTGTAAAAATATTTGCTGAGATTTCTGGAGATTCGTAATTTTTGGAAGCTTGGCAACCCCTTTCAATGAAAGTGTTTCTCGCCTGTCACTGCTTAGGGCTAAATCAATAGGAAACAGAACATAGAGACAGAACTTGAAACTAATTAATTTTGTCAAGTTTCAAAAAGCTAGCACAAACCGTGCTTGATTTAGAGTTCCAAATACATCTATCAATATAGGAGAAAACAGAGTTAAACGCCAAAATTCAAACTGTTACTGGAAACGAACGATTCAACATAGAAGAACGAAATTTGGGGAACCAAGTGGGCTTAGTGTACTGATCATTACCTGAAAGTATCATCCAGTTTGGGTGAAAAAATTTTTGCTGAGATTTCTGGAGATTCGTTATTTTTGGAAGTTTGGCAACCCCTTTCAATGAAAGTGTTTCTCGTCTGTCACTGCTTATGGCTACATCAATAGGCAACAGAACATAGAGTTAGAACTTGAAACTACTTAATTGTGTCAAGTTTCAAGAGGCTAGCACAAACCGTGCTTGATTTAGAGTTCCAAATACATCTATCAATATAGGAGAAAACAGAGTGAAACGCCAAAATTCAAACTGTTACTGGAAACGAACGCTTCAACATAGAAGAATGAAATTTGGGGAACCAAGTGGGCTTAGTGTACTGATTATTACCTGAAAGTATCATCCAGTTTGGGTGAAAAAATATTTGCTGAGATTTCTGGAGATTCGTGATTTTTGGAAGCTTGGCAACCCCTTTCAATGAAAGTGTTTCTCGCCTGTCACTGCTTAGGGCTACACCAATAGGAAACAAAATATAGAGATAGAACTTGAAACTACTTAATTGTGTCAAGTTTCAAGAAGCTAGCACAAACCGTGCTTGATTTAGAGTTCCAAATACATCTATCAATATAGGAGAAAACAGAGTGAAACGCCAAAATTCAAACTGTTACTGGAAACGAACGCTTCAACATAGAAGAACGAAATTTGGGGAACCAAGTGGGCTTAGTGTACTGATCATTACCGGAAAGTATCATCCAGTTTGGGTGAAAAATATTTGCTGAGATTTCAGGAGATCCGTAATTTTTGGAAGCTTGGCAACCCCTTTCAATGAAAGTGTTTCTCGCCTGTCACTGCTTAGGGCTACATCAATCGGAAACAGAACATAGAGATAGAACTTGAAACTACTTAATTGTGTCAAGTTTCAAGAAGCTAACACAAACCGTGTTTGATTTAGAGTTCCAAATACATCTATCAATATAGGAGAAAACAGAGTGAAACCTAAAAGTTCAAACTGTTACTGGAAACGAAAGCTGCAACATTGAAGAACGAAATTTGGGGAACAAAGTGGGCTCAGTGTACTGATCATTACCTGAAAGTATCACCCAGTTTGGGTGAAAAAATATTTGCTGAGATTTCTGGAGTTTCGTGATTTTTGGAAGCTTGGCAACCCCTTTCAATGAAAGTGTTTCTCGTCTGTCACTGCTTAGGGCTACACCAATAGGAAACAAAATGTAGAGATAGAACTTGAAACTACTTAATTGTGTCAAGTTTCAAGAAGCTAGCACAAACCATGTTTGATTTAGAGTTCCAAATACATCTATCAATATAGGAGAAAACAGAGTGAAACGCCAAAATTCAAACTGTTACTGGAAACGAACGCTTCAACATAGAAGAACGAAATCTGGGGAACCAAGTGGGCTTAGTGTACTGATCATTACGTGAAAGTATCATCCAGTTTGGGTGAAAAAATGTTTCCTGAGATTTCTAGAGATTCGTAATTTTGGGACGCTTGGCAACCCCTTTCAATGAAAGTGTTTCTCGCCTGTCACTGCTTAGGGCTACATCAATAGGAAACAGAACATAGAGATAGAACTTGAAACTACTTAATTGTGTCAAGTTTCAAGAAGGTAGCACAAACCGTGTTTGATTTAGAGTTCCAAATACATCTATCAATATAGGAGAAAACAGAGTGAAACCTAAAAGTTCAAACTGTTACTGGAAACGAAAGCTGCAACATTGAAGAACGAAATTAAGGGAACAAAGTGGGCTCAGTGTACTGATCATTACCTGAAAGTATCACCCAGTTTGGGTGTAAAAATATTTGCTGAGATTTCTGGAGATTCGTAATTTTTGGAAGCTTGGCAACCCCTTTCAATGAAAGTGTTTCTCGCCTGTCACTGCTTAGGGCTACATCAATAGGAAACAGAACATAGAGATAGAACTTGAAACTAATTAATTGTGTCAAGTTGCAAGAAGCTAGCACAAACAGTGTTTGATTTAGAGTTCCAAATACATCTATCAATATAGGAGAAAACAGAGTGAATCCTAAAAATTCCAACTGTTACTGGAAACGAAAGCTGCAACATTGAAGAACGAAATTTGGGGAACAAAGTGGGCTCAGTGTACTGATCATTACCTGAAAGTATCACCCAGTTTGGGTGTAAAAATATTTGCTGAGATTTCTGGAGATTCGTAATTTTTGGAAGCTTGGCAACCCCTTTCAATGAAAGTGTTTCTCGCCTGTCACTGCTTAGGGCTAAATCAATAGGAAACAGAACATAGAGACAGAACTTGAAACTAATTAATTTTGTCAAGTTTCAAAAAGCTAGCACAAACCGTGCTTGATTTAGAGTTCCAAATACATCTATCAATATAGGAGAAAACAGAGTGAAACGCCAAAATTCAAACTGTTACTGGAAACGAACGCTTCAACATAGAAGAATGAAATTTGGTGAACCAAGTGGGCTTAGTGTACTGATTATTACCTGAAAGTATCATCCAGTTTGGGTGAAAAAATATTTGCTGAGATTTCTGGAGATTCGTGATTTTGGGAAGCTTGGCAACCCCTTTCAATGAAAGTGTTTCTCGCCTGTCACTGCTTAGGGCTACACCAATAGGAAACAAAATATAGAGATAGAACTTGAAACTACTTAATTGTGTCAAGTTTCAAGAAGCTAGCACAAACCGTGCTTGATTTAGAGTTCCAAATACATCTATCAATATAGGAGAAAACAGAGTGAAACGCCAAAATTCAAACTGTTACTGGAAACGAACGCTTCAACATAGAAGAACGAAATTTGGGGAACCAAGTGGGCTTAGTGTACTGATCATTACCTGAAAGTATCATCCAGTTTGGGTGAAAAATATTTGCTGAGATTTGAGGAGATCCGTAATTTTTGGAAGCTTGGCAACCCCTTTCAATGAAAGTGTTTCTCGCCTGTCACTGCTTAGGGCTACATCAATCGGAAACAGAACATAGAGATAGAACTTGAAACTACTTAATTGTGTCAAGTTTCAAGAAGCTAACACAAACCGTGTTTGATTTAGAGTTCCAAATACATCTATCAATATAGGAGAAAACAGAGTGAAACCTAAAAATTCAAACTGTTACTGGAAACGAAAGCTTCAACATTGAAGAACGAAATTTGGGGAACAAAGTGGGCTCAGTGTACTGATCATTACCTGAAAGTATCACCCGGTTTGGGTGTAAAAATATTTGCTGAGATTTCTGGAGATTCGTAATTTTTGGAAGCTTGGCAACCCCTTTCAATGAAAGTGTTTCTCGTCTGTCACTGTTTAGGGCTACACCAAAAGAAACAAAACATAGAGATAGAACTTGAAACTACTTAATTGTGTGAAGTTTCAAAAAGCTAGCACAAACCGTGCTTGATTTAGAGTTCCAAATACATCTATCAATATAGGAGAAAACAGAGTGAAACGCCAAAATTCAAACTGTTACTGGAAACGAACACTTCAACATAGAAGAATGAAATTTGGGGAACCAAGTGGGCTTAGTGTACTGATCATTACCTGAAAGTATCATCCAGTTTGGGTGAAAAATATTTGCTGAGATTTCTGGAGATTCGTGATTTTTGGAAGCTTGGCAACCCCTTTCAATGAAAGTGTTTCTCGCCTGTCACTGCTTAGGGCTACATCAATAGGAAACGGAACATAGAGATAGAACTTGAAACTACTTAATTGTGTCAAGTTTCAAGAAGGTAGCACAAACCGTGTTTGATTTAGAGTTCCAAATACATCTATCAATATAGGAGAAAACAGAGTGAAACCTAAAAGTTCAAACTGTTACTGGAAACGAAAGCTGCAACATTGAAGAACGAAATTTGGGGAACAAAGTGGGCTCAGTGTACTGATCATTACCTGAAAGTATCACCCAGTTTGGGTGAAAAAATATTTGCTGAGATTTCTGGAGATTCGTGATTTTTGGAAGCTTGGCAACCCCTTTCAATGAAAGAGTTTCTCGTCTGTCACTGCTTAAGGCTACATCAATAGGAAAAAAAAATAGAGATAGAACTTGAAACTACTTAATTGTGTCAAGTTTCAGGAAGGTAGCACAAACCGTGTTTGATTTAGAGTTCCAAATACATCTATCCATATAGGAGAAAACACAGTGAAACCTAAAAGTTCAAACTGTTACTGGAAACGAAAGCTGCAATATTGAAGAACGAAATTAAGGGAACAAAGTGGGCTCAGTGTACTGATCATTACCTGAAAGTATCACCCAGTTTGGGTGTAAAAATATTTGCTGAGATTTCTGGAGATTCGTAATTTTTGGAAGCTTGGCAACCCCTTTCAATGAAAGTGTTTCTCGCCTGTCACTGCTTAGGGCTACATCAATAGGAAACAGAACATAGAGATAGAACTTGAAACTAATTAATTGTGTCAAGTTGCAAGAAGCTAGCACAAACAGTGTTTGATTTAGAGTTCCAAATACATCTATCAATATAGGAGAAAACAGAGTGAATCCTAAAAATTCCAACTGTTACTGGAAACGAAAGCTGCAACATTGAAGAACGAAATTTGGGGAACAAAGTGGGCTCAGTGTACTGATCATTACCTGAAAGTATCACCCAGTTTGGGTGTAAAAATATTTGCTGAGATTTCTGGAGATTCGTAATTTTTGGAAGCTTGGCAACCCCTTTCAATGAAAGTGTTTCTCGCCTGTCACTGCTTAGGGCTAAATCAATAGGAAACAGAACAAAGAGACAGAACTTGAAACTAATTAATTTTGTCAAGTTTCAAAAAGCTAGCACAAACCGTGCTTGATTTAGAGTTCCAAATACATCTATCAATATAGGACAAAACAGAGTTAAACGCCAAAATTCAAACAGTTACTGGAAACGAACGCTTCAACATAGAAGAACGAAATTTGGGGAACCAAGTGGGCTTAGTGTACTGATCATTACCTGAAAGTATCATCCAGTTTGGGTGAAAAAATGTTTGCTGAGATTTCTGGAGATTCGTTATTTTTGGAAGCTTGGCAACCCCTTTCAATGAAAGTGTTTCTCGTCTGTCACTGCGTAGGGCTACATCAATAGGAAACATAACATAGAGTTAGAACTTGAAACTACTTAATTGTGTCAAGTTTCAAGAGGCTAGCACAAACCGTGCTTGATTTAGAGTTCCAAATACATCTATCAATATAGAAGAAAACAGAGTGAAACGCCAAAATTCAAACTGTTACTGGAAACGAACGCTTCAACATAGAAGAATGAAATTTGGGGAACCAAGTGGGCTTAGTGTACTGATTATTACCTGAAAGTATCATCCAGTTTGGGTGAAAAAATATTTGCTGAGATTTCTGGAGATTCGTGATTTTTGGAAGCTTGGCAACCCCTTTCAATGAAAGTGTTTCTCGCCTGTCACTGCTTAGGGCTACACCAATAGGAAACAAAATATAGAGATAGAACTTGAAACTACTTAATTGTGTCAAGTTTCAAGAAGCTAGCACAAACCGTGCTTGATTTAGAGTTCCAAATACATCTATCAATATAGGAGAAAACAGAGTGAAACGCCAAAATTCAAACTGTTACTGGAAACGAACGCTTCAACATAGAAGAACGAAATTTGGGGAACCAAGTGGGCTTAGTGTACTGATCATTACCTGAAAGTATCATCCAGTTTGGGTGAAAAATATTTGCTGAGATTTCAGGAGATCCGTAATTTTTGGAAGCTTGGCAACCCCTTTCAATGAAAGTGTTTCTCGCCTGTCACTGCTTAGGGCTACATCAATCGGAAACAGAACATAGAGATAGAACTTGAAACTACTTAATTGTGTCAAGTTTCAAGAAGCTAACACAAACCGTGTTTGATTTAGAGTTCCAAATACATCTATCAATATAGGAGAAAACAGAGTGAAACCTAAAAATTCAAACTGTTACTGGAAACGAAAGCTTCAACATTGAAGAACGAAATTTGGGGAACAAAGTGGGCTCAGTGTACTGATCATTACCTGAAAGTATCACCCGGTTTGGGTGTAAAAATATTTGCTGAGATTTCTGGAGATTCGTAATTTTTGGAAGCTTGGCAACCCCTTTCAATGAAAGTGTTTCTCGTCTGTCACTGTTTAGGGCTACACCAAAAGAAACAAAACATAGAGATAGAACTTGAAACTACTTAATTGTGTGAAGTTTCAAAAAGCTAGCACAAACCGTGCTTGATTTAGAGTTCCAAATACATCTATCAATATAGGAGAAAACAGAGTGAAACGCCAAAATTCAAACTGTTACTGGAAACGAACACTTCAACATAGAAGAATGAAATTTGGGGAACCAAGTGGGCTTAGTGTACTGATCATTACCTGAAAGTATCATCCAGTTTGGGTGAAAAATATTTGCTGAGATTTCTGGAGATTCGTGATTTTTGGAAGCTTGGCAACCCCTTTCAATGAAAGTGTTTCTCGCCTGTCACTGCTTAGGGCTACATCAATAGGAAACGGAACATAGAGATAGAACTTGAAACTACTTAATTGTGTCAAGTTTCAAGAAGGTAGCACAAACCGTGTTTGATTTAGAGTTCCAAATACATCTATCAATATAGGAGAAAACAGAGTGAAACCTAAAAGTTCAAACTGTTACTGGAAACGAAAGCTGCAACATTGAAGAACGAAATTTGGGGAACAAAGTGGGCTCAGTGTACTGATCATTACCTGAAAGTATCACCCAGTTTGGGTGAAAAAATATTTGCTGAGATTTCTGGAGATTCGTGATTTTTGGAAGCTTGGCAACCCCTTTCAATGAAAGAGTTTCTCGTCTGTCACTGCTTAAGGCTACATCAATAGGAAAAAAAAATAGAGATAGAACTTGAAACTACTTAATTGTGTCAAGTTTCAGGAAGGTAGCACAAACCGTGTTTGATTTAGAGTTCCAAATACATCTATCCATATAGGAGAAAACACAGTGAAACCTAAAAGTTCAAACTGTTACTGGAAACGAAAGCTGCAATATTGAAGAACGAAATTAAGGGAACAAAGTGGGCTCAGTGTACTGATCATTACCTGAAAGTATCACCCAGTTTGGGTGTAAAAATATTTGCTGAGATTTCTGGAGATTCGTAATTTTTGGAAGCTTGGCAACCCCTTTCAATGAAAGTGTTTCTCGCCTGTCACTGCTTAGGGCTACATCAATAGGAAACAGAACATAGAGATAGAACTTGAAACTAATTAATTGTGTCAAGTTGCAAGAAGCTAGCACAAACAGTGTTTGATTTAGAGTTCCAAATACATCTATCAATATAGGAGAAAACAGAGTGAATCCTAAAAATTCCAACTGTTACTGGAAACGAAAGCTGCAACATTGAAGAACGAAATTTGGGGAACAAAGTGGGCTCAGTGTACTGATCATTACCTGAAAGTATCATCCAGTTTGGGTGAAAAATATTTGCTGAGATTTCAGGAGATCCGTAATTTTTGGAAGCTTGGCAACCCCTTTCAATGAAAGTGTTTCTCGCCTGTCACTGCTTAGGGCTACATCAATCGGAAACAGAACATAGAGATAGAACTTGAAACTACTCAATTGTGTCAAGTTTCAAGAAGCTAACACAAACCGTGTTTGATTTAGAGTTCCAAATACATCTATCAATATAGGAGAAAACAGAGTGAAACCTAAAAATTCAAACTGTTACTGGAAACGAAAGCTTCAATATTGAAGAACGAAATTTGGGGAACAAAGTGGGCTCAGTGTACTGATCATTACCTGAAAGGATCACCCAGTTTGGGTGTAAAAATATTTGCTGAGATTTCTGGAGATTCGTAATTTTTGGAAGCTTGGCAACCCCTTTCAATGAAAGTGTTTCTCGTCTGTCACTGTTTAGGGCTACACCAATTGGAAACAAAACATAGAGATAGAACTTGAAACTACTTAATTGTGTGAAGTTTCAAAAAGCTAGCACAAACCGTGCTTGATTTAGAGTTCCAAATACATCTATCAATATAGGAGAAAACAGAGTGAAACGCCAAAATTCAAACTGTTACTGGAAACGAACACTTCAACATAGAAGAATGAAATTTGGGGAAACAAGTGGGCTTAGTGTACTGATCATTACCTGAAAGGATCATCCAGTTTGGGCGAAAAAATATTTGCTGAGATTTCTGGAGATTCGTGATTTTTGGAAGCTTGGCAACCCCTTTCAATGAAAGTGTTTCTCGCCTGTCACTGCTTAGGGCTAAATCAATAGGAAACAGAACATAGAGACAGAACTTGAAACTAATTAATTTTGTCAAGTTTCAAAAAGCTAGCACAAACCGTGCTTGATTTAGAGTTCCAAACACATCTATCAATATAGGACAAAACAGAGTTAAACGCCAAAATTCAAACTGTTACTGGAAACGAACGCTTCAACATAGAAGAACGAAATTTGGGGAACCAAGTGGGCTTAGTGTACTGATCATTACCTGAAAGTATCATCCAGTTTGGGTGAAAAAATGTTTGCTGAGATTTCTGGAGATTCGTTATTTTTGGAAGTTTGGCAACCCCTTTCAATGAAAGTGTTTCTCGTCTGTCACTGCTTATGGCTACATCAATAGGAAACAGAACATAGAGTTAGAACTTGAAACTACTTAATTGTGTCAAGTTTCAAGAGGCTAGCACAAACCGTGCTTGATTTAGAGTTCCAAATACATCTATCAATATAGGAGAAAACAGAGTGAAACGCCAAAATTCAAACTGTTACTGGAAACGAAAGCTGCAACATTGAAGAACGAAATTTGGGGAACAAAGTGGGCTCAGTGTACTGATCATTACCTGAAAGTATCACCCAGTTTGGGTGAAAAAATATTTGCTGAGATTTCTGGAGATTCGTGATTTTTGGAAGCTTGGCAACCCCTTTCAATGAAAGTGTTTCTCGTCTGTCACTGCTTAGGGCTACATCAATAGGAAAAAAAAATAGAGATAGAACTTGAAACTACTTAATTGTGTCAAGTTTCAGGAAGGTAGCACAAACCGTGTTTGATTTAGAGTTCCAAATACATCTATCCATATAGGAGAAAACACAGTGAAACCTAAAAGTTCAAACTGTTACTGGAAACGAAAGCTACAATATTGAAGAACGAAATTAAGGGAACAAAGTGGGCTCAGTGTACTGATCATTACCTGAAAGTATCACCCAGTTTGGGTGTAAAAATATTTGCTGAGATTTCTGGAGATTCGTAATTTTTGGAAGCTTGGCAACCCCTTTCAATGAAAGTGTTTCTCGCCTGTCACTGCTTAGGGCTACATCAATAGGAAACAGAACATAGAGATAGAACTTGAAACTAATTAATTGTGTCAAGTTGCAAGAAGCTAGCACAAACAGTGTTTGATTTAGAGTTCCAAATACATCTATCAATATAGGAGAAAACAGAGTGAATCCTAAAAATTCCAACTGTTACTGGAAACGAAAGCTGCAACATTGAAGAACGAAATTTGGGGAACAAAGTGGGCTCAGTGTACTGATCATTACCTGAAAGTATCACCCAGTTTGGGTGTAAAAATATTTGCTGAGATTTCTGGAGATTCGTAATTTTGGGAAGCTTGGCAACCCCTTTCAATGAAAGTGTTTCTCGCCTGTCACTGCTTAGGGCTAAATCAATAGGAAACAGAACACAGAGACAGAACTTGAAACTAATTAATTGTGTCAAGTTTCAAAAAGCTAGCACAAACCGTGCTTGATTTAGAGTTCCAAATACATCTATCAATATAGGAGAAAACAGAGTGAAACGCCAAAATTCAAACTGTTACTGGAAACGAACGCTTCAACATAGAAGAACGAAATTTGGGGAACCAAGTGGGCTTAGTGTACTGATCATTACCTGAAAGTATCATCCAGTTTGGGTGAAAAATATTTGCTGAGATTTCAGGAGATCCGTAATTTGTGGAAGCTTGGCAACCCCTTTCAATGAAAGTGTTTCTCGCCTGTCACTGCTTAGGGCTACATCAATCGGAAACAGAACATAGAGATAGAACTTGAAACTACTCAATTGTGTCAAGTTTCAAGAAGCTAACACAAACCGTGTTTGATTTAGAGTTCCAAATACATCTATCAATATAGGAGAAAACAGAGTGAAACCTAAAAATTCAAACTGTTACTGGAAACGAAAGCTTCAACATTGAAGAACGAAATTTGGGGAACAAAGTGGGCTCAGTGTACTGATCATTACCTGAAAGGATCACCCAGTTTGGGTGTAAAAATATTTGCTGAGATTTCTGGAGATTCGTAATTTTTGGAAGCTTGGCAACCCCTTTCAATGAAAGTGTTTCTCGTCTGTCACTGTTTAGGGCTACACCAATAGGAAACAAAACATAGAGATAGAACTTGAAACTACTTAATTGTGTGAAGTTTCAAAAAGCTAGCACAAACCGTGCTTGATTTAGAGTTCCAAATACATCTATCAATATAGGAGAAAACAGAGTGAAACGCCAAAATTCAAACTGTTACTGGAAACGAACACTTCAACATAGAAGAATGAAATTTGGGGAAACAAGTGGGCTTAGTGTACTGATCATTACCTGAAAGGATCATCCAGTTTGGGCGAAAAAATATTTGCTGAGATATCTGGAGATTCGTGATTTTTGGAAACTTGGCAACCCCTTTCAATGAAAGTGTTTCTCGCCTGTCACTGCTTAGGGCTACATCAATAGGAAACAGAACATAGAGATAGAACTTGAAACTACTTAATTGTGTCAAGTTTCAAGAAGGTAGCACAAACCGTGCTTGATTTAGAGTTCCAAATACATCTAGCAATATAGGAGAAAACAGAGTGAAACCTAAAAGTTCAAACTGTTACTGGAAACGAAAGCTGCAACATTGAAGAACGAAATTAAGGGAACAAAGTGGGCTCAGTGTACTGATCATTACCTGAAAGTATCACCCAGTTTGGGTGTAAAAATATTTGCTGAGATTTCTGGAGATTCGTAATTTTTGGAAGCTTGGCAACCCCTTTCAATGAAAGTGTTTCTCGCCTGTCACTGCTTAGGGCTAAATCAATAGGAAACAGAACATAGAGACAGAACTTGAAACTAATTAATTTTGTCAAGTTTCAAAAAGCTAGCACAAACCGTGCTTGATTTAGAGTTCCAAATACATCTATCAATATAGGACAAAACAGAGTTAAACGCCAAAATTCAAACTGTTACTGGAAACGAACGCTTCAACATAGAAGAACGAAATTTGGGGAACCAAGTGGGCTTAGTGTACTGATCATTACCTGAAAGTATCATCCAGTTTGTGTGAAAAAATGTTTGCTGAGATTTCTGGAGATTCGTTATTTTTGGAAGTTTGGCAACCCCTTTCAATGAAAGTGTTTCTCGTCTGTCACTGCTTATGGCTACATCAATAGGAAACAGAACATAGAGTTAGAACTTGAAACTACTTAATTGTGTCAAGTTTCAAGAGGCTAGCACAAACCGTGCTTGATTTAGAGTTCCAAATACATCTATCAATATAGGAGAAAACAGAGTGAAACGCCAAAATTCAAACTGTTACTGGAAACGAACGCTTCAACATAGAAGAATGAAATTTGGGGAACCAAGTGGGCTTAGTGTACTGATTATTACCTGAAAGTATCATCCAGTTTGGGTGAAAAAATATTTGCTGAGATTTCTGGAGATTCGTGATTTTTGGAAGCTTGGCAACCCCTTTCAATGAAAGTGTTTCTCGCCTGTCACTGCTTAGGGCTACACCAATAGGAAACAAAATATAGAGATAGAACTTGAAACTACTTAATTGTGTCAAGTTTCAAGAAGCTAGCACAAACCGTGCTTGATTTAGAGTTCCAAATACATCTATCAATATAGGAGAAAACAGAGTGAAACGCCAAAATTCAAACTGTTACTGGAAACGAACGCTTCAACATAGAAGAACGAAATTTGGGGAACCAAGTGGGCTTAGTGTACTGATCATTACCTGAAAGTATCATCCAGTTTGGGTGAAAAATATTTGCTGAGATTTCAGGAGATCCGTAATTTTTGGAAGCTTGGCAACCCCTTTCAATGAAAGTGTTTCTCGCCTGTCACTGCTTAGGGCTACATCAATCGGAAACAGAACATAGAGATAGAACTTGAAACTACTTAATTGTGTCAAGTTTCAAGAAGCTAACACAAACCGTGTTTGATTTAGAGTTCCAAATACATCTATCAATATAGGAGAAAACAGAGTGAAACGCCAAAATTCAAACTGTTACTGGAAACGAAAGCTTCAACATTGAAGAACGAAATTTGGGGAACAAAGTGGGCTCAGTGTACTGATCATTACCTGAGTATCACCCAGTTTGGGTGTAAAAATATTTGCTGAGATTTCTGGAGATTCGTAATTTTTGGAAGCTTGGCAACCCCTTTCAATGAAAGTGTTTCTCGCCTGTCACTGCTTAGGGCTAAATCAATAGGAAACAGAACATAGAGACAGAACTTGAAACTAATTAATTTTGTCAAGTTTCAAAAAGCTAGCACAAACCGTGCTTGATTTAGAGTTCCAAATACATCTATCAATATAGGACAAAACAGAGTTAAACGCCAAAATTCAAACTGTTACTGGAAACGAACGCTTCAACATAGAAGAACGAAATTTGGGGAACCAAGTGGGCTTAGTGTACTGATCATTACCTGAAAGTATCATCCAGTTTGGGTGAAAAAATTTTTGCTGAGATTTCTGGAGATTCGTTATTTTTGGAAGTTTGGCAACCCCTTTCAATGAAAGTGTTTCTCGTCTGTCACTGCTTATGGCTACATCAATAGGCAACAGAACATAGAGTTAGAACTTGAAACTACTTAATTGTGTCAAGTTTCAAGAGGCTAGCACAAACCGTGCTTGATTTAGAGTTCCAAATACATCTATCAATATAGGAGAAAACAGAGTGAAACGCCAAAATTCAAACTGTTACTGGAAACGAACGCTTCAACATAGAAGAATGAAATTTGGGGAACCAAGTGGGCTTAGTGTACTGATTATTACCTGAAAGTATCATCCAGTTTGGGTGAAAAAATATTTGCTGAGATTTCTGGAGATTCGTGATTTTTGGAAGCTTGGCAACCCCTTTCAATGAAAGTGTTTCTCGCCTGTCACTGCTTAGGGCTACACCAATAGGAAACAAAATATAGAGATAGAACTTGAAACTACTTAATTGTGTCAAGTTTCAAGAAGCTAGCACAAACCGTGTTTGATTTAGAGTTCCAAATACATCTATCAATATAGGAGAAAACAGAGTGAAACGCCAAAATTCAAACTGTTACTGGAAACGAACGCTTCAACATAGAAGAACGAAATTTGGGGAACCAAGTGGGCTTAGTGTACTGATCATTACCGGAAAGTATCATCCAGTTTGGGTGAAAAATATTTGCTGAGATTTCAGGAGATCCGTAATTTTTGGAAGCTTGGCAACCCCTTTCAATGAAAGTGTTTCTCGCCTGTCACTGCTTAGGGCTACATCAATCGGAAACAGAACATAGAGATAGAACTTGAAACTACTTAATTGTGTCAAGTTTCAAGAAGCTAACACAAACCGTGTTTGATTTAGAGTTCCAAATACATCTATCAATATAGGAGAAAACAGAGTGAAACCTAAAAATTCAAACTGTTACTGGAAACGAAAGCTTCAACATTGAAGAACGAAATTTGGGGAACAAAGTGGGCTCAGTGTACTGATCATTACCTGAAAGTATCACCCAGTTTGGGTGTAAAAATATTTGCTGAGATTTCTGGAGATTCGTGATTTTTGGAAGCTTGGCAACCCCTTTCAATGAAAGTGTTTCTCGCCTGTCACTGCTTAGGGCTACACCAATAGGAAACAAAATATAGAGATAGAACTTGAAACTACTTAATTGTGTCAAGTTTCAAGAAGCTAGCACAAACCGTGCTTGATTTAGAGTTCCAAATACATCTATCAATATAGGAGAAAACAGAGTGAAACGCCAAAATTCAAACTGTTACTGGAAACGAACGCTTCAACATAGAAGAACGAAATTTGGGGAACCAAGTGGGCTTAGTGTACTGATCATTACCTGAAAGTATCATCCAGTTTGGGTGAAAAATATTTGCTGAGATTTCAGGAGATCCGTAATTTTTGGAAGCTTGGCAACCCCTTTCAATGAAAGTGTTTCTCGCCTGTCACTGCTTAGGGCTACATCAATCGGAAACAGAACATAGAGATAGAACTTGAAACTACTTAATTGTGTCAAGTTTCAAGAAGCTAACACAAACCGTGTTTGATTTAGAGTTCCAAATACATCTATCAATATAGGAGAAAACAGAGTGAAACGCCAAAATTCAAACTGTTACTGGAAACGAAAGCTTCAACATTGAAGAACGAAATTTGGGGAACAAAGTGGGCTCAGTGTACTGATCATTACCTGAGTATCACCCAGTTTGGGTGTAAAAATATTTGCTGAGATTTCTGGAGATTCGTAATTTTTGGAAGCTTGGCAACCCCTTTCAATGAAAGTGTTTCTCGCCTGTCACTGCTTAGGGCTAAATCAATAGGAAACAGAACATAGAGACAGAACTTGAAACTAATTAATTTTGTCAAGTTTCAAAAAGCTAGCACAAACCGTGCTTGATTTAGAGTTCCAAATACATCTATCAATATAGGACAAAACAGAGTTAAACGCCAAAATTCAAACTGTTACTGGAAACGAACGCTTCAACATAGAAGAACGAAATTTGGGGAACCAAGTGGGCTTAGTGTACTGATCATTACCTGAAAGTATCATCCAGTTTGGGTGAAAAAATTTTTGCTGAGATTTCTGGAGATTCGTTATTTTTGGAAGTTTGGCAACCCCTTTCAATGAAAGTGTTTCTCGTCTGTCACTGCTTATGGCTACATCAATAGGCAACAGAACATAGAGTTAGAACTTGAAACTACTTAATTGTGTCAAGTTTCAAGAGGCTAGCACAAACCGTGCTTGATTTAGAGTTCCAAATACATCTATCAATATAGGAGAAAACAGAGTGAAACGCCAAAATTCAAACTGTTACTGGAAACGAACGCTTCAACATAGAAGAATGAAATTTGGGGAACCAAGTGGGCTTAGTGTACTGATTATTACCTGAAAGTATCATCCAGTTTGGGTGAAAAAATATTTGCTGAGATTTCTGGAGATTCGTGATTTTTGGAAGCTTGGCAACCCCTTTCAATGAAAGTGTTTCTCGCCTGTCACTGCTTAGGGCTACACCAATAGGAAACAAAATATAGAGATAGAACTTGAAACTACTTAATTGTGTCAAGTTTCAAGAAGCTAGCACAAACCGTGTTTGATTTAGAGTTCCAAATACATCTATCAATATAGGAGAAAACAGAGTGAAACGCCAAAATTCAAACTGTTACTGGAAACGAACGCTTCAACATAGAAGAACGAAATTTGGGGAACCAAGTGGGCTTAGTGTACTGATCATTACCGGAAAGTATAATCCAGTTTGGGTGAAAAATATTTGCTGAGATTTCAGGAGATCCGTAATTTTTGGAAGCTTGGCAACCCCTTTCAATGAAAGTGTTTCTCGCCTGTCACTGCTTAGGGCTACATCAATCGGAAACAGAACATAGAGATAGAACTTGAAACTACTTAATTGTGTCAAGTTTCAAGAAGCTAACACAAACCGTGTTTGATTTAGAGTTCCAAATACATCTATCAATATAGGAGAAAACAGAGTGAAACCTAAAAATTCAAACTGTTACTGGAAACGAAAGCTTCAACATTGAAGAACGAAATTTGGGGAACAAAGTGGGCTCAGTGTACTGATCATTACCTGAAAGTATCACCCAGTTTGGGTGTAAAAATATTTGCTGAGATTTCTGGAGATTCGTGATTTTTGGAAGCTTGGCAACCCCTTTCAATGAAAGTGTTTCTCGCCTGTCACTGCTTAGGGCTACATCAATAGGAAACAGAACATAGAGATAGAACTTGAAACTACTTAATTGTGTCAAGTTTCAAGAAGGTAGCACAAACCGTGTTTGATTTAGAGTTCAAAATACATCTATCAATATAGGAGAAAACAGAGTGAAACCTAAAAGTTCAAACTGTTACTGGAAACGAAAGCTGCAACATTGAAGAACGAAATTTGGGGAACAAAGTGGGCTCAGTGTACTGATCATTACCTGAAAGTATCACCCAGTTTGGGTGAAAAAATATTTGCTGAGATTTCTGGAGTTTCGTGATTTTTGGAAGCTTGGCAACCCCTTTCAATGAAAGTGTTTCTCGTCTGTCACTGCTTAGGGCTACACCAATAGGAAACAAAATGTAGAGATAGAACTTGAAACTACTTAATTGTGTCAAGTTTCAAGAAGCTAGCACAAACCATGTTTGATTTAGAGTTCCAAATACATCTATCAATATAGGAGAAAACAGAGTGAAACGCCAAAATTCAAACTGTTACTGGAAACGAACGCTTCAACATAGAAGAACGAAATCTGGGGAACCAAGTGGGCTTAGTGTACTGATCATTACCTGAAAGTATCATCCAGTTTGGGTGAAAAAATGTTTCCTGAGATTTCTGGAGATTCGTTATTTTGGGACGCTTGGCAACCCCTTTCAATGAAAGTGTTTCTCGCCTGTCACTGCTTAGGGCTACATCAATAGGAAACAGAACATAGAGATAGAACTTGAAACTACTTAATTGTGTCAAGTTTCAAGAAGGTAGCACAAACCGTGTTTGATTTAGAGTTCCAAATACATCTATCAATATAGGAGAAAACAGAGTGAAACCTAAAAGTTCAAACTGTTACTGGAAACGAAAGCTGCAACATTGAAGAACGAAATTAAGGGAACAAAGTGGGCTCAGTGTACTGATCATTACCTGAAAGTATCACCCAGTTTGGGTGTAAAAATATTTGCTGAGATTTCTGGAGATTCGTAATTTTTGGAAGCTTGGCAACCCCTTTCAATGAAAGTGTTTCTCGCCTGTCACTGCTTAGGGCTACATCAATAGGAAACAGAACATAGAGATAGAACTTGAAACTAATTAATTGTGTCAAGTTGCAAGAAGCTAGCACAAACAGTGTTTGATTTAGAGTTCCAAATACATCTATCAATATAGGAGAAAACAGAGTGAATCCTAAAAATTCCAACTGTTACTGGAAACGAAAGCTGCAACATTGAAGAACGAAATTTGGGGAACAAAGTGGGCTCAGTGTACTGATCATTACCTCAAAGTATCACCCAGTTTGGGTGTAAAAATATTTGCTGAGATTTCTGGAGATTCGTAATTTTTGGAAGCTTGGCAACCCCTTTCAATGAAAGTGTTTCTCGCCTGTCACTGCTTAGGGCTAAATCAATAGGAAACAGAACATAGAGACAGAACTTGAAACTAATTAATTGTGTCAAGTTTCAAAAAGCTAGCACAAACTGTGCTTGATTTAGAGTTCCAAATACATCTATCAATATAGGACAAAACAGAGTGAAACGCCAAAATTCAAACTGTTACTGGAAACGAACGCTTCAACATAGAAGAACGAAATTTGGGGAACCAAGTGGGCTTAGTGTACTGATCATTACCTGAAAGTATCATCCAGTTTGGGTGAAAAAATGTTTGCTGAGATTTCTGGAGATTCGTTATTTTTGGAAGCTTGGCAACCCCTTTCAATGAAAGTGTTTCTCGTCTGTCACTGCGTAGGGCTACATCAATAGGAAACATAACATAGAGTTAGAACTTGAAACTACTTAATTGTGTCAAGTTTCAAGAGGCTAGCACAAACCGTGCTTGATTTAGAGTTCCAAATACATCTATCAATATAGAAGAAAACAGAGTGAAACGCCAAAATTCAAACTGTTACTGGAAACGAACGCTTCAACATAGAAGAATGAAATTTGGGGAACCAAGTGGGCTTAGTGTACTGATTATTACCTGAAAGTATCATCCAGTTTGGGTAAAAAAATGTTTGCTGAGATTTCTGGAGATTCGTGATTTTTGGAAGCTTGGCAACCCCTTTCAATGAAAGTGTTTCTCGCCTGTCACTGCTTAGGGCTACACCAATAGGAAACAAAATATAGAGATAGAACTTGAAACTACTTAATTGTGTCAAGTTTCAAGAAGCTAGCACAAACCGTGCTTGATTTAGAGTTCCAAATACATCTATCAATATAGGAGAAAACAGAGTGAAACGCCAAAATTCAAACTGTTACTGGAAACGAACGCTTCAACATAGAAGAACGAAATTTGGGGAACCAAGTGGGCTTAGTGTACTGATCATTACCTGAAAGTATCATCCAGTTTGGGTGAAAAATATTTGCTGAGATTTCAGGAGATCCGTAATTTTTGGAAGCTTGGCAACCCCTTTCAATGAAAGTGTTTCTCGCCTGTCACTGCTTAGGGCTACATCAATAGGAAACAGAACATAGAGATAGAACTTGAAACTACTCAATTGTGTCAAGTTTCAAGAAGCTAACACAAACCGTGTTTGATTTAGAGTTCCAAATACATCTATCAATATAGGAGAAAACAGAGTGAAACCTAAAAATTCAAACTGTTACTGGAAACGAAAGCTTCAACATTGAAGAACGAAATTTGGGGAACAAAGTGGGCTCAGTGTACTGATCATTACCTGAAAGGATCACCCAGTTTGGGTGTAAAAATATTTGCTGAGATTTCTGGAGATTCGTAATTTTTGGAAGCTTGGCAACCCCTTTCAATGAAAGTGTTTCTCGTCTGTCACTGTTTAGGGCTACACCAATAGGAAACAAAACATAGAGATAGAACTTGAAACTACTTAATTGTGTGAAGTTTCAAAAAGCTAGCACAAACCGTGCTTGATTTAGAGTTCCAAATACATCTATCAATATAGGAGAAAACAGAGTGAAACGCCAAAATTCAAACTGTTACTGGAAACGAACACTTCAACATAGAAGAATGAAATTTGGGGAACCAAGTGGGCTTAGTGTACTGATCATTACCTGAAAGTATCATCCAGTTTGGGTGAAAAATATTTGCTGAGATTTCTGGAGATTTGTGATTTTTGGAAACTTGGCAACCCCTTTCAATGAAAGTGTTTCTCGCCTGTCCCTGCTTAGGGCTACATCAATAGGAAACGGAACATAGAGATAGAACTTGAAACTACTTAATTGTGTCAAGTTTCAAGAAGGTAGCACAAACCGTGTTTGATTTAGAGTTCCAAATATATCTATCAATATAGGAGAAAACAGAGTGAAACCTAAAAGTTCAAACTGTTACTGGAAACGAAAGCTGCAACATTGAAGAACGAAATTTGGGGAACAAAGTGGGCTCAGTGTACTGATCATTACCTGAAAGTATCACCCAGTTTGAGTGAAAAAATATTTGCTGAGATTTCTGGAGATTCGTGATTTTTGGAAGCTTGGCAACCCCTTTAAATGAAAGTGTTTCTCGTCTGTCACTGCTTAGGGCTACATCAATAGGAAAAAAAAAATAGAGATAGAACTTGAAACTACTTAATTGTGTCAAGTTTCAAGAAGGTAGCACAAACCGTGTTTGATTTAGAGTTCCAAATACATCTATCCATATAGGAGAAAACACAGTGAAACCTAAAAGTTCAAACTGTTACTGGAAACGAAAGCTGCAACATTGAAGAACGAAATTAAGGGAACAAAGTGGGCTCAGTGTACTGATCATTACCTGAAAGTATCACCCAGTTTGGGTGTAAAAATATTTGCTGAGATTTCTGGAGATTCGTAATTTTTGGAAGCTTGGCAACCCCTTTCAATGAAAGTGTTTCTCGCCTGTCACTGCTTAGGGCTACATCAATAGGAAACAGAACATAGAGATAGAACTTGAAACTAATTAATTGTGTCAAGTTGCAAGAAGCTAGCACAAACAGTGTTTGATTTAGAGTTCCAAATACATCTATCAATATAGGAGAAAACAGAGTGAATCCTAAAAATTCCAACTGTTACTGGAAACGAAAGCTGCAACATTGAAGAACGAAATTTGGGGAACAAAGTGGGCTCAGTGTACTGATCATTACCTGAAAGTATCACCCAGTTTGGGTGTAAAAATATTTGCTGAGATTTCTGGAGATTCGTAATTTTGGGAATCTTGGCAACCCCTTTCAATGAAAGTGTTTCTCGCCTGTCACTGCTTAGGGCTAAATCAATAGGAAACAGAACATAGTGACAGAACTTGAAACTAATTAATTGTGTCAAGTTTCAAAAAGCTAGCACAAACCGTGCTTGATTTAGAGTTCCAAATACATCTATCAATATAGGAGAAAACAGAGTGAAACGCCAAAATTCAAACTGTTACTGGAAACGAACGCTTCAACATAGAAGAACGAAATTTGGGGAACCAAGTGGGCTTAGTGTACTGATCATTACCTGAAAGTATCATCCAGTTTGGGTGAAAAATATTTGCTGAGATTTCAGGAGATCCGTAATTTTTGGAAGCTTGGCAACCCCTTTCAATGAAAGTGTTTCTCGCCTGTCACTGCTTAGGGCTACATCAATCGGAAACAGAACATAGAGATAGAACTTGAAACTACTCAATTGTGTCAAGTTTCAAGAAGCTAACACAAACCGTGTTTGATTTAGAGTTCCAAATACATCTATCAATATAGGAGAAAACAGAGTGAAACCTAAAAATTCAAACTGTTACTGGAAACGAAAGCTTCAACATTGAAGAACGAAATTTGGGGAACAAAGTGGGCTCAGTGTACTGATCATTACCTGAAAGGATCACCCAGTTTGGGTGTAAAAATATTTGCTGAGATTTCTGGAGATTCGTAATTTTTGGAAGCTTGGCAACCCCTTTCAATGAAAGTGTTTCTCGTCTGTCACTGTTTAGGGCTACACCAATAGGAAACAAAACATAGAGAAAGAACTTGAAACTACTTAATTGTGTGAAGTTTCAAAAAGCTAGCACAAACCGTGCTTGATTTAGAGTTCCAAATACATCTATCAATATAGGAGAAAACAGAGTGAAACGCCAAAATTCAAACTGTTACTGGAAACGAACACTTCAACATAGAAGAATGAAATTTGGGGAACCAAGTGGGCTTAGTGTACTGATCATTAACTGAAAGGATCATCCAGTTTGGGCGAAAAAATATTTGCTGAGATTTCTGGAGATTCGTGATTTTTGGAAGCTTGGCAACCACTTTCAATGAAAGTGTTTCTCGCCTGTCACTGCTTAGGGCTACATCAATAGGAAACAGAACATAGAGATAGAACTTGAAACTACTTAATTGTGTCAAGTTTCAAGAAGGTAGCACAAACCGTGCTTGATTTAGAGTTCCAAATACATCTAGCAATATAGGAGAAAACAGAGTGAAACCTAAAAGTTCAAACTGTTACTGGAAACGAAAGCTGCAACATTGAAGAACGAAATTAAGGGAACAAAGTGGGCTCAGTGTACTGATCATTACCTGAAAGTATCACCCAGTTTGGGTGTAAAAATATTTGCTGAGATTTCTGGAGATTCGTAATTTTTGGAAGCTTGGCAACCCCTTTCAATGAAAGTGTTTCTCGCCTGTCACTGCTTAGGGCTAAATCAATAGGAAACAGAACATAGAGACAGAACTTGAAACTAATTAATTTTGTCAAGTTTCAAAAAGCTAGCACAAACCGTGCTTGATTTAGAGTTCCAAATACATCTATCAATATAGGACAAAACAGAGTTAAACGCCAAAATTCAAACTGTTACTGGAAACGAACGCTTCAACATAGAAGAACGAAATTTGGGGAACCAAGTGGGCTTAGTGTACTGATCATTACCTGAAAGTATCATCCAGTTTGGGTGAAAAAATGTTTGCTGAGATTTCTGGAGATTCGTTATTTTTGGAAGTTTGGCAACCCCTTTCAATGAAAGTGTTTCTCGTCTGTCACTGCTTAGGGCTACATCAATAGGAAACAGAACATAGAGTTAGAACTTGAAACTACTTAATTGTGTCAAGTTTCAAGAGGCTAGCACAAACCGTGCTTGATTTAGAGTTCCAAATACATCTATCAATATAGGAGAAAACAGAGTGAAACGCCAAAATTCAAACTGTTACTGGAAACGAACGCTTCAACATAGAAGAATGAAATTTGGGGAACCAAGTGGGCTTAGTGTACTGATTATTACCTGAAAGTATCATCCAGTTTGGGTGAAAAAATATTTGCTGAGATTTCTGGAGATTCGTGATTTTTGGAAGCTTGGCAACCCCTTTCAATGAAAGTGTTTCTCGCCTGTCACTGCTTAGGGCTACACCAATAGGAAACAAAATATAGAGATAGAACTTGAAACTACTTAATTGTGTCAAGTTTCAAGAAGCTAGCACAAACCGTGCTTGATTTAGAGTTCCAAATACATCTATCAATATAGGAGAAAACAGAGTGAAACGCCAAAATTCAAACTGTTACTGGAAACGAACGCTTCAACATAGAAGAACGAAATTTGGGTAACCAAGTGGGCTTAGTGTACTGATCATTACCTGAAAGTATCATCCAGTTTGGGTGAAAAATATTTGCTGAGATTTCAGGAGATCCGTAATTTTTGGAAGCTTGGCAACCCCTTTCAATGAAAGTGTTTCTCGCCTGTCACTGCTTAGGGCTACATCAATCGGAAACAGAACATAGAGATAGAACTTGAAACTACTTAATTGTGTCAAGTTTCAAGAAGCTAACACAAACCGTGTTTGATTTAGAGTTCCAAATACATCTATCAATATAGGAGAAAACAGAGTGAAACCTAAAAATTCAAACTGTTACTGGAAACGAAAGCTTCAACATTGAAGAACGAAATTTGGGGAACAAAGTGGGCTCAGTGTACTGATCATTACCTGAAAGTATCACCCAGTTTGGGTGTAAAAATATTTGCTGAGATTTCTGGAGATTCGTGATTTTTGGAAGCTTGGCAACCCCTTTCAATGAAAGTGTTTCTCGCCTGTCACTGCTTAGGGCTACATCAATAGGAAACAGAACATAGAGATAGAACTTGAAACTACTTAATTGTGTCAAGTTTCAAGAAGGTAGCACAAACCGTGTTTGATTTAGAGTTCCAAATACATCTATCAATATAGGAGAAAACAGAGTGAAACCTAAAAGTTCAAACTGTTACTGGAAACGAAAGCTGCAACATTCACGAACGAAATTTGGGGAACAAATTGGGCTCAGTGTACTGATCATTACCTGAAAGTATCACCCAGTTTGGGTGAAAAAATATTTGCTGAGATTTCTGGAGTTTCGTGATTTTTGGAAGCTTGGCAACCCCTTTCAATGAAAGTGTTTCTCGTCTGTCACTGCTTAGGGCTACACCAATAGGAAACAAAATATAGAGATAGAACTTGAAACTACTTAATTGTGTCAAGTTTCAAGAAGCTAGCACAAACCATGTTTGATTTAGAGTTCCAAATACATCTATCAATATAGGAGAAAACAGAGTGAAACGCCAAAATTCAAACTGTTACTGGAAACGAACGCTTCAACATAGAAGAACGAAATCTGGGGAACCAAGTGGGCTTAGTGTACTGATCATTACCTGAAAGTATCATCCAGTTTGGGTGAAAAAATGTTTCCTGAGATTTCTGGAGATTCGTAATTTTGGGACGCTTGGCAACCCCTTTCAATGAAAGTGTTTCTCGCCTGTCACTGCTTAGGGCTACATCAATAGGAAACAGAACATAGAGATAGAACTTGAAACTACTCAATTGTGTCAAGTTTCAAGAAGCTAACACAAACCGTGTTTGATTTAGAGTTCCAAATACATCTATCAATATAGGAGAAAACAGAGTGAAACCTAAAAATTCAAACTGTTACTGGAAACGAAAGCTTCAACATTGAAGAACGAAATTTGGGGAACAAAGTGGGCTCAGTGTACTGATCATTACCTGAAAGGATCACCCAGTTTGGGTGTAAAAATATTTGCTGAGATTTCTGGAGATTCGTAATTTTTGGAAGCTTGGCAACCCCTTTCAATGAAAGTGTTTCTCGTCTGTCACTGTTTAGGGCTACACCAATAGGAAACAAAACATAGAGATAGAACTTGAAACTACTTAATTGTGTGAAGTTTCAAAAAGCTAGCACAAACCGTGCTTGATTTAGAGTTCCAAATACATCTATCAATATAGGAGAAAACAGAGTGAAACGCCAAAATTCAAACTGTTACTGGAAACGAACACTTCAACATAGAAGAATGAAATTTGGGGAACCAAGTGGGCTTAGTGTACTGATCATTACCTGAAAGGATCATCCAGTTTGGGCGAAAAAATATTTGCTGAGATTTCTGGAGATTCGTGATTTTTGGAAGCTTGGCAACCACTTTCAATGAAAGTGTTTCTCGCCTGTCACTGCTTAGGGCTACATCAATAGGAAACAGAACATAGAGATAGAACTTGAAACTACTTAATTGTGTCAAGTTTCAAGAAGGTAGCACAAACCGTGCTTGATTTAGAGTTCCAAATACATCTAGCAATATAGGAGAAAACAGAGTGAAACCTAAAAGTTCAAACTGTTACTGGAAACGAAAGCTGCAACATTGAAGAACGAAATTAAGGGAACAAAGTGGGCTCAGTGTACTGATCATTACCTGAAAGTATCACCCAGTTTGGGTGTAAAAATATTTGCTGAGATTTCTGGAGATTCGTAATTTTTGGAAGCTTGGCAACCCCTTTCAATGAAAGTGTTTCTCGCCTGTCACTGCTTAGGGCTAAATCAATAGGAAACAGAACATAGAGTTAGAACTTGAAACTACTTAATTGTGTCAAGTTTCAAGAGGCTAGCACAAACCGTGCTTGATTTAGAGTTCCAAATACATCTATCAATATAGGAGAAAACAGAGTGAAACGCCAAAATTCAAACTGTTACTGGAAACGAACGCTTCAACATAGAAGAATGAAATTTGGGGAACCAAGTGGGCTTAGTGTACTGATTATTACCTGAAAGTATCATCCAGTTTGGGTGAAAAAATATTTGCTGAGATTTCTGGAGATTCGTGATTTTTGGAAGCTTGGCAACCCCTTTCAATGAAAGTGTTTCTCGCCTGTCACTGCTTAGGGCTACACCAATAGGAAACGAAATATAGAGATAGAACTTGAAACTACTTAATTGTGTCAAGTTTCAAGAAGCTAGCACAAACCGTGCTTGATTTAGAGTTCCAAATACATGTATCAATATAGGAGAAAACAGAGTGAAACCTAAAAATTCAAACTGTTACTGGAAACGAACGCTTCAACATAGAAGAACGAAATTTGGGGAACCAAGTGGGCTTAGTGTACTGATCATTACCTGAAAGTATCATCCAGTTTGGGTGAAAAATATTTGCTGAGATTTCAGGAGATCCGTAATTTTTGGAAGCTTGGCAACCCCTTTCAATGAAAGTGTTTCTCGCCTGTCACTGCTTAGGGCTACATCAATCGGAAACAGAACATAGAGATAGAACTTGAAACTACTTAATTGTGTCAAGTTTCAAGAAGCTAACACAAACCGTGTTTGATTTAGAGTTCCAAATACATCTATCAATATAGGAGAAAACAGAGTGAAACCTAAAAATTCAAACTGTTACTGGAAACGAAAGCTTCAACATTGAAGAACGAAATTTGGGGAACCATGTGGGCTCAGTGTACTGATCATTACCTGAAAGTATCACCCAGTTTGGGTGTAAAAATATTTGCTGAGATTTCTGGAGATTCGTGATTTTTGGAAGCTTGGCAACCCCTTTCAATGAAAGTGTTTCTCGCCTGTCACTGCTTAGGGCTACATCAATAGGAAACAGAACATAGAGATAGAACTTGAAACTACTTAATTGTGTCAAGTTTCAAGAAGGTAGCACAAACTGTGTTTGATTTAGAGTTCCAAATACATCTATCAATATAGGAGAAAACAGAGTGAAACCTAAAAGTTCAAACTGTTACTGGAAACGAAAGCTGCAACATTCACGAACGAAATTTGGGGAACAAATTGGGCTCAGTGTACTGATCATTACCTGAAAGTATCACCCAGTTTGGGTGTAAAAATATTTGCTGAGATTTCTGGAGATTCGTGATTTTTGGAAGCTTGGCAACCACTTTCAATGAAAGTGTTTCTCGCCTGTCACTGCTTAGGGCTACATCAATAGGAAACAGAACATAGAGATAGAACTTGAAACTACTTAATTGTGTCAAGTTTCAAGAAGGTAGCACAAACCGTGTTTGATTTAGAGTTCCAAATACATCTAGCAATATAGGAGAAAACAGAGTGAAACCTAAAAGTTCAAACTGTTACTGGAAACGAAAGCTGCAACATTGAAGAACGAAATTAAGGGAACAAAGTGGGCTCAGTGTACTGATCATTACCTGAAAGTATCACCCAGTTTGGGTGTAAAAATATTTGCTGAGATTTCTGGAGATTCGTAATTTTTGGAAGCTTGGCAACCCCTTTCAATGAAAGTGTTTCTCGCCTGTCACTGCTTAGGGCTAAATCAATAGGAAACAGAACATAGAGACAGAACTTGAAACTAATTAATTTTGTCAAGTTTCAAAAAGCTAGCACAAACCGTGCTTGATTTAGAGTTCCAAATACATCTATCAATATAGGACAAAACAGAGTTAAACGCCAAAATTCAAACTGTTACTGGAAACGAACGCTTCAACATAGAAGAACGAAATTTGGGGAACCAAGTGGGCTTAGTGTACTGATCATTACCTGAAAGTATCATCCAGTTTGGGTAAAAAAATGTTTGCTGAGATTTCTGGAGATTCGTTATTTTTGGAAATTTGGCAACCCCTTTCAATGAAAGTGTTTCTCTTCTGTCACTGCTTAGGGCTACATCAATAGGAAACAGAACATAGAGTTAGAACTTGAAACTACTTAATTGTGTCAAGTTTCAAGAGGCTAGCACAAACCGTGCTTGATTTAGAGTTCCAAATACATCTATCAATATAGGAGAAAACAGAGTGAAACGCCAAAATTCAAACTGTTACTGGAAACGAACGCTTCAACATAGAAGAATGAAATTTGGGGAACCAAGTGGGCTTAGTGTACTGATTATTACCTGAAAGTATCATCCAGTTTGGGTGAAAAAATATTTGCTGAGATTTCTGGAGATTCGTGATTTTTGGAAGCTTGGCAACCCCTTTCAATGAAAGTGTTTCTCGCCTGTCACTGCTTAGGGCTACACCAATAGGAAACAAAATATAGAGATAGAACTTGAAACTACTTAATTGTGTCAAGTTTCAAGAAGCTAGCACAAACCGTGCTTGATTTAGAGTTCCAAATACATCTATCAATATAGGAGAAAACAGAGTGAAACGCCAAAATTCAAACTGTTACTGGAAACGAACGCTTCAACATAGAAGAACGAAATTTGGGGAACCAAGTGGGCTTAGTGTACTGATGATTACCTGAAAGTATCATCCAGTTTGGGTGAAAAATATTTGCTGAGATTTCAGGAGATCCGTAATTTTTGGAAGCTTGGCAACCCCTTTCAATGAAAGTGTTTCTCGCCTGTCACTGCTTAGGGCTACATCAATCGGAAACAGAACATAGAGATAGAACTTGAAACTACTTAATTGTGTCAAGTTTCAAGAAGCTAACACAAACCGTGTTTGATTTAGAGTTCCAAATACATCTATCAATATAGGAGAAAACAGAGTGAAACCTAAAAATTCAAACTGTTACTGGAAACGAAAGCTTCAACATTGAAGAACAAAATTTGGGGAACCATGTGGGCTCAGTGTACTGATCATTACCTGAAAGTATCACCCAGTTTGGGTGTAAAAATATTTGCTGAGATTTCTGGAGATTCGTGATTTTTGGAAGCTTGGCAACCCCTTTCAATGAAAGTGTTTCTCGCCTGTCACTGCTTAGGGCTACATCAATAGGAAACAGAACATAGAGATAGAACTTGAAACTACTTAATTGTGTCAAGTTTCAAGAAGGTAGCACAAACCGTGTTTGATTTAGAGTTCCAAATACATCTATCAATATAGGAGAAAACAGAGTGAAACCTAAAAGTTCAAACTGTTACTGGAAACGAAAGCTGCAACATTCACGAACGAAATTTGGGGAAGAAATTGGGCTCAGTGTACTGATCATTATCTGAAAGTATCACCCAGTTTGGGTGAAAAAATATTTGCTGAGATTTCTGGAGTTTCGTGATTTTTGGAAGCTTGGCAACCCCTTTCAATGAAAGTGTTTCTCGTCTGTCACTGCTTAGGGCTACACCAATAGGAAACAAAATATAGAGATAGAACTTGAAACTACTTAATTGTGTCAAGTTTCAAGAAGCTAGCACAAACCATGTTTGATTTAGAGTTCCAAATACATCTATCAATATAGGAGAAAACAGAGTGAAACGCCAAAATTCAAACTGTTACTGGAAACGAACGCTTCAACATAGAAGAACGAAATCTGGGGAACCAAGTGGGCTTAGTGTACTGATCATTACCTGAAAGTATCATCCAGTTTGGGTGAAAAAATGTTTGCTGAGATTTCTGGAGATTCGTTATTTTTGGAAGTTTGGCAACCCCTTTCAATGAAAGTGTTTCTCGTCTGTCACTGCTTAGGGCTACATCAATAGGAAACAGAACATAGAGTTAGAACTTGAAACTACTTAACTGTGTCAAGTTTCAAGAGGCTAGCACAAACCGTGCTTGATTTAGAGTTCCAAATACATCTATCAATATAGGAGAAAATAGAGTGAAACGCCAAATTTCAAACTGTTACTGGAAACGAACGCTTCAACATAGAAGAATGAAATTTGGGGAACCAAGTGGGCTTAGTGTACTGATTATTACCTGAAAGTATCATCCAGTTTGGGTGAAAAAATATTTGCTGAGATTTCTGGAGATTCGTGATTTTTGGAAGCTTGGCAACCCCTTTCAATGAAAGTGTTTCTCGCCTGTCACTGCTTAGGGCTACACCAATAGGAAACAAAATATAGAGATAGAACTTGAAACTACTTAATTGTGTCAAGTTTCAAGAAGCTAGCACAAACCGTGCTTGATTTAGAGTTCCAAATACATCTATCAATATAGGAGAAAACAGAGTGAAACGCCAAAATTCAAACTGTTACTGGAAACGAACGCTTCAACATAGAAGAACGAAATTTGGGGAACCAAGTGGGCTTAGTGTACTGATCATTACCTGAAAGTATCATCCAGTTTGGGTGAAAAATATTTGCTGAGATTTCAGGAGATCCGTAATTTTTGGAAGCTTGGCAACCCCTTTCAATGAAAGTGTTTCTCGCCTGTCACTGCTTAGGGCTACATCAATCGGAAACAGAACATAGATATAGAACTTGAAACTACTTAATTGTGTCAAGTTTCAAGAAGCTAACACAAACCGTGTTTGATTTAGAGTTCCAAATACATCTATCAATATAGGAGAAAACAGAGTGAAACCTAAAAATTCAAACTGTTACTGGAAACGAAAGCTTCAACATTGAAGAACGAAATTTGGGGAACAAAGTGGGCTCAGTGTACTGATCATTACCTGAAAGTATCACCCAGTTTGGGTGTAAAAATATTTGCTGAGATTTCTGGAGATTCGTGATTTTTGGAAGCTTGGCAACCCCTTTCAATGAAAGTGTTTCTCGCCTGTCACTGCTTAGGGCTACATCAATAGGAAACAGAACATAGAGATAGAACTTGAAACTACTTAATTGTGTCAAGTTTCAAGAAGGTAGCACAAACCGTGTTTGATTTAGAGTTCCAAATACATCTATCAATATAGGAGAAAACAGAGTGAAACCTAAAAGTTCAAACTGTTACTGGAAACGAAAGCTGCAACATTCACGAACGAAATTTGGGGAACAATTGGGCTCAGTGTACTGATCATTACCTGAAAGTATCACCCAGTTTGGGTGAAAAAATATTTGCTGAGATTTCTGGAGTTTCGTGATTTTTGGAAGCTTGGCAACCCCTTTCAATGAAAGTGTTTCTCGTCTGTCACTGCTTAGGGCTACACCAATAGGAAACAAAATATACAGATAGAACTTGAAACTACTTAATTGTGTCAAGTTTCAAGAAGCTAGCACAAACCATGTTTGATTTAGAGTTCCAAATACATCTATCAATATAGGAGAAAACAGAGTGAAACGCCAAAATTCAAACTGTTACTGGAAACGAACGCTTCAACATAGAAGAACGAAATCTGGGGAACCAAGTGGGCTTAGTGTACTGATCATTACCTGAAAGTATCATCCAGTTTGGGTGAAAAAATGTTTCCTGAGATTTCTGGAGATTCGTAATTTTGGGACGCTTGGCAACCCCTTTCAATGAAAGTGTTTCTCGCCTGTCACTGCTTAGGGCTACATCAATAGGAAACAGAACATAGAGATAGAACTTGAAACTACTTAATTGTGTCAAGTTTCAAGAAGGTAGCACAAACCGTGTTTGATTTAGAGTTCCAAATACATCTATCAATATAGGAGAAAACAGAGTGAAACCTAAAAGTTCAAACTGTTACTGGAAACGAAAGCTGCAACATTGAAGAACGAAATTAAGGGAACAAAGTGGGCTCAGTGTACTGATCATTACCTGAAAGTATCACCCAGTTTGGGTGTAAAAATATTTGCTGAGATTTCTGGAGATTCGTAATTTTTGGAAGCTTGGCAACCCCTTTCAATGAAAGTGTTTCTCGCCTGTCACTGCTTAGGGCTACATCAATAGGAAACAGAACATAGAGATAGAACTTGAAACTAATTAATTGTGTCAAGTTGCAAGAAGCTAGCACAAACAGTGTTTGATTTAGAGTTCCAAATACATCTATCAATATAGGAGAAAACAGAGTGAATCCTAAAAATTCCAACTGTTAATGGAAACGAAAGCTGCAACATTGAAGAACGAAATTTGGGGAACAAAGTGGGCTCAGTGTACTGATCATTACCTGAAAGTATCACCCAGTTTGGGTGTAAAAATATTTGCTGAGATTTCTGGAGATTCGTAATTTTTGGAAGCTTGGCAACCCCTTTCAATGAAAGTGTTTCTCGCCTGTCACTGCTTAGGGCTAAATCAATAGGAAACAGAACATAGAGACAGAACTTGAAACTAATTAATTGTGTCAAGTTTCACAAAGCTAGCACAAACTGTGCTTGATTTAGAGTTCCAAATACATCTATCAATATAGGACAAAACAGAGTGAAACGCCAAAATTCAAACTGTTACTGGAAACGAACGCTTCAACATAGAAGAACGAAATTTGGGGAACCAAGTGGGCTTAGTGTACTGATCATTACCTGAAAGTATCATCCAGTTTGGGTGAAAAAATGTTTGCTGAGATTTCTGGAGATTCGTTATTTTTGGAAGCTTGGCAACCCCTTTCAATGAAAGTGTTTCTCGTCTGTCACTGCGTAGGGCTACATCAATAGGAAACATAACATAGAGTTAGAACTTGAAACTACTTAATTGTGTCAAGTTTCAAGAGGCTAGCACAAACCGTGCTTGATTTAGAGTTCCAAATACATCTATCAATATAGAAGAAAACAGAGTGAAACGCCAAAATTCAAACTGTTACTGGAAACGAACGCTTCAACATAGAAGAATGAAATTTGGGGAACCAAGTGGGCTTAGTGTACTGATTATTACCTGAAAGTATCATCCAGTTTGGGTGTAAAAATATTTGCTGAGATTTCTGGAGATTCGTGATTTTTGGAAGCTTGGCAACCCCTTTCAATGAAAGTGTTTCTCGCCTGTCACTGCTTAGGGCTACACCAATAGGAAACAAAATATAGAGCTAGAACTTGAAACTACTTAATTGTGTCAAGTTTCAAGAAGCTAGCACAAACCGTGCTTGATTTAGAGTTCCAAATACATCTATCAATATAGGAGAAAACCGAGTGAAACGCCAAAATTCAAACTGTTACTGGAAACGAACGCTTCAACATAGAAGAACGAAATTTGGGGAACCAAGTGGGCTTAGTGTACTGATCATGACCTGAAAGTATCATCCAGTTTGGGTGAAAAATATTTGCTGAGATTTCAGGAGATCGGTAATTTTTGGAAGCTTGGCAACCCCTTTCAATGAAAGTGTTTCTCGCCTGTCACTGCTTAGGGCTACATCAATAGGAAACAGAACATAGAGATAGAACTTGAAACTACTTAATTGTGTCAAGTTTCAAGAAGCTAACACAAACCGTGTTTGATTTAGAGTTCCAAATACATCTATCAATATAGGAGAAAACAGAGTGAAACCTAAAAATTCAAACTGTTACTGGAAACGAAAGCTTCAACATTGAAGAACGAAATTTGGGGAACAAAGTGGGCTCAGTGTACTGATCATTACCTGAAAGTATCACCCAGTTTGGGTGTAAAAATATTTGCTGAGATTTCTGGAGATTCGTAATTTTTGGAAGCTTGGCAACCCCTTTCAATGAAAGTGTTTCTCGTCTGTCACTGTTTAGGGCTACACCAAAAGAAACAAAACATAGAGATAGAACTTGAAACTACTTAATAGTGTGAAGTTTCAAAAAGCTAGCACAAACCGTGCTTGATTTAGAGTTCCAAATACATCTATCAATATAGGAGAAAACAGAGTGAAACGCCAAAATTCAAACTGTTACTGGAAACGAACACTTCAACATAGAAGAATGAAATTTGGGTAACCAAGTGGGCTTAGTGTACTGATCATTACCTGAAAGTATCATCCAGTTTGGGTGAAAAATATTTGCTGAGATTTCTGGAGATTCGTGATTTTTGGAAGCTTGGCAACCCCTTTCAATGAAAGTGTTTCTCGCCTGTCACTGCTTAGGGCTACATCAATAGGAAACGGAACATAGAGATAGAACTTGAAACTATTTAATTGTGTCAATTTTCAAAAGGTAGCACAAACCGTGTTTGATTTAGAGTTCCAAATACATCTATCAATATAGGAGAAAACAGAGTGAAACCTAAAAGTTCAAACTGTTACTGGAAACGAAAGCTGCAACATTGAAGAACGAAATTTGGGGAACAAAGTGGGCTCAGTGTACTGATCATTACCTGAAAGTATCACCCAGTTTGGGTGAAAAAATATTTGCTGAGATTTCTGGAGATTCGTGATTTTTGGAAGCTTGGCAACCCCTTTCAATGAAAGTGTTTCTCGTCTGTCACTGCTTAGGGCTACATCAATAGGAAAAAAAAAATAGAGATAGAACTTGAAACTACTTAATTGTGTCAAGTTTCAAGAAGGTAGCACAAACCGTGTTTGATTTAGAGTTCCAAATACATCTATCCATATAGGAGAAAACACAGTGAAACCTAAAAGTTCAAACTGTTACTGGAAACGAAAGCTGCAACATTGAAGAACGAAATTAAGGGAACAAAGTGGGCTCAGTGTACTGATCATTACCTGAAAGTATCACCCAGTTTGGGTGTAAAAATATTTGCTGAGATTTCTGGAGATTCGTAATTTTTGGAAGCTTGGCAACCCCTTTCAATGAAAGTGTTTCTCGCCTGTCACTGCTTAGGGCTACATCAATAGGAAACAGAACATAGAGATAGAACTTGAAACTAATTAATTGTGTCAAGTTGCAAGAAGCTAGCACAAACAGTGTTTGATTTAGAGTTCCAAATACATCTATCAATATAGGAGAAAACAGAGTGAATCCTAAAAATTCCAACTGTTACTGGAAACGAAAGCTGCAACATTGAAGAACGAAATTTGGGGAACAAAGTGGGCTCAGTGTACTGATCATTACCTGAAAGTATCACCCAGTTTGGGTGTAAAAATATTTGCTGAGATTTCTGGAGATTCGTAATTTTTGGAAGCTTGGCAACCCCTTTCAATGAAAGTGTTTCTCGCCTGTCACTGCTTAGGGCTAAATCAATAGGAAACAGAACATAGTGACAGAACTTGAAACTAATTAATTGTGTCAAGTTTCAAAAAGCTAGCACAAACCGTGCTTGATTTAGAGTTCCAAATACATCTATCAATATAGGAGAAAACAGAGTGAAACGCCAAAATTCAAACTGTTACTGGAAACGAACGCTTCAACATAGAAGAACGAAATTTGGGGAACCAAGTGGGCTTAGTGTACTGATCATTACCTGAAAGTATCATCCAGTTTGGGTGAAAAATATTTGCTGAGATTTCAGGAGATCCGTAATTTTTGGAAGCTTGGCAACCCCTTTCAATGAAAGTGTTTCTCGCCTGTCACTGCTTAGGGCTACATCAATAGGAAACAGAACATAGAGACAGAACTTGAAACTAATTAATTGTGTCAAGTTTCAAAAAGCTAGCACAAACTGTGCTTGATTTAGAGTTCCAAATACATCTATCAATATAGGACAAAACAGAGTGAAACGCCAAAATTCAAACTGTTACTGGAAACGAACGCTTAAACATAGAAGAACGAAATTTGGGGAACCAAGTGGGCTTAGTGTACTGATCATTACCTGAAAGTATCATCCAGTTTGGGTGAAAAAATGTTTGCTGAGATTTCTGGAGATTCGTTATTTTTGGAAGCTTGGCAACCCCTTTCAATGAAAGTGTGTCTCGTCTGTCACTGCGTAGGGCTACATCAATAGGAAACATAACATAGAGTTAGAACTTGAAACTACTTAATTGTGTCAAGTTTCAAGAGGTTAGCACAAACCGTGCTTGATTTAGAGTTCCAAATACATCTATCAATATAGAAGAAAACAGAGTGAAACGCCAAAATTCAAACTGTTACTGGAAACGAACGCTTCAACATAGAAGAATGAAATTTGGGGAACCAAGTGGGCTTAGTGTACTGATTATTACCTGAAAGTATCATCCAGTTTGGGTGAAAAAATATTTGCTGAGATTTCTGGAGATTCGTGATTTTTGGAAGCTTGGCAACCCCTTTCAATGAAAGTGTTTCTCGCCTGTCACTGCTTAGGGCTACACCAATAGGAAACAAAATATAGAGATAGAACTTGAAACTACTTAATTGTGTCAAGTTTCAAGAAGCTAGCACAAACCGTGCTTGATTTAGAGTTCCAAATACATCTATCAATATAGGAGAAAACAGAGTGAAACGCCAAAATTCAAACTGTTACTGGAAACGAACGCTTCAACATAGAAGAACGAAATTTGGGGAACCAAGTGGGCTTAGTGTACTGATCATTACCTGAAAGTATCATCCAGTTTGGGTGAAAAATATTTGCTGAGATTTCAGGAGATCCGTAATTTTTGGAAGCTTGGCAACCCCTTTCAATGAAAGTGTTTCTCGCCTGTCACTGCTTAGGGCTACATCAATCGGAAACAGAACATAGAGATAGAACTTGAAACTACTTAATTGTGTCAAGTTTCAAGAAGCTAACACAAACCGTGTTTGATTTAGATTTCCAAATACATCTATCAATATAGGAGAAAACAGAGTGAAACCTAAAAATTCAAACTGTTACTGGAAACGAAAGCTTCAACATTGAAGAACGAAATTTGGGGAACAAAGTGGGCTCAGTGTACTGATCATTACCTGAAAGTATCACCCAGTTTGGGTGTAAAAATATTTGCTGAGATTTCTGGAGATTCGTGATTTTTGGAAGCTTGGCAACCCCTTTCAATGAAAGTGTTTCTCGTCTGTCACTGTTTAGGGCTACACCAAAAGAAACAAAACATAGAGATAGAACTTGAAACTACTTAATTGTGTGAAGTTTCAAAAAGCTAGCACAAACCGTGCTTGATTTAGAGTTCCAAATACATCTATCAATATAGGAGAAAACAGAGTGAAACGCCAAAATTCAAACTGTTACTGGAAACGAACACTTCAACATAGAAGAATGAAATTTGGGGAACCAAGTGGGCTTAGTGTACTGATCATTACCTGAAAGTATCATCCAGTTTGGGTGAAAAATATTTGCTGAGATTTCTGGAGATTCGTGATTTTTGGAAGCTTGGCAACCCCTTTCAATGAAAGTGTTTCTCGCCTGTCACTGCTTAGGGCTACATCAATAGGAAACGGAACATAGAGATAGAACTTGAAACTACTTAATTGTGTCAAGTTTCAAGAAGGTAGCACAAACCGTGTTTGATTTAGAGTTCCAAATACATCTATCAATATAGGAGAAAACAGAGTGAAACCTAAAAGTTCAAACTGTTACTGGAAACGAAAGCTGCAACATTGAAGAACGAAATTTGGGGAACAAAGTGGGCTCAGTGTACTGATCATTACCTGAAAGTATCACCCAGTTTGGGTGAAAAAATATTTGCTGAGATTTCTGGAGATTCGTGATTTTTGGAAGCTTGGCAACCCCTTTCAATGAAAGTGTTTCTCGTCTGTCACTGCTTAGGGCTACATCAATAGGAAAAAAAAAATAGAGATAGAACTTGAAACTACTTAATTGTGTCAAGTTTCAAGAAGGTAGCACAAACCGTGTTTGATTTAGAGTTCCAAATACATCTATCCATATAGGAGAAAACACAGTGAAACCTAAAAGTTCAAACTGTTACTGGAAACGAAAGCTGCAACATTGAAGAACGAAATTAAGGGAACAAAGTGGGCTCAGTGTACTGATCATTACCTGAAAGTATCACCCAGTTTGGGTGTAAAAATATTTGCTGAGATTTCTGGAGATTCGTAATTTTTGGAAGCTTGGCAACCCCTTTCAATGAAAGTGTTTCTCGCCTGTCACTGCTTAGGGCTACATCAATAGGAAACAGAACATAGAGATAGAACTTGAAACTAATTAATTGTGTCAAGTTGCAAGAAGCTAGCACAAACAGTGTTTGATTTAGAGTTCCAAATACATCTATCAATATAGGAGAAAACAGAGTGAATCCTAAAAATTCCAACTGTTACTGGAAACGAAAGCTGCAACATTGAAGAACGAAATTTGGGGAACAAAGTGGGCTCAGTGTACTGATCATTACCTGAAAGTATCACCCAGTTTGGGTGTAAAAATATTTGCTGAGATTTCTGGAGATTCGTAATTTTTGGAAGCTTGGCAACCCCTTTCAATGAAAGTGTTTCTCGCCTGTCACTGCTTAGGGCTAAATCAATAGGAAACAGAACATAGTGACAGAACTTGAAACTAATTAATTGTGTCAAGTTTCAAAAAGCTAGCACAAACCGTGCTTGATTTAGAGTTCCAAATACATCTATCAATATAGGAGAAAACAGAGTGAAACGCCAAAATTCAAACTGTTACTGGAAACGAACGCTTCAACATAGAAGAACGAAATTTGGGGAACCAAGTGGGCTTAGTGTACTGATCATTACCTGAAAGTATCATCCAGTTTGGGTGAAAAATATTTGCTGAGATTTCAGGAGATCCGTAATTTTTGGAAGCTTGGCAACCCCTTTCAATGAAAGTGTTTCTCGCCTGTCACTGCTTAGGGCTACATCAATAGGAAACAGAACATAGAGACAGAACTTGAAACTAATTAATTGTGTCAAGTTTCAAAAAGCTAGCACAAACTGTGCTTGATTTAGAGTTCCAAATACATCTATCAATATAGGACAAAACAGAGTGAAACGCCAAAATTCAAACTGTTACTGGAAACGAACGCTTCAACATAGAAGAACGAAATTTGGGGAACCAAGTGGGCTTAGTGTACTGATCATTACCTGAAAGTATCATCCAGTTTGGGTGAAAAAATGTTTGCTGAGATTTCTGGAGATTCGTTATTTTTGGAAGCTTGGCAACCCCTTTCAATGAAAGTGTTTCTCGTCTGTCACTGCGTAGGGCTACATCAATAGGAAACAAAACATAGAGTTAGAACTTGAAACTACTTAATTGTGTCAAGTTTCAAGAGGCTAGCACAAACCGTGCTTGATTTAGAGTTCCAAATACATCTATCAATATAGAAGAAAACAGAGTGAAACGCCAAAATTCAAACTGTTACTGGAAACGAACGCTTCAACATAGAAGAATGAAATTTGGGGAACCAAGTGGGCTTAGTGTACTGATTATTACCTGAAAGTATCATCCAGTTTGGGTGTAAAAATATTTGCTGAGATTTCTGGAGATTCGTGATTTTTGGAAGCTTGGCAACCCCTTTCAATGAAAGTGTTTCTCGCCTGTCACTGCTTAGGGCTACATCAATCGGAAACAGAACATAGAGATAGAACTTGAAACTACTCAATTGTGTCAAGTTTCAAGAAGCTAACACAAACCGTGTTTGATTTAGAGTTCCAAATACATCTATCAATATAGGAGAAAACAGAGTGAAACCTAAAAATTCAAACTGTTACTGGAAACGAAAGCTTCAATATTGAAGAACGAAATTTGGGGAACAAAGTGGGCTCAGTGTACTGATCATTACCTGAAAGGATCACCCAGTTTGGGTGTAAAAATATTTGCTGAGATTTCTGGAGATTCGTAATTTTTGGAAGCTTGGCAACCCCTTTCAATGAAAGTGTTTCTCGTCTGTCACTGTTTAGGGCTACACCAATAGGAAACAAAACATAGAGATAGAACTTGAAACTACTTAATTGTGTGAAGTTTCAAAAAGCTAGCACAAACCGTGCTTGATTTAGAGTTCCAAATACATCTATCAATATAGGAGAAAACAGAGTGAAACGCCAAAATTCAAACTGTTACTGGAAACGAACACTTCAACATAGAAGAATGAAATTTGGGGAACCAAGTGGGCTTAGTGTACTGATCATTACCTGAAAGGATCATCCAGTTTGGGCGAAAAAATATTTGCTGAGATTTCTGGAGATTCGTGATTTTTGGAAGCTTGGCAACCCCTTTCAATGAAAGTGTTTCTCGCCTGTCACTGCTTAGGGCTACATCAATAGGAAACAGAACATAGAGATAGAACTTGAAACTACTTAATTGTGTCAAGTTTCAAGAAGGTAGCACAAACCGTGCTTGATTTAGAGTTCCAAATACATCTAGCAATATAGGAGAAAACAGAGTGAAACGCCAAAATTCAAACTGTTACTGGAAACGAACGCTTCAACATAGAAGAATGAAATTTGGGGAACCAAGTGGGCTTAGTGTACTGATTATTACCTGAAAGTATCATCCAGTTTGGGTGAAAAAATATTTGCTGAGATTTCTGGAGATTCGTGATTTTTGGAAGCTTGGCAACCCCTTTCAATGAAAGTGTTTCTCGCCTGTCACTGCTTAGGGCTACACCAATAGGAAACAAAATATAGAGATAGAACTTGAAACTACTTAATTGTGTCAAGTTTCAAGAAGCTAGCACAAACCGTGCTTGATTTAGAGTTCCAAATACATCTATCAATATAGGAGAAAACAGAGTGAAACGCCAAAATTCAAACTGTTACTGGAAACGAACGCTTCAACATAGAAGAACGAAATTTGGGGAACCAAGTGGGCTTAGTGTACTGATCATTACCTGAAAGTATCACCCAGTTTGGGTGTAAAAATATTTGCTGAGATTTCTGGAGATTCGTAATTTTTGGAAGCTTGGCAACCCCTTTCAATGAAAGTGTTTCTCGCCTGTCACTGCTTAGGGCTACATCAATAGGAAACAGAACATAGAGATAGAACTTGAAACTAATTAATTGTGTCAAGTTGCAAGAAGCTAGCACAAACAGTGTTTGATTTAGAGTTCCAAATATATCTATCAATATAGGAGAAAACAGAGTGAATCCTAAAAATTCCAACTGTTACTGGAAACGAAAGCTGCAACATTGAAGAACGAAATTTGGGGAACAAAGTGGGCTCAGTGTACTGATCATTACCTGAAAGTATCACCCAGTTTGGGTGTAAAAATATTTGCTGAGATTTCTGGAGATTCGTAATTTTTGGAAGCTTGGCAACCCCTTTCAATGAAAGTGTTTCTCGCCTGTCACTGCTTAGGGCTATATCAATAGGAAACAGAACATAGAGACAGAACTTGAAACTACTTAATTGTGTCAAGTTTCAAGAGGCTAGCACAAACCGTGCTTGATTTAGAGTTCCAAATACATCTATCAATATAGGAGAAAACAGAGTGAAACGCCAAAATTCAAACTGTTACTGGAAACGAACACTTCAACATTGAAGAACGAAATTTGGGGAACAAAGTGGGCTCAGTGTACTGATCATTACCTGAAAGTATCACCCAGTTTGGGTGAAAAAATATTTGCTGAGATTTCTGGAGATTCGTGATTTTTGGAAGCTTGGCAACCCCTTTCAATGAAAGTGTTTCTAGCCTGTCACAGCTTAGGCCTACATCAATCGGAAACAGAACATAGAGATAGAACTTGAAACTACTTAATTGTGTCAAGTTTCAAGAGGCTAGCACAAACAGTGCTTGATTTAGAGTTCCAAATACATCTATCAATATAGGAGAAAACAGAGTGAAACGCCAAAATTCAAACTGTTACTGGAAACGAACACTTCAACATAGAAGAATGAAATTTGGGGAACCAAGTGGGCTTAGTGTACTGATCATTACCTGAAAGTATCATCCAGTTTGGGTGAAAAATATTTGCTGAGATTTCTGGAGATTCGTGATTTTTGGAAGCTTGGCAACCACTTTCAATTAAAGTGTTTCTCGCCTGTCACTGCTTAGGGCTACATCAATAGGAAACGGAACATAGAGATAGAACTTGAAACTACTTAATTGTGTCAAGTTTCAAGAAGGTAGCACAAACCGTGTTTGATTTAGAGTTCCAAATACATCTATCAATATAGGAGAAAACAGAGTGAAACCTAAAAGTTCAAACTGTTACTGGAAACGAAAGCTGCAACATTGAAGAACGAAATTTGGGGAACAAAGTGGGCTCAGTGTACTGATCATTACCTGAAAGTATCACCCAGTTTGGGTGAAAAAATATTTGCTGAGATTTCTGGAGATTCGTGATTTTTGGAAGCTTGGCAACCCCTTTCAATGAAAGTGTTTCTCGTCTGTCACTGCTTAGGGCTACATCAATAGGAAAAAAAAATAGAGATAGAACTTGAAACTACTTAATTGTGTCAAGTTTCAAGAAGGTAGCACAAACCGTGTTTGATTTAGAGTTCCAAATACATCTATCCATATAGGAGAAAACACAGTGAAACCTAAAAGTTCAAACTGTTACTGGAAACGAAAGCTGCAACATTGAAGAACGAAATTAAGGGAACAAAGTGGGCTCAGTGTACTGATCATTACCTGAAAGTATCACCCAGTTTGGGTGTAAAAATATTTGCTGAGATTTCTGGAGATTCGTAATTTTTGGAAGCTTGGCAACCCCTTTCAATGAAAGTGTTTCTCGCCTGTCACTGCTTAGGGCTACATCAATAGGAAACAGAACATAGAGATAGAACTTGAAACTAATTAATTGTGTCAAGTTGCAAGAAGCTAGCACAAACAGTGTTTGATTTAGAGTTCCAAATACATCTATCAATATAGGAGAAAACAGAGTGAATCCTAAAAATTCCAACTGTTACTGGAAACGAAAGCTGCAACATTGAAGAACGAAATTTGGGGAACAAAGTGGGCTCAGTGTACTGATCATTACCTGAAAGTATCACCCAGTTTGGGTGTAAAAATATTTGCTGAGATTTCTGGAGATTCGTAATTTTGGGAAGCTTGGCAACCCCTTTCAATGAAAGTGTTTCTCGCTTGTCACTGCTTAGGGCTAAATCAATAGGAAACAGAACATAGTGACAGAACTTGAAACTAATTAATTGTGTCAAGTTTCAAAAAGCTAGCACAAACCGTGCTTGATTTAGAGTTCCAAATACATCTATCAATATAGGAGAAAACAGAGTGAAACGCCAAAATTCAAACTGTTACTGGAAACGAACGCTTCAACATAGAAGAACGAAATTTGGGGAACCAAGTGGGCTTAGTGTACTGATCATTACCTGAAAGTATCATCCAGTTTGGGTGAAAAATATTTGCTGAGATTTCAGGAGATCCGTAATTTTTGGAAGCTTGGCAACCCCTTTCAATGAAAGTGTTTCTCGCCTGTCACTGCTTAGGGCTACATCAATCGGAAACAGAACATAGAGATAGAACTTGAAACTACTCAATTGTGTCAAGTTTCAAGAAGCTAACACAAACCGTGTTTGATTTAGAGTTCCAAATACATCTATCAATATAGGAGAAAACAGAGTGAAACCTAAAAATTCAAACTGTTACTGGAAACGAAAGCTTCAATATTGAAGAACGAAATTTGGGGAACAAAGTGGGCTCAGTGTACTGATCATTACCTGAAAGGATCACCCAGTTTGGGTGTAAAAATATTTGCTGAGATTTCTGGAGATTCGTAATTTTTGGAAGCTTGGCAACCCCTTTCAATGAAAGTGTTTCTCGTCTGTCACTGTTTAGGGCTACACCAATAGGAAACAAAACATAGAGATAGAACTTGAAACTACTTAATTGTGTGAAGTTTCAAAAAGCTAGCACAAACCGTGCTTGATTTAGAGTTCCAAATACATCTATCAATATAGGAGAAAACAGAGTGAAACGCCAAAATTCAAACTGTTACTGGAAACGAACACTTCAACATAGAAGAATGAAATTTGGGGAACCAAGTGGGCTTAGTGTACTGATCATTACCTGAAAGGATCATCCAGTTTGGGCGAAAAAATATTTGCTGAGATTTCTGGAGATTCGTGATTTTTGGAAGCTTGGCAACCCCTTTCAATGAAAGTGTTTCTCGCCTGTCACTGCTTAGGGCTACATCAATAGGAAACAGAACATAGAGATAGAACTTGAAACTACTTAATTGTGTCAAGTTTCAAGAAGGTAGCACAAACCGTGCTTGATTTAGAGTTCCAAATACATCTAGCAATATAGGAGAAAACAGAGTGAAACCTAAAAGTTCAAACTGTTACTGGAAACGAAAGCTGCAACATTGAAGAACGAAATTAAGGGAACAAAGTGGGCTCAGTGTACTGATCATTACCTGAAAGTATCACCCAGTTTGGGTGTAAAAATATTTGCTTAGATTTCTGGAGATTCGTAATTTTGGAAGCTTGGCAACCCCTTTCAATGAAAGTGTTTCTCGCCTGTCACTGCTTAGGGCTACATCAATAGGAAACAGAACATAGAGATAGAACTTGAAACTAATTAATTGTGTCAAGTTGCAAGAAGCTAGCACAAACAGTGTTTGATTTAGAGTTCCAAATACATCTATCAATATAGGAGAAAACAGAGTGAATCCTAAAAATTCCAACTGTTACTGGAAACGAAAGCTGCAACATTGAAGAACGAAATTTGGGGAACAAAGTGGGCTCAGTGTACTGATCATTACCTGAAAGTATCACCCAGTTTGGGTGTAAAAATATTTGCTGAGATTTCTGGAGATTCGTAATTTTTGGAAGCTTGGCAACCCCTTTCAATGAAAGTGTTTCTCGCCTGTCACTGCTTAGGGCTAAATCAATAGGAAACAGAACATAGAGACAGAACTTGAAACTAATTAATTTTGTCAAGTTTCAAAAAGCTAGCACAAACCGTGCTTGATTTAGAGTTCCAAATACATCTATCAATATAGGACAAAACAGAGTTAAACGCCAAAATTCAAACAGTTACTGGAAACGAACGCTTCAACATAGAAGAACGAAATTTGGGGAACCAAGTGGGCTTAGTGTACTGATCATTACCTGAAAGTATCATCCAGTTTGGGTGAAAAAATGTTTGCTGAGATTTCTGGAGATTCGTTATTTTTGGAAGTTTGGCAAACCCTTTCAATGAAAGTGTTTCTCGTCTGTCACTGCTTAGGGCTACATCAATAGGAAACAGAACATAGAGTTAGAACTTGAAACTACTTAATTGTGTCAAGTTTCAAGAGGCTAGCACAAACCGTGCTTGATTTAGAGTTCCAAATACATCTATCAATATAGGAGAAAACAGAGTGAAACGCCAAAATTCAAACTGTTACTGGAAACGAACGCTTCAACATAGAAGAATGAAATTTGGGGAACCAAGTGGGCTTAGTGTACTGATTATTACCTGAAAGTATCATCCAGTTTGGGTGAAAAAATATTTGCTGAGATTTCTGGAGATTCGTGATTTTTGGAAGCTTGGCAACCCCTTTCAATGAAAGTGTTTCTCGCCTGTCACTGCTTAGGGCTACACCAATAGGAAACAAAATATAGAGATAGAACTTGAAACTACTTAATTGTGTCAAGTTTCAAGAAGCTAGCACAAACCGTGCTTGATTTAGAGTTCCAAATACATCTATCAATATAGGAGAAAACAGAGTGAAACGCCAAAATTCAAACTGTTACTGGAAACGAACGCTTCAACGTAGAAGAACGAAATTTGGGGAACCAAGTGGGCTTAGTGTACTGATCATTACCTGAAAGTATCATCCAGTTTGGGTGAAAAATATTTGCTGAGATTTCATGAGATCCGTAATTTTTGGAAGCTTGGCAACCCCTTTCAATGAAAGTGTTTCTCGCCTGTCACTGCTTAGGGCTACATCAATCGGAAACAGAACATAGAGATAGAACTTGAAACTACTTAATTGTGTCAAGTTTCAAGAAGCTAACACAAACCGTGTTTGATTTAGAGTTCCAAATACATCTATCAATATAGGAGAAAACAGAGTGAAACCTAAAAATTCAAACTGTTACTGGAAACGAAAGCTTCAACACTGAAGAACAAAATTTGGGGAACAAAGTGGGCTCAGTGTACTGATCATTACCTGAAAGTATCACCCAGTTTGGGTGTAAAAATATTTGCTGAGATTTCTGGAGATTCGTGATTTTTGGAAGCTTGGCAACCCCTTTCAATGAAAGTGTTTCTCGCCTGTCACTGCTTAGGGCTACATCAATAGGAAACAGAACATAGAGATAGAACTTGAAACTACTTAATTGTGTCAAGTTTCAAGAAGGTAGCACAAACCGTGTTTGATTTAGAGTTCCAAATACATCTATCAATATAGGAGAAAACAGAGTGAAACCTAAAAGTTCAAACTGTTACTGGAAACGAAAGCTGCAACATTGAAGAACGAAATTTGGGGAACAAAGTGGGCTCAGTGTACTGATCATTACCTGAAAGTATCACCCAGTTTGGGTGAAAAAATATTTGCTGAGATTTCTGGAGATTCGTGATTTTTGGAAGCTTGGCAACCCCTTTCAATGAAAGTGTTTCTCGTCTGTCACTGCTTAGGGCTACATCAATAGGAAAAAAAATAGAGATAGAACTTGAAACTACTTAATTGTGTCAAGTTTCAAGAAGGTAGCACAAACCGTGTTTGATTTAGAGTTCCAAATACATCTATCCATATAGGAGAAAACACAGTGAAACCTAAAAGTTCAAACTGTTACTGGAAACGAAAGCTGCAACATTGAAGAACGAAATTAAGGGAACAAAGTGGGCTCAGTGTACTGATCATTACCTGAAAGTATCACCCAGTTTGGGTGTAAAAATATTTGCTGAGATTTCTGGAGATTCGTAATTTTTGGAAGCTTGGCAACCCCTTTCAATGAAAGTGTTTCTCGCCTGTCACTGCTTAGGGCTACATCAATAGGAAACAGAACATAGAGATAGAACTTGAAACTAATTAATTGTGTCAAGTTGCAAGAAGCTAGCACAAACAGTGTTTGATTTAGAGTTCCAAATACATCTATCAATATAGGAGAAAACAGAGTGAATCCTAAAAATTCCAACTGTTACTGGAAACGAAAGCTGCAACATTGAAGAACGAAATTTGGGGAACAAAGTGGGCTCAGTGTACTGATCATTACCTCAAAGTATCACCCAGTTTGGGTGTAAAAATATTTGCTGAGATTTCTGGAGATTCGTAATTTTTGGAAGCTTGGCAACCCCTTTCAATGAAAGTGTTTCTCGCTTGTCACTGCTTAGGGCTAAATCAATAGGAAACAGAACATAGTGACAGAACTTGAAACTAATTAATTGTGTCAAGTTTCAAAAAGCTAGCACAAACCGTGCTTGATTTAGAGTTCCAAATACATCTATCAATATAGGAGAAAACAGAGTGAAACGCCAAAATTCAAACTGTTACTGGAAACGAACGCTTCAACATAGAAGAACGAAACTTGGGGAACCAAGTGGGCTTAGTGTACTGATCATTACCTGAAAGTATCATCCAGTTTGGGTGAAAAATATTTGCTGAGATTTCAGGAGATCCGTAATTTTTGGAAGCTTGGCAACCCCTTTCAATGAAAGTGTTTCTCGCCTGTCACTGCTTAGGGCTACATCAATCGGAAACAGAACATAGAGATAGAACTTGAAACTACTCAATTGTGTCAAGTTTCAAGAAGCTAACACAAACCGTGTTTGATTTAGAGTTCCAAATACATCTATCAATATAGGAGAAAACAGAGTGAAACCTAAAAATTCAAACTGTTACTGGAAACGAAAGCTTCAATATTGAAGAACGAAATTTGGGGAACAAAGTGGGCTCAGTGTACTGATCATTACCTGAAAGGATCACCCAGTTTGGGTGTAAAAATATTTGCTGAGATTTCTGGAGATTCGTAATTTTTGGAAGCTTGGCAACCCCTTTCAATGAAAGTGTTTCTCGTCTGTCACTGTTTAGGGCTACACCAATAGGAAACAAAACATAGAGATAGAACTTGAAACTACTTAATTGTGTGAAGTTTCAAAAAGCTAGCACAAACCGTGCTTGATTTAGAGTTCCAAATACATCTATCAATATAGGAGAAAACAGAGTGAAACGCCAAAATTCAAACTGTTACTGGAAACGAACACTTCAACATAGAAGAATGAAATTTGGGGAACCAAGTGGGCTTAGTGTACTGATCATTACCTGAAAGGATCATCCAGTTTGGGCGAAAAAATATTTGCTGAGATTTCTGGAGATTCGTGATTTTTGGAAGCTTGGCAACCCCTTTCAATGAAAGTGTTTCTCGCCTGTCACTGCTTAGGGCTACATCAATAGGAAACAGAACATAGAGATAGAACTTGAAACTACTTAATTGTGTCAAGTTTCAAGAAGGTAGCACAAACCGTGCTTGATTTAGAGTTCCAAATACATCTAGCAATATAGGAGAAAACAGAGTGAAACCTAAAAGTTCAAACTGTTACTGGAAACGAAAGCTGCAACATTGAAGAACGAAATTAAGGGAACAAAGTGGGCTCAGTGTACTGATCATTACCTGAAAGTATCACCCAGTTTGGGTGTAAAAATATTTGCTTAGATTTCTGGAGATTCGTAATTTTTGGAAGCTTGGCAACCCCTTTCAATGAAAGTGTTTCTCGCCTGTCACTGCTTAGGGCTACATCAATAGGAAACAGAACATAGAGATAGAACTTGAAACTAATTAATTGTGTCAAGTTGCAAGAAGCTAGCACAAACAGTGTTTGATTTAGAGTTCCAAATACATCTATCAATATAGGAGAAAACAGAGTGAATCCTAAAAATTCCAACTGTTACTGGAAACGAAAGCTGCAACATTGAAGAACGAAATTTGGGGAACAAAGTGGGCTCAGTGTACTGATCATTACCTGAAAGTATCACCCAGTTTGGGTGTAAAAATATTTGCTGAGATTTCTGGAGATTCGTAATTTTTGGAAGCTTGGCAACCCCTTTCAATGAAAGTGTTTCTCGCCTGTCACTGCTTAGGGCTAAATCAATAGGAAACAGAACATAGAGACAGAACTTGAAACTAATTAATTTTGTCAAGTTTCAAAAAGCTAGCACAAACCGTGCTTGATTTAGAGTTCCAAATACATCTATCAATATAGGACAAAACAGAGTTAAACGCCAAAATTCAAACAGTTACTGGAAACGAACGCTTCAACATAGAAGAACGAAATTTGGGGAACCAAGTGGGCTTAGTGTACTGATCATTACCTGAAAGTATCATCCAGTTTGGGTGAAAAAATGTTTGCTGAGATTTCTGGAGATTCGTTATTTTTGGAAGTTTGGCAACCCCTTTCAATGAAAGTGTTTCTCGTCTGTCACTGCTTAGGGCTACATCAATAGGAAACAGAACATAGAGTTAGAACTTGAAACTACTTAATTGTGTCAAGTTTCAAGAGGCTAGCACAAACCGTGCTTGATTTAGAGTTCCAAATACATCTATCAATATAGGAGAAAACAGAGTGAAACGCCAAAATTCAAACTGTTACTGGAAACGAACGCTTCAACATAGAAGAATGAAATTTGGGGAACCAAGTGGGCTTAGTGTACTGATTATTACCTGAAAGTATCATCCAGTTTGGGTGAAAAAATATTTGCTGAGATTTCTGGAGATTCGTGATTTTTGGAAGCTTGGCAACCCCTTTCAATGAAAGTGTTTCTGGCCTGTCACTGCTTAGGGCTACACCAATAGGAAACAAAATATAGAGATAGAACTTGAAACTACTTAATTGTGTCAAGTTTCAAGAAGCTAGCACAAACAGTGCTTGATTTAGAGTTCCAAATACATCTATCAATATAGGAGAAAACAGAGTGAAACGCCAAAATTCAAACTGTTACTGGAAACGAACGCTTCAACGTAGAAGAACGAAATTTGGGGAACCAAGTGGGCTTAGTGTACTGATCATTACCTGAAAGTATCATCCAGTTTGGGTGAAAAATATTTGCTGAGATTTCATGAGATCCGTAATTTTTGGAAGCTTGGCAACCCCTTTCAATGAAAGTGTTTCTCGCCTGTCACTGCTTAGGGCTACATCAATCGGAAACAGAACATAGAGATAGAACTTGAAACTACTTAATTGTGTCAAGTTTCAAGAAGCTAACACAAACCGTGTTTGATTTAGAGTTCCAAATACATCTATCAATATAGGAGAAAACAGAGTGAAACCTAAAAATTCAAACTGTTACTGGAAACGAAAGCTTCAACACTGAAGAACGAAATTTGGGGAACAAAGTGGGCTCAGTGTACTGATCATTACCTGAAAGTATCACCCAGTTTGGGTGTAAAAATATTTGCTGAGATTTCTGGAGATTCGTGATTTTTGGAAGCTTGGCAACCCCTTTCAATGAAAGTGTTTCTCGCCTGTCACTGCTTAGGGCTACATCAATAGGAAACAGAACATAGAGATAGAACTTGAAACTACTTAATTGTGTCAAGTTTCAAGAAGGTAGCACAAACCGTGTTTGATTTAGAGTTCCAAATACATCTAGCAATATAGGAGAAAACAGAGTGAAACCTAAAAGTTCAAACTGTTACTGGAAACGAAAGCTGCAACATTGAAGAACGAAATTTGGGGAACAAAGTGGGCTCAGTGTACTGATCATTACCTGAAAGTATCACCCAGTTTGGGTGTAAAAATATTTGCTGAGATTTCTGGAGATTCGTAATTTTGGGAAGCTTGGCAACCCCTTTCAATGAAAGTGTTTCTCGCTTGTCACTGCTTAGGGCTAAATCAATAGGAAACAGAACATAGTGACAGAACTTGAAACTAATTAATTGTGTCAAGTTTCAAAAAGCTAGCACAAACCGTGCTTGATTTAGAGTTCCAAATACATCTATCAATATAGGAGAAAACAGAGTGAAACGCCAAAATTCAAACTGTTACTGGAAACGAACGCTTCAACATAGAAGAACGAAATTTGGGGAACCAAGTGGGCTTAGTGTACTGATCATTACCTGAAAGTATCATCCAGTTTGGGTGTAAAAATATTTGCTGAGATTTCTGGAGATCCGTAATTTTTGGAAGCTTGGCAACCCCTTTCAATGAAAGTGTTTCTCGCCTTTCACTGCTTAGGGCTACATCAATCGGAAACAGAACATAGAGATAGAACTTGAAACTACTCAATTGTGTCAAGTTTCAAGAAGCTAACACAAACCGTGTTTGATTTAGAGTTCCAAATACATCTATCAATATAGGAGAAAACAGAGTGAAACCTAAAAATTCAAACTGTTACTGGAAACGAAAGCTTCAATATTGAAGAACGAAATTTGGGGAACAAAGTGGGCTCAGTGTACTGATCATTACCTGAAAGGATCACCCAGTTTGGGTGTAAAAATATTTGCTGAGATTTCTGGAGATTCGTAATTTTTGGAAGCTTGGCAACCCCTTTCAATGAAAGTGTTTCTCGTCTGTCACTGTTTAGGGCTACACCAATAGGAAACAAAACATAGAGATAGAACTTGAAACTACTTAATTGTGTGAAGTTTCAAAAAGCTAGCACAAACCGTGCTTGATTTAGAGTTCCAAATACATCTATCAATATAGGAGAAAACAGAGTGAAACGCCAAAATTCAAACTGTTACTGGAAACGAACACTTCAACATAGAAGAATGAAATTTGGGGAACCAAGTGGGCTTAGTGTACTGATCATTACCTGAAAGGATCATCCAGTTTGGGCGAAAAAATATTTGCTGAGATTTCTGGAGATTCGTGATTTTTGGAAGCTTGGCAACCCCTTTCAATGAAAGTGTTTCTCGCCTGTCACTGCTTAGGGCTACATCAATAGGAAACAGAACATAGAGATAGAACTTGAAACTACTTAATTGTGTCAAGTTTCAAGAAGGTAGCACAAACCGTGCTTGATTTAGAGTTCCAAATACATCTAGCAATATAGGAGAAAACAGAGTGAAACCTAAAAGTTCAAACTGTTACTGGAAACGAAAGCTGCAACATTGAAGAACGAAATTAAGGGAACAAAGTGGGCTCAGTGTACTGATCATTACCTGAAAGTATCACCCAGTTTGGGTGTAAAAATATTTGCTTAGATTTCTGGAGATTCGTAATTTTTGGAAGCTTGGCAACCCCTTTCAATGAAAGTGTTTCTCGCCTGTCACTGCTTAGGGCTACATTAATAGGAAACAGAACATAGAGATAGAACTTGAAACTAATTAATTGTGTCAAGTTGCAAGAAGCTAGCACAAACAGTGTTTGATTTAGAGTTCCAAATACATCTATCAATATAGGAGAAAACAGAGTGAATCCTAAAAATTCCAACTGTTACTGGAAACGAAAGCTGCAACATTGAAGAACGAAATTTGGGGAACAAAGTGGGCTCAGTGTACTGATCATTACCTGAAAGTATCATCCAGTTTGGGTGAAAAATATTTGCTGAGATTTCAGGAGATCCGTAATTTTTGGAAGCTTGGCAACCCCTTTCAATGAAAGTGTTTCTCGCCTGTCACTGCTTAGGGCTACATCAATCGGAAACAGAACATAGAGATAGAACTTGAAACTACTTAATTGTGTCAAGTTTCAAGAAGCTAACACAAACCGTGTTTGATTTAGAGTTCCAAATACATCTATCAATATAGGAGAAAACAGAGTGAAACCTAAAAATTCAAACTGTTACTGGAAACGAAAGCTTCAACATTGAAGAACGAAATTTGGGGAACAAAGTGGGCTCAGTGTACTGATCATTACCTGAAAGTATCACCCAGTTTGGGTGTAAAAATATTTGCTGAGATTTCTGGAGATTCGTAATTTTTGGAAGCTTGGCAACCCCTTTCAATGAAAGTGTTTCTCGTCTGTCACTGTTTAGGGCTACACCAAAAGAAACAAAACATAGAGATAGAACTTGAAACTACTTAATTGTGTGAAGTTTCAAAAAGCTAGCACAAACCGTGCTTGATTTAGAGTTCCAAATACATCTATCAATATAGGAGAAAACAGAGTGAAACGCCAAAATTCAAACTGTTACTGGAAACGAACACTTCAACATAGAAGAATGAAATTTGGGGAACCAAGTGGGCTTAGTGTACTGATCATTACCTGAAAGTATCATCCAGTTTGGGTGAAAAATATTTGCTGAGATTTCTGGAGATTCGTGATTTTTGGAAGCTTGGCAACCCCTTTCAATGAAAGTGTTTCTCGCCTGTCACTGCTTAGGGCTACATCAATAGGAAACGGAACATAGAGATAGAACTTGAAACTACTTAATTGTGTCAAGTTTCAAGAAGGTAGCACAAACCGTGTTTGTTTTAGAGTTCCAAATACATCTATCAATATAGGAGAAAACAGAGTGAAACCTAAAAGTTCAAACTGTTACTGGAAACGAAAGCTGCAACATTGAAGAACGAAATTTGGGGAACAAAGTGGGCTCAGTGTACTGATCATTACCTGAAAGTATCACCCAGTTTGGGTGAAAAAATATTTGCTGAGATTTCTGGAGATTCGTGATTTTTGGAAGCTTGGCAACCCCTTTCAATGAAAGTGTTTCTAGCCTGTCACTGCTTAGGCCTACATCAATCGGAAACAGAACATAGAGATAGAACTTGAAACTACTTAATTGTGTCAAGTTTCAAGAGGCTAGCACAAACAGTGCTTGATTTAGAGTTCCAAATACATCTATCAATATAGGAGAAAACAGAGTGAAACGCCAAAATTCAAACTGTTACTGGAAACGAACACTTCAACATAGAAGAATGAAATTTGGGGAACCAAGTGGGCTTAGTGTACTGATCATTACCTGAAAGTATCATCCAGTTTGGGTGAAAAATATTTGCTGAGATTTCTGGAGATTCGTGATTTTTGGAAGCTTGGCAACCACTTTCAATTAAAGTGTTTCTCGCCTGTCACTGCTTAGGGCTACATCAATAGGAAACGGAACATAGAGATAGAACTTGAAACTACTTAATTGTGTCAAGTTTCAAGAAGGTAGCACAAACCGTGTTTGATTTAGAGTTCCAAATACATCTATCAATATAGGAGAAAACAGAGTGAAACCTAAAAGTTCAAACTGTTACTGGAAACGAAAGCTGCAACATTGAAGAACGAAATTTGGGGAACAAAGTGGGCTCAGTGTACTGATCATTACCTGAAAGTATCACCCAGTTTGGGTGAAAAAATATTTGCTGAGATTTCTGGAGATTCGTGATTTTTGGAAGCTTGGCAACCCCTTTCAATGAAAGTGTTTCTCGTCTGTCACTGCTTAGGGCTACATCAATAGGAAAAAAAAATAGAGATAGAACTTGAAACTACTTAATTGTGTCAAGTTTCAAGAAGGTAGCACAAACCGTGTTTGATTTAGAGTTCCAAATACATCTATCCATATAGGAGAAAACACAGTGAAACCTAAAAGTTCAAACTGTTACTGGAAACGAAAGCTGCAACATTGAAGAACGAAATTAAGGGAACAAAGTGGGCTCAGTGTACTGATCATTACCTGAAAGTATCACCCAGTTTGGGTGTAAAAATATTTGCTGAGATTTCTGGAGATTCGTAATTTTTGGAAGCTTGGCAACCCCTTTCAATGAAAGTGTTTCTCGCCTGTCACTGCTTAGGGCTACATCAATAGGAAACAGAACATAGAGATAGAACTTGAAACTAATTAATTGTGTCAAGTTGCAAGAAGCTAGCACAAACAGTGTTTGATTTAGAGTTCCAAATACATCTATCAATATAGGAGAAAACAGAGTGAATCCTAAAAATTCCAACTGTTACTGGAACCGAAAGCTGCAACATTGAAGAACGAAATTTGGGGAACAAAGTGGGCTCAGTGTACTGATCATTACCTGAAAGTATCACCCAGTTTGGGTGTAAAAATATTTGCTGAGATTTCTGGAGATTCGTAATTTTTGGAAGCTTGGCAACCCCTTTCAATGAAAGTGTTTCTCGCTTGTCACTGCTTAGGGCTAAATCAATAGGAAACAGAACATAGTGACAGAACTTGAAACTAATTAATTGTGTCAAGTTTCAAAAAGCTAGCACAAACCGTGCTTGATTTAGAGTTCCAAATACATCTATCAATATAGGAGAAAACAGAGTGAAACGCCAAAATTCAAACTGTTACTGGAAACGAACGCTTCAACATAGAAGAACGAAATTTGGGGAACCAAGTGGGCTTAGTGTACTGATCATTACCTGAAAGTATCATCCAGTTTGGGTGAAAAATATTTGCTGAGATTTCAGGAGATCCGTAATTTTTGGAAGCTTGGCAACCCCTTTCAATGAAAGTGTTTCTCGCCTGTCACTGCTTAGGGCTACATCAATCGGAAACAGAACATAGAGATAGAACTTGAAACTACTCAATTGTGTCAAGTTTCAAGAAGCTAACACAAACCGTGTTTGATTTAGAGTTCCAAATACATCTATCAATATAGGAGAAAACAGAGTGAAACCTAAAAATTCAAACTGTTACTGGAAACGAAAGCTTCAATATTGAAGAACGAAATTTGGGGAACAAAGTGGGCTCAGTGTACTGATCATTACCTGAAAGGATCACCCAGTTTGGGTGTAAAAATATTTGCTGAGATTTCTGGAGATTCGTAATTTTTGGAAGCTTGGCAACCCCTTTCAATGAAAGTGTTTCTCGTCTGTCACTGTTGAGGGCTACACCAATAGGAAACAAAACATAGAGATAGAACTTGAAACTACTTAATTGTGTGAAGTTTCAAAAAGCTAGCACAAACCGTGCTTGATTTAGAGTTCCAAATACATCTATCAATATAGGAGAAAACAGAGTGAAACGCCAAAATTCAAACTGTTACTGGAAACGAACACTTCAACATAGAAGAATGAAATTTGGGGAACCAAGTGGGCTTAGTGTACTGATCATTACCTGAAAGGATCATCCAGTTTGGGCGAAAAAATATTTGCTGAGATTTCTGGAGATTCGTGATTTTTGGAAGCTTGGCAACCCCTTTCAATGAAAGTGTTTCTCGCCTGTCACTGCTTAGGGCTACATCAATAGGAAACGGAACATAGAGATAGAACTTGAAACTACTTAATTGTGTCAAGTTTCAAGAAGGTAGCACAAACCGTGTTTGATTTAGAGTTCCAAATACATCTATCAATATAGGAGAAAACAGAGTGAAACCTAAAAGTTCAAACTGTTACTGGAAACGAAAGCTGCAACATTGAAGAACGAAATTAAGGGAACAAAGTGGGCTCAGTGTACTGATCATTACCTGAAAGTATCACCCAGTTTGGGTGTAAAAATATTTGCTTAGATTTCTGGAGATTCGTAATTTTTGGAAGCTTGGCAACCCCTTTCAATGAAAGTGTTTCTCGCCTGTCACTGCTTAGGGCTACTTCAATAGGAAACAGAACATAGAGATAGAACTTGAAACTAATTAATTGTGTCAAGTTGCAAGAAGCTAGCACAAACAGTGTTTGATTTAGAGTTCCAAATACATCTATCAATATAGGAGAAAACAGAGTGAATCCTAAAAATTCCAACTGTTACTGGAAACGAAAGCTGCAACATTGAAGAACGAAATTTGGGGAACAAAGTGGGCTCAGTGTACTGATCATTACCTGAAAGTATCACCCAGTTTGGGTGTAAAAATATTTGCTGAGATTTCTGGAGATTCGTAATTTTTGGAAGCTTGGCAACCCCTTTCAATGAAAGTGTTTCTCGCCTGTCACTGCTTAGGGCTAAATCAATAGGAAACAGAACATAGAGACAGAACTTGAAACTAATTAATTTTGTCAAGTTTCAAAAAGCTAGCACAAACCGTGCTTGATTTAGAGTTCCAAATACATCTATCAATATAGGACAAAACAGAGTTAAACGCCAAAATTCAAACAGTTACTGGAAACGAACGCTTCAACATAGAAGAACGAAATTTGGGGAACCAAGTGGGCTTAGTGTACTGATCATTACCTGAAAGTATCATCCAGTTTGGGTGAAAAAATGTTTGCTGAGATTTCTGGAGATTCGTTATTTTTGGAAGTTTGGCAACCCCTTTCAATGAAAGTGTTTCTCGTCTGTCACTGCTTAGGGCTACATCAATAGGAAACAGAACATAGAGTTAGAACTTGAAACTACTTAATTGTGTCAAGTTTCAAGAGGCTAGCACAAACCGTGCTTGATTTAGAGTTCCAAATACATCTATCAATATAGGAGAAAACAGAGTGAAACGCCAAAATTCAAACTGTTACTGGAAACGAACGCTTCAACATAGAAGAATGAAATTTGGGGAACCAAGTGGGCTTAGTGTACTGATTATTACCTGAAAGTATCATCCAGTTTGGGTGAAAAAATATTTGCTGAGATTTCTGGAGATTCGTGATTTTTGGAAGCTTGGCAACCCCTTTCAATGAAAGTGTTTCTCGCCTGTCACTGCTTAGGGCTACACCAATAGGAAACAAAATATAGAGATAGAACTTGAAACTACTAAATTGTGTCAAGTTTCAAGAAGCTAGCACAAACAGTGCTTGATTTAGAGTTCCAAATACATCTATCAATATAGGAGAAAACAGAGTGAAACGCCAAAATTCAAACTGTTACTGGAAACGAACGCTTCAACGTAGAAGAACGAAATTTGGGGAACCAAGTGGGCTTAGTGTACTGATCATTACCTGAAAGTATCATCCAGTTTGGGTGAAAAATATTTGCTGAGATTTCATGAGATCCGTAATTTTTGGAAGCTTGGCAACCCCTTTCAATGAAAGTGTTTCTCGCCTGTCACTGCTTAGGGCTACATCAATCGGAAACAGAACATAGAGATAGAACTTGAAACTACTTAATTGTGTCAAGTTTCAAGAAGCTAACACAAACCGTGTTTGATTTAGAGTTCCAAATACATCTATCAATATAGGAGAAAACAGAGTGAAACCTAAAAATTCAAACTGTTACTGCAAACGAAAGCTTCAACACTGAAGAACGAAATTTGGGGAACAAAGTGGGCTCAGTGTACTGATCATTACCTGAAAGTATCACCCAGTTTGGGTGTAAAAATATTTGCTGAGATTTCTGGAGATTCGTGATTTTTGGAAGCTTGGCAACCCCTTTCAATGAAAGTGTTTCTCGCCTGTCACTGCTTAGGGCTACATCAATAGGAAACAGAACATAGAGATAGAACTTGAAACTACTTAATTGTGTCAAGTTTCAAGAAGGTAGCACAAACCGTGTTTGATTTAGAGTTCCAAATACATCTATCAATATAGGAGAAAACAGAGTGAAACCTAAAAGTTCAAACTGTTACTGGAAACGAAAGCTGCAACATTGAAGAACGAAATTTGGGGAACAAAGTGGGGTCAGTGTACTGATCATTACCTGAAAGTATCACCCAGTTTGGGTGAAAAAATATTTGCTGAGATTTCTGGAGATTCGTGATTTTTGGAAGCTTGGCAACCCCTTTCAATGAAAGTGTTTCTCGTCTGTCACTGCTTAGGGCTACATCAATAGGAAAAAAAAATAGAGATAGAACTTGAAACTACTTAATTGTGTCAAGTTTCAAGAAGGTAGCACAAACCGTGTTTGATTTAGAGTTCCAAATACATCTATCCATATAGGAGAAAACACAGTGAAACCTAAAAGTTCAAACTGTTACTGGAAACGAAAGCTGCAACATTGAAGAACGAAATTAAGGGAACAAAGTGGGCTCAGTGTACTGATCATTACCTGAAAGTATCACCCAGTTTGGGTGTAAAAATATTTGCTGAGATTTCTGGAGATTCGTAATTTTTGGAAGCTTGGCAACCCCTTTCAATGAAAGTGTTTCTCGCCTGTCACTGCTTAGGGCTACATCAATAGGAAACAGAACATAGAGATAGAACTTGAAACTAATTAATTGTGTCAAGTTGCAAGAAGCTAGCACAAACAGTGTTTGATTTAGAGTTCCAAATACATCTATCAATATAGGTGAAAACAGAGTGAATCCTAAAAATTCCAACTGTTACTGGAAACGAAAGCTGCAACATTGAAGAACGAAATTTGGGGAACAAAGTGGGCTCAGTGTACTGATCATTACCTGAAAGTATCACCCAGTTTGGGTGTAAAAATATTTGCTGAGATTTCTGGAGATTCGTGATTTTTGGAAGCTTGGCAACCCCTTTCAATGAAAGTGTTTCTCGCCTGTCACTGCTTAGGGCTACATCAATAGGAAACAGAACATAGAGATAGAACTTGAAACTACTTAATTGTGTCAAGTTTCAAGAAGGTAGCACAAACCGTGTTTGATTTAGAGTTCCAAATACATCTATCAATATAGGAGAAAACAGAGTGAAACCTAAAAGTTCAAACTGTTACTGGAAACGAAAGCTGCAACATTGAAGAACGAAATTAAGGGAACAAAGTGGGCTCAGTGTACTGATCATTACCTGAAAGTATCACCCAGTTTGGGTGTAAAAATATTTGCTGAGATTTCTGGAGATTCTTAATTTTTGGAACCTTGGCAACCCCTTTCAATGAAAGTGTTTCTCGCCTGTCACTGCTTAGGGCTACATCAATAGGAAACAGAACATAGAGATAGAACTTGAAACTAATTAATTGTGTCAAGTTGCAAGAAGCTAGCACAAACAGTGTTTGATTTAGAGTTCCAAATACATCTATCAATATAGGAGAAAACAGAGTGAATCCTAAAAATTCCAACTGTTACTGGAAACGAAAGCTGCAACATTGAAGAACGAAATTTGGGGAACAAAGTGGGCTCAGTGTACTGATCATTACCTGAAAGTATCACCCAGTTTGGGTGTAAAAATATTTGCTGAGATTTCTGGAGATTCGTAATTTTTGGAAGCTTGGCAACACATTTCAATGAAAGTGTTTCTCGCCTGTCACTGCTTAGGGCTAAATCAATAGGAAACAGAACATAGAGACAGAACTTGAAACTAATTAATTGTGTCAAGTTTCAAAAAGCTAGCACAAACCATGCTTGATTTAGAGTTCCAAATACATCTATCAATATAGGACAAAACAGAGTGAAACGCCAAAATTCAAACTGTTACTGGAAATGAACGCTTCAACATAGAAGAACGAAATTTGGGGAACCAAGTGGGCTTAGTGTACTGATCATTACCTGAAAGTATCATCCAGTTTGGGTGAAAAAATGTTTTCTCAGATTTCTGGAGATTCGTTATTTTTGGAAGCTTGGCAACCCCTTTCAATGAAAGTGTTTCTCGCCTGTCACTGCTTAGGGCTACATCAATCGGAAACAGAACATAGAGATAGAACTTGAAACTACTCAATTGTGTCAAGTTTCAAGAAGCTAACACAAACCGTGTTTGATTTAGAGTTCCAAATACATCTATCAATATAGGAGAAAACAGAGTGAAACCTAAAAATTCAAACTGTTACTGGAAACGAACGCTTCAACATAGAAGAACGAAATTTGGGGAACAAAGTGGGCTCAGTGTACTGATCATTACCTGAAAGGATCACCCAGTTTGGGTGTAAAAATATTTGCTGAGATTTCTGGAGATTCGTAATTTTTGGAAGCTTGGCAACCCCTTTCAATGAAAGTGTTTCTCGTCTGTCACTGTTTAGGGCTACACCAATAGGAAACAAAACATAGAGATAGAACTTGAAACTACTTAATTGTGTGAAGTTTCAAAAAGCTAGCACAAACCGTGCTTGATTTAGAGTTCCAAATACATCTATCAATATAGGAGAAAACAGAGTGAAACGCCAAAATTCAAACTGTTACTGGAAACGAACACTTCAACATAGAAGAATGAAATTTGGGGAACCAAGTGGGCTTAGTGTACTGATCATTACCTGAAAGGATCATCCAGTTTGGGCGAAAAAATATTTGCTGAGATTTCTGGAGATTCGTGATTTTTGGAAGCTTGGCAACCCCTTTCAATGAAAGTGTTTCTCGCCTGTCACTGCTTAGGGCTACATCAATAGGAAACAGAACATAGAGATAGAACTTGAAACTACTTAATTGTGTCAAGTTTCAAGAAGGTAGCACAAACCGTGCTTGATTTAGAGTTCCAAATACATCTAGCAATATAGGAAAAAACAGAGTGAAACCTAAAAGTTCAAACTGTTACTGGAAACGAAAGCTGCAACATTGAAGAACGAAATTAAGGGAACAAAGTGGGCTCAGTGTACTGATCATTACCTGAAAGTATCACCCAGTTTGGGTGTAAAAATATTTGCTTAGATTTCTGGAGATTCGTAATTTTTGGAAGCTTGGCAACCCCTTTCAATGAAAGTGTTTCTCGCCTGTCACTGCTTAGGGCTACATCAATAGGAAACAGAACATAGAGATAGAACTTGAAACTAATTAATTGTGTCAAGTTGCAAGAAGCTAGCACAAACAGTGTTTGATTTAGAGTTCCAAATACATCTATCAATATAGGAGAAAACAGAGTGAATCCTAAAAATTCCAACTGTTACTGGAAACGAAAGCTGCAACATTGAAGAACGAAATTTGGGGAACAAAGTGGGCTCAGTGTACTGATCATTACCTGAAAGTATCACCCAGTTTGGGTGTAAAAATATTTGCTGAGATTTCTGGAGATTCGTAATTTTTGGAAGCTTGGCAACCCCTTTCAATGAAAGTGTTTCTCGCCTGTCACTGCTTAGGGCTAAATCAATAGGAAACAGAACATAGAGACAGAACTTGAAACTAATTAATTGTGTCATGTTTCAAAAAGCTAGCACAAACTGTGCTTGATTTAGAGTTCCAAATACATCTATCAATATAGGACAAAACAGAGTGAAACGCCAAAATTCAAACTGTTACTGGAAACGAACGCTTCAACATAGAAGAACGAAATTTGGGGAACCAAGTGGGCTTAGTGTACTGATCATTACCTGAAAGTATCATCCAGTTTGGGTGAAAAAATGTTTGCTGAGATTTCTGGAGATTCGTTATTTTTGGAAGCTTGGCAACCCCTTTCAATGAAAGTGTTTCTCGTCTGTCACTGCGTAGGGCTACATCAATAGGAAACATAACATAGAGTTAGAACTTGAAACTACTTAATTGTGTCAAGTTTCAAGAGGCTAGCACAAACCGTGCTTGATTTAGAGTTCCAAATACATCTATCAATATAGAAGAAAACAGAGTGAAACGCCAAAATTCAAACTGTTACTGGAAACGAACGCTTCAACATAGAAGAATGAAATTTGGGGAACCAAGTGGGCTTAGTGTACTGATCATTACCTGAAAGTATCATCCAGTTTGGTAGAAAAAATATTTGCTGAGATTTCTGGAGATTCGTGATTTTTGGAAGCTTGGCAACCCCTTTCAATGAAAGTGTTTCTCGCCTGTCACTGCTTAGGGCTACACCAATAGGAAACAAAATATAGAGATAGAACTTGAAACTACTTAATTGTGTCAAGTTTCAAGAAGCTAGCACAAACCGTGCTTGATTTAGAGTTCCAAATACATCTATCAATATAGGAGAAAACAGAGTGAAACGCCAAAATTCAAACTGTTACTGGAAACGAACGCTTCAACGTAGAAGAACGAAATTTGGGGAACCAAGTGGGCTTAGTGTACTGATCATTACCTGAAAGTATCATCCAGTTTGGGTGAAAAATATTTGCTGAGATTTCAGGAGATCCGTAATTTTTGGAAGCTTGGCAACCCCTTTCAATGAAAGTGTTTCTCGCCTGTCACTGCTTAGGGCTACATCAATCGGAAACAGAACATAGAGATAGAACTTGAAACTACTTAATTGTGTCAAGTTTCAAGAAGCTAACACAAACCGTGTTTGATTTAGAGTTCCAAATACATCTATCAATATAGGAGAAAACAGAGTGAAACCTAAAAATTCAAACTGTTACTGGAAACGAAAGCTTCAACATTGAAGAACGAAATTTGGGGAACAAAGTGGGCTCAGTGTACTGATCATTACCTGAAAGTATCACCCAGTTTGGGTGTAAAAATATTTGCTGAGATTTCTGGAGATTCGTAATTTTTGGAAGCTTGGCAACCCCTTTCAATGAAAGTGTTTCTCGTCTGTCACTGTTTAGGGCTACACCAAAAGAAACAAAACATAGAGATAGAACTTGAAACTACTTAATTGTGTGAAGTTTCAAAAAGCTAGCACAAACCGTGCTTGATTTAGAGTTCCAAATACATCTATCAATATAGGAGAAAACAGAGTGAAACGCCAAAATTCAAACTGTTACTGGAAACGAACACTTCAACATAGAAGAATGAAATTTGGGGAACCAAGTGGGCTTAGTGTACTGATCATTACCTGAAAGTATCATCCAGTTTGGGTGAAAAATATTTGCTGAGATTTCTGGAGATTCGTGATTTTTGGAAGCTTGGCAACCCCTTTCAATGAAAGTGTTTCTCGCCTGTCACTGCTTAGGGCTACATCAATAGGAAACGGAACATAGAGATACAACTTGAAACTACTTAATTGTGTCAAGTTTCAAGAAGGTAGCACAAACCGTGTTTGATTTAGAGTTCCAAATATATCTATCAATATAAGAGAAAACAGAGTGAAACCTAAAAGTTCAAACTGTTACTGGAAACGAAAGCTGCAACATTGAAGAACGAAATTTGGGGAACAAAGTGGGCTCAGTGTACTGATCATTACCTGAAAGTATCACCCAGTTTGGGTGAAAAAATATTTGCTGAGATTTCTGGAGATTCGTGATTTTTGGAAACTTGGCAACCCCTTTCAATGAAAGTGTTTCTCGTCTGTCACTGCTTAGGGCTACATCAATAGGAAACAGAACATAGAGATAGAACTTGAAACTACTTAATTGTGTCAAGTTTCAAGAAGGTAGCACAAACCGTGTTTGATTTAGAGTTCCAAATACATCTATCCATATAGGAGAAAACACAGTGAAACCTAAAAGTTCAAACTGTTACTGGAAACGAAAGCTGCAACATTGAAGAACGAAATTAAGGGAACAAAGTGGGCTCAGTGTACTGATCATTACCTGAAAGTATCACCCAGTTTGGGTGTAAAAATATTTGCTGAGATTTCTGGAGATTCGTAATTTTTGGGAGCTTGGCAACCCCTTTCAATGAAAGTGTTTCTCGCCTGTCACTGCTTAGGGCTACATCAATAGGAAACAGAACATAGAGATAGAACTTGAAACTAATTAATTGTGTCAAGTTGCAAGAAGCTAGCACAAACAGTGTTTGATTTACAGTTCCAAATACATCTATCAATATAGGAGAAAACAGAGTGAATCCTAAAAATTCCAACTGTTACTGGAAACGAAAGCTGCAACATTGAAGAACGAAATTTGGGGAACAAAGTGGGCTCAGTGTACTGATCATTACCTGAAAGTATCACCCAGTTTGGGTGTAAAAATATTTGCTGAGATTTCTGGAGATTCGTAATTTTGGGAAGCTTGGAAACCCTTTCAATGAAAGTGTTTCTCGCCTGTCACTGCTTAGGGCTAAATCAATAGGAAACAGAATAGAGTGACAGAACTTGAAACTAATTAATTGTGTCAAGTTTCAAAAAGCTAGCACAAACCGTGCTTGATTTAGAGTTCCAAATACATCTATCAATATAGGAGAAAACAGAGTGAAACGCCAAAATTCAAACTGTTACTGGAAACGAACGCTTCAACATAGAAGAACGAAATTTGGGGAACCAAGTGGGCTTAGTGTACTGATCATTACCTGAAAGTATCATCCAGTTTGGGTGAAAAATATTTGCTGAGATTTCAGGAGATCCGTAATTTTTGGAAGCTTGGCAACCCCTTTCAATGAAAGTGTTTCTCGCCTGTCACTGCTTAGGGCTACATCAATCGGAAACAGAACATAGAGATAGAACTTGAAACTACTCAATTGTGTCAAGTTTCAAGAAGCTAACACAAACCGTGTTTGATTTAGAGTTCCAAATACATCTATCAATATAGGAGAAAACAGAGTGAAACCTAAAAATTCAAACTGTTACTGGAAACGAAAGCTTCAACATTGAAGAACGAAATTTGGGGAACAAAGTGGGCTCAGTGTACTGATCATTACCTGAAAGGATCACCCAGTTTGGGTGTAAAAATATTTGCTGAGATTTCTGGAGATTCGTAATTTTTGGAAGCTTGGCAACCCCTTTCAATGAAAGTGTTTCTCGTCTGTCACTGCTTAGGGCTACATCAATAGGAAACAGAACATAGAGATAGAACTTGAAACTACTTAATTGTGTCAAGTTTCAAGAAGGTAGCACAAACCGTGCTTGATTTAGAGTTCCAAATACATCTAGCAATATAGGAGAAAACAGAGTGAAACCTAAAAGTTCAAACTGTTACTGGAAACGAAAGCTGCAACATTGAAGAACGAAATTAAGGGAACAAAGTGGGCTCAGTGTACTGATCATTACCTGAAAGTATCACCCAGTTTGGGTGTAAAAATATTTGCTGAGATTTCTGGAGATTCGTAATTTTTGGAAGCTTGGCAACCCCTTTCAATGAAAGTGTTTCTCGCCTGTCACTGCTTAGGGCTAAATCAATAGGAAACAGAACATAGAGACAGAACTTGAAACTAATTAATTTTGTCAAGTTTCAAAAAGCTAGCACAAACCGTGCTTGATTTAGAGTTCCAAATACATCTATCAATATAGGACAAAACAGAGTTAAACGCCAAAATTCAAACTGTTACTGGAAACGAACGCTTCAACATAGAAGAACCAAATTTGGGGAACCAAGTGGGCTTAGTGTACTGATCATTACCTGAAAGTATCATCCAGTTTGGGTGAAAAAATGTTTGCTGAGATTTCTGGAGATTCGTTATTTTTGGAAGTTTGGCAACCCCTTTCAATGAAAGTGTTACTCGTCTGTCACTGCTTAGGGCTACATCAATAGGAAACAGAACATAGAGTTAGAACTTGAAACTACTTAATTGTGTCAAGTTTCAAGAGGCTAGCACAAACCGTGCTTGATTTAGAGTTCCAAATACATCTATCAATATAGGAGAAAACAGAGTGAAACGCCAAAATTCAAACTGTTACTGGAAACGAACGCTTCAACATAGAAGAATGAAATTTGGGGAACCAAGTGGGCTTAGTGTACTGATTATTACCTGAAAGTATCATCCAGTTTGGGAGAAAAAATATTTGCTGAGATTTCTGGAGATTCGTGATTTTTGGAAGCTTGGCAACCCCTTTCAATGAAAGTGTTTCTCGCCTGTCACTGCTTAGGGCTACACCAATAGGAAACAAAATATAGAGATAGAACTTGAAACTACTTAATTGTGTCAAGTTTCAAGAAGCTAGCACAAACCGTGCTTGATTTAGAGTTCCAAATACATCTATCAATATAGGAGAAAACAGAGTGAAACCCCAAAATTCAAACTGTTACTGGAAACGAACGCTTCAACATAGAAGAACGAAATTTGGGGAACCAAGTGGGCTTAGTGTACTGATCATTACCTGAAAGTATCATCCAGTTTGGGTGAAAAATATTTGCTGAGATTTCAGGAGATCCGTAATTTTTGGAAGCTTGGCAACCCCTTTCAATGAAAGTGTTTCTCGCCTGTCACTGCTTAGGGCTACATCAATCGGAAACAGAACATAGAGATAGAACTTGAAACTACTTAATTGTGTCAAGTTTCAAGAAGCTAACACAAACCGTGTTTGATTTAGAGTTCCAAATACATCTATCAATATAGGAGAAAACAGAGTGAAACCTAAAAATTCAAACTGTTACTGCAAACGAAAGCTTCAACATTGAAGAACGAAATTTGGGGAACAAAGTGGGCTCAGTGTACTGATCATTACCTGAAAGTATCACCCAGTTTGGGTGTAAAAATATTTGCTGAGATTTCTGGAGATTCGTGATTTTTGGAAGCTTGGCAACCCCTTTCAATGAAAGTGTTTCTCGCCTGTCACTGCTTAGGGCTACATCAATAGGAAACAGAACATAGAGATAGAACTTGAAACTACTTAATTGTGTCAAGTTTCAAGAAGGTAGCACAAACCGTGTTTGATTTAGAGTTCCAAATACATCTATCAATATAGGAGAAAACAGAGTGAAACCTAAAAGTTCAAACTGTTACTGGAAACGAAAGCTGCAACATTCACGAACGAAATTTGGGGAACAAATTGGGCTCATGTACTGATCATTACCTGAAAGTATCACCCAGTTTGGGTGAAAAAATATTTGCTGAGATTTCTGGAGTTTCGTGATTTTTGGAAGCTTGGCAACCCCTTTCAATGAAAGTGTTTCTCGTCTGTCACTGCTTAGGGCTACACCAATAGGAAACAAAATATAGAGATAGAACTTGAAACTACTTAATTGTGTCAAGTTTCAAGAAGCTAGCACAAACCATGTTTGATTTAGAGTTCCAAATACATCTATCAATATAGGAGAAAACAGAGTGAAACGCCAAAATTCAAACTGTTACTGGAAACGAACGCTTCAACATAGAAGAACGAAATCTGGGGAACCAAGTGGGCTTAGTGTACTGATCATTACCTGAAAGTATCATCCAGTTTGGGTGAAAAAATGTTTCCTGAGATTTCTGGAGATTCGTAATTTTGGGACGCTTGGCAACCCCTTTCAATGAAAGTGTTTCTCGCCTGTCACTGCTTAGGGCTACATCAATAGGAAACAGAACATAGAGATAGAACTTGAAACTACTTAATTGTGTCAAGTTTCAAGAAGGTAGCCCAAACCGTGTTTGATTTAGAGTTCCAAATACATCTATCAATATAGGAGAAAACAGAGTGAAACCTAAAAGTTCAAACTGTTACTGGAAACGAAAGCTGCAACATTGAAGAACGAAATTAAGGGAACAAAGTGGGCTCAGTGTACTGATCATTACCTGAAAGTATCACCCAGTTTGGGTGTAAAAATATTTGCTGAGATTTCTGGAGATTCGTAATTTTTGGAAGCTTGGCAACCCCTTTCAATGAAAGTGTTTCTCGCCTGTCACTGCTTAGGGCTACATCAATAGGAAACAGAACATAGAGATAGAACTTGAAACTAATTAATTGTGTCAAGTTGCAAGAAGCTAGCACAAACAGTGTTTGATTTAGAGTTCCAAATACATCTATCAATATAGGAGAAAACAGAGTGAATCCTAAAAATTCCAACTGTTACTGGAAACGAAAGCTGCAACATTGAAGAACGAAATTTGGGGAACAAAGTGGGCTCAGTGTACTGATCATTACCTGAAAGTATCACCCAGTTTGGGTGTAAAAATATTTGCTGAGATTTCTGGAGATTCGTAATTTTTGGAAGCTTGGCAACACCTTTCAATGAAAGTGTTTCTCGCCTGTCACTGCTTAGGGCTAAATCAATAGGAAACAGAACATAGAGACAGAACTTGAAACTAATTAATTGTGTCAAGTTTCAAAAAGCTAGCACAAACTGTGCTTGATTTAGAGTTCCAAATACATCTATCAATATAGGACAAAACAGAGTGAAACGCCAAAATTCAAACTGTTACTGGAAACAAACGCTTCAACATAGAAGAACGAAATTTGGGGAACCAAGTGGGCTTAGTGTACTGATCATTACCTGAAAGTATCATCCAGTTTGGGTGAAAAAATGTTTGCTGAGATTTCTGGAGATTCGTTATTTTTGGAAGCTTGGCAACCCCTTTCAATGAAAGTGTTTCTCGTCTGTCACTGCGTAGGGCTACATCAATAGGAAACATAACATAGAGTTAGAACTTGAAACTACTTAATTGTGTCAAGTTTCAAGAGGCTAGCACAAACCGTGCTTGATTTAGAGTTCCAAATACATCTATCAATATAGAAGAAAACAGAGTGAAACGCCAAAATTCAAACTGTTACTGGAAACGAACGCTTCAACATAGAAGAATGAAATTTGGGGAACCAAGTGGGCATAGTGTACTGATTATTACCTGAAAGTATCATCCAGTTTGGGTGTAAAAATATTTGCTGAGATTTCTGGAGATTCCTGATTTTTGGAAGCTTGGCAACCCCTTTCAATGAAAGTGTTTCTCGCCTGTCACTGCTTAGGGCTACACCAATAGGAAACAAAATATAGAGATAGAACTTGAAACTACTTAATTGTGTCAAGTTTCAAGAAGCTAGCACAAACCGTGCTTGATTTAGAGTTCCAAATACATCTATCAATATAGGAGAAAACAGAGTGAAACGCCAAAATTCAAACTGTTACTGGAAACGAACGCTTCAACATAGAAGAACGAAATTTGGGGAACCAAGTGGGCTTAGTGTACTGATCATTACCTGAAAGTATCATCCAGTTTGGGTGAAAAATATTTGCTGAGATTTCAGGAGATCCGTAATTTTTGGAAGCTTGGCAACCCCTTTCAATGAAAGTGTTTCTCGCCTGTCACTGCTTAGGGCTACATCAATCGGAAACAGAACATAGAGATAGAACTTGAAACTACTTAATTGTGTCAAGTTTCAAGAAGCTAACACAAACCGTGTTTGATTTAGAGTTCCAAATACATCTATCCATATAGGAGAAAACACAGTGAAACCTAAAAGTTCAAACTGTTACTGGAAACAAAAGCTTCAACATTGAAGAACGAAATTTGGGGAACAAAGTGGGCTCAGTGTACTGATCATTACCTGAACGTATCACCCAGTTTGGGTGTAAAAATATTTGCTGAGATTTCTGGAGATTCGTAATTTTTGGAAGCTTGGCAACCCCTTTCAATGAAAGTGTTTCTCGTCTGTCACTGTTTAGGGCTACACCAAAAGAAACAAAACATAGAGATAGAACTTGAAACTACTTAATTGTGTGAAGTTTCAAAAAGCTAGCACAAACCGTGCTTGATTTAGAGTTCCAAATACATCTATCAATATAGGAGAAAACAGAGTGAAACGCCAAAATTCAAACTGTTACTGGAAACGAACACTTCAACATAGAAGAATGAAATTTGGGGAACCAAGTGGGCTTAGTGTACTGATCATTACCTGAAAGTATCATCCAGTTTGGGTGAAAAATATTTGCTGAGATTTCTGGAGATTCGTGATTTTTGGAAGCTTGGCAACCCCTTTCAATGAAAGTGTTTCTCGTCTGTCACTGCTTAGGGCTACATCAATAGGAAACGGAACATAGAGATAGAACTTGAAACTACTTAATTGTGTCAAGTTTCAAGAAGGTAGCACAAACCGTGTTTGATTTAGAGTTCCAAATACATCTATCAATATAGGAGAAAACAGAGTGAAACCTAAAAGTTCAAACTGTTACTGGAAACGAAAGCTGCAACATTGAAGAACGAAATTTGGGGAACAAAGTGGGCTCAGTGTACTGATCATTACCTGAAAGTATCACCCAGTTTGGGTGAAAAAATATTTGCTGAGATTCTGGAGATTCGTGATTTTTGGAAGCTTGGCAACCCCTTTCAATGAAAGTGTTTCTCGTCTGTCACTGCTTAGGGCTACATCAATAGGAAAAAAAAATAGAGATAGAACTTGAAACTACTTAATTGTGTCAAGTTTCAAGAAGGTAGCACAAACCGTGTTTGATTTAGAGTTCCAAATACATCTATCCATATAGGAGAAAACACAGTGAAACCTAAAAGTTCAAACTGTTACTGGAAACGAAAGCTGCAACATTGAAGAACGAAATTAAGGGAACAAAGTGGGCTCAGTGTACTGATCATTACCTGAAAGTATCACCCAGTTTGGGTGTAAAAATATTTGCTGAGATTTCTGGAGATTCGTAATTTTTGGAAGCTTGGCAACCCCTTTCAATGAAAGTGTTTCTCGCCTGTCACTGCTTAGGGCTACATCAATAGGAAACAGAACTTGAGATAGAACTTGAAACTAATTAATTGTGTCAAGTTGCAAGAAGCTAGCACAAACAGTGTTTGATTTAGAGTTCCAAATACATCTATCAATATAGGAGAAAACAGAGTGAATCCTAAAAATTCCAACTGTTACTGGAAACGAAAGCTGCAACATTGAAGAACGAAATTTGGGGAACAAAGTGGGCTCAGTGTACTGATCATTACCTGAAAGTATCACCCAGTTTGGGTGTAAAAATATTTGCTGAGATTTCTGGAGATTCGTAATTTTGGGAAGCTTGGCAACCCCTTTCAATGAAAGTGTTTCTCGCCTGTCACTGCTTAGGGCTAAATCAATAGGAAACAGAACATAGTGACAGAACTTGAAACTAATTAATTGTGTCAAGTTTCAAAAAGCTAGCACAAACCGTGCTTGATTTAGAGTTCCAAATACATCTATCAATATAGGAGAAAACAGAGTGAAACGCCAAAATTCAAACTGTTACTGGAAACGAACGCTTCAACATAGAAGAACGAAATTTGGGGAACCAAGTGGGCTTAGTGTACTGATCATTACCTGAAAGTATCATCCAGTTTGGGTGAAAAATATTTGCTGAGATTTCAGGAGATCCGTAATTTTTGGAAGCTTGGCAACCCCTTTCAATGAAAGTGTTTCTCGCCTGTCACTGCTTAGGGCTACATCAATCGGAAACAGAACATAGAGATAGAACTTGAAACTACTCAATTGTGTCAAGTTTCAAGAAGCTAACACAAACCGTGTTTGATTTAGAGTTCCAAATACATCTATCAATATAGGAGAAAACAGAGTGAAACCTAAAAATTCAAACTGTTACTGGAAACGAAAGCTTCAATATTGAAGAACGAAATTTGGGGAACAAAGTGGGCTCAGTGTACTGATCATTACCTGAAAGGATCACCCAGTTTGGGTGTAAAAATATTTGCTGAGATTTCTGGAGATTCGTAATTTTTGGAAGCTTGGCAACCCCTTTCAATGAAAGTGTTTCTCGTCTGTCACTGTTTAGGGCTACACCAATAGGAAACAAAACATAGAGATAGAACTTGAAACTACTTAATTGTGTGAAGTTTCAAAAAGCTAGCACAAACCGTGCTTGATTTAGAGTTCCAAATACATCTATCAATATAGGAGAAAACAGAGTGAAACGCCAAAATTCAAACTGTTACTGGAAACGAACACTTCAACATAGAAGAATGAAATTTGGGGAACCAAGTGGGCTTAGTGTACTGATCATTACCTGAAAGGATCATCCAGTTTGGGCGAAAAAATATTTGCTGAGATTTCTGGAGATTCGTGATTTTTGGAAGCTTGGCAACCCCTTTCAATGAAAGTGTTTCTCGCCTGTCACTGCTTAGGGCTACATCAATAGGAAACAGAACATAGAGATAGAACTTGAAACTACTTAATTGTGTCAACTTTCAAGAAGGTAGCACAAACCGTGCTTGATTTAGAGTTCCAAATACATCTAGCAATATAGGAGAAAACAGAGTGAAACCTAAAAGTTCAAACTGTTACTGGAAACGAAAGCTGCAACATTGAAGAACGAAATTAAGGGAACAAAGTGGGCTCAGTGTACTGATCATTACCTGAAAGTATCACCCAGTTTGGGTGTAAAAATATTTGCTTAGATTTCTGGAGATTCGTAATTTTTGGAAGCTTGGCAACCCCTTTCAATGAAAGTGTTTCTCGCCTGTCACTGCTTAGGGCTACATCAATAGGAAACAGAACATAGAGATAGAACTTGAAACTAATTAATTGTGTCAAGTTGCAAGAAGCTAGCACAAACAGTGTTTGATTTAGAGTTCCAAATACATCTATCAATATAGGAGAAAACAGAGTGAATCCTAAAAATTCCAACTGTTAATGGAAACGAAAGCTGCAACATTGAAGAACGAAATTTGGGGAACAAAGTGGGCTCAGTGTACTGATCATTACCTGAAAGTATCACCCAGTTTGGGTGTAAAAATATTTGCTGAGATTTCTGGAGATTCGTAATTTTTGGAAGCTTGGCAACCCCTTTCAATGAAAGTGTTTCTCGCCTGTCACTGCTTAGGGCTAAATCAATAGGAAACAGAACATAGAGACAGAACTTGAAACTAATTAATTTTGTCAAGTTTCAAAAAGCTAGCACAAACCGTGCTTGATTTAGAGTTCCAAATACATCTATCAATATAGGACAAAACAGAGTTAAACGCCAAAATTCAAACAGTTACTGGAAACGAACGCTTCAACATAGAAGAACGAAATTTGGGGAACCAAGTGGGCTTAGTGTACTGATCATTACCTGAAAGTATCATCCAGTTTGGGTGAAAAAATGTTTGCTGAGATTTCTGGAGATTCGTTATTTTTGGAAGTTTGGCAACCCCTTTCAATGAAAGTGTTTCTCGTCTGTCACTGCTTAGGGCTACATCAATAGGAAACAGAACATAGAGTTAGAACTTGAAACTACTTAATTGTGTCAAGTTTCAAGAGGCTAGCACAAACCGTGCTTGATTTAGAGTTCCAAATACATCTATCAATATAGGAGAAAACAGAGTGAAACGCCAAAATTCAAACTGTTACTAGAAACGAACGCTTCAACATAGAAGAATGAAATTTGGGGAACCAAGTGGGCTTAGTGTACTGATTATTACCTGAAAGTATCATCCAGTTTGGGTGAAAAAATATTTGCTGAGATTTCTGGAGATTCGTGATTTTTGGAAGCTTGGCAACCCCTTTCAATGAAAGTGTTTCTCGCCTGTCACTGCTTAGGGCTACACCAATTGGAAACAAAATATAGAGATAGAACTTGAAACTACTTAATTGTGTCAAGTTTCAAGAAGCTAGCACAAACAGTGCTTGATTTAGAGTTCCAAATACATCTATCAATATAGGAGAAAACAGAGTGAAACGCCAAAATTCAAACTGTTACTGGAAACGAACGCTTCAACATAGAAGAACGAAATTTGGGGAACCAAGTGGGCTTAGTGTACTGATCATTACCTGAAAGTATCATCCAGTTTGGGTGAAAAATATTTGCTGAGATTTCAGGAGATCCGTAATTTTTGGAAGCTTGGCAACCCCTTTCAATGAAAGTGTTTCTCGCCTGTCACTGCTTAGGGCTACATCAATCGGAAACAGAACATAGAGATAGAACTTGAAACTACTAAATTGAGTCAAGTTTCAAGAAGCTAACACAAACCGTGTTTGATTTAGAGTTCCAAATACATCTATCAATATAGGAGAAAACAGAGTGAAACCTAAAAATTCAAACTGTTACTGGAAACGAAAGCTTCAACACTGAAGAACGAAATTTGGGGAACAAAGTGGGCTCAGTGTACTGATCATTACCTGAAAGTATCACCCAGTTTGGGTGTAAAAATATTTGCTGAGATTTCTGGAGATTCGTGATTTTTGGAAGCTTGGCAACCCCTTTCAATGAAAGTGTTTCTCGCCTGTCACTGCTTAGGGCTACATCAATAGGAAACAGAACATAGAGATAGAACTTGAAACTACTTAATTGTGTCAAGTTTCAAGAAGGTAGCACAAACCGTGTTTGATTTAGAGTTCCAAATACATCTATCAATATAGGAGAAAACAGAGTGAAACCTAAAAGTTCAAACTGTTACTGGAAACGAAAGCTGCAACATTGAAGAACGAAATTAAGGGAACAAAGTGGGCTCAGTGTACTGATCATTACCTGAAAGTATCACCCAGTTTGGGTGTAAAAATATTTGCTGAGATTTCTGGAGATTCATAATTTTTGGAACCTTGGCATCCCCTTTCAATGAAAGTGTTTCTCGCCTGTCACTGCTTAGGGCTACATCAATAGGAAACAGAACATAGAGATAGAACTTGAAACTAATTAATTGTGTCAAGTTGCAAGAAGCTAGCACAAACAGTGTTTGATTTAGAGTTCCAAATACATCTATCAATATAGGAGAAAACAGAGTGAATCCTAAAAATTCCAACTGTTACTGGAAACGAAAGCTGCAACATTGAAGAACGAAATTTGGGGAACAAAGTGGGCTCAGTGTACTGATCATTACCTGAAAGTATCACCCAGTTTGGGTGTAAAAATATTTGCTGAGATTTCTGGAGATTCGTAATTTTGGGAAGCTTGGCAACCCCTTTCAATGAAAGTGTTTCTCGCCTGTCACTGCTTAGGGCTAAATCAATAGGAAACAGAACATAGAGACAGAACTTGAAACTAATTAATTGTGTCAAGTTTCAAAAAGCTAGCACAAACCATGCTTGATTTAGAGTTCCAAATACATCTATCAATATAGGACAAAACAGAGTGAAACGCCAAAATTCAAACTGTTACTGGAAATGAACGCTTCAACATAGAAGAACGAAATTTGGGGAACCAAGTGGGCTTAGTGTACTGATCATTACCTGAAAGTATCATCCAGTTTGGGTGAAAAATATTTGCTGACATTTCAGGAGAACCGTAATTTTTGGAAGCTTGGCAACCCCTTTCAATGAAAGTGTTTCTAGCCTGTCACTGCTTAGGGCTACATCAATCGGAAACAGAACATAGAGATAGAACTTGAAACTACTTAATTGTGTCAAGTTTCAAGAAGGTAGCACAAACCGTGTTTGATGTAGAGTTCCAAATACATCTATCAATATAGGAGAAAACAGAGTGAAACCTAAAACTTCAAACTGTTACTGGAAACGAAAGCTGCAACATTGAAGAAGGAAATTTGGGGAACAATGTGGGCTCAGTGTACTGATCATTACCTGAAAGTATCACCCAGTTTGGGTGAAAAAATATTTGCTGAGATTTCTGGAGATTCGTGATTTTTGGAAGCTTGGCAACCCCTTTCAATGCAAGTGTTTCTCGTCTGTCACTGCTTAGGGCTACACCAATAGGAAACAAAATATAGAGATAGAACTTGAAACTACTTAATTGTGTCAAATTTCAAGAAGCTAGCACAAACCGTGCTTGATTTAGAGTTCCAAATACATCTATCAATATAGGAGAAAACAGAGTGAAACGCCAAAATTCAAACTGTTACTGGAAACGAACGCTTCAACATAGAAGAACGAAATTTGGGGAACCAAGTGGGCTTAGTGTACTGATCATTACCTGAAAGTATCATCCAGTTTGGGTGAAAAATATTTGCTGAGATTTCAGGAGATCCGTAATTTTTGGAAGCTTGGCAACCCCTTTCAATGAAAGTGTTTCTAGCCTGTCACTGCTTAGGGCTACATCAATCGGAAACAGAACATAGAGATAGAACTTGAAACTACTTAATTGTGTCAAGTTTCAAGAAGCTAACACAAACCGTGTTTGATTTAGAGTTCCAAATACATCTATCAATATAGGAGAAAACAGAGTGAAACCTAAAAATTCAAACTGTTACTGGAAACGAAAGCTTCAACATTGAAGAACGAAATTTGGGGAACAAAGTGGGCTCAGTGTACTGATCATTACCTGAAAGTATCACCCAGTTTGGGTGTAAAAATATTTGCTGTGATTTCTGGAGATTCGTAATTTTTGGAAGCTTGGCAACCCCTTTCAATGAAAGTGTTTCTCGTCTGTCACTGTTTAGGGCTACACCAAAAGAAACAAAACATAGAGATAGAACTTGAAACTACTTAATTGTGTGAAGTTTCAAAAAGCTAGCACAAACCGTGCTTGATTTAGAGTTCCAAATACATCTATCAATATAGGAGAAAACAGAGTGAAACGCCAAAATTCAAACTGTTACTGGAAACGAACACTTCAACATAGAAGAATGAAATTTGGGGAACCAAGTGGGCTTAGTGTACTGATCATTACCTGAAAGTATCATCCAGTTTGGGTGAAAAATATTTGCTGAGATTTCTGGAGATTCGTGATTTTTGGAAGCTTGGCAACCCCTTTCAATGAAAGTGTTTCTCGCCTGTCACTGCTTAGGGCTACATCAATAGGAAACGGAACATAGAGATAGAACTTGAAACTACTTAATTGTGTCAAGTTTCAAGAAGGTAGCACAAACCGTGTTTGATTTAGAGTTCCAAATACATCTATCAATATAGGAGAAAACAGAGTGAAACCTAAAAGTTCAAACTGTTACTGGAAACGAAAGCTGCAACATTGAAGAACGAAATTTGGGGAACAAAGTGGGCTCAGTGTACTGATCATTACCTGAAAGTATCACCCAGTTTGGGTGAAAAAATATTTGCTGAGATTTCTGGAGATTCGTGATTTTTGGAAGCTTGGCAACCCCTTTCAATGAAAGTGTTTCTCGTCTGTCACTGCTTAGGGCTACATCAATAGGAAAAAAAAATAGAGATAGAACTTGAAACTACTTAATTGTGTCAAGTTTCAAGAAGGTAGCACAAACCGTGTTTGATTTAGAGTTCCAAATACATCTATCCATATAGGAGAAAACACAGTGAAACCTAAAAGTTCAAACTGTTACTGGAAACGAAAGCTGCAACATTGAAGAACGAAATTTGGGGAACAAAGTGGGCTCAGTTTACTGATCATTACCTGAAAGTATCACCCAGTTTGGGTGTAAAAATATTTGCTGAGATTTCTGGAGATTCGTAATTTTTGGAAGCTTGGCAACCCCTTTCAATGAAAGTGTTTCTCGCCTGTCACTGCTTAGGGCTACATCAATAGGAAACAGAACATAGAGATAGAACTTGAAACTAATTAATTGTGTCAAGTTGCAAGAAGCTAGCACAAACAGTGTTTGATTTACAGTTCCAAATACATCTATCAATATAGGAGAAAACAGAGTGAATCCTAAAAATTCCAACTGTTACTGAAAACGAAAGCTGCAACATTGAAGAACGAAATTTGGGGAACAAAGTGCGCTCAGTGTACTGATCATTACCTGAAAGTATCACCCAGTTTGGGTGTAAAAATATTTGCGGAGATTTCTGGAGATTCGTAATTTTGGGAAGCTTGGCAACCCCTTTCAATGAAAGTGTTTCTCGCCTGTCACTGCTTAGGGCTAAATCAATAGGAAACAGAACATAGAGACAGAACTTGAAACTAATTAATTGTGTCAAGTTTCAAAAAGCTAGCACAAACCGTGCTTGATTTAGAGTTCCAAATACATCTATCAATATAGGAGAAAACAGAGTGAAACGCCAAAATTCAAACTGTTACTGGAAACGAACGCTTCAACATAGAAGAACGAAATTTGGGGAACCAAGTGGGCTTAGTGTACTGATCATTACCTGAAAGTATCATCCAGTTTGGGTGAAAAATATTTGCTGAGATTTCAGGAGATCCGTAATTTTTGGAAGCTTGGCAACCCCTTTCAATGAAAGTGTTTCTCGCCTGTCACTGCTTAGGGCTACATCAATCGGAAACAGAACATAGAGATAGAACTTGAAACTACTCAATTGTGTCAAGTTTCAAGAAGCTAACACAAACCGTGTTTGATTTAGAGTTCCAAATACATCTATCAATATAGGAGAAAACAGAGTGAAACCTAAAAATTCAAACTGTTACTGGAAACGAAAGCTTCAACATTGAAGAACGAAATTTGGGGAACAAAGTGGGCTCAGTGTACTGATCATTACCTGAAAGGATCACCCAGTTTGGGTGTAAAAATATTTGCTGAGATTTCTGGAGATTCGTAATTTTTGGAAGCTTGGCAACCCCTTTCAATGAAAGTGTTTCTCGTCTGTCACTGTTTAGGGCTACACCAATAGGAAACAAAACATAGAGATAGAACTTGAAACTACTTAATTGTGTGAAGTTTCAAAAAGCTAGCACAAACCGTGCTTGATTTAGAGTTCCAAATACATCTATCAATATAGGAGAAAACAGAGTGAAACGCCAAAATTCAAACTGTTACTGGAAACGAACACTTCAACATAGAAGAATGAAATTTGGGGAACCAAGTGGGCTTAGTGTACTGATCATTACCTGAAAGGATCATCCAGTTTGGGCGAAAAAATATTTGCTGAGATTTCTGGAGATTCGTGATTTTTGGAAGCTTGGCAACCCCTTTCAATGAAAGTGTTTCTCGCCTGTCACTGCTTAGGGCTACATCAATAGGAAACAGAACATAGAGATAGAACTTGAAACTACTTAATTGTGTCAAGTTTCAAGAAGGTAGCACAAACCGTGCTTGATTTAGAGTTCCAAATACATCTAGCAATATAGGAGAAAACAGAGTGAAACCTAAAAGTTCAAACTGTTACTGGAAACGAAAGCTGCAACATTGAAGAACGAAATTAAGGGAACAAAGTGGGCTCAGTGTACTGATCATTACCTGAAAGTATCACCCAGTTTGGGTGTAAAAATATTTGCTTAGATTTCTGGAGATTCGTAATTTTTGGAAGCTTGGCAACCCCTTTCAATGAAAGTGTTTCTCGCCTGTCACTGCTTAGGGCTACATCAATAGGAAACAGAACATAGAGATAGAACTTGAAACTAATTAATTGTGTCAAGTTGCAAGAAGCTAGCACAAACAGTGTTTGATTTAGAGTTCCAAATACATCTATCAATATAGGAGAAAACAGAGTGAATCCTAAAAATTCCAACTGTTACTGGAAACGAAAGCTGCAACATTGAAGAACGAAATTTGGGGAACAAAGTGGGCTCAGTGTACTGATCATTACCTGAAAGTATCACCCAGTTTGGGTGTAAAAATATTTGCTGAGATTTCTGGAGATTCGTAATTTTTGGAAGCTTGGCAACCCCTTTCAATGAAAGTGTTTCTCGCCTGTCACTGCTTAGGGCTAAATCAATAGGAAACAGAACATAGAGACAGAACTTGAAACTAATTAATTTTGTCAAGTTTCAAAAAGCTAGCACAAACCGTGCTTGATTTAGAGTTCCAAATACATCTATCAATATAGGACAAAACAGAGTTAAACGCCAAAATTCAAACTGTTACTGGAAACGAACGCTTCAACATAGAAGAACGAAATTTGGGGAACCAAGTGGGCTTAGTGTACTGATCATTACCTGAAAGTATCATCCAGTTTGGGTGAAAAAATGTTTGCTGAGATTTCTGGAGATTCGTTATTTTTGGAAGTTTGGCAACCCCTTTCAATGAAAGTGTTTCTCGTCTGTCACTGCTTAGGGCTACATCAATAGGAAACAGAACATAGAGTTAGAACTTGAAACTACTTAATTGTGTCAAGTTTCAAGAGGCTAGCACAAACCGTGCTTGATTTAGAGTTCCAAATACATCTATCAATATAGGAGAAAACAGAGTGAAACGCCAAAATTCAAACTGTTACTGGAAACGAACGCTTCAACATAGAAGAATGAAATTTGGGGAACCAAGTGGGCTTAGTGTACTGATTATTACCTGAAAGTATCATCCAGTTTGGGTGAAAAAATATTTGCTGAGATTTCTGGAGATTCGTGATTTTTGGAAGCTTGGCAACCCCTTTCAATGAAAGTGTTTCTCGCCTGTCACTGCTTAGGGCTACACCAATAGGAAACAAAATATAGAGATAGAACTTGAAACTACTTAATTGTGTCAAGTTTCAAGAAGCTAGCACAAACAGTGCTTGATTTAGAGTTCCAAATACATCTATCAATATAGGAGAAAACAGAGTGAAACGCCAAAATTCAAACTGTTACTGGAAACGAACGCTTCAACATAGAAGAACGAAATTTGGGGAACCAAGTGGGCTTAGTGTACTGATCATTACCTGAAAGTATCATCCAGTTTGGGTGAAAAATATTTGCTGAGATTTCAGGAGATCCGTAATTTTTGGAAGCTTGGCAACCCCTTTCAATGAAAGTGTTTCTCGCCTGTCACTGCTTAGGGCTACATCAATCGGAAACAGAACATAGAGATAGAACTTGAAACTACTTAATTGTGTCAAGTTTCAAGAAGCTAACACAAACCGTGTTTGATTTAGAGTTCCAAATACATCTATCAATATAGGAGAAAACAGAGTGAAACCTAAAAATTCAAACTGTTACTGGAAACGAAAGCTTCAACACTGAAGAACGAAATTTGGGGAACAAAGTGGGCTCAGTGTACTGATCATAACCTGAAAGTATCACCCAGTTTGGGTGTAAAAATATTTGCTGAGATTTCTGGAGATTCGTGATTTTTGGAAGCTTGGCAACCCCTTTCAATGAAAGTGTTTCTCGCCTGTCACTGCTTAGGGCTACATCAATAGGAAACAGAACATAGAGATAGAACTTGAAACTACTTAATTGTGTCAAGTTTCAAGAAGGTAGCACAAACCGTGTTTGATTTAGAGTTCCAAATACATCTATCAATATAGGAGAAAACAGAGTGAAACCTAAAAGTTCAAACTGTTACTGGAAACGAAAGCTGCAACATTGAAGAACGAAATTAAGGGAACAAAGCGGGCTCAGTGTACTGATCATTACCTGAAAGTATCACCCAGTTTGGGTGTAAAAATATTTGCTGAGATTTCTGGAGATTCATAATTTTTGGAACCTTGGCAACCCCTTTCAATGAAAGTGTTTCTCGCCTGTCACTGCTTAGGGCTACATCAATAGGAAACAGAACATAGAGATAGAACTTGAAACTAATTAATTGTGTCAAGTTGCAAGAAGCTAGCACAAACAGTGTTTGATTTAGAGTTCCAAATACATCTATCAATATAGGAGAAAACAGAGTGAATCCTAAAAATTCCAACTGTTACTGGAAACGAAAGCTGCAACATTGAAGAACGAAATTTGGGGAACAAAGTGGGCTCAGTGTACTGATCATTACCTGAAAGTATCACCCAGTTTGGGTGTAAAAATATTTGCTGAGATTTCTGGAGATTCGTAATTTTGGGAAGCTTGGCAACCCCTTTCAATGAAAGTGTTTCTCGCCTGTCACTGCTTAGGGCTAAATCAATAGGAAACAGAACATAGAGACAGAACTTGAAACTAATTAATTGTGTCAAGTTTCAAAAAGCTAGCACAAACCATGCTTGATTTAGAGTTCCAAATACATCTATCAATATAGGACAAAACAGAGTGAAACGCCAAAATTCAAACTGTTACTGGAAATGAACGCTTCAACATAGAAGAACGAAATTTGGGGAACCAAGTGGGCTTAGTGTACTGATCATTACCTGAAAGTATCATCCAGTTTGGGTGAAAAAATGTTTTCTCAGATTTCTGGAGATTCGTTATTTTTGGAAGCTTGGCAACCCCTTTCAATGAAAGTGTTTCTCGTCTGTCACTGCTTAGGGCTACATCAATAGGAAACAGAACATAGAGTTAGAACTTGAAACTACTTAATTGTGTCAAGTTTCAAGAGGCTAGCACAAACTGTGCTTGATTTAGAGTTCCAAATACATCTATCAATATAGGAGAAAACAGAGTGAAACGCCAAAATTCAAACTGTTACTGGAAACGAACGCTTCAACATAGAAGAATGAAATTTGGGGAACCAAGTGGGCTTAGTGTACTGATTATTACCTGAAAGTATCATCCAGTTTGGGTGAAAAATATTTGCTGAGATTTCTGGAGATTCGTGATTTTTGGAAGCTTGGCAACCCCTTTCAATGAAAGTGTTTCTCGCCTGTCACTGCTTAGGGCTACATCAATAGGAAACGGAACATAGAGATAGAACTTGAAACTACTTAATTGTGTCAAGTTTCAAGAAGGTAGCACAAACCGTGTTTGATTTAGAGTTCCAAATACATCTATCAATATAGGAGAAAACAGAGTGAAACCTAAAAGTTCAAACTGTTACTGGAAACGAAAGCTGCAACATTGAAGAACGAAATTTGGGGAACAAAGTGGGCTCAGTGTACTGATCATTACCTGAAAGTATCACCCAGTTTGGGTGAAAAAATATTTGCTGAGATTTCTGGAGATTCGTGATTTTTGGAAGCTTGGCAACCCCTTTCAATGAAAGTGTTTCTCGTCTGTCACTGCTTAGGGCTACATCAATAGGAAAAAAAAAAATAGAGATAGAACTTGAAACTACTTAATTGTGTCAAGTTTCAAGAAGGTAGCACAAACCGTGTTTGATTTAGAGTTCCAAATACATCTATCCATATAGGAGAAAACACAGTGAAACCTAAAAGTTCAAACTGTTACTGGAAACGAAAGCTGCAACATTGAAGAACGAAATTTGGGGAACAAAGTGGGCTCAGTTTACTGATCATTACCTGAAAGTATCACCCAGTTTGGGTGTAAAAATATTTGCTGAGATTTCTGGAGATTCGTAATTTTTGGAAGCTTGGCAACCCCTTTCAATGAAAGTGTTTCTCGCCTGTCACTGCTTAGGGCTACATCAATAGGAAACAGAACATAGAGATAGAACTTGAAACTAATTAATTGTGTCAAGTTGCAAGAAGCTAGCACAAACAGTGTTTGATTTAGAGTTCCAAATACATCTATCAATATAGGAGAAAACAGAGTGAATCCTAAAAATTCCAACTGTTACTGGAAACGAAAGCTGCAACATTGAAGAACGAAATTTGGGGAACAAAGTGGGCTCAGTGTACTGATCATTACCTGAAAGTATCACCCAGTTTGGGTGTAAAAATATTTGCTGAGATTTCTGGAGATTCGTAATTTTGGGAAGCTTGGCAACCCCTTTCAATGAAAGTGTTTCTCGCCTGTCACTGCTTAGGGCTAAATCAATAGGAAACAGAACATAGAGACAGAACTTGAAACTAATTAATTGTGTCAAGTTTCAAAAAGCTAGCACAAACCATGCTTGATTTAGAGTTCCAAATACATCTATCAATATAGGACAAAACAGAGTGAAACGCCAAAATTCAAACTGTTACTGGAAATGAACGCTTCAACATAGAAGAACGAAATTTGGGGAACCAAGTGGGCTTAGTGTACTGATCATTACCTGAAAGTATCATCCAGTTTGGGTGAAAAAATGTTTTCTCAGATTTCTGGAGATTCGTTATTTTTGGAAGCTTGGCAACCCCTTTCAATGAAAGTGTTTCTCGTCTGTCACTGCTTAGGGCTACATCAATAGGAAACAGAACATAGAGTTAGAACTTGAAACTACTTAATTGTGTCAAGTTTCAAGAGGCTAGCACAAACTGTGCTTGATTTAGAGTTCCAAATACATCTATCAATATAGGAGAAAACAGAGTGAAACGCCAAAATTCAAACTGTTACTGGAAACGAACGCTTCAACATAGAAGAATGAAATTTGGGGAACCAAGTGGGCTTAGTGTACTGATTATTACCTGAAAGTATCATCCAGTTTGGGTGAAAAATATTTGCTGAGATTTCTGGAGATTCGTGATTTTTGGAAGCTTGGCAACCCCTTTCAATGAAAGTGTTTCTCGCCTGTCACTGCTTAGGGCTACATCAATAGGAAACGGAACATAGAGATAGAACTTGAAACTACTTAATTGTGTCAAGTTTCAAGAAGGTAGCACAAACCGTGTTTGATTTAGAGTTCCAAATACATCTATCAATATAGGAGAAAACAGAGTGAAACCTAAAAGTTCAAACTGTTACTGGAAACGAAAGCTGCAACATTGAAGAACGAAATTTGGGGAACAAAGTGGGCTCAGTGTACTGATCATTACCTGAAAGTATCACCCAGTTTGGGTGAAAAAATATTTGCTGAGATTTCTGGAGATTCGTGATTTTTGGAAGCTTGGCAACCCCTTTCAATGAAAGTGTTTCTCGTCTGTCACTGCTTAGGGCTACATCAATAGGAAAAAAAAAAATAGAGATAGAACTTGAAACTACTTAATTGTGTCAAGTTTCAAGAAGGTAGCACAAACCGTGTTTGATTTAGAGTTCCAAATACATCTATCCATATAGGAGAAAACACAGTGAAACCTAAAAGTTCAAACTGTTACTGGAAACGAAAGCTGCAACATTGAAGAACGAAATTTGGGGAACAAAGTGGGCTCAGTTTACTGATCATTACCTGAAAGTATCACCCAGTTTGGGTGTAAAAATATTTGCTGAGATTTCTGGAGATTCGTAATTTTTGGAAGCTTGGCAACCCCTTTCAATGAAAGTGTTTCTCGCCTGTCACTGCTTAGGGCTACATCAATAGGAAACAGAACATAGAGATAGAACTTGAAACTAATTAATTGTGTCAAGTTGCAAGAAGCTAGCACAAACAGTGTTTGATTTAGAGTTCCAAATACATCTATCAATATAGGAGAAAACAGAGTGAATCCTAAAAATTCCAACTGTTACTGAAAACGAAAGCTGCAACATTGAAGAACGAAATTTGGGGAACAAAGTGGGCTCAGTGTACTGATCATTACCTGAAAGTATCACCCAGTTTGGGTGTAAAAATATTTGCTGAGATTTCTGGAGATTCGTAATTTTGGGAAGCTTGGCAACCCCTTTCAATGAAAGTGTTTCTCGCCTGTCACTGCTTAGGGCTAAATCAATAGGAAACAGAACATAGAGACAGAACTTGAAACTAATTAATTGTGTCAAGTTTCAAAAAGCTAGCACAAACCGTGCTTGATTTAGAGTTCCAAATACATCTATCAATATAGGAGAAAACAGAGTGAAACGCCAAAATTCAAACTGTTACTGGAAACGAACGCTTCAACATAGAAGAACGAAATTTGGGGAACCAAGTGGGCTTAGTGTACTGATCATTACCTGAAAGTATCATCCAGTTTGGGTGAAAAATATTTGCTGAGATTTCAGGAGATCCGTAATTTTTGGAAGCTTGGCAACCCCTTTCAATGAAAGTGTTTCTCGCCTGTCACTGCTTAGGGCTACATCAATCGGAAACAGAACATAGAGATAGAACTTGAAACTACTCAATTGTGTCAACTTTCAAGAAGCTAACACAAACCGTGTTTGATTTAGAGTTCCAAATACATCTATCAATATAGGAGAAAACAGAGTGAAACCTAAAAATTCAAACTGTTACTGGAAACGAAAGCTTCAACATTGAAGAACGAAATTTGGGGAACAAAGTGGGCTCAGTGTACTGATCATTACCTGAAAGGATCACCCAGTTTGGGTGTAAAAATATTTGCTGAGATTTCTGGAGATTCGTAATTTTTGGAAGCTTGGCAACCCCTTTCAATGAAAGTGTTTCTCGTCTGTCACTGTTTAGGGCTACACCAATAGGAAACAAAACATAGAGATAGAACTTGAAACTACTTAATTGTGTGAAGTTTCAAAAAGCTAGCACAAACCGTGCTTGATTTAGAGTTCCAAATACATCTATCAATATAGGAGAAAACAGAGTGAAACGCCAAAATTCAAACTGTTACTGGAAACGAACACTTCAACATAGAAGAATGAAATTTGGGGAACCAAGTGGGCTTAGTGTACTGATCATTACCTGAAAGGATCATCCAGTTTGGGCGAAAAAATATTTGCTGAGATTTCTGGAGATTCGTGATTTTTGGAAGCTTGGCAACCCCTTTCAATGAAAGTGTTTCTCGCCTGTCACTGCTTAGGGCTACATCAATAGGAAACAGAACATAGAGATAGAACTTGAAACTACTTAATTGTGTCAAGTTTCAAGAAGGTAGCACAAACCGTGCTTGATTTAGAGTTCCAAATACATCTAGCAATATAGGAGAAAACAGAGTGAAACCTAAAAGTTCAAACTGTTACTGGAAACGAAAGCTGCAACATTGAAGAACGAAATTAAGGGAACAAAGTGGGCTCAGTGTACTGATCATTACCTGAAAGTATCACCCAGTTTGGGTGTAAAAATATTTGCTTAGATTTCTGGAGATTCGTAATTTTTGGAAGCTTGGCAACCCCTTTCAATGAAAGTGTTTCTCGCCTGTCACTGCTTAGGGCTACATCAATAGGAAACAGAACATAGAGATAGAACTTGAAACTAATTAATTGTGTCAAGTTGCAAGAAGCTAGCACAAACAGTGTTTGATTTAGAGTTCCAAATACATCTATCAATATAGGAGAAAACAGAGTGAATCCTAAAAATTCCAACTGTTACTGGAAACGAAAGCTGCAACATTGAAGAACGAAATTTGGGGAACAAAGTGGGCTCAGTGTACTGATCATTACCTGAAAGTATCACCCAGTTTGGGTGTAAAAATATTTGCTGAGATTTCTGGAGATTCGTAATTTTGGGAAGCTTGGCAACCCCTTTCAATGAAAGTGTTTCTCGCCTGTCACTGCTTAGGGCTAAATCAATAGGAAACAGAACATAGAGACAGAACTTGAAACTAATTAATTGTGTCAAGTTTCAAAAAGCTAGCACAAACCGTGCTTGATTTAGAGTTCCAAATACATCTATCAATATAGGACAAAACAGAGTTAAACGCCAAAATTCAAACTGTTACTGGAAACGAACGCTTCAACATAGAAGAACGAAATTTGGGGAACCAAGTGGGCTTAGTGTACTGATCATTACCTGAAAGTATCATCCAGTTTGGGTGAAAAAATGTTTGCTGAGATTTCTGGAGATTCGTTATTTTTGGAAGTTTGGCAACCCCTTTCAATGAAAGTGTTTCTCGTCTGTCACTGCTTAGGGCTACATCAATAGGAAACAGAACATAGAGTTAGAACTTGAAACTACTTAATTGTGTCAAGTTTCAAGAGGCTAGCACAAACCGTGCTTGATTTAGAGTTCCAAATACATCTATCAATATAGGAGAAAACAGAGTGAAACGCCAAAATTCAAACTGTTACTGGAAACGAACGCTTCAACATAGAAGAATGAAATTTGGGGAACCAAGTGGGCTTAGTGTACTGATTATTACCTGAAAGTATCATCCAGTTTGGGTGAAAAAATATTTGCTGAGATTTCTGGAGATTCGTGATTTTTGGAAGCTTGGCAACCCCTTTCAATGAAAGTGTTTCTCGCCTGTCACTGCTTAGGGCTACACCAATAGGAAACAAAATATAGAGATAGAACTTGAAACTACTTAATTGTGTCAAGTTTCAAGAAGCTAGCACAAACAGTGCTTGATTTAGAGTTCCAAATACATCTATCAATATAGGAGAAAACAGAGTGAAACGCCAAAATTCAAACTGTTACTGGAAACGAACGCTTCAACATAGAAGAACGAAATTTGGGGAACCAAGTGGGCTTAGTGTACTGATCATTACCTGAAAGTATCATCCAGTTTGGGTGAAAAATATTTGCTGAGATTTCAGGAGATCCGTAATTTTTGGAAGCTTGGCAACCCCTTTCAATGAAAGTGTTTCTCGCCTGTCACTGCTTAGGGCTACATCAATCGGAAACAGAACATAGAGATAGAACTTGAAACTACTTAATTGTGTCAAGTTTCAAGAAGCTAACACAAACCGTGTTTGATTTAGAGTTCCAAATACATCTATCAATATAGGAGAAAACAGAGTGAAACCTAAAAGTTCAAACTGTTACTGGAAACGAAAGCTGCAACATTGAAGAACGAAATTAAGGGAACAAAGTGGGCTCAGTGTACTGATCATTACCTGAAAGTATCACCCAGTTTGGGTGTAAAAATATTTGCTGAGATTTCTGGAGATTCATAATTTTTGGAACCTTGGCAACCCCTTTCAATGAAAGTGTTTCTCGCCTGTCACTGCTTAGGGCTACATCAATAGGAAACAGAACATAGAGATAGAACTTGAAACTAATTAATTGTGTCAAGTTGCAAGAAGCTAGCACAAACAGTGTTTGATTTAGAGTTCCAAATACATCTATCAATATAGGAGAAAACAGAGTGAATCCTAAAAATTCCAACTGTTACTGGAAACGAAAGCTGCAACATTGAAGAACGAAATTTGGGGAACAAAGTGGGCTCAGTGTACTGATCATTACCTGAAAGTATCACCCAGTTTGGGTGTAAAAATATTTGCTGAGATTTCTGGAGATTCGTAATTTTGGGAAGCTTGGCAACCCCTTTCAATGAAAGTGTTTCTCGCCTGTCACTGCTTAGGGCTAAATCAATAGGAAACAGAACATAGAGACAGAACTTGAAACTAATTAATTGTGTCAAGTTTCAAAAAGCTAGCACAAACCATGCTTGATTTAGAGTTCCAAATACATCTATCAATATAGGACAAAACAGAGTGAAACGCCAAAATTCAAACTGTTACTGGAAATGAACGCTTCAACATAGAAGAACGAAATTTGGGGAACCAAGTGGGCTTAGTGTACTGATCATTACCTGAAAGTATCATCCAGTTTGGGTGAAAAAATGTTTTCTCAGATTTCTGGAGATTCGTTATTTTTGGAAGCTTGGCAACCCCTTTCAATGAAAGTGTTTCTCGTCTGTCACTGCTTAGGGCTACATCAATAGGAAACAGAACATAGAGTTAGAACTTGAAACTACTTAATTGTGTCAAGTTTCAAGAGGCTAGCACAAACTGTGCTTGATTTAGAGTTCCAAATACATCTATCAATATAGGAGAAAACAGAGTGAAACGCCAAAATTCAAACTGTTACTGGAAACGAACGCTTCAACATAGAAGAATGAAATTTGGGGAACCAAGTGGGCTTAGTGTACTGATTATTACCTGAAAGTATCATCCAGTTTGGGTGAAAAATATTTGCTGAGATTTCTGGAGATTCGTGATTTTTGGAAGCTTGGCAACCCCTTTCAATGAAAGTGTTTCTCGCCTGTCACTGCTTAGGGCTACATCAATAGGAAACGGAACATAGAGATAGAACTTGAAACTACTTAATTGTGTCAAGTTTCAAGAAGGTAGCACAAACCGTGTTTGATTTAGAGTTCCAAATACATCTATCAATATAGGAGAAAACAGAGTGAAACCTAAAAGTTCAAACTGTTACTGGAAACGAAAGCTGCAACATTGAAGAACGAAATTTGGGGAACAAAGTGGGCTCAGTGTACTGATCATTACCTGAAAGTATCACCCAGTTTGGGTGAAAAAATATTTGCTGAGATTTCTGGAGATTCGTGATTTTTGGAAGCTTGGCAACCCCTTTCAATGAAAGTGTTTCTCGTCTGTCACTGCTTAGGGCTACATCAATAGGAAAAAAAAAATAGAGATAGAACTTGAAACTACTTAATTGTGTCAAGTTTCAAGAAGGTAGCACAAACCGTGTTTGATTTAGAGTTCCAAATACATCTATCCATATAGGAGAAAACACAGTGAAACCTAAAAGTTCAAACTGTTACTGGAAACGAAAGCTGCAACATTGAAGAACGAAATTTGGGGAACAAACTGGGCTCAGTTTACTGATCATTACCTGAAAGTATCACCCAGTTTGGGTGTAAAAATATTTGCTGAGATTTCTGGAGATTCGTAATTTTTGGAAGCTTGGCAACCCCTTTCAATGAAAGTGTTTCTCGCCTGTCACTGCTTAGGGCTACATCAATAGGAAACAGAACATAGAGATAGAACTTGAAACTAATTAATTGTGTCAAGTTGCAAGAAGCTAGCACAAACAGTGTTTGATTTAGAGTTCCAAATACATCTATCAATATAGGAGAAAACAGAGTGAATCCTAAAAATTCCAACTGTTACTGAAAACGAAAGCTGCAACATTGAAGAACGAAATTTGGGGAACAAAGTGGGCTCAGTGTACTGATCATTACCTGAAAGTATCACCCAGTTTGGGTGTAAAAATATTTGCTGAGATTTCTGGAGATTCGTAATTTTGGGAAGCTTGGCAACCCCTTTCAATGAAAGTGTTTCTCGCCTGTCACTGCTTAGGGCTAAATCAATAGGAAACAGAACATAGAGACAGAACTTGAAACTAATTAATTGTGTCAAGTTTCAAAAAGCTAGCACAAACCGTGCTTGATTTAGAGTTCCAAATACATCTATCAATATAGGAGAAAACAGAGTGAAACGCCAAAATTCAAACTGTTACTGGAAACGAACGCTTCAACATAGAAGAACGAAATTTGGGGAACCAAGTGGGCTTAGTGTACTGATCATTACCTGAAAGTATCATCCAGTTTGGGTGAAAAATATTTGCTGAGATTTCAGGAGATCCGTAATTTTTGGAAGCTTGGCAACCCCTTTCAATGAAAGTGTTTCTCGCCTGTCACTGCTTAGGGCTACATCAATCGGAAACAGAACATAGAGATAGAACTTGAAACTACTCAATTGTGTCAACTTTCAAGAAGCTAACACAAACCGTGTTTGATTTAGAGTTCCAAATACATCTATCAATATAGGAGAAAACAGAGTGAAACCTAAAAATTCAAACTGTTACTGGAAACGAAAGCTTCAACATTGAAGAACGAAATTTGGGGAACAAAGTGGGCTCAGTGTACTGATCATTACCTGAAAGGATCACCCAGTTTGGGTGTAAAAATATTTGCTGAGATTTCTGGAGATTCGTAATTTTTGGAAGCTTGGCAACCCCTTTCAATGAAAGTGTTTCTCGTCTGTCACTGTTTAGGGCTACACCAATAGGAAACAAAACATAGAGATAGAACTTGAAACTACTTAATTGTGTGAAGTTTCAAAAAGCTAGCACAAACCGTGCTTGATTTAGAGTTCCAAATACATCTATCAATATAGGAGAAAACAGAGTGAAACGCCAAAATTCAAACTGTTACTGGAAACGAACACTTCAACATAGAAGAATGAAATTTGGGGAACCAAGTGGGCTTAGTGTACTGATCATTACCTGAAAGGATCATCCAGTTTGGGCGAAAAAATATTTGCTGAGATTTCTGGAGATTCGTGATTTTTGGAAGCTTGGCAACCCCTTTCAATGAAAGTGTTTCTCGCCTGTCACTGCTTAGGGCTACATCAATAGGAAACAGAACATAGAGATAGAACTTGAAACTACTTAATTGTGTCAAGTTTCAAGAAGGTAGCACAAACCGTGCTTGATTTAGAGTTCCAAATACATCTAGCAATATAGGAGAAAACAGAGTGAAACCTAAAAGTTCAAACTGTTACTGGAAACGAAAGCTGCAACATTGAAGAACGAAATTAAGGGAACAAAGTGGGCTCAGTGTACTGATCATTACCTGAAAGTATCACCCAGTTTGGGTGTAAAAATATTTGCTTAGATTTCTGGAGATTCGTAATTTTTGGAAGCTTGGCAACCCCTTTCAATGAAAGTGTTTCTCGCCTGTCACTGCTTTGGGCTACATCAATAGGAAACAGAACATAGAGATAGAACTTGAAACTAATTAATTGTGTCAAGTTGCAAGAAGCTAGCACAAACAGTGTTTGATTTAGAGTTCCAAATACATCTATCAATATAGGAGAAAACAGAGTGAATCCTAAAAATTCCAACTGTTACTGGAAACGAAAGCTGCAACATTGAAGAACGAAATTTGGGGAACAAAGTGGGCTCAGTGTACTGATCATTACCTGAAAGTATCACCCAGTTTGGGTGTAAAAATATTTGCTGAGATTTCTGGAGATTCGTAATTTTGGGAAGCTTGGCAACCCCTTTCAATGAAAGTGTTTCTCGCCTGTCACTGCTTAGGGCTAAATCAATAGGAAACAGAACATAGAGACAGAACTTGAAACTAATTAATTTTGTCAAGTTTCAAAAAGCTAGCACAAACCGTGCTTGATTTAGAGTTCCAAATACATCTATCAATATAGGACAAAACAGAGTTAAACGCCAAAATTCAAACTGTTACTGGAAACGAACGCTTCAACATAGAAGAACGAAATTTGGGGAACCAAGTGGGCTTAGTGTACTGATCATTACCTGAAAGTATCATCCAGTTTGGGTGAAAAAATGTTTGCTGAGATTTCTGGAGATTCGTTATTTTTGGAAGTTTGGCAACCCCTTTCAATGAAAGTGTTTCTCGTCTGTCACTGCTTAGGGCTACATCAATAGGAAACAGAACATAGAGTTAGAACTTGAAACTACTTAATTGTGTCAAGTTTCAAGAGGCTAGCACAAACTGTGCTTGATTTAGAGTTCCAAATACATCTATCAATATAGGAGAAAACAGAGTGAAACGCCAAAATTCAAACTGTTACTGGAAACGAACGCTTCAACATAGAAGAATGAAATTTGGGGAACCAAGTGGGCTTAGTGTACTGATTATTACCTGAAAGTATCATCCAGTTTGGGTGAAAAATATTTGCTGAGATTTCTGGAGATTCGTGATTTTTGGAAGCTTGGCAACCCCTTTCAATGAAAGTGTTTCTCGCCTGTCACTGCTTAGGGCTACATCAATAGGAAACGGAACATAGAGATAGAACTTGAAACTACTTAATTGTGTCAAGTTTCAAGAAGGTAGCACAAACCGTGTTTGATTTAGAGTTCCAAATACATCTATCAATATAGGAGAAAACAGAGTGAAACCTAAAAGTTCAAACTGTTACTGGAAACGAAAGCTGCAACATTGAAGAACGAAATTTGGGGAACAAAGTGGGCTCAGTGTACTGATCATTACCTGAAAGTATCACCCAGTTTGGGTGAAAAAATATTTGCTGAGATTTCTGGAGATTCGTGATTTTTGGAAGCTTGGCAACCCCTTTCAATGAAAGTGTTTCTCGTCTGTCACTGCTTAGGGCTACATCAATAGGAAAAAAAAAAATAGAGATAGAACTTGAAACTACTTAATTGTGTCAAGTTTCAAGAAGGTAGCACAAACCGTGTTTGATTTAGAGTTCCAAATACATCTATCCATATAGGAGAAAACACAGTGAAACCTAAAAGTTCAAACTGTTACTGGAAACGAAAGCTGCAACATTGAAGAACGAAATTTGGGGAACAAACTGGGCTCAGTTTACTGATCATTACCTGAAAGTATCACCCAGTTTGGGTGTAAAAATATTTGCTGAGATTTCTGGAGATTCGTAATTTTTGGAAGCTTGGCAACCCCTTTCAATGAAAGTGTTTCTCGCCTGTCACTGCTTAGGGCTACATCAATAGGAAACAGAACATAGAGATAGAACTTGAAACTAATTAATTGTGTCAAGTTGCAAGAAGCTAGCACAAACAGTGTTTGATTTAGAGTTCCAAATACATCTATCAATATAGGAGAAAACAGAGTGAATCCTAAAAATTCCAACTGTTACTGAAAACGAAAGCTGCAACATTGAAGAACGAAATTTGGGGAACAAAGTGGGCTCAGTGTACTGATCATTACCTGAAAGTATCACCCAGTTTGGGTGTAAAAATATTTGCTGAGATTTCTGGAGATTCGTAATTTTGGGAAGCTTGGCAACCCCTTTCAATGAAAGTGTTTCTCGCCTGTCACTGCTTAGGGCTAAATCAATAGGAAACAGAACATAGAGACAGAACTTGAAACTAATTAATTGTGTCAAGTTTCAAAAAGCTAGCACAAACCGTGCTTGATTTAGAGTTCCAAATACATCTATCAATATAGGAGAAAACAGAGTGAAACGCCAAAATTCAAACTGTTACTGGAAACGAACGCTTCAACATAGAAGAACGAAATTTGGGGAACCAAGTGGGCTTAGTGTACTGATCATTACCTGAAAGTATCATCCAGTTTGGGTGAAAAATATTTGCTGAGATTTCAGGAGATCCGTAATTTTTGGAAGCTTGGCAACCCCTTTCAATGAAAGTGTTTCTCGCCTGTCACTGCTTAGGGCTACATCAATCGGAAACAGAACATAGAGATAGAACTTGAAACTACTCAATTGTGTCAACTTTCAAGAAGCTAACACAAACCGTGTTTGATTTAGAGTTCCAAATACATCTATCAATATAGGAGAAAACAGAGTGAAACCTAAAAATTCAAACTGTTACTGGAAACGAAAGCTTCAACATTGAAGAACGAAATTTGGGGAACAAAGTGGGCTCAGTGTACTGATCATTACCTGAAAGGATCACCCAGTTTGGGTGTAAAAATATTTGCTGAGATTTCTGGAGATTCGTAATTTTTGGAAGCTTGGCAACCCCTTTCAATGAAAGTGTTTCTCGTCTGTCACTGTTTAGGGCTACACCAATAGGAAACAAAACATAGAGATAGAACTTGAAACTACTTAATTGTGTGAAGTTTCAAAAAGCTAGCACAAACCGTGCTTGATTTAGAGTTCCAAATACATCTATCAATATAGGAGAAAACAGAGTGAAACGCCAAAATTCAAACTGTTACTGGAAACGAACACTTCAACATAGAAGAATGAAATTTGGGGAACCAAGTGGGCTTAGTGTACTGATCATTACCTGAAAGGATCATCCAGTTTGGGCGAAAAAATATTTGCTGAGATTTCTGGAGATTCGTGATTTTTGGAAGCTTGGCAACCCCTTTCAATGAAAGTGTTTCTCGCCTGTCACTGCTTAGGGCTACATCAATAGGAAACAGAACATAGAGATAGAACTTGAAACTACTTAATTGTGTCAAGTTTCAAGAAGGTAGCACAAACCGTGCTTGATTTAGAGTTCCAAATACATCTAGCAATATAGGAGAAAACAGAGTGAAACCTAAAAGTTCAAACTGTTACTGGAAACGAAAGCTGCAACATTGAAGAACGAAATTAAGGGAACAAAGTGGGCTCAGTGTACTGATCATTACCTGAAAGTATCACCCAGTTTGGGTGTAAAAATATTTGCTTAGATTTCTGGAGATTCGTAATTTTTGGAAGCTTGGCAACCCCTTTCAATGAAAGTGTTTCTCGCCTGTCACTGCTTAGGGCTACATCAATAGGAAACAGAACATAGAGATAGAACTTGAAACTAATTAATTGTGTCAAGTTGCAAGAAGCTAGCACAAACAGTGTTTGATTTAGAGTTCCAAATACATCTATCAATATAGGAGAAAACAGAGTGAATCCTAAAAATTCCAACTGTTACTGGAAACGAAAGCTGCAACATTGAAGAACGAAATTTGGGGAACAAAGTGGGCTCAGTGTACTGATCATTACCTGAAAGTATCACCCAGTTTGGGTGTAAAAATATTTGCTGAGATTTCTGGAGATTCGTAATTTTGGGAAGCTTGGCAACCCCTTTCAATGAAAGTGTTTCTCGCCTGTCACTGCTTAGGGCTAAATCAATAGGAAACAGAACATAGAGACAGAACTTGAAACTAATTAATTTTGTCAAGTTTCAAAAAGCTAGCACAAACCGTGCTTGATTTAGAGTTCCAAATACATCTATCAATATAGGACAAAACAGAGTTAAACGCCAAAATTCAAACTGTTACTGGAAACGAACGCTTCAACATAGAAGAACGAAATTTGGGGAACCAAGTGGGCTTAGTGTACTGATCATTACCTGAAAGTATCATCCAGTTTGGGTGAAAAAATGTTTGCTGAGATTTCTGGAGATTCGTTATTTTTGGAAGTTTGGCAACCCCTTTCAATGAAAGTGTTTCTCGTCTGTCACTGCTTAGGGCTACATCAATAGGAAACAGAACATAGAGTTAGAACTTGAAACTACTTAATTGTGTCAAGTTTCAAGAGGCTAGCACAAACCGTGCTTGATTTAGAGTTCCAAATACATCTATCAATATAGGAGAAAACAGAGTGAAATGCCAAAATTCAAACTGTTACTGGAAACGAACGCTTCAACATAGAAGAATGAAATTTGGGGAACCAAGTGGGCTTAGTGTACTGATTATTACCTGAAAGTATCATCCAGTTTGGGTGAAAAAATATTTGCTGAGATTTCTGGAGATTCGTGATTTTTGGAAGCTTGGCAACCCCTTTCAATGAAAGTGTTTCTCGCCTGTCACTGCTTAGGGCTACACCAATAGGAAACAAAATATAGAGATAGAACTTGAAACTACTTAATTGTGTCAAGTTTCAAGAAGCTACCACAAACAGTGCTTGATTTAGAGTTCCAAATACATCTATCAATATAGGAGAAAACAGAGTGAAACGCCAAAATTCAAACTGTTACTGGAAACGAACGCTTCAACATAGAAGAACGAAATTTGGGGAACCAAGTGGGCTTAGTGTACTGATCATTACCTGAAAGTATCATCCAGTTTGGGTGAAAAATATTTGCTGAGATTTCAGGAGATCCGTAATTTTTGGAAGCTTGGCAACCCCTTTCAATGAAAGTGTTTCTCGCCTGTCACTGCTTAGGGCTACATCAATTGGAAACAGAACATAGAGATAGAACTTGAAACTACTTAATTGTGTCAAGTTTCAAGAAGCTAACACAAACCGTGTTTGATTTAGAGTTCCAAATACATCTATCAATGTAGGAGAAAACAGAGTGAAACCTAAAAATTCAAACTGTTACTGGAAACGAAAGCTTCAACACTGAAGAACGAAATTTGGGGAACAAAGTGGGCTCAGTGTACTGATCATTACCTGAAAGTATCACCCAGTTTGGGTGTAAAAATATTTGCTGAGATTTCTGGAGATTCGTGATTTTTGGAAGCTTGGCAACCCCTTTCAATGAAAGTGTTTCTCGCCTGTCACTGCTTAGGGCTACATCAATAGGAAACAGAACATAGAGATAGAACTTGAAACTACTTAATTGTGTCAAGTTTCAAGAAGGTAGCACAAACCGTGTTTGATTTAGAGTTCCAAATACATCTATCAATATAGGAGAAAACAGAGTGAAACCTAAAAGTTCAAACTGTTACTGGAAACGAAAGCTGCAACATTGAAGAACGAAATTAAGGGAACAAAGTGGGCTCACTGTACTGATCATTACCTGAAAGTATCACCCAGTTTGGGTGTAAAAATATTTGCTGAGATTTCTGGAGATTCATAATTTTTGGAACCTTGGCAACCCCTTTCAATGAAAGTGTTTCTCGCCTGTCACTGCTTAGGGCTACATCAATAGGAAACAGAACATAGAGATAGAACTTGAAACTAATTAATTGTGTCAAGTTGCAAGAAGCTAGCACAAACAGTGTTTGATTTAGAGTTCCAAATACATCTATCAATATAGGAGAAAACAGAGTGAATCCTAAAAATTCCAACTGTTACTGGAAACGAAAGCTGCAACATTGAAGAATGAAATTTGGGGAACAAAGTGGGCTCAGTGTACTGATCATTACCTGAAAGTATCACCCAGTTTGGGTGTAAAAATATTTGCTGAGATTTCTGGAGATTCGTAATTTTTGGAAGCTTGGCAACCCCTTTCAATGAAAGTTTTTCTCGTCTGTCACTGCTTAGGGCTACATCAATAGGAAACAGAACATAGAGTTAGAACTTGAAACTACTTAATTGTGTCAAGTTTCAAGAGGCTAGCACAAACCGTGCTTGATTTAGAGTTCCAAATACATCTATCAATATAGGAGAAAACAGAGTGAAACGCCAAAATTCAAACTGTTACTGGAAACGAACGCTTCAACATAGAAGAATGAAATTTGGTGAACCAAGTGGGCTTAGTGTACTGATTATTACCTGAAAGTATCATCCAGTTTGGGTGAAAAAATATTTGCTGAGATTTCTGGAGATTCGTGATTTTGGGAAGCTTGGCAACCCCTTTCAATGAAAGTGTTTCTCGCCTGTCACTGCTTAGGGCTACACCAATAGGAAACAAAATATAGAGATAGAACTTGAAACTACTTAATTGTGTCAAGTTTCAAGAAGCTAGCACAAACCGTGCTTGATTTAGAGTTCCAAATACATCTATCAATATAGGAGAAAACAGAGTGAAACGCCAAAATTCAAACTGTTATTGGAAACGAACGCTTCAACATAGAAGAACGAAATTTGGGGAACCAAGTGGGCTTAGTGTACTGATCATTACCTGAAAGTATCATCCAGTTTGGGTGAAAAATATTTGCTGAGATTTCAGGAGATCCGTAATTTTTGGAAGCTTGGCAACCCCTTTCAATGAAAGTGTTTCTAGCCTGTCACTGCTTAGGGCTACATCAATCGGAAACAAAACATAGAGATAGAACTTGAAACTACTTAATTGTGTCAAGTTTCAAGAAGGTAGCACAAACCGTGTTTGATGTAGAGTTCCAAATACATCTATCAATATAGGAGAAAACAGAGTGAAACCTAAAACTTCAAACTGTTACTGGAAACGAAAGCTGCAACATTGAAGAACGAAATTTGGGGAACAATGTGGGCTCAGTGTACTGATCATTACCTGAAAGTATCACCCAGTTTGGGTGAAAAAATATTTGCTGAGATTTCTGGAGATTCGTGATTTTTGGAAGCTTGGCAACCCCTTTCAATGCAAGTGTTTCTCATCTGTCACTGCTTAGGGCTACACCAATAGGAAACAAAATATAGAGATAGAACTTGAAACTACTTAATTGTGTCAAATTTCAAGAAGCTAGCACAAACCGTGCTTGATTTAGAGTTCCAAATACATCTATCAATATAGGAGAAAACAGAGTGAAACGCCAAAATTCAAACTGTTACTGGAAACGAACGCTTCAACATAGAAGAACGAAATTTGGAAAACCAAGTGGGCTTAGTGTACTGATCATTACCTGAAAGTATCATCCAGTTTGGGTGAAAAATATTTGCTGAGATTTCAGGAGATCCGTAATTTTTGGAATCTTGGCAACCCCTTTCAATGAAACTGTTTCTAGCCTGTCACTGCTTAGGGCTACATCAATCGGAAACAGAACATAGAGATAGAACTTGAAACTACTTAATTGTGTCAAGTTTCAAGAAGCTAACACAAACCGTGTTTGATTTAGAGTTCCAAATACATCTATCAATATAGGAGAAAACAGAGTGAAACCTAAAAATTCAAACTGTTACTGGAAACGAAAGCTTCAACATTGAAGAACGAAATTTGGGGAACAAAGTGGGCTCAGTGTACTGATCATTACCTGAAAGTATCACCCAGTTTGGGTGTAAAAATATTTGCTGAGATTTCTGGAGATTCGTAATTTTTGGAAGCTTGGCAACCCCTTTCAATGAAAGTGTTTCTCGTCTGTCACTGTTTAGGGCTACACCAAAAGAAACAAAACATAGAGATAGAACTTGAAACTACTTAATTGTGTGAAGTTTCAAAAAGCTAGCACAAACCGTGCTTGATTTAGAGTTCCAAATACATCTATCAATATAGGAGAAAACAGAGTGAAACGCCAAAATTCAAACTGTTACTGGAAACGAACACTTCAACATAGAAGAATGAAATTTCGGAACCAAGTGGGCTTAGTGTACTGATCATTACCTGAAAGTATCATCCAGTTTGGGTGAAAAATATTTGCTAAGATTTCTGGAGATTCGTGATTTTTGGAAGCTTGGCAACCCCTTTCAATGAAAGTGTTTCTCACCTGTCACTGCTTAGGGCTACATCAATAGGAAACGGAACATAGAGATAGAACTTGAAACTACTTAATTGTGTCAAGTTTCAAGAAGGTAGCACAAACCGTGTTTGATTTAGAGTTCCAAATACATCTATCAATATAGGAGAAAACAGAGTGAAACCTAAAAGTTCAAACTGTTACTGGAAACGAAAGCTGCAACATTGAAGAACGAAATTTGGGGAACAAAGTGGGCTCAGTGTACTGATCATTACCTGAAAGAACCATCCAGTTTGGGTGAAAAAATATTTGCTGAGATTTCTGGAGATTCGTGATTTTTGGAAGCTTGGCAACCCCTTTCAATGAAAGTGTTTCTCGTCTGTCACTGCTTAGGGCTACATCAATAGGAAAAAAAAAATAGAGATAGAACTTGAAACTACTTAATTGTGTCAAGTTTCAAGAAGGTAGCACAAACCGTGTTTGATTTAGAGTTCCAAATACATCTATCCATATAGGAGAAAACACAGTGAAACCTAAAAGTTCAAACTGTTACTGGAAACGAAAGCTGCAACATTGAAGAACGAAATTAAGGGAACAAAGTGGGCTCAGTGTACTGATCATTACCTGAAAGTATCACCCAGTTTGGGTGTAAAAATATTTGCTGAGATTTCTGGAGATTCGTAATTTTTGGAAGCTTGGCAACCCCTTTCAATGAAAGTGTTTCTCGCCTGTCACTGCTTAGGGCTACATCAATAGGAAACAGAACATAGAGATAGAACTTGAAACTAATTAATTGTGTCAAGTTGCAAGAAGCTAGCACAAACAGTGTTTGATTTAGAGTTCCAAATACATCTATCAATATAGGAGAAAACAGAGTGAATCCTAAAAATTCCAACTGTTACTGGAAACGAAAGCTGCAACATTGAAGAACGAAATTTGGGGAACAAAGTGGGCTCAGTGTACTGATCATTACCTGAAAGTATCACCCAGTTTGGGTGTAAAAATATTTGCTGAGATTTCTGGAGATTCGTAATTTTGGGAAGCTTGGCAACCCCTTTCAATGAAAGTGTTTCTCGCCTGTCACTGCTTAGGGCTAAATCAATAGGAAACAGAACATAGAGACAGAACTTGAAACTAATTAATTGTGTCAAGTTTCAAAAAGCTAGCACAAACCGTGCTTGATTTAGAGTTCCAAATACATCTATCAATATAGGAGAAAACAGAGTGAAACGCCAAAATTCAAACTGTTACTGGAAACGAACGCTTCAACATAGAAGAACGAAATTTGGGGAACCAAGTGGGCTTAGTGTACTGATCATTACCTGAAAGTATCATCCAGTTTGGGTGAAAAATATTTGCTGAGATTTCAGGAGATCCGTAATTTTTGGAAGCTTGGCAACCCCTTTCAATGAAAGTGTTTCTCGCCTGTCACTGCTTAGGGCTACATCAATCGGAAACAGAACATAGAGATAGAACTTGAAACTACTCAATTGTGTCAAGTTTCAAGAAGCTAACACAAACCGTGTTTGATTTAGAGTTCCAAATACATCTATCAATATAGGAGAAAACAGAGTGAAACCTAAAAATTCAAACTCTTACTGGAAACGAAAGCTTCAACATTGAAGAACGAAATTTGGGGAACAAAGTGGGCTCAGTGTACTGATCATTACCTGAAAGGATCACCCAGTTTGGGTGTAAAAATATTTGCTGAGATTTCTGGAGATTCGTAATTTTTGGAAGCTTGGCAACCCCTTTCAATGAAAGTGTTTCTCGTCTGTCACTGTTTAGGGCTACACCAATAGGAAACAAAACATAGAGATAGAACTTGAAACTACTTAATTGTGTGAAGTTTCAAAAAGCTAGCACAAACCGTGCTTGATTTAGAGTTCCAAATACATCTATCAATATAGGAGAAAACAGAGTGAAACGCCAAAATTCAAACTGTTACTGGAAACGAACACTTCAACATAGAAGAATGAAATTTGGGGAACCAAGTGGGCTTAGTGTACTGATCATTACCTGAAAGGATCATCCAGTTTGGGCGAAAAAATATTTGCTGAGATTTCTGGAGATTCGTGATTTTTGGAAGCTTGGCAACCCCTTTCAATGGAAGTGTTTCTCGCCTGTCACTGCTTAGGGCTACATCAATAGGAAACAGAACATAGAGATAGAACTTGAAACTACTTAATTGTGTCAAGTTTCAAGAAGGTAGCACAAACCGTGCTTGATTTAGAGTTCCAAATACATCTAGCAATATAGGAGAAAACAGAGTGAAACCTAAAAGTTCAAACTGTTACTGGAAACGAAAGCTGCAACATTGAAGAACGAAATTAAGGGAACAAAGTGGGCTCAGTGTACTGATCATTACCTGAAAGTATCACCCAGTTTGGGTGTAAAAATATTTGCTTAGATTTCTGGAGATTCGTAATTTTTGGAAGCTTGGCAACCCCTTTCAATGAAAGTGTTTCTCGCCTGTCACTGCTTAGGGCTACATCAATAGGAAACAGAACATAGAGATAGAACTTGAAACTAATTAATTGTGTCAAGTTGCAAGAAGCTAGCACAAACAGTGTTTGATTTAGAGTTCCAAATACATCTATCAATATAGGAGAAAACAGAGTGAATCCTAAAAATTCCAACTGTTACTGGAAACGAAAGCTGCAACATTGAAGAACGAAATTTGGGGAACAAAGTGGGCTCAGTGTACTGATCATTACCTGAAAGTATCACCCAGTTTGGGTGTAAAAATATTTGCTGAGATTTCTGGAGATTCGTAATTTTGGGAAGCTTGGCAACCCCTTTCAATGAAAGTGTTTCTCGTCTGTCACTGCTTAGGGCTAAATCAATAGGAAACAGAACATAGAGACAGAACTTGAAACTAATTAATTGTGTCAAGTTTCAAGAGGCTAGCACAAACCGTGCTTGATTTAGAGTTCCAAATACATCTATCAATATAGGAGAAAACAGAGTGAAACGCCAAAATTCAAACTGTTACTGGAAACGAACGCTTCAACATAGAAGAATGAAATTTGGGGAACCAAGTGGGCTTAGTGTACTGATTATTACCTGAAAGTATCATCCAGTTTGGGTGAAAAAATATTTGCTGAGATTTCTGGAGATTCGTGATTTTTGGAAGCTTGGCAACCCCTTTCAATGAAAGTGTTTCTCGCCTGTCACTGCTTAGGGCTACACCAATAGGAAACAAAATATAGAGATAGAACTTGAAACTACTTAATTGTGTCAAGTTTCAAGAAGCTAGCACAAACCGTGCTTGATTTAGAGTTCCAAATACATCTATCAATATAGGAGAAAACAGAGTGAAACGCCAAAATTCAAACTGTTACTGGAAACGAACGCTTCAACATAGAAGAACGAAATTTGGGGAACCAAGTGGGCTTAGTGTACTGATCATTACCTGAAAGTATCATCCAGTTTGGGTGAAAAATATTTGCTGAGATTTCAGGAGATCCGTAATTTTTGGAAGCTTGGCAACCCCTTTCAATGAAAGTGTTTCTAGCCTGTCACTGCTTAGGGCTACATCAATCGGAAACAGAACATAGAGATAGAACTTGAAACTACTTAATTGTGTCAAGTTTCAAGAAGGTAGCACAAACCGTGTTTGATGTAGAGTTCCAAATACATCTATCAATATAGGAGAAAACAGAGTGAAACCTAAAACTTCAAACTGTTACTGGAAACGAAAGCTGCAACATTGAAGAACGAAATTTGGGGAACAATGTGGGCTCAGTGTACTGATCATTACCTGAAAGTATCACCCAGTTTGGGTGAAAAAATATTTGCTGAGATTTCTGGAGATTCGTGATTTTTGGAAGCTTGGCAACCCCTTTCAATGAAAGTGTTTCTCGTCTGTCACTGCTTAGGGCTACACCAATAGGAAACAAAATATAGAGATAGAACTTGAAAGTACTTAATTGTGTCAAATTTCAAAAAGCTAGCACAAACCGTGCTTGATTTAGAGTTGCAAATACATCTATAAATATAGGAGAAAACAGAGTGAAACGCCAAAATTCAAACTGTTACTGGAAACCAACGCTTCAACATAGAAGAACGAAATCTGGGGAACCAAGTTGGCTTAGTGTACTGATCATTACCTGAAAGTATCACCCAGATTGGGTGATAAATGTTTCCTGAGATTTCTGGAGATTCGTAATTTTTGGATGCTTGGCAACCCCTTTCAATAAAAGTGTTTCTCGCCTGTAACTGCTTAGGGCTACATCAATCTGAAACAGAACATAGAGATAGAACTTGAAACTGCTTAATTGTGTCAAGTTTCAAGAAGCTAACACAAACCGTGCTTGATTTAGAGTTCCAAATACATCTATCAATATAGGACAAAACAGAGTGAAACGCCAAAATTCAAACTGTTACTGGAAACGAACGCTTCAACATAGAAGATCGAAATTTGGGGAACCAAGTGGGCTCAGTGTACTGATCATTACCTGAAAGAACCATCCAGTTTGGGCGAAAAAATATTTGCTGAGATTTCTGGAGATTCGTGATTTTTGGAAGCTTGGCAACCCCTTTCAATGAAAGTGTTTCTCGTCTGTCACTGCTTAGGGCTACACCAATAGGAAACAAAATATAGAGATAGAACTTGAAACTACTTAATTGTGTCAAGTTTCAAGAAGCTAGCACAAACCATGTTTGATTTAGAGTTCCAAATACATCTATCAATATAGGAGAAAACAGAGTGAAACGCCAAAATTCAAACTGTTACTGGAAACGAACGCTTCAACATAGAAGAACGAAATCTGGGGAACCAAGTGGGCTTAGTGTACTGATCATTACCTGAAAGTATCATCCAGATTGGGTGAAAAAATGTTTCCTGAGATTTCTGGAGATTCGTAATTTTTGGACGCTTGGCAACCCCTTTCAATAAAAGTGTTTCTCGCCTGTAACTGCTTAGGGCTACATCAATCGGAAACAGAACATAGAGATAGAACTTGAAACTACTTAATTGTGTCAAGTTTCAAGAAGCTAACACAAACCGTGTTTGATTTAGAGTTCCAAATACATCTATCAATATAGGAGAAAACAGAGTGAAACCTAAAAATTCAAACTGTTACTGGAAACGAAAGCTTCAACATTGAAGAACGAAATTTGGGGAACAAAGTGGGCTCAGTGTACTGATCATTACCTGAAAGTATCACCCAGTTTGGGTGTAAAAATATTTGCTGAGATTTCTGGAGATTCGTAATTTTTGGAAGCTTGGCAACCCCTTTCAATGAAAGTGTTTCTCGCCTGTCACTGCTTAGGGCTAAATCAATAGGAAACAGAATATAGAGACAGAACTTGAAACTAATTAATTGTGTCAAGTTTCAAAAAGCTAGCACAAACCGTGCTTGATTTAGAGTTCCAAATACATCTATCAATATAGGACAAAATAGAGTGAAACGCCAAAATTCAAACTGTTACTGGAAACGAACGCTTCAACATAGAAGAACGAAATTTGGGGAACAAAGTGGGCTTAGTGTACTGATCATTACCTGAAAGTATCATCCAGTTTGGGTGAAAAAATGTTTGCTGAGATTTCTGGAGATTCGTTATTTTTGGAAGCTTGGCAACCCCTTTCAATGAAAGTGTTTCTCGTCTGTCACTGCTTAGGGCTACATCAATAGGAAACAGAACATAGAGTTAGAACTTGAAACTACTTAATTGTGTCAAGTTTCAAGAGGCTAGCACAAACCGTGCTTGATTTAGAGTTCCAAATACATCTATCAATATAGGAGAAAACAGAGTGAAACGCCAAAATTCAAACTGTTACTGGAAACGAACGCTTCAACATAGAAGAATGAAATTTGGGGAACCAAGTGGGCTTAGTGTACTGATTATTACCTGAAAGTATCATCCAGTTTGGGTGAAAAAATATTTGCTGAGATTTCTGGAGATTCGTGATTTTTGGAAGCTTGGCAACCCCTTTCAATGAAAGTGTTTCTCGCCTGTCACTGCTTAGGGCTACACCAATAGGAAACAAAATATAGAGATAGAACTTGAAACTACTTAATTGTGTCAAGTTTCAAGAAGCTAGCACAAACCGTGCTTGATTTAGAGTTCCAAATACATCTATCAATATAGGAGAAAACAGAGTGAAACGCAAAAATTCAAACTGTTACTGGAAACGAACGCTTCAACATAGAAGAACGAAATTTGGGGAACCAAGTGGGCTTAGTGTACTGATCATTACCTGAAAGTATCATCCAGTTTGGGTGAAAAATATTTGCTGAGATTTCAAGAGATCCGTAATTTTTGGAAGCTTGGCAACCCCTTTCAATGAAAGTGTTTCTAGCCTGTCACTGCTTAGGGCTACATCAATCGGAAACAGAACATAGAGATAGAACTTGAAACTACTTAATTGTGTCAAGTTTCAAGAAGGTAGCACAAACCGTGTTTGATGTAGAGTTCCAAATACATCTATCAATATAGGAGAAAACAGAGTGAAACCTAAAACTTCAAACTGTTACTGGAAACGAAAGCTGCAACATTGAAGAACGAAATTTGGGGAACAATGTGGGCTCAGTGTACTGATCATTACCTGAAAGTATCACCCAGTTTGGGTGAAAAAATATTTGCTGAGATTTCTGGAGATTCGTGATTTTTGGAAGCTTGGCAACCCCTTTCAATGAAAGTGTTTCTCGTCTGTCACTGCTTAGGGCTACACCAATAGGAAACAAAACATAGAGATAGAACTTGAAACTACTTAATTGTGTCAAGTTTCAAAAAGCTAGCACAAATCGTGCTTGATTTAGAGTTGCAAATACATCTATAAATATAGGAGAAAACAGAGTGAAACGCCAAAATTCAAACAGTTACTGGAAACCAACGCTTCAACATAGAAGAACGAAATCTGGTGAACCAAGTGGGCTTAGTGTACTGATCATTACATGAAAGTATCATCCAGATTGGGTGAAAAAATGTTTCCTGAGATTTCTGGAGATTCGTAATTTTTGGACGCTTGGCAACCACTTTCAATAAAAGTGTTTCTCGCCTGTCACTGCTTAGGGCTACATCAATCGGAAACAGAACATAGAGATAGAACTTGAAACTACTTAATTGTGTCAAGTTTCAAGAAGCTAACACAAACCGTGTTTGATTTAGAGTTCCAAATACATCTATCAATATAGGAGAAAACAGAGTGAAACCTAAAAATTCAAACTGTTACTGGAAACGAAAGCTTCAACATTGAAGAACGAAATTTGGGGAACAAAGTGGGCTCAGTGTACTGATCATTACCTGAAAGTATCACCCAGTTTGGGTGTAAAAATATTTGCTGAGATTTCTGGAGATTCGTAATTTTTGGAAGCTTGGCAAGCCCTTTCAATGAAAGTGTTTCTCGTCTGTCACTGCTTAGGGCTACACCAATAGGAAACAAAACATAGAGATAGAACTTGAAACTACTTAATTGTGTCAAGTTTCAAAAAGCTAGCACAAACCGTGCTTGATTTAGAGTTGCAAATACATCTATCAATAAAGGAGAAAACAGAGTGATTCGCCAAAATTCAAACTGTTACTGGAAACGAACACTTCAACATAGAAGACTGAAATTTGGGGAACCAAGTGGGCTTAGTGTACTGATCATTACCTGAAAGTATCATCCAGTTTGGGTGAAAAAATATTTGCTGAGATTTCTGGAGATTCGTGATTTTTGGAAGCTTGGCAACCCCTTTCAATGAAAGTGTTTCTCGCCTGTCACTGCTTAGGGCTACATCAATCGGAAACAGAACATAGAGATAGAACTTGAAACTAATTAATTGTGTCAAGTTTCAAGAAGGTAGCACAAACCGTGTTTGATTTAGAGTTCCAAATACATCTATCAATATAGGAGAAAACAGAGTGAAACCTAAAAGTTCAAACTGTTACTGGAAACGAAAGCTGCAACATTGAAGAACGAAATTTAGGGAACAAAGTGGGCTCAGTGTACAGATCATTACCTGAAAGTATCACCCAGTTTGGGTGTAAAAATATTTGCTGAGATTTCTGGAGATTCGTAATTTTTGGAAGCTTGGCAACCTCTTTCAATGAAAGTGTTTCTCGCCTGTCACTGCTTAGGGCTACATCAATAGGAAACAGAACATAGAGATACAACTTGAAACTAATTAATTGTGTCAAGTTTCAAGAAGCTAGCACAAACAGTGTTTGATTTAGAGTTCTAAATACAACTATCAATATAGGAGAAAACAGAGTGAATCCTAAAAATTCCAACTGTTACTGGAAATGAAAGCTGCAACATTGAAGAACGAATTTTGGGAAACAAAGTGGGCTCAGTGTACTGATCATTACCTGAAAGTATCACCCAGTTTGGGCGAAAAAATATTTGCTGAGATTTCTGGAGATTCGTGATTTTTGGAAGCTTGGCAACCCCTTTCAATGAAAGTGTTTCTCGCCTGTCACTGCTTAGGGCTACATCAATAGGAAACAGAACATAGAGATAGAACTTGAAACTACTTAATTGTGTCAAGTTTCAAGAAGGTAGCACAAACCGTGTTTGATTTAGAGTTCCAAATACATCTAGCAATATAGGAGAAAACAGAGTGAAACGCCAAAATTCAAACTGTTACTGGAAACGAACGCTTCAACATAGAAGAATGAAATTTGGGGAACCAAGTGGGCTTAGTGTACTGATTATTACCTGAAAGTATCATCCAGTTTGGGTGAAAAAATATTTGCTGAGATTTCTGGAGATTCGTGATTTTTGGAAGCTTGGCAACCCCTTTCAATGAAAGTGTTTCTCGCCTGTCACTGCTTAGGGCTACACCAATAGGAAACAAAATATAGAGATAGAACTTGAAACTACTTAATTGTGTCAAGTTTCAAGAAGCTAGCACAAACCGTGCTTGATTTAGAGTTCCAAATACATCTATCAATATAGGAGAAAACAGAGTGAAACGCCAAAATTCAAACTGTTACTGGAAACGAACGCTTCAACATAGAAGAACGAAATTTGGGGAACCAAGTGGGCTTAGTGTACTGATCATTACCTGAAAGTATCACCCAGTTTGGGTGTAAAAATATTTGCTGAGATTTCTGGAGATTCGTAATTTTTGGAAGCTTGGCAACCCCTTTCAATGAAAGTGTTTCTCGCCTGTCACTGCTTAGGGCTACATCAATAGGAAACAGAACATAGAGATAGAACTTGAAACTAATTAATTGTGTCAAGTTGCAAGAAGCTAGCACAAACAGTGTTTGATTTAGAGTTCCAAATATATCTATCAATATAGGAGAAAACAGAGTGAATCCTAAAAATTCCAACTGTTACTGGAAACGAAAGCTGCAACATTGAAGAACGAAATTTGGGGAACAAAGTGGGCTCAGTGTACTGATCATTACCTGAAAGTATCACCCAGTTTGGGTGTAAAAATATTTGCTGAGATTTCTGGAGATTCGTAATTTTTGGAAGCTTGGCAACCCCTTTCAATGAAAGTGTTTCTCGCCTGTCACTGCTTAGGGCTAAATCAATAGGAAACAGAACATAGAGACAGAACTTGAAACTAATTAATTGTGTCAAGTTTCAAAAAGCTAGCACAAACTGTGCTTGATTTAGAGTTCCAAATACATCTATCAATATAGGACAAAACAGAGTGAAACGCCAAAATTCAAACTGTTACTGGAAACGAAAGCTTCAACATAGAAGAACGAAATTTGGGGAACCAAGTGGGCTTAGTGTACTGATCATTACCTGAAAGTATCATCCAGTTTGGGTGAAAAAATGTTTGCTGAGATTTCTGGAGATTCGTTATTTTTGGAAGCTTGGCAACCCCTTTCAATGAAAGTGTTTCTCGTCTGTCACTGCGTAGGGCTACATCAATAGGAAACATAACATAGAGATAGAACTTGAAACTACTTAATTGTGTCAAGTTTCAAGAAGGTAACACAAACCGTGTTTGATTTAGAGTTCCAAATACATCTATCAATATAGGAGAAAACAGAGTGAAACCTAAAAATTCAAACTGTTACTGGAAACGAAAGCTTCAACATTGAAGAACGAAATTTGGGGAACAAAGTGGGCTCAGTGTACTGATCATTACCTGAAAGTATCACCCAGTTTGGGTGTAAAAATATTTGCTGAGATTTCTGGAGATTCGTAATTTTTGGAAGCTTGGCAACCCCTTTCAATGAAAGTGTTTCTCGTCTGTCACTGTTTAGGGCTACACCAAAAGAAACAAAACATAGAGATAGAACTTGAAACTACTTAATTGTGTGAAGTTTCAAAAAGCTAGCACAAACCGTGCTTGATTTAGAGTTCCAAATACATCTATCAATATAGGAGAAAACAGAGTGAAACGCCAAAATTCAAACTGTTACTGGAAACGAACACTTCAACATAGAAGAATGAAATTTGGGGAACCAAGTGGGCTTAGTGTACTGATCATTACCTGAAAGTATCATCCAGTTTGGGTGAAAAATATTTGCTGAGATTTCTGGAGATTCGTGATTTTTGGAAGCTTGGCAACCCCTTTCAATGAAAGTGTTTCTCGCCTGTCACTGCTTAGGGCTACATCAATAGGAAACGGAACATAGAGATAGAACTTGAAACTACTTAATTGTGTCAAGTTTCAAGAAGGTAGCACAAACCGTGTTTGATTTAGAGTTCCAAATACATCTATCAATATAGGAGAAAACAGAGTGAAACCTAAAAGTTCAAACTGTTACTGGAAACGAAAGCTGCAACATTGAAGAACGAAATTTGGGGAACAAAGTGGGCTCAGTGTACTGATCATTACCTGAAAGTATCACCCAGTTTGGGTGAAAAAATATTTGCTGAGATTTCTGGAGATTCGTGATTTTTGGAAGCTTGGCAACCCCTTTCAATGAAAGTGTTTCTAGCCTGTCACTGCTTAGGCCTACATCAATCGGAAACAGAACATAGAGATAGAACTTGAAACTACTTAATTGTGTCAAGTTTCAAGAGGCTAGCACAAACAGTGCTTGATTTAGAGTTCCAAATACATCTATCAATATAGGAGAAAACAGAGTGAAACGCCAAAATTCAAACTGTTACTGGAAACGAACACTTCAACATAGAAGAATGAAATTTGGGGAACCAAGTGGGCTTAGTGTACTGATCATTACCTGAAAGTATCATCCAGTTTGGGTGAAAAATATTTGCTGAGATTTCTGGAGATTCGTGATTTTTGGAAGCTTGGCAACCACTTTCAATTAAAGTGTTTCTCGCCTGTCACTGCTTAGGGCTACATCAATAGGAAACGGAACATAGAGATAGAACTTGAAACTACTTAATTGTGTCAAGTTTCAAGAAGGTAGCACAAACCGTGTTTGATTTAGAGTTCCAAATACATCTATCAATATAGGAGAAAACAGAGTGAAACCTAAAAGTTCAAACTGTTACTGGAAACGAAAGCTGCAACATTGAAGAACGAAATTTGGGGAACAAAGTGGGCTCAGTGTACTGATCATTACCTGAAAGTATCACCCAGTTTGGGTGAAAAAATATTTGCTGAGATTTCTGGAGATTCGTGATTTTTGGAAGCTTGGCAACCCCTTTCAATGAAAGTGTTTCTCGTCTGTCACTGCTTAGGGCTACATCAATAGGAAAAAAAAATAGAGATAGAACTTGAAACTACTTAATTGTGTCAAGTTTCAAGAAGGTAGCACAAACCGTGTTTGATTTAGAGTTCCAAATACATCTATCCATATAGGAGAAAACACAGTGAAACCTAAAAGTTCAAACTGTTACTGGAAACGAAAGCTGCAACATTGAAGAACGAAATTAAGGGAACAAAGTGGGCTCAGTGTACTGATCATTACCTGAAAGTATCACCCAGTTTGGGTGTAAAAATATTTGCTGAGATTTCTGGAGATTCGTAATTTTTGGAAGCTTGGCAACCCCTTTCAATGAAAGTGTTTCTCGCCTGTCACTGCTTAGGGCTACATCAATAGGAAACAGAACATAGAGATAGAACTTGAAACTAATTAATTGTGTCAAGTTGCAAGAAGCTAGCACAAACAGTGTTTGATTTAGAGTTCCAAATACATCTATCAATATAGGAGAAAACAGAGTGAATCCTAAAAATTCCAACTGTTACTGGAAACGAAAGCTGCAACATTGAAGAACGAAATTTGGGGAACAAAGTGGGCTCAGTGTACTGATCATTACCTGAAAGTATCACCCAGTTTGGGTGTAAAAATATTTGCTGAGATTTCTGGAGATTCGTAATTTTGGGAAGCTTGGCAACCCCTTTCAATGAAAGTGTTTCTCGCTTGTCACTGCTTAGGGCTAAATCAATAGGAAACAGAACATAGTGACAGAACTTGAAACTAATTAATTGTGTCAAGTTTCAAAAAGCTAGCACAAACCGTGCTTGATTTAGAGTTCCAAATACATCTATCAATATAGGAGAAAACAGAGTGAAACGCCAAAATTCAAACTGTTACTGGAAACGAACGCTTCAACATAGAAGAACGAAATTTGGGGAACCAAGTGGGCTTAGTGTACTGATCATTACCTGAAAGTATCATCCAGTTTGGGTGAAAAATATTTGCTGAGATTTCAGGAGATCCGTAATTTTTGGAAGCTTGGCAACCCCTTTCAATGAAAGTGTTTCTCGCCTGTCACTGCTTAGGGCTACATCAATAGGAAACAGAACATAGAGATAGAACTTGAAACTACTTAATTGTGTCAAGTTTCAAGAAGGTAGCACAAACCGTGCTTGATTTAGAGTTCCAAATACATCTAGCAATATAGGAGAAAACAGAGTGAAACCTAAAAGTTCAAACTGTTACTGGAAACGAAAGCTGCAACATTGAAGAACGAAATTAAGGGAACAAAGTGGGCTCAGTGTACTGATCATTACCTGAAAGTATCACCCAGTTTGGGTGTAAAAATATTTGCTTAGATTTCTGGAGATTCGTAATTTTTGGAAGCTTGGCAACCCCTTTCAATGAAAGTGTTTCTCGCCTGTCACTGCTTAGGGCTACATCAATAGGAAACAGAACATAGAGATAGAACTTGAAACTAATTAATTGTGTCAAGTTGCAAGAAGCTAGCACAAACAGTGTTTGATTTAGAGTTCCAAATACATCTATCAATATAGGAGAAAACAGAGTGAATCCTAAAAATTCCAACTGTTACTGGAAACGAAAGCTGCAACATTGAAGAACGAAATTTGGGGAACAAAGTGGGCTCAGTGTACTGATCATTACCTGAAAGTATCACCCAGTTTGGGTGTAAAAATATTTGCTGAGATTTCTGGAGATTCGTAATTTTTGGAAGCTTGGCAACCCCTTTCAATGAAAGTGTTTCTCGCCTGTCACTGCTTAGGGCTAAATCAATAGGAAACAGAACATAGAGACAGAACTTGAAACTAATTAATTTTGTCAAGTTTCAAAAAGCTAGCACAAACCGTGCTTGATTTAGAGTTCCAAATACATCTATCAATATAGGACAAAACAGAGTTAAACGCCAAAATTCAAACAGTTACTGGAAACGAACGCTTCAACATAGAAGAACGAAATTTGGGGAACCAAGTGGGCTTAGTGTACTGATCATTACCTGAAAGTATCATCCAGTTTGGGTGAAAAAATGTTTGCTGAGATTTCTGGAGATTCGTTATTTTTGGAAGTTTGGCAACCCCTTTCAATGAAAGTGTTTCTCGTCTGTCACTGCTTAGGGCTACATCAATAGGAAACAGAACATAGAGTTAGAACTTGAAACTACTTAATTGTGTCAAGTTTCAAGAGGCTAGCACAAACCGTGCTTGATTTAGAGTTCCAAATACATCTATCAATATAGGAGAAAACAGAGTGAAACGCCAAAATTCAAACTGTTACTGGAAACGAACGCTTCAACATAGAAGAATGAAATTTGGGGAACCAAGTGGGCTTAGTGTACTGATTATTACCTGAAAGTATCATCCAGTTTGGGTGAAAAAATATTTGCTGAGATTTCTGGAGATTCGTGATTTTTGGAAGCTTGGCAACCCCTTTCAATGAAAGTGTTTCTCGCCTGTCACTGCTTAGGGCTACACCAATAGGAAACAAAATATAGAGATAGAACTTGAAACTACTTAATTGTGTCAAGTTTCAAGAAGCTAGCACAAACAGTGCTTGATTTAGAGTTCCAAATACATCTATCAATATAGGAGAAAACAGAGTGAAACGCCAAAATTCAAACTGTTACTGGAAACGAACGCTTCAACGTAGAAGAACGAAATTTGGGGAACCAAGTGGGCTTAGTGTACTGATCATTACCTGAAAGTATCATCCAGTTTGGGTGAAAAATATTTGCTGAGATTTCAGGAGATCCGTAATTTTTGGAAGCTTGGCAACCCCTTTCAATGAAAGTGTTTCTCGCCTGTCACTGCTTAGGGCTACATCAATCGGAAACAGAACATAGAGATAGAACTTGAAACTACTTAATTGTGTCAAGTTTCAAGAAGGTAGCACAAACCGTGTTTGATTTAGAGTTCCAAATACATCTATCCATATAGGAGAAAACACAGTGAAACCTAAAAGTTCAAACTGTTACTGGAAACGAAAGCTGCAACATTGAAGAACGAAATTAAGGGAACAAAGTGGGCTCAGTGTACTGATCATTACCTGAAAGTATCACCCAGTTTGGGTGTAAAAATATTTGCTGAGATTTCTGGAGATTCGTAATTTTTGGAAGCTTGGCAACCCCTTTCAATGAAAGTGTTTCTCGCCTGTCACTGCTTAGGGCTACATCAATAGGAAACAGAACATAGAGATAGAACTTGAAACTAATTAATTGTGTCAAGTTGCAAGAAGCTAGCACAAACAGTGTTTGATTTAGAGTTCCAAATACATCTATCAATATAGGAGAAAACAGAGTGAATCCTAAAAATTCCAACTGTTACTGGAAACGAAAGCTGCAACATTGAAGAACGAAATTTGGGGAACAAAGTGGGCTCAGTGTACTGATCATTACCTGAAAGTATCACCCAGTTTGGGTGTAAAAATATTTGCTGAGATTTCTGGAGATTCGTAATTTTGGGAAGCTTGGCAACCCCTTTCAATGAAAGTGTTTCTCGCTTGTCACTGCTTAGGGCTAAATCAATAGGAAACAGAACATAGTGACAGAACTTGAAACTAATTAATTGTGTCAAGTTTCAAAAAGCTAGCACAAACCGTGCTTGATTTAGAGTTCCAAATACATCTATCAATATAGGAGAAAACAGAGTGAAACGCCAAAATTCAAACTGTTACTGGAAACGAACGCTTCAACATAGAAGAACGAAACTTGGGGAACCAAGTGGGCTTAGTGTACTGATCATTACCTGAAAGTATCATCCAGTTTGGGAGAAAAATATTTGCTGAGATTTCAGGAGATCCGTAATTTTTGGAAGCTTGGCAACCCCTTTCAATGAAAGTGTTTCTCGCCTGTCACTGCTTAGGGCTACATCAATCGGAAACAGAACATAGAGATAGAACTTGAAACTACTCAATTGTGTCAAGTTTCAAGAAGCTAACACAAACCGTGTTTGATTTAGAGTTCCAAATACATCTATCAATATAGGAGAAAACAGAGTGAAACCTAAAAATTCAAACTGTTACTGGAAACGAAAGCTTCAATATTGAAGAACGAAATTTGGGGAACAAAGTGGGCTCAGTGTACTGATCATTACCTGAAAGGATCACCCAGTTTGGGTGTAAAAATATTTGCTGAGATTTCTGGAGATTCGTAATTTTTGGAAGCTTGGCAACCCCTTTCAATGAAAGTGTTTCTCGTCTGTCACTGTTTAGGGCTACACCAATAGGAAACAAAACATAGAGATAGAACTTGAAACTACTTAATTGTGTGAAGTTTCAAAAAGCTAGCACAAACCGTGCTTGATTTAGAGTTCCAAATACATCTATCAATATAGGAGAAAACAGAGTGAAACGCCAAAATTCAAACTGTTACTGGAAACGAACACTTCAACATAGAAGAATGAAATTTGGGGAACCAAGTGGGCTTAGTGTACTGATCATTACCTGAAAGGATCATCCAGTTTGGGCGAAAAAATATTTGCTGAGATTTCTGGAGATTCGTGATTTTTGGAAGCTTGGCAACCCCTTTCAATGAAAGTGTTTCTCGCCTGTCACTGCTTAGGGCTACATCAATAGGAAACAGAACATAGAGATAGAACTTGAAACTACTTAATTGTGTCAAGTTTCAAGAAGGTAGCACAAACCGTGCTTGATTTAGAGTTCCAAATACATCTAGCAATATAGGAGAAAACAGAGTGAAACCTAAAAGTTCAAACTGTTACTGGAAACGAAAGCTGCAACATTGAAGAACGAAATTAAGGGAACAAAGTGGGCTCAGTGTACTGATCATTACCTGAAAGTATCACCCAGTTTGGGTGTAAAAATATTTGCTTAGATTTCTGGAGATTCGTAATTTTTGGAAGCTTGGCAACCCCTTTCAATGAAAGTGTTTCTCGCCTGTCACTGCTTAGGGCTACATCAATAGGAAACAGAACATAGAGATAGAACTTGAAACTAATTAATTGTGTCAAGTTGCAAGAAGCTAGCACAAACAGTGTTTGATTTAGAGTTCCAAATACATCTATCAATATAGGAGAAAACAGAGTGAATCCTAAAAATTCCAACTGTTACTGGAAACGAAAGCTGCAACATTGAAGAACGAAATTTGGGGAACAAAGTGGGCTCAGTGTACTGATCATTACCTGAAAGTATCACCCAGTTTGGGTGTAAAAATATTTGCTGAGATTTCTGGAGATTCGTAATTTTTGGAAGCTTGGCAACCCCTTTCAATGAAAGTGTTTCTCGCCTGTCACTGCTTAGGGCTAAATCAATAGGAAACAGAACATAGAGACAGAACTTGAAACTAATTAATTTTGTCAAGTTTCAAAAAGCTAGCACAAACCGTGCTTGATTTAGAGTTCCAAATACATCTATCAATATAGGACAAAACAGAGTTAAACGCCAAAATTCAAACAGTTACTGGAAACGAACGCTTCAACATAGAAGAACGAAATTTGGGGAACCAAGTGGGCTTAGTGTACTGATCATTACCTGAAAGTATCATCCAGTTTGGGTGAAAAAATGTTTGCTGAGATTTCTGGAGATTCGTTATTTTTGGAAGTTTGGCAACCCCTTTCAATGAAAGTGTTTCTCGTCTGTCACTGCTTAGGGCTACATCAATAGGAAACAGAACATAGAGTTAGAACTTGAAACTACTTAATTGTGTCAAGTTTCAAGAGGCTAGCACAAACCGTGCATGATTTAGAGTTCCAAATACATCTATCAATATAGGAGAAAACAGAGTGAAACGCCAAAATTCAAACTGTTACTGGAAACGAACGCTTCAACATAGAAGAATGAAATTTGGGGAACCAAGTGGGCTTAGTGTACTGATTATTACCTGAAAGTATCATCCAGTTTGGGTGAAAAAATATTTGCTGAGATTTCTGGAGATTCGTGATTTTTGGAAGCTTGGCAACCCCTTTCAATGAAAGTGTTTCTCGCCTGTCACTGCTTAGGGCTACACCAATAGGAAACAAAATATAGAGATAGAACTTGAAACTACTTAATTGTGTCAAGTTTCAAGAAGCTAGCACAAACAGTGCTTGATTTAGAGTTCCAAATACATCTATCAATATAGGAGAAAACAGAGTGAAACGCCAAAATTCAAACTGTTACTGGAAACGAACGCTTCAACGTAGAAGAACGAAATTTGGGGAACCAAGTGGGCTTAGTGTACTGATCATTACCTGAAAGTATCATCCAGTTTGGGTGAAAAATATTTGCTGAGATTTCATGAGATCCGTAATTTTTGGAAGCTTGGCAACCCCTTTCAATGAAAGTGTTTCTCGCCTGTCACTGCTTAGGGCTACATCAATCGGAAACAGAACATAGAGATAGAACTTGAAACTACTTAATTGTGTCAAGTTTCAAGAAGCTAACACAAACCGTGTTTGATTTAGAGTTCCAAATACATCTATCAATATAGGAGAAAACAGAGTGAAACCTAAAAATTCAAACTGTTACTGGAAACGAAAGCTTCAACACTGAAGAACGAAATTTGGGGAACAAAGTGGGCTCAGTGTACTGATCATTACCTGAAAGTATCACCCAGTTTGGGTGTAAAAATATTTGCTGAGATTTCTGGAGATTCGTGATTTTTGGAAGCTTGGCAACCCCTTTCAATGAAAGTGTTTCTCGCCTGTCACTGCTTAGGGCTACATCAATAGGAAACAGAACATAGAGATAGAACTTGAAACTACTTAATTGTGTCAAGTTTCAAGAAGGTAGCACAAACCGTGTTTGATTTAGAGTTCCAAATACATCTATCAATATAGGAGAAAACAGAGTGAAACCTAAAAGTTCAAACTGTTACTGGAAACGAAAGCTGCAACATTGAAGAACGAAATTAAGGGAACAAAGTGGGCTCAGTGTACTGATCATTACCTGAAAGTATCACCCAGTTTGGGTGTAAAAATATTTGCTGAGATTTCTGGAGATTCTTAATTTTTGGAACCTTGGCAACCCCTTTCAATGAAAGTGTTTCTCGCCTGTCACTGCTTAGGGCTACATCAATAGGAAACAGAACATAGAGATAGAACTTGAAACTAATTAATTGTGTCAAGTTGCAAGAAGCTAGCACAAACAGTGTTTGATTTAGAGTTCCAAATACATCTATCAATATAGGAGAAAACAGAGTGAATCCTAAAAATTCCAACTGTTACTGGAAACGAAAGCTGCAACATTGAAGAACGAAATTTGGGGAACAAAGTGGGCTCAGTGTACTGATCATTACCTGAAAGTATCACCCAGTTTGGGTGTAAAAATATTTGCTGAGATTTCTGGAGATTCGTAATTTTGGGAAGCTTGGCAACCCCTTTCAATGAAAGTGTTTCTCGCTTGTCACTGCTTAGGGCTAAATCAATAGGAAACAGAACATAGTGACAGAACTTGAAACTAATTAATTGTGTCAAGTTTCAAAAAGCTAGCACAAACCGTGCTTGATTTAGAGTTCCAAATACATCTATCAATATAGGAGAAAACAGAGTGAAACGCCAAAATTCAAACTGTTACTGGAAACGAAAGCTGCAACATTGAAGAACGAAATTTGGGGAACCAAGTGGGCTTAGTGTACTGATCATTACCTGAAAGTATCATCCAGTTTGGGTGAAAAAATGTTTGCTGAGATTTCTGGAGATTCGTTATTTTTGGAAGTTTGGCAACCCCTTTCAATGAAAGTGTTTCTCGTCTGTCACTGCTTAGGGCTACATCAATAGGAAACAGAACATAGAGTTAGAACTTGAAACTACTTAATTGTGTCAAGTTTCAAGAGGCTAGCACAAACCGTGCTTGATTTAGAGTTCCAAATACATCTATCAATATAGGAGAAAACAGAGTGAAACGCCAAAATTCAAACTGTTACTGGAAACGAACGCTTCAACATAGAAGAATGAAATTTGGGGAACCAAGTGGGCTTAGTGTACTGATTATTACCTGAAAGTATCATCCAGTTTGGGTGAAAAAATATTTGCTGAGATTTCTGGAGATTCGTGATTTTTGGAAGCTTGGCAACCCCTTTCAATGAAAGTGTTTCTCGCCTGTCACTGCTTAGGGCTACACCAATAGGAAACAAAATATAGAGATAGAACTTGAAACTACTTAATTGTGTCAAGTTTCAAGAAGCTAGCACAAACAGTGCTTGATTTAGAGTTCCAAATACATCTATCAATATAGGAGAAAACAGAGTGAAACGCCAAAATTCAAACTGTTACTGGAAACGAACGCTTCAACGTAGAAGAACGAAATTTGGGGAACCAAGTGGGCTTAGTGTACTGATCATTACCTGAAAGTATCATCCAGTTTGGGTGAAAAATATTTGCTGAGATTTCATGAGATCCGTAATTTTTGGAAGCTTGGCAACCCCTTTCAATGAAAGTGTTTCTCGCCTGTCACTGCTTAGGGCTACATCAATCGGAAACAGAACATAGAGATAGAACTTGAAACTACTTAATTGTGTCAAGTTTCAAGAAGGTAGCACAAACCGTGTTTGATTTAGAGTTCCAAATACATCTATCCATATAGGAGAAAACACAGTGAAACCTAAAAGTTCAAACTGTTACTGGAAACGAAAGCTGCAACATTGAAGAACGAAATTAAGGGAACAAAGTGGGCTCAGTGTACTGATCATTACCTGAAAGTATCACCCAGTTTGGGTGTAAAAATATTTGCTGAGATTTCTGGAGATTCGTAATTTTTGGAAGCTTGGCAACCCCTTTCAATGAAAGTGTTTCTCGCCTGTCACTGCTTAGGGCTACATCAATAGGAAACAGAACATAGAGATAGAACTTGAAACTAATTAATTGTGTCAAGTTGCAAGAAGCTAGCACAAACAGTGTTTGATTTAGAGTTCCAAATACATCTATCAATATAGGAGAAAACAGAGTGAATCCTAAAAATTCCAACTGTTACTGGAAACGAAAGCTGCAACATTGAAGAACGAAATTTGGGGAACAAAGTGGGCTCAGTGTACTGATCATTACCTGAAAGTATCACCCAGTTTGGGTGTAAAAATATTTGCTGAGATTTCTGGAGATTCGTAATTTTGGGAAGCTTGGCAACCCCTTTCAATGAAAGTGTTTCTCGCTTGTCACTGCTTAGGGCTAAATCAATAGGAAACAGAACATAGTGACAGAACTTGAAACTAATTAATTGTGTCAAGTTTCAAAAAGCTAGCACAAACCGTGCTTGATTTAGAGTTCCAAATACATCTATCAATATAGGAGAAAACAGAGTGAAACGCCAAAATTCAAACTGTTACTGGAAACGAACGCTTCAACATAGAAGAACGAAACTTGGGGAACCAAGTGGGCTTAGTGTACTGATCATTACCTGAAAGTATCATCCAGTTTGGGAGAAAAATATTTGCTGAGATTTCAGGAGATCCGTAATTTTTGGAAGCTTGGCAACCCCTTTCAATGAAAGTGTTTCTCGCCTGTCACTGCTTAGGGCTACATCAATCGGAAACAGAACATAGAGATAGAACTTGAAACTACTCAATTGTGTCAAGTTTCAAGAAGCTAACACAAACCGTGTTTGATTTAGAGTTCCAAATACATCTATCAATATAGGAGAAAACAGAGTGAAACCTAAAAATTCAAACTGTTACTGGAAACGAAAGCTTCAATATTGAAGAACGAAATTTGGGGAACAAAGTGGGCTCAGTGTACTGATCATTACCTGAAAGGATCACCCAGTTTGGGTGTAAAAATATTTGCTGAGATTTCTGGAGATTCGTAATTTTTGGAAGCTTGGCAACCCCTTTCAATGAAAGTGTTTCTCGTCTGTCACTGTTTAGGGCTACACCAATAGGAAACAAAACATAGAGATAGAACTTGAAACTACTTAATTGTGTGAAGTTTCAAAAAGCTAGCACAAACCGTGCTTGATTTAGAGTTCCAAATACATCTATCAATATAGGAGAAAACAGAGTGAAACGCCAAAATTCAAACTGTTACTGGAAACGAACACTTCAACATAGAAGAATGAAATTTGGGGAACCAAGTGGGCTTAGTGTACTGATCATTACCTGAAAGGATCATCCAGTTTGGGCGAAAAAATATTTGCTGAGATTTCTGGAGATTCGTGATTTTTGGAAGCTTGGCAACCCCTTTCAATGAAAGTGTTTCTCGCCTGTCACTGCTTAGGGCTACATCAATAGGAAACAGAACATAGAGATAGAACTTGAAACTACTTAATTGTGTCAAGTTTCAAGAAGGTAGCACAAACCGTGCTTGATTTAGAGTTCCAAATACATCTAGCAATATAGGAGAAAACAGAGTGAAACCTAAAAGTTCAAACTGTTACTGGAAACGAAAGCTGCAACATTGAAGAACGAAATTAAGGGAACAAAGTGGGCTCAGTGTACTGATCATTACCTGAAAGTATCACCCAGTTTGGGTGTAAAAATATTTGCTTAGATTTCTGGAGATTCGTAATTTTTGGAAGCTTGGCAACCCCTTTCAATGAAAGTGTTTCTCGCCTGTCACTGCTTAGGGCTACATCAATAGGAAACAGAACATAGAGATAGAACTTGAAACTAATTAATTGTGTCAAGTTGCAAGAAGCTAGCACAAACAGTGTTTGATTTAGAGTTCCAAATACATCTATCAATATAGGAGAAAACAGAGTGAATCCTAAAAATTCCAACTGTTACTGGAAACGAAAGCTGCAACATTGAAGAACGAAATTTGGGGAACAAAGTGGGCTCAGTGTACTGATCATTACCTGAAAGTATCACCCAGTTTGGGTGTAAAAATATTTGCTGAGATTTCTGGAGATTCGTAATTTTTGGAAGCTTGGCAACCCCTTTCAATGAAAGTGTTTCTCGCCTGTCACTGCTTAGGGCTAAATCAATAGGAAACAGAACATAGAGACAGAACTTGAAACTAATTAATTTTGTCAAGTTTCAAAAAGCTAGCACAAACCGTGCTTGATTTAGAGTTCCAAATACATCTATCAATATAGGACAAAACAGAGTTAAACGCCAAAATTCAAACAGTTACTGGAAACGAACGCTTCAACATAGAAGAACGAAATTTGGGGAACCAAGTGGGCTTAGTGTACTGATCATTACCTGAAAGTATCATCCAGTTTGGGTGAAAAAATGTTTGCTGAGATTTCTGGAGATTCGTTATTTTTGGAAGTTTGGCAACCCCTTTCAATGAAAGTGTTTCTCGTCTGTCACTGCTTAGGGCTACATCAATAGGAAACAGAACATAGAGTTAGAACTTGAAACTACTTAATTGTGTCAAGTTTCAAGAGGCTAGCACAAACCGTGCTTGATTTAGAGTTCCAAATACATCTATCAATATAGGAGAAAACAGAGTGAAACGCCAAAATTCAAACTGTTACTGGAAACGAACGCTTCAACATAGAAGAATGAAATTTGGGGAACCAAGTGGGCTTAGTGTACTGATTATTACCTGAAAGTATCATCCAGTTTGGGTGAAAAAATATTTGCTGAGATTTCTGGAGATTCGTGATTTTTGGAAGCTTGGCAACCCCTTTCAATGAAAGTGTTTCTCGCCTGTCACTGCTTAGGGCTACACCAATAGGAAACAAAATATAGAGATAGAACTTGAAACTACTTAATTGTGTCAAGTTTCAAGAAGCTAGCACAAACAGTGCTTGATTTAGAGTTCCAAATACATCTATCAATATAGGAGAAAACAGAGTGAAACGCCAAAATTCAAACTGTTACTGGAAACGAACGCTTCAACGTAGAAGAACGAAATTTGGGGAACCAAGTGGGCTTAGTGTACTGATCATTACCTGAAAGTATCATCCAGTTTGGGTGAAAAATATTTGCTGAGATTTCATGAGATCCGTAATTTTTGGAAGCTTGGCAACCCCTTTCAATGAAAGTGTTTCTCGCCTGTCACTGCTTAGGGCTACATCAATCGGAAACAGAACATAGAGATAGAACTTGAAACTACTTAATTGTGTCAAGTTTCAAGAAGCTAACACAAACCGTGTTTGATTTAGAGTTCCAAATACATCTATCAATATAGGAGAAAACAGAGTGAAACCTAAAAATTCAAACTGTTACTGGAAACGAAAGCTTCAACACTGAAGAACGAAATTTGGGGAACAAAGTGGGCTCAGTGTACTGATCATTACCTGAAAGTATCACCCAGTTTGGGTGTAAAAATATTTGCTGAGATTTCTGGAGATTCGTGATTTTTGGAAGCTTGGCAACCCCTTTCAATGAAAGTGTTTCTCGCCTGTCACTGCTTAGGGCTACATCAATAGGAAACAGAACATAGAGATAGAACTTGAAACTACTTAATTGTGTCAAGTTTCAAGAAGGTAGCACAAACCGTGTTTGATTTAGAGTTCCAAATACATCTATCAATATAGGAGAAAACAGAGTGAAACCTAAAAGTTCAAACTGTTACTGGAAACGAAAGCTGCAACATTGAAGAACGAAATTAAGGGAACAAAGTGGGCTCAGTGTACTGATCATTACCTGAAAGTATCACCCAGTTTGGGTGTAAAGTATTTGCTGAGATTTCTGGAGATTCTTAATTTTTGGAACCTTGGCAACCCCTTTCAATGAAAGTGTTTCTCGCCTGTCACTGCTTAGGGCTACATCAATAGGAAACAGAACATAGAGATAGAACTTGAAACTAATTAATTGTGTCAAGTTGCAAGAAGCTAGCACAAACAGTGTTTGATTTAGAGTTCCAAATACATCTATCAATATAGGAGAAAACAGAGTGAATCCTAAAAATTCCAACTGTTACTGGAAACGAAAGCTGCAACATTGAAGAACGAAATTTGGGGAACAAAGTGGGCTCAGTGTACTGATCATTACCTGAAAGTATCACCCAGTTTGGGTGTAAAAATATTTGCTGAGATTTCTGGAGATTCGTAATTTTGGGAAGCTTGGCAACCCCTTTCAATGAAAGTGTTTCTCGCTTGTCACTGCTTAGGGCTAAATCAATAGGAAACAGAACATAGTGACAGAACTTGAAACTAATTAATTGTGTCAAGTTTCAAAAAGCTAGCACAAACCGTGCTTGATTTAGAGTTCCAAATACATCTATCAATATAGGAGAAAACAGAGTGAAACGCCAAAATTCAAACTGTTACTGGAAACGAACGCTTCAACATAGAAGAACGAAATTTGGGGAACCAAGTGGGCTTAGTGTACTGATCATTACCTGAAAGTATCATCCAGTTTGGGTGTAAAAATATTTGCTGAGATTTCTGGAGATCCGTAATTTTTGGAAGCTTGGCAACCCCTTTCAATGAAAGTGTTTCTCGCCTTTCACTGCTTAGGGCTACATCAATCGGAAACAGAACATAGAGATAGAACTTGAAACTACTCAATTGTGTCAAGTTTCAAGAAGCTAACACAAACCGTGTTTGATTTAGAGTTCCAAATACATCTATCAATATAGGAGAAAACAGAGTGAAACCTAAAAATTCAAACTGTTACTGGAAACGAAAGCTTCAATATTGAAGAACGAAATTTGGGGAACAAAGTGGGCTCAGTGTACTGATCATTACGTGAAAGGATCACCCAGTTTGGGTGTAAAAATATTTGCTGAGATTTCTGGAGATTCGTAATTTTTGGAAGCTTGGCAACCCCTTTCAATGAAAGTGTTTCTCGTCTGTCACTGTTTAGGGCTACACCAATAGGAAACAAAACATAGAGATAGAACTTGAAACTACTTAATTGTGTGAAGTTTCAAAAAGCTAGCACAAACCGTGCTTGATTTAGAGTTCCAAATACATCTATCAATATAGGAGAAAACAGAGTGAAACGCCAAAATTCAAACTGTTACTGGAAACGAACACTTCAACATAGAAGAATGAAATTTGGGGAACCAAGTGGGCTTAGTGTACTGATCATTACCTGAAAGGATCATCCAGTTTGGGCGAAAAAATATTTGCTGAGATTTCTGGAGATTCGTGATTTTTGGAAGCTTGGCAACCCCTTTCAATGAAAGTGTTTCTCGCCTGTCACTGCTTAGGGCTACATCAATAGGAAACAGAACATAGAGATAGAACTTGAAACTACTTAATTGTGTCAAGTTTCAAGAAGGTAGCACAAACCGTGCTTGATTTAGAGTTCCAAATACATCTAGCAATATAGGAGAAAACAGAGTGAAACCTAAAAGTTCAAACTGTTACTGGAAACGAAAGCTGCAACATTGAAGAACGAAATTAAGGGAACAAAGTGGGCTCAGTGTACTGATCATTACCTGAAAGTATCACCCAGTTTGGGTGTAAAAATATTTGCTTAGATTTCTGGAGATTCGTAATTTTTGGAAGCTTGGCAACCCCTTTCAATGAAAGTGTTTCTCGCCTGTCACTGCTTAGGGCTACATTAATAGGAAACAGAACATAGAGATAGAACTTGAAACTAATTAATTGTGTCAAGTTGCAAGAAGCTAGCACAAACCGTGTTTGATTTAGAGTTCCAAATACATCTATCAATATAGGAGAAAACAGAGTGAATCCTAAAAATTCCAACTGTTACTGGAAACGAAAGCTGCAACATTGAAGAACGAAATTTGGGGAACAAAGTGGGCTCAGTGTACTGATCATTACCTGAAAGTATCATCCAGTTTGGGTGAAAAATATTTGCTGAGATTTCAGGAGATCCGTAATTTTTGGAAGCTTGGCAACCCCTTTCAATGAAAGTGTTTCTCGCCTGTCACTGCTTAGGGCTACATCAATCGGAAACAGAACATAGAGATAGAACTTGAAACTACTTAATTGTGTCAAGTTTCAAGAAGCTAACACAAACCGTGTTTGATTTAGAGTTCCAAATACATCTATCAATATAGGAGAAAACAGAGTGAAACCTAAAAATTCAAACTGTTACTGGAAACGAAAGCTTCAACATTGAAGAACGAAATTTGGGGAACAAAGTGGGCTCAGTGTACTGATCATTACCTGAAAGTATCACCCAGTTTGGGTGTAAAAATATTTGCTGAGATTTCTGGAGATTCGTAATTTTTGGAAGCTTGGCAACCCCTTTCAATGAAAGTGTTTCTCGTCTGTCACTGTTTAGGGCTACACCAAAAGAAACAAAACATAGAGATAGAACTTGAAACTACTTAATTGTGTGAAGTTTCAAAAAGCTAGCACAAACCGTGCTTGATTTAGAGTTCCAAATACATCTATCAATATAGGAGAAAACAGAGTGAAACGCCAAAATTCAAACTGTTACTGGAAACGAACACTTCAACATAGAAGAATGAAATTTGGGGAACCAAGTGGGCTTAGTGTACTGATCATTACCTGAAAGTATCATCCAGTTTGGGTGAAAAATATTTGCTGAGATTTCTGGAGATTCGTGATTTTTGGAAGCTTGGCAACCCCTTTCAATGAAAGTGTTTCTCGCCTGTCACTGCTTAGGGCTACATCAATAGGAAACGGAACATAGAGATAGAACTTGAAACTACTTAATTGTGTCAAGTTTCAAGAAGGTAGCACAAACCGTGTTTGATTTAGAGTTCCAAATACATCTATCAATATAGGAGAAAACAGAGTGAAACCTAAAAGTTCAAACTGTTACTGGAAACGAAAGCTGCAACATTGAAGAACGAAATTTGGGGAACAAAGTGGGCTCAGTGTACTGATCATTACCTGAAAGTATCACCCAGTTTGGGTGAAAAAATATTTGCTGAGATTTCTGGAGATTCGTGATTTTTGGAAGCTTGGCAACCCCTTTCAATGAAAGTGTTTCTAGCCTGTCACTGCTTAGGCCTACATCAATCGGAAACAGAACATAGAGATAGAACTTGAAACTACTTAATTGTGTCAAGTTTCAAGAGGCTAGCACAAACAGTGCTTGATTTAGAGTTCCAAATACATCTATCAATATAGGAGAAAACAGAGTGAAACGCCAAAATTCAAACTGTTACTGGAAACGAACACTTCAACATAGAAGAATGAAATTTGGGGAACCAAGTGGGCTTAGTGTACTGATCATTACCTGAAAATATCATCCAGTTTGGGTGAAAAATATTTGCTGAGATTTCTGGAGATTCGTGATTTTTGGAAGCTTGGCAACCACTTTCAATTAAAGTGTTTCTCGCCTGTCACTGCTTAGGGCTACATCAATAGGAAACGGAACATAGAGATAGAACTTGAAACTACTTAATTGTGTCAAGTTTCAAGAAGGTAGCACAAACCGTGTTTGATTTAGAGTTCCAAATACATCTATCAATATAGGAGAAAACAGAGTGAAACCTAAAAGTTCAAACTGTTACTGGAAACGAAAGCTGCAACATTGAAGAACGAAATTTGGGGAACAAAGTGGGCTCAGTGTACTGATCATTACCTGAAAGTATCACCCAGTTTGGGTGAAAAAATATTTGCTGAGATTTCTGGAGATTCGTGATTTTTGGAAGCTTGGCAACCCCTTTCAATGAAAGTGTTTCTCGTCTGTCACTGCTTAGGGCTACATCAATAGGAAAAAAAAATAGAGATAGAACTTGAAACTACTTAATTGTGTCAAGTTTCAAGAAGGTAGCACAAACCGTGTTTGATTTAGAGTTCCAAATACATCTATCCATATAGGAGAAAACACAGTGAAACCTAAAAGTTCAAACTGTTACTGGAAACGAAAGCTGCAACATTGAAGAACGAAATTAAGGGAACAAAGTGGGCTCAGTGTACTGATCATTACCTGAAAGTATCACCCAGTTTGGGTGTAAAAATATTTGCTGAGATTTCTGGAGATTCGTAATTTTTGGAAGCTTGGCAACCCCTTTCAATGAAAGTGTTTCTCGCCTGTCACTGCTTAGGGCTACATCAATAGGAAACAGAACATAGAGATAGAACTTGAAACTAATTAATTCTGTCAAGTTGCAAGAAGCTAGCACAAACAGTGTTTGATTTAGAGTTCCAAATACATCTATCAATATAGGAGAAAACAGAGTGAATCCTAAAAATTCCAACTGTTACTGGAAACGAAAGCTGCAACATTGAAGAACGAAATTTGGGGAACAAAGTGGGCTCAGTGTACTGATCATTACCTGAAAGTATCACCCAGTTTGGGTGTAAAAATATTTGCTGAGATTTCTGGAGATTCGTAATTTTGGGAAGCTTGGCAACCCCTTTCAATGAAAGTGTTTCTCGCTTGTCACTGCTTAGGGCTAAATCAATAGGAAACAGAACATAGTGACAGAACTTGAAACTAATTAATTGTGTCAAGTTTCAAAAAGCTAGCACAAACCGTGCTTGATTTAGAGTTCCAAATACATCTATCAATATAGGAGAAAACAGAGTGAAACGCCAAAATTCAAACTGTTACTGGAAACGAACGCTTCAACATAGAAGAACGAAATTTGGGGAACCAAGTGGGCTTAGTGTACTGATCATTACCTGAAAGTATCATCCAGTTTGGGTGAAAAATATTTGCTGAGATTTCAGGAGATCCGTAATTTTTGGAAGCTTGGCAACCCCTTTCAATGAAAGTGTTTCTCGCCTGTCACTGCTTAGGGCTACATCAATCGGAAACAGAATATAGAGATAGAACTTGAAACTACTCAATTGTGTCAAGTTTCAAGAAGCTAACACAAACCGTGTTTGATTTAGAGTTCCAAATACATCTATCAATATAGGAGAAAACAGAGTGAAACCTAAAAATTCAAACTGTTACTGGAAACGAAAGCTTCAATATTGAAGAACGAAATTTGGGGAACAAAGTGGGCTCAGTGTACTGATCATTACCTGAAAGGATCACCCAGTTTGGGTGTAAAAATATTTGCTGAGATTTCTGGAGATTCGTAATTTTTGGAAGCTTGGCAACCCCTTTCAATGAAAGTGTTTCTCATCTGTCACTGTTTAGGGCTACACCAATAGGAAACAAAACATAGAGATAGAACTTGAAACTACTTAATTGTGTGAAGTTTCAAAAAGCTAGCACAAACCGTGCTTGATTTAGAGTTCCAAATACATCTATCAATATAGGAGAAAACAGAGTGAAACGCCAAAATTCAAACTGTTACTGGAAACGAACACTTCAACATAGAAGAATGAAATTTGGGGAACCAAGTGGGCTTAGTGTACTGATCATTACCTGAAAGGATCATCCAGTTTGGGCGAAAAAATATTTGCTGAGATTTCTGGAGATTCGTGATTTTTGGAAGCTTGGCAACCCCTTTCAATGAAAGTGTTTCTCGCCTGTCACTGCTTAGGGCTACATCAATAGGAAACAGAACATAGAGATAGAACTTGAAACTACTTAATTGTGTCAAGTTTCAAGAAGGTAGCACAAACCGTGCTTGATTTAGAGTTCCAAATACATCTATCAATATAGGAGAAAACAGAGTGAAACGCCAAAATTCAAACTGTTACTGGAAACGAACGCTTCAACGTAGAAGAACGAAATTTGGGGAACCAAGTGGGCTTAGTGTACTGATCATTACCTGAAAGTATCATCCAGTTTGGGTGAAAAATATTTGCTGAGATTTCATGAGATCCGTAATTTTTGGAAGCTTGGCAACCCCTTTCAATGAAAGTGTTTCTCGCCTGTCACTGCTTAGGGCTACATCAATCGGAAACAGAACATAGAGATAGAACTTGAAACTACTTAATTGTGTCAAGTTTCAAGAAGCTAACACAAACCGTGTTTGATTTAGAGTTCCAAATACATCTATCAATATAGGAGAAAACAGAGTGAATCCTAAAAATTCCAACTGTTACTGGAAACGAAAGCTGCAACATTGAAGAACGAAATTTGGGGAACAAAGTGGGCTCAGTGTACTGATCATTACCTGAAAGTATCACCCAGTTTGGGTGTAAAAATATTTGCTGAGATTTCTGGAGATTCGTAATTTTTGGAAGCTTGGCAACCCCTTTCAATGAAAGTGTTTCTCGCCTGTCACTGCTTAGGGCTAAATCAATAGGAAACAGAACATAGAGAAAGAACTTGAAACTAATTAATTTTGTCAAGTTTCAAAAAGCTAGCACAAACCGTGCTTGATTTAGAGTTCCAAATACATCTATCAATATAGGACAAAACAGAGTTAAACGCCAAAATTCAAACAGTTACTGGAAACGAACGCTTCAACATAAAAGAACGAAATTTGGGGAACCAAGTGGGCTTAGTGTACTGATCATTACCTGAAAGTATCATCCAGTTTGGGTGAAAAAATGTTTGCTGAGATTTCTGGAGATTCGTTATTTTTGGAAGTTTGGCAACCCCTTTCAATGAAAGTGTTTCTCGTCTGTCACTGCTTAGGGCTACATCAATAGGAAACAGAACATAGAGTTAGAACTTGAAACTACTTAATTGTGTCAAGTTTCAAGAGGCTAGCACAAACCGTGCTTGATTTAGAGTTCCAAATACATCTATCAATATAGGAGAAAACAGAGTGAAACGCCAAAATTCAAACTGTTACTGGAAACGAACGCTTCAACATAGAAGAATGAAATTTGGGGAACCAAGTGGGCTTAGTGTACTGATTATTACCTGAAAGTATCATCCAGTTTGGGTGAAAAAATATTTGCTGAGATTTCTGGAGATTCGTGATTTTTGGAAGCTTGGCAACCCCTTTCAATGAAAGTGTTTCTCGCCTGTCACTGCTTAGGGCTACACCAATAGGAAACAAAATATAGAGATAGAACTTGAAACTACTAAATTGTGTCAAGTTTCAAGAAGCTAGCACAAACAGTGCTTGATTTAGAGTTCCAAATACATCTATCAATATAGGAGAAAACAGAGTGAAACGCCAAAATTCAAACTGTTACTGGAAACGAACGCTTCAACGTAGAAGAACGAAATTTGGGGAACCAAGTGGGCTTAGTGTACTGATCATTACCTGAAAGTATCATCCAGTTTGGGTGAAAAATATTTGCTGAGATTTCATGAGATCCGTAATTTTTGGAAGCTTGGCAACCCCTTTCAATGAAAGTGTTTCTCGCCTGTCACTGCTTAGGGCTACATCAATCGGAAACAGAACATAGAGATAGAACTTGAAACTACTTAATTGTGTCAAGTTTCAAGAAGCTAACACAAACCGTGTTTGATTTAGAGTTCCAAATACATCTATCAATATAGGAGAAAACAGAGTGAAACCTAAAAATTCAAACTGTTACTGGAAACGAAAGCTTCAACACTGAAGAACGAAATTTGGGGAACAAAGTGGGCTCAGTGTACTGATCACTACCTGAAAGTATCACCCAGTTTGGGTGTAAAAATATTTGCTGAGATTTCTGGAGATTCGTGATTTTTGGAAGCTTGGCAACCCCTTTCAATGAAAGTGTTTCTCGCCTGTCACTGCTTAGGGCTACATCAATAGGAAACAGAACATAGAGATAGAACTTGAAACTACTTAATTGTGTCAAGTTTCAAGAAGGTAGCACAAACCGTGTTTGATTTAGAGTTCCAAATATATCTATCAATATAGGAGAAAACAGAGTGAAACCTAAAAGTTCAAACTGTTACTGGAAACGAAAGCTGCAACATTGAAGAACGAAATTAAGGGAACAAAGTGGGCTCAGTGTACTGATCATTACCTGAAAGTATCACCCAGTTTGGGTGTAAAAATATTTGCTGAGATTTCTGGAGATTCTTAATTTTTGGAACCTTGGCAACCCCTTTCAATGAAAGTGTTTCTCGCCTGTCACTGCTTAGGGCTACATCAATAGGAAACAGAACATAGAGATAGAACTTGAAACTAATTAATTGTGTCAAGTTGCAAGAAGCTAGCACAAACAGTGTTTGATTTAGAGTTCCAAATACATCTATCAATATAGGAGAAAACAGAGTGAATCCTAAAAATTCCAACTGTTACTGGAAACGAAAGCTGCAACATTGAAGAACGAAATTTGGGGAACAAAGTGGGCTCAGTGTACTGATCATTACCTGAAAGTATCACCCAGTTTGGGTGTAAAAATATTTGCTGAGATTTCTGGAGATTCGTAATTTTTGGAAGCTTGGCAACCCCTTTCAATGAAAGTGTTTCTCGTCTGTCACTGTTTAGGGCTACACCAATAGGAAACAAAACATAGAGATAGAACTTGAAACTACTTAATTGTGTGAAGTTTCAAAAAGCTAGCACAAACCGTGCTTGATTTAGAGTTCCAAATACATCTATCAATATAGGAGAAAACAGAGTGAAACGCCAAAATTCAAACTGTTACTGGAAACGAACACTTCAACATAGAAGAATGAAATTTGGGGAACCAAGTGGGCTTAGTGTACTGATCATTACCTGAAAGGATCATCCAGTTTGGGCGAAAAAATATTTGCTGAGATTTCTGGAGATTCGTGATTTTTGGAAGCTTGGCAACCCCTTTCAATGAAAGTGTTTCTCGCCTGTCACTGCTTAGGGCTACATCAATAGGAAACAGAACATAGAGATAGAACTTGAAACTACTTAATTGTGTCAAGTTTCAAGAAGGTAGCACAAACCGTGCTTGATTTAGAGTTCCAAATACATCTAGCAATATAGGAGAAAACAGAGTGAAACCTAAAAGTTCAAACTGTTACTGGAAACGAAAGCTGCAACATTGAAGAACGAAATTAAGGGAACAAAGTGGGCTCAGTGTACTGATCATTACCTGAAAGTATCACCCAGTTTGGGTGTAAAAATATTTGCTTAGATTTCTGGAGATTCGTAATTTTTGGAAGCTTGGCAACCCCTTTCAATGAAAGTGTTTCTCGCCTGTCACTGCTTAGGGCTACATTAATAGGAAACAGAACATAGAGATAGAACTTGAAACTAATTAATTGTGTCAAGTTGCAAGAAGCTAGCACAAACAGTGTTTGATTTAGAGTTCCAAATACATCTATCAATATAGGAGAAAACAGAGTGAATCCTAAAAATTCCAACTGTTACTGGAAACGAAAGCTGCAACATTGAAGAACGAAATTTGGGGAACAAAGTGGGCTCAGTGTACTGATCATTACCTGAAAGTATCACCCAGTTTGGGTGTAAAAATATTTGCTGAGATTTCTGGAGATTCGTAATTTTTGGAAGCTTGGCAACCCCTTTCAATGAAAGTGTTTCTCGCCTGTCACTGCTTAGGGCTAAATCAATAGGAAAGAGAACATAGAGACAGAACTTGAAACTAATTAATTGTGTCAAGTTTCAAAAAGCTAGCACAAACCGTGCTTGATTTAGAGTTCCAAATACATCTATCAATATAGGACAAAACAGAGTGAAACGCCAAAATTCAAACAGTTACTGGAAACGAACGCTTCAACATAGAAGAACGAAATTTGGGGAACCAAGTGGGCTTAGTGTACTGATCATTACCTGAAAGTATCATCCAGTTTGGGAGAAAAAATGTTTGCTGAGATTTCTGGAGATTCGTTATTTTTGGAAGTTTGGCAACCCCTTTCAATGAAAGTGTTTCTCGTCTGTCACTGCTTAGGGCTACATCAATAGGAAACAGAACATAGAGTTAGAACTTGAAACTACTTAATTGTGTCAAGTTTCAAGAGGCTAGCACAAACCGTGCTTGATTTAGAGTTCCAAATACATCTATCAATATAGGAGAAAACAGAGTGAAACGCCAAAATTCAAACTGTTACTGGAAACGAACGCTTCAACATAGAAGAATGAAATTTGGGGAACCAAGTGGGCTTAGTGTACTGATTATTACCTGAAAGTATCATCCAGTTTGGGTGAAAAAATATTTGCTGAGATTTCTGGAGATTCGTGATTTTTGGAAGCTTGGCAACCCCTTTCAATGAAAGTGTTTCTCGCTTGTCACTGCTTAGGGCTACACCAATAGGAAACAAAATATAGAGATAGAACTTGAAACTACTTAATTGTGTCAAGTTTCAAGAAGCTAGCACAAACAGTGCTTGATTTAGAGTTCCAAATACATCTATCAATATAGGAGAAAACAGAGTGAAACATAAAATTTAAACTGTTACTGGAAACGAAAGCTTCAACACTGAAGAACGAAATTTGGGGAACAAAGTGGGCTCAGTGTACTGATCATTACCTGAAAGTATCACCCAGTTTGGGTGTAAAAATATTTGCTGAGATTTCTGGAGATTCGTGATTTTTGGAACCTTGGCAACCCCTTTCAATGAAAGTGTTTCTCGCCTGTCACTGCTTAGGGCTACATCAATAGGAAACAGAACATAGAGATAGAACTTGAAACTAATTAATTGTGTCAAGTTGCAAGAAGCTAGCACAAACAGTGTTTGATTTAGAGTTCCAAATACATCTATCAATATAGGAGAAAACAGAGTGAATCCTAAAAATTCCAACTGTTACTGGAAACGAAAGCTGCAACATTGAAGAACGAAATTTGGGGAACAAAGTGGGCTCAGTGTACTGATCATTACCTGAAAGTATCACCCAGTTTGGGTGTAAAAATATTTGCTGAGATTTCTGGAGATTCGTAATTTTTGGAAGCTTGGCAACACCTTTCAATGAAAGTGTTTCTCGCCTGTCACTGCTTAGGGCTAAATCAATAGGAAACAGAACATAGAGACAGAACTTGAAACTAATTAATTGTGTCAAGTTTCAAAAAGCTAGCACAAACCATGCTTGATTTAGAGTTCCAAATACATCTATCAATATAGGACAAAACAGAGTGAAACGCCAAAATTCAAACTGTTACTGGAAATGAACGCTTCAACATAGAAGAACGAAATTTGGGGAACCAAGTGGGCTTAGTGTACTGATCATTACCTGAAAGTATCATCCAGTTTGGGTGAAAAAATGTTTTCTCAGATTTCTGGAGATTCGTTATTTTTGGAAGCTTGGCAACCCCTTTCAATGAAAGTGTTTCTTGCCTGTCACTGCTTAGGGCTACATCAATCGGAAACAGAACATAGAGATAGAACTTGAAACTACTCAATTGTGTCAAGTTTCAAGAAGCTAACACAAACCGTGTTTGATTTAGAGTTCCAAATACATCTATCAATATAGGAGAAAACAGAGTGAAACCTAAAAATTCAAACTGTTACTGGAAACGAACGCTTCAACATAGAAGAACGAAATTTGGGGAACAAAGTGGGCTCAGTGTACTGATCATTACCTGAAAGGATCACCCAGTTTGGGTGTAAAAATATTTGCTGAGATTTCTGGAGATTCGTAATTTTTGGAAGCTTGGCAACCCCTTTCAATGAAAGTGTTTCTCGTCTGTCACTGTTTAGGGCTACACCAATAGGAAACAAAACATAGAGATAGAACTTAAAAGTACTTAATTGTGTGAAGTTTCAAAAAGCTAGCACAAACCGTGCTTGATTTAGAGTTCCAAATACATCTATCAATATAGGAGAAAACAGAGTGAAACGCCAAAATTCAAACTGTTACTGGAAACGAACACTTCAACATAGAAGAATGAAATTTGGGGAACCAAGTGGGCTTAGTGTACTGATCATTACCTGAAAGGATCATCCAGTTTGGGCGAAAAAATATTTGCTGAGATTTCTGGAGATTCGTGATTTTTGGAAGCTTGGCAACCCCTTTCAATGAAAGTGTTTCTCGCCTGTCACTGCTTAGGGCTACATCAATAGGAAAAGGAACATAGAGATAGAACTTGAAACTACTTAATTGTGTCAAGTTTCAAGAAGGTAGCACAAACCGTGCTTGATTTAGAGTTCCAAATACATCTAGCAATATAGGAGAAAACAGAGTGAAACCTAAAAGTTCAAACTGTTACTGGAAACGAAAGCTGCAACATTGAACAACGAAATTAAGGGAACAAAGTGGGCTCAGTGTACTGATCATTACCTGAAAGTATCACCCAGTTTGGGTGTAAAAATATTTGCTTAGATTTCTGGAGATTCGTAATTTTTGGAAGCTTGGCAACCCCTTTCAATGAAAGTGTTTCTCGCCTGTCACTGCTTAGGGCTACATCAATAGGAAACAGAACATAGAGATAGAACTTGAAACTAATTAATTGTGTCAAGTTGCAAGAAGCTAGCACAAACAGTGTTTGATTTAGAGTTCCAAATACATCTATCAATATAGGAGAAAACAGAGTGAATCCTAAAAATTCCAACTGTTACTGGAAACGAAAGCTGCAACATTGAAGAACGAAATTTGGGGAACAAAGTGGGCTCAGTGTACTGATCATTACCTGAAAGTATCACCCAGTTTGGGTGTAAAAATATTTGCTGAGATTTCTGGAGATTCGTAATTTTTGGAAGCTTGGCAACCCCTTTCAATGAAAGTGTTTCTCGCCTGTCACTGCTTAGGGCTAAATCAATAGGAAACAGAACATAGAGACAGAACTTGAAACTAATTAATTGTGTCAAGTTTCAAAAAGCTAGCACAAACTGTGCTTGATTTAGAGTTCCAAATACATCTATCAATATAGGACAAAACAGAGTGAAACGCCAAAATTCAAACTGTTACTGGAAACGAACGCTTCAACATAGAAGAACGAAATTTGGGGAACCAAGTGGGCTTAGTGTACTGATCATTACCTGAAAGTATCATCCAGTTTGGGTGAAAAAATGTTTGCTGAGATTTCTGGAGATTCGTTATTTTTGGAAGCTTGGCAACCCCTTTCAATGAAAGTGTTTCTCGTCTGTCACTGCGTAGGGCTACATCAATAGGAAACATAACATAGAGTTAGAACTTGAAACTACTTAATTGTGTCAAGTTTCAAGAGGCTAGCACAAACCGTGCTTGATTTAGAGTTCCAAATACATCTATCAATATAGAAGAAAACAGAGTGAAACGCCAAAATTCAAACTGTTACTGGAAACGAACGCTTCAACATAGAAGAATGAAATTTGGGGAACCAAGTGGGCTTAGTGTACTGATCATTACCTGAAAGTATCATCCAGTTTGGGAGAAAAAATATTTGCTGAGATTTCTGGAGATTCGTGATTTTTGGAAGCTTGGCAACCCCTTTCAATGAAAGTGTTTCTCGCCTGTCACTGCTTAGGGCTACACCAATAGGAAACAAAATATAGAGATAGAACTTGAAACTACTTAATTGTGTCAAGTTTCAAGAAGCTAGCACAAACCGTGCTTGATTTAGAGTTCCAAATACATCTATCAATATAGGAGAAAACAGAGTGAAACCTAAAAATTCAAACTGTTACTGGAAACGAACGCTTCAACATAGAAGAACGAAATTTGGGGAACAAAGTGGGCTCAGTGTACTGATCATTACCTGAAAGGATCACCCAGTTTGGGTGTAAAAATATTTGCTGAGATTTCTGGAGATTCGTAATTTTTGGAAGCTTGGCAACCCCTTTCAATGAAAGTGTTTCTCGTCTGTCACTGTTTAGGGCTACACCAATAGGAAACAAAACATAGAGATAGAACTTGAAACTACTTAATTGTGTGAAGTTTCAAAAAGCTAGCACAAACCGTGCTTGATTTAGAGTTCCAAATACATCTATCAATATAGGAGAAAACAGAGTGAAACGCCAAAATTCAAACTGTTACTGGAAACGAACACTTCAACATAGAAGAATGAAATTTGGGGAACCAAGTGGGCTTAGTGTACTGATCATTACCTGAAAGGATCATCCAGTTTGGGCGAAAAAATATTTGCTGAGATTTCTGGAGATTCGTGATTTTTGGAAGCTTGGCAACCCCTTTCAATGAAAGTGTTTCTCGCCTGTCACTGCTTAGGGCTACATCAATAGGAAACAGAACATAGAGATAGAACTTGAAACTACTTAATTGTGTCAAGTTTCAAGAAGGTAGCACAAACCGTGCTTGATTTAGAGTTCCAAATACATCTAGCAATATAGGAGAAAACAGAGTGAAACCTAAAAGTTCAAACTGTTACTGGAAACGAAAGCTGCAACATTGAACAACGAAATTAAGGGAACAAAGTGGGCTCAGTGTACTGATCATTACCTGAAAGTATCACCCAGTTTGGGTGTAAAAATATTTGCTTAGATTTCTGGAGATTCGTAATTTTTGGAAGCTTGGCAACCCCTTTCAATGAAAGTGTTTCTCGCCTGTCACTGCTTAGGGCTACATCAATAGGAAACAGAACATAGAGATAGAACTTGAAACTAATTAATTGTGTCAAGTTGCAAGAAGCTAGCACAAACAGTGTTTGATTTAGAGTTCCAAATACATCTATCAATATAGGAGAAAACAGAGTGAATCCTAAAAATTCCAACTGTTACTGGAAACGAAAGCTGCAACATTGAAGAACGAAATTTGGGGAACAAAGTGGGCTCAGTGTACTGATCATTACCTGAAAGTATCACCCAGTTTGGGTGTAAAAATATTTGCTGAGATTTCTGGAGATTCGTAATTTTTGGAAGCTTGGCAACCCCTTTCAATGAAAGTGTTTCTCGCCTGTCACTGCTTAGGGAGAAATCAATAGGAAACAGAACATAGAGACAGAACTTGAAACTAATTAATTGTGTCAAGTTTCAAAAAGCTAGCACAAACTGTGCTTGATTTAGAGTTCCAAATACATCTATCAATATAGGACAAAACAGAGTGAAACGCCAAAATTCAAACTGTTACTGGAAACGAACGCTTCAACATAGAAGAACGAAATTTGGGGAACCAAGTGGGCTTAGTGTACTGATCATTACCTGAAAGTATCATCCAGTTTGGGTGAAAAAATGTTTGCTGAGATTTCTGGAGATTCGTTATTTTTGGAAGCTTGGCAACCCCTTTCAATGAAAGTGTTTCTCGTCTGTCACTGCGTAGGGCTACATCAATAGGAAACATAACATAGAGTTAGAACTTGAAACTACTTAATTGTGTCAAGTTTCAAGAAGCTAGCACAAACCGTGCTTGATTTAGAGTTCCAAATACATCTATCAATATAGGAGAAAACAGAGTGAAACGCCAAAATTCAAACTGTTACTGGAAACGAACGCTTCAACATAGAAGAACGAAATTTGGGGAACCAAGTGGGCTTAGTGTACTGATCATTACCTGAAAGTATCATCCAGTTTGGGTGAAAAATATTTGCTGAGATTTCAGGAGATCCGTAATTTTTGGAAGCTTGGCAACCCCTTTCAATGAAAGTGTTTCTCGCCTGTCACTGCTTAGGGCTACATCAATCGGAAACAGAACATAGAGATAGAACTTGAAACTACTTAATTGTGTCAAGTTTCAAGAAGCTAACACAAACCGTGTTTGATTTAGAGTTCCAAATACATCTATCAATATAGGAGAAAACAGAGTGAAACCTAAAAATTCAAACTGTTACTGGAAACGAAAGCTTCAACATTGAAGAACGAAATTTGGGGAACAAAGTGGGCTCAGTGTACTGATCATTACCTGAAAGTATCACCCAGTTTGGGTGTAAAAATATTTGCTGAGATTTCTGGAGATTCGTAATTTTTGGAAGCTTGGCAACCCCTTTCAATGAAAGTGTTTCTCGTCTGTCACTGTTTAGGGCTACACCAAAAGAAACAAAACATAGAGATAGAACTTGAAACTACTTAATTGTGTGAAGTTTCAAAAAGCTAGCACAAACCGTGCTTGATTTAGAGTTCCAAATACATCTATCAATATAGGAGAAAACAGAGTGAAACGCCAAAATTCAAACTGTTACTGGAAACGAACACTTCAACATAGAAGAATGAAATTTGGGGAACCAAGTGGGCTTAGTGTACTGATCATTACCTGAAAGTATCATCCAGTTTGGGTGAAAAATATTTGCTGAGATTTCTGGAGATTCGTGATTTTTGGAAGCTTGGCAACCCCTTTCAATGAAAGTGTTTCTCGCCTGTCACTGCTTAGGGCTACATCAATAGGAAACGGAACATAGAGATACAACTTGAAACTACTTAATTGTGTCAAGTTTCAAGAAGGTAGCACAAACCGTGTTTGATTTAGAGTTCCAAATATATCTATCAATATAAGAGAAAACAGAGTGAAACCTAAAAGTTCAAACTGTTACTGGAAACGAAAGCTGCAACATTGAAGAACGAAATTTGGGGAACAAAGTGGGCTCAGTGTACTGATCATTACCTGAAAGTATCACCCAGTTTGGGTGAAAAAATATTTGCTGAGATTTCTGGAGATTCGTGATTTTTGGAAACTTGGCAACCCCTTTCAATGAAAGTGTTTCTCGTCTGTCACTGCTTAGGGCTACATCAATAGGAAACAGAACATAGAGATAGAACTTGAAACTACTTAATTGTGTCAAGTTTCAAGAAGGTAGCACAAACCGTGTTTGATTTAGAGTTCCAAATACATCTATCCATATAGGAGAAAACACAGTGAAACCTAAAAGTTCAAACTGTTACTGGAAACGAAAGCTGCAACATTGAAGAACGAAATTAAGGGAACAAAGTGGGCTCAGTGTACTGATCATTACCTGAAAGTATCACCCAGTTTGGGTGTAAAAATATTTGCTGAGATTTCTGGAGATTCGTAATTTTTGGGAGCTTGGCAACCCCTTTCAATGAAAGTGTTTCTCGCCTGTCACTGCTTAGGGCTACATCAATAGGAAACAGAACATAGAGATAGAACTTGAAACTAATTAATTGTGTCAAGTTGCAAGAAGCTAGCACAAACAGTGTTTGATTTAGAGTTCCAAATACATCTATCAATATAGGAGAAAACAGAGTGAATCCTAAAAATTCCAACTGTTACTGGAAACGAAAGCTGCAACATTGAAGAACGAAATTTGGGGAACAAAGTGGGCTCAGTGTACTGATCATTACCTGAAAGTATCACCCAGTTTGGGTGTAAAAATATTTGCTGAGATTTCTGGAGATTCGTAATTTTGGGAAGCTTGGCAACCCCTTTCAATGAAAGTGTTTCTCGCCTGTCACTGCTTAGGGCTAAATCAATAGGAAACAGAATAGAGTGACAGAACTTGAAACTAATTAATTGTGTCAAGTTTCAAAAAGCTAGCACAAACCGTGCTTGATTTAGAGTTCGAAATACATCTATCAATATAGGAGAAAACAGAGTGAAACGCCAAAATTCAAACTGTTACTGGAAACGAACGCTTCAACATAGAAGAACGAAATTTGGGGAACCAAGTGGGCTTAGTGTACTGATCATTACCTGAAAGTATCATCCAGTTTGGGTGAAAAATATTTGCTGAGATTTCAGGAGATCCGTAATTTTTGGAAGCTTGGCAACCCCTTTCAATGAAAGTGTTTCTCGCCTGTCACTGCTTAGGGCTACATCAATCGGAAACAGAACATAGAGATAGAACTTGAAACTACTCAATTGTGTCAAGTTTCAAGAAGCTAACACAAACCGTGTTTGATTTAGAGTTCCAAATACATCTATCAATATAGGAGAAAACAGAGTGAAACCTAAAAATTCAAACTGTTACTGGAAACGAAAGCTTCAACATTGAAGAACGAAATTTGGGGAACAAAGTGGGCTCAGTGTACTGATCATTACCTGAAAGGATCACCCAGTTTGGGTGTAAAAATATTTGCTGAGATTTCTGGAGATTCGTAATTTTTGGAAGCTTGGCAACCCCTTTCAATGAAAGTGTTTCTCGTCTGTCACTGTTTAGGGCTACACCAATAGGAAACAAAACATAGAGATAGAACTTGAAACTACTTAATTGTGTGAAGTTTCAAAAAGCTAGCACAAACCGTGCTTGATTTAGAGTTCCAAATACATCTATCAATATAGGAGAAAACAGAGTGAAACGCCAAAATTCAAACTGTTACTGGAAACGAACACTTCAACATAGAAGAATGAAATTTGGGGAACCAAGTGGGCTTAGTGTACTGATCATTACCTGAAAGGATCATCCAGTTTGGGCGAAAAAATATTTGCTGAGATTTCTGGAGATTCGTGATTTTTGGAAGCTTGGCAACCCCTTTCAATGAAAGTGTTTCTCGCCTGTCACTGCTTAGGGCTACATCAATAGGAAACAGAACATAGAGATAGAACTTGAAACTACTTAATTGTGTCAAGTTTCAAGAAGGTAGCACAAACCGTGCTTGATTTAGAGTTCCAAATACATCTAGCAATATAGGAGAAAACAGAGTGAAACCTAAAAGTTCAAACTGTTACTGGAAACGAAAGCTGCAACATTGAAGAACGAAATTAAGGGAACAAAGTGGGCTCAGTGTACTGATCATTACCTGAAAGTATCACCCAGTTTGGGTGTAAAAATATTTGCTGAGATTTCTGGAGATTCGTAATTTTTGGAAGCTTGGCAACCCCTTTCAATGAAAGTGTTTCTCGCCTGTCACTGCTTAGGGCTAAATCAATAGGAAACAGAACATAGAGACAGAACTTGAAACTAATTAATTTTGTCAAGTTTCAAAAAGCTAGCACAAACCGTGCTTGATTTAGAGTTCCAAATACATCTATCAATATAGGACAAAACAGAGTTAAACGCCAAAATTCAAACTGTTACTGGAAACGAACGCTTCAACATAGAAGAACCAAATTTGGGGAACCAAGTGGGCTTAGTGTACTGATCATTACCTGAAAGTATCATCCAGTTTGGGTGAAAAAATGTTTGCTGAGATTTCTGGAGATTCGTTATTTTTGGAAGTTTGGCAACCCCTTTCAATGAAAGTGTTACTCGTCTGTCACTGCTTAGGGCTACATCAATAGGAAACAGAACATAGAGTTAGAACTTGAAACTACTTAATTGTGTCAAGTTTCAAGAGGCTAGCACAAACCGTGCTTGATTTAGAGTTCCAAATACATCTATCAATATAGGAGAAAACAGAGTGAAACGCCAAAATTCAAACTGTTACTGGAAACGAACGCTTCAACATAGAAGAATGAAATTTGGGGAACCAAGTGGGCTTAGTGTACTGATTATTACCTGAAAGTATCATCCAGTTTGGGAGAAAAAATATTTGCTGAGATTTCTGGAGATTCGTGATTTTTGGAAGCTTGGCAACCCCTTTCAATGAAAGTGTTTCTCGCCTGTCACTGCTTAGGGCTACACCAATAGGAAACAAAATATAGAGATAGAACTTGAAACTACTTAATTGTGTCAAGTTTCAAGAAGCTAGCACAAACCGTGCTTGATTTAGAGTTCCAAATACATCTATCAATATAGGAGAAAACAGAGTGAAACGCCAAAATTCAAACTGTTACTGGAAACGAACGCTTCAACATAGAAGAACGAAATTTGGGGAACCAAGTGGGCTTAGTGTACTGATCATTACCTGAAAGTATCATCCAGTTTGGGTGAAAAATATTTGCTGAGATTTCAGGAGATCCGTAATTTTTGGAAGCTTGGCAACCCCTTTCAATGAAAGTGTTTCTCGCCTGTCACTGCTTAGGGCTACATCAATCGGAAACAGAACATAGAGATAGAACTTGAAACTACTTAATTGTGTCAAGTTTCAAGAAGCTAACACAAACCGTGTTTGATTTAGAGTTCCAAATACATCTATCAATATAGGAGAAAACAGAGTGAAACCTAAAAATTCAAACTGTTACTGGAAACGAAAGCTTCAACATTGAAGAACGAAATTTGGGGAACAAAGTGGGCTCAGTGTACTGATCATTACCTGAAAGTATCACCCAGTTTGGGTGTAAAAATATTTGCTGAGATTTCTGGAGATTCGTAATTTTTGGAAGCTTGGCAACCCCTTTCAATGAAAGTGTTTCTCGTCTGTCACTGTTTAGGGCTACACCAAAAGAAACAAAACATAGAGATAGAACTTGAAACTACTTAATTGTGTGAAGTTTCAAAAAGCTAGCACAAACCATGCTTGATTTAGAGTTCCAAATACATCTATCAATATAGGAGAAAACAGAGTGAAACGCCAAAATTCAAACTGTTACTGGAAACGAACACTTCAACATAGAAGAATGAAATTTGGGGAACCAAGTGGGCTTAGTGTACTGATCATTACCTGAAAGTATCATCCAGTTTGGGTGAAAAATATTTGCTGAGATTTCTGGAGATTCGTGATTTTTGGAAGCTTGGCAACCCCTTTCAATGAAAGTGTTTCTCGCCTGTCACTGCTTAGGGCTACATCAATAGGAAACGGAACATAGATATAGAACTTGAAACTACTTAATTGTGTCAAGTTTCAAGAAGGTAGCACAAACCGTGTTTGATTTAGCGTTCCAAATACATCTATCAATATAGGAGAAAACAGAGTGAAACCTAAAAGTTCAAACTGTTACTGAAACGAAAGCTGCAACATTGAAGAACGAAATTTGGGGAACAAAGTGGGCTCAGTTTACTGATCATTACCTGAAAGTATCACCCAGTTTGGGTGAAAAAATATTTGCTGAGATTTCTGGAGATTCGTGATTTTTGGAAGCTTGGCAACCCCTTTCAATGAAAGTGTTTCTCGTCTGTCACTGCTTAGGGCTACATCAATAGGAAAAAAAAAATAGAGATAGAACTTGAAACTACTTAATTGTGTCAAGTTTCAAGAAGGTAGCACAAACCGTGTTTGATTTAGAGTTCCAAATACATCTATCCATATAGGAGAAAACACAGTGAAACCTAAAAGTTCAAACTGTTACTGGAAACGAAAGCTGCAACATTGAAGAACGAAATTAAGGGAACAAAGTGGGCTCAGTGTACTGATCATTACCTGAAAGTATCACCCAGTTTGGGTGTAAAAATATTTGCTGAGATTTCTGGAGATTCGTAATTTTTGGAAGCTTGGCAACCCCTTTCAATGAAAGTGTTTCTCGCCTGTCACTGCTTAGGGCTACATCAATAGGAAACAGAACATAGAGATAGAACTTGAAACTAATTAATTGTGTCAAGTTGCAAGAAGCTAGCACAAACAGTGTTTGATTTAGAGTTCCAAATACATCTATCAATATAGGAGAAAACAGAGTGAATCCTAAAAATTCCAACTGTTACTGGAAACGAAAGCTGCAACATTGAAGAACGAAATTTGGGGAACAAAGTGGGCTCAGTGTACTGATCATTACCTGAAAGTATCACCCAGTTTGGGTGTAAAAATATTTGCTGAGATTTCTGGAGATTCGTAATTTTGGGAAGCTTGGCAACCCCTTTCAATGAAAGTGTTTCTCGCCTGTCACTGCTTAGGGCTAAATCAATAGGAAACAGAACATAGTGACAGAACTTGAAACTAATTAATTGTGTCAAGTTTCAAAAAGCTAGCACAAACCGTGCTTGATTTAGAGTTCCAAATACATCTATCAATATAGGAGAAAACAGAGTGAAACCTAAAAATTCAAACTGTTACTGGAAACGAAAGCTTCAACATTGAAGAACGAAATTTGGGGAACAAAGTGGGCTCAGTGTACTGATCATTACCTGAAAGTATCACCCAGTTTGGGTGTAAAAATATTTGCTGAGATTTCTGGAGATTCGTAATTTTTGGAAGCTTGGCAACCCCTTTCAATGAAAGTGTTTCTCGTCTGTCACTGTTTAGGGCTACACCAAAAGAAACAAAACATAGAGATAGAACTTGAAACTACTTAATTGTGTGAAGTTTCAAAAAGCTAGCACAAACCGTGCTTGATTTAGAGTTCCAAATACATCTATCAATATAGGAGAAAACAGAGTGAAACGCCAAAATTCAAACTGTTACTGGAAACGAACACTTCAACATAGAAGAATGAAATTTGGGGAACCAAGTGGGCTTAGTGTACTGATCATTACCTGAAAGTATCATCCAGTTTGGGTGAAAAATATTTGCTGAGATTTCTGGAGATTCGTGATTTTTGGAAGCTTGGCAACCCCTTTCAATGAAAGTGTTTCTCGCCTGTCACTGCTTAGGGCTACATCAATAGGAAACGGAACATAGATATAGAACTTGAAACTACTTAATTGTGTCAAGTTTCAAGAAGGTAGCACAAACCGTGTTTGATTTAGCGTTCCAAATACATCTATCAATATAGGAGAAAACAGAGTGAAACCTAAAAGTTCAAACTGTTACTGAAACGAAAGCTGCAACATTGAAGAACGAAATTTGGGGAACAAAGTGGGCTCAGTTTACTGATCATTACCTGAAAGTATCACCCAGTTTGGGTGAAAAAATATTTGCTGAGATTTCTGGAGATTCGTGATTTTTGGAAGCTTGGCAACCCCTTTCAATGAAAGTGTTTCTCGTCTGTCACTGCTTAGGGCTACATCAATAGGAAAAAAAAATAGAGATAGAACTTGAAACTACTTAATTGTGTCAAGTTTCAAGAAGGTAGCACAAACCGTGTTTGATTTAGAGTTCCAAATACATCTATCCATATAGGAGAAAACACAGTGAAACCTAAAAGTTCAAACTGTTACTGGAAACGAAAGCTGCAACATTGAAGAACGAAATTAAGGGAACAAAGTGGGCTCAGTGTACTGATCATTACCTGAAAGTATCACCCAGTTTGGGTGTAAAAATATTTGCTGAGATTTCTGGAGATTCGTAATTTTTGGAAGCTTGGCAACCCCTTTCAATGAAAGTGTTTCTCGCCTGTCACTGCTTAGGGCTACATCAATAGGAAACAGAACATAGAGATAGAACTTGAAACTAATTAATTGTGTCAAGTTGCAAGAAGCTAGCACAAACAGTGTTTGATTTAGAGTTCCAAATACATCTATCAATATAGGAGAAAACAGAGTGAATCCTAAAAATTCCAACTGTTACTGGAAACGAAAGCTGCAACATTGAAGAACGAAATTTGGGGAACAAAGTGGGCTCAGTGTACTGATCATTACCTGAAAGTATCACCCAGTTTGGGTGTAAAAATATTTGCTGAGATTTCTGGAGATTCGTAATTTTGGGAAGCTTGGCAACCCCTTTCAATGAAAGTGTTTCTCGCCTGTCACTGCTTAGGGCTAAATCAATAGGAAACAGAACATAGTGACAGAACTTGAAACTAATTAATTGTGTCAAGTTTCAAAAAGCTAGCACAAACCGTGCTTGATTTAGAGTTCCAAATACATCTATCAATATAGGAGAAAACAGAGTGAAACGCCAAAATTCAAACTGTTACTGGAAACGAACGCTTCAACATAGAAGAACGAAATTTGGGGAACCAAGTGGGCTTAGTGTACTGATCATTACCTGAAAGTATCATCCAGTTTGGGTGAAAAATATTTGCTGAGATTTCAGGAGATCCGTAATTTTTGGAAGCTTGGCAACCCCTTTCAATGAAAGTGTTTCTCGCCTGTCACTGCTTAGGGCTACATCAATCGGAAACAGAACATAGAGATAGAACTTGAAACTACTCAATTGTGTCAACTTTCAAGAAGGTAGCACAAACCGTGCTTGATTTAGAGTTCCAAATACATCTAGCAATATAGGAGAAAACAGAGTGAAACCTAAAAGTTCAAACTGTTACTGGAAACGAAAGCTGCAACATTGAAGAACGAAATTAAGGGAACAAAGTGGGCTCAGTGTACTGATCATTACCTGAAAGTATCACCCAGTTTGGGTGTAAAAATATTTGCTTAGATTTCTGGAGATTCGTAATTTTTGGAAGCTTGGCAACCCCTTTCAATGAAAGTGTTTCTCGCCTGTCACTGCTTAGGGCTACATCAATAGGAAACAGAACATAGAGATAGAACTTGAAACTAATTAATTGTGTCAAGTTGCAAGAAGCTAGCACAAACAGTGTTTGATTTAGAGTTCCAAATACATCTATCAATATAGGAGAAAACAGAGTGAATCCTAAAAATTCCAACTGTTACTGGAAACGAAAGCTGCAACATTGAAGAACGAAATTTGGGGAACAAAGTGGGCTCAGTGTACTGATCATTACCTGAAAGTATCACCCAGTTTGGGTGTAAAAATATTTGCTGAGATTTCTGGAGATTCGTAATTTTTGGAAGCTTGGCAACCCCTTTCAATGAAAGTGTTTCTCGCCTGTCACTGCTTAGGGCTAAATCAATAGGAAACAGAACATAGAGACAGAACTTGAAACTAATTAATTGTGTCAAGTTTCAAAAAGCTAGCACAAACCGTGCTTGATTTAGAGTTCCAAATACATCTATCAATATAGGACAAAACAGAGTTAAACGCCAAAATTCAAACAGTTACTGGAAACGAACGCTTCAACATAGAAGAACGAAATTTGGGGAACCAAGTGGGCTTAGTGTACTGATCATTACCTGAAAGTATCATCCAGTTTGGGTGAAAAAATGTTTGCTGAGATTTCTGGAGATCCGTAATTTTTGGAAGCTTGGCAACCCCTTTCAATGAAAGTGTTTCTCGCCTGTCACTGCTTAGGGCTACATCAATCGGAAACAGAACATAGAGATAGAACTTGAAACTACTCAATTGTGTCAAGTTTCAAGAAGCTAACACAAACCGTGTTTGATTTAGAGTTCCAAATACATCTATCAATATAGGAGAAAACAGAGTGAAACCTAAAAATTCAAACTGTTACTAGAAACGAACGCTTCAATATTGAAGAACGAAATTTGGGGAACAAAGTGGGCTTAGTGTACTGATTATTACCTGAAAGGATCACCCAGTTTGGGTGTAAAAATATTTGCTGAGATTTCTGGAGATTCGTGATTTTTGGAAGCTTGGCAACCCCTTTCAATGAAAGTGTTTCTCGTCTGTCACTGCTTAGGGCTACACCAATAGGAAACAAAATATAGAGATAGAACTTGAAACTACTTAATTGTGTCAAGTTTCAAGAAGCTAGCACAAACCGTGCTTGATTTAGAGTTCCAAATACATCTATCAATATAGGAGAAAACAGAGTGAAACGCCAAAATTCAAACTGTTACTGGAAACGAACACTTCAACATAGAAGAATGAAATTTGGGGAACCAAGTGGGCTTAGTGTACTGATCATTACCTGAAAGGATCATCCAGTTTGGGCGAAAAAATATTTGCTGAGATTTCTGGAGATCCGTAATTTTTGGAAGCTTGGCAACCCCTTTCAATGAAAGTGTTTCTCGCCTGTCACTGCTTAGGGCTACATCAATAGGAAACAGAACATAGAGATAGAACTTGAAACTACTTAATTGTGTCAAGTTTCAAGAAGCTAACACAAACCGTGCTTGATTTAGAGTTCCAAATACATCTAGCAATATAGGAGAAAACAGAGTGAAACCTAAAAGTTCAAACTGTTACTGGAAACGAAAGCTGCAACATTGAAGAACGAAATTAAGGGAACAAAGTGGGCTCAGTGTACTGATCATTACCTGAAAGTATCACCCAGTTTGGGTGTAAAAATATTTGCTTAGATTTCTGGAGATTCGTAATTTTTGGAAGCTTGGCAACCCCTTTCAATGAAAGTGTTTCTCGCCTGTCACTGCTTAGGGCTACATCAATAGGAAACAGAACATAGAGATAGAACTTGAAACTACTTAATTGTGTCAAGTTTCAAGAAGGTAGCACAAACAGTGTTTGATTTAGAGTTCCAAATACATCTATCAATATAGGAGAAAACAGAGTGAAACCTAAAAGTTCAAACTGTTACTGGAAACGAAAGCTGCAACATTGAAGAACGAAATTAAGGGAACAAAGTGGGCTCAGTGTACTGATCATTACCTGAAAGTATCACCCAGTTTGGGTGTAAAAATATTTGCTGAGATTTCTGGAGATTCATAATTTTTGGAACCTTGGCATCCCCTTTCAATGAAAGTGTTTCTCGCCTGTCACTGCTTAGGGCTAAATCAATAGGAAACAGAACATAGAGACAGAACTTGAAACTAATTAATTGTGTCAAGTTTCAAAAAGCTAGCACAAACCATGCTTGATTTAGAGTTCCAAATACATCTATCAATATAGGACAAAACAGAGTGAAACGCCAAAATTCAAACTGTTACTGGAAACGAACGCTTCAACATAGAAGAACGAAATTTGGGGAACCAAGTGGGCTTAGTGTACTGATCATTACCTGAAAGTATCATCCAGTTTGGGTGAAAAATATTTGCTGACATTTCAGGAGATCCGTAATTTTTGGAAGCTTGGCAACCCCTTTCAATGAAAGTGTTTCTAGCCTGTCACTGCTTAGGGCTACATCAATCGGAAACAGAACATAGAGATAGAACTTGAAACTACTTAATTGTGTCAAGTTTCAAGAAGGTAGCACAAACCGTGTTTGATGTAGAGTTCCAAATACATCTATCAATATAGGAGAAAACAGAGTGAAACCTAAAACTTCAAACTGTTACTGGAAACGAAAGCTGCAACATTGAAGAAGGAAATTTGGGGAACAATGTGGGCTCAGTGTACTGATCATTACCTGAAAGTATCACCCAGTTTGGGTGAAAAAATATTTGCTGAGATTTCTGGAGATTCGTGATTTTTGGAAGCTTGGCAACCCCTTTCAATGCAAGTGTTTCTCGTCTGTCACTGCTTAGGGCTACACCAATAGGAAACAAAATATAGAGATAGAACTTGAAACTACTTAATTGTGTCAAATTTCAAGAAGCTAACACAAACCGTGTTTGATTTAGAGTTCCAAATACATCTATCAATATAGGAGAAAACAGAGTGAAACGCCAAAATTCAAACTGTTACTGGAAACGAACGCTTCAACATAGAAGAACGAAATTTGGGGAACCAAGTGGGCTTAGTGTACTGATCATTACCTGAAAGTATCATCCAGTTTGGGTGAAAAATATTTGCTGAGATTTCAGGAGATCCGTAATTTTTGGAAGCTTGGCAACCCCTTTCAATGAAAGTGTTTCTAGCCTGTCACTGCTTAGGGCTACATCAATCGGAAACAGAACATAGAGATAGAACTTGAAACTACTTAATTGTGTCAAGTTTCAAGAAGCTAACACAAACCGTGTTTGATTTAGAGTTCCAAATACATCTATCAATATAGGAGAAAACAGAGTGAAACCTAAAAATTCAAACTGTTACTGGAAACGAAAGCTTCAACATTGAAGAACGAAATTTGGGGAACAAAGTGGGCTCAGTGTACTGATTATTACCTGAAAGTATCACCCAGTTTGGGTGTAAAAATATTTGCTGTGATTTCTGGAGATTCGTAATTTTTGGAAGCTTGGCAACACCTTTCAATGAAAGTGTTTCTCGTCTGTCACTGTTTAGGGCTACACCAAAAGAAACAAAACATAGAGATAGAACTTGAAACTACTTAATTGTGTGAAGTTTCAAAAAGCTAGCACAAACAGTGTTTGATTTAGAGTTCCAAATACATCTATCAATATAGGAGAAAACAGAGTGAAACGCCAAAATTCAAACTGTTACTGGAAACGAACACTTCAACATAGAAGAATGAAATTTGGGGAACCAAGTGGGCTTAGTGTACTGATCATTACCTGAAAGTATCATCCAGTTTGGGTGAAAAATATTTGCTGAGATTTCTGGAGATTCGTGATTTTTGGAATCTTGGCAACCCCTTTCAATGAAAGTGTTTCTCGCCTGTCACTGCTTAGGGCTAAATCAATAGGAAACGGAACATAGAGATAGAACTTGAAACTACTTAATTGTGTCAAGTTTCAAGAAGGTAGCACAAACCGTGTTTGATTTAGAGTTCCAAATACATCTATCAATATAGGAGAAAACAGAGTGAAACCTAAAAGTTCAAACTGTTACTGGAAACGAAAGCTGCAACATTGAAGAACGAAATTTGGGGAACAAAGTGGGCTCAGTGTACTGATCATTACCTGAAAGTATCACCCAGTTTGGGTGAAAAAATATTTGCTGAGATTTCTGGAGATTCGTGATTTTTGGAAGCTTGGCAACCCCTTTCAATGAAAGTGTTTCTCGTCTGTCACTGCTTAGGGCTACATCAATAGGAAAAAAAAAATAGAGATAGAACTTGAAACTACTTAATTGTGTCAAGTTTCAAGAAGGTAGCACAAACCGTGTTTGATGTAGAGTTCCAAATACATCTATCAATATAGGAGAAAACAGAGTGAAACCTAAAACTTCAAACTGTTACTGGAAAAGAAAGCTGCAACATTGAAGAAGGAAATTTGGGGAACAAAGTGGGCTCAGTTTACTGATCATTACCTGAAAGTATCACCCAGGTTGGGTGTAAAAATATTTGCTGAGATTTCTGGAGATTCGTAATTTTTGGAAGCTTGGCAACCCCTTTCAATGAAAGTGTTTCTCGCCTGTCACTGCTTAGGGCTACATCAATAGGAAACAGAACATAGAGATAGAACTTGAAACTAATTAATTGTGTCAAGTTGCAAGAAGCTAGCACAAACAGTGTTTGATTTAGAGTTCCAAATACATCTATCAATATAGGAGAAAACAGAGTGAATCCTAAAAATTCCAACTGTTACTGAAAACGAAAGCTGCAACATTGAAGAACGAAATTTGGGGAACAAAGTGCGCTCAGTGTACTGATCATTACCTGAAAGTATCACCCAGTTTGGGTGTAAAAATATTTGCGGAGATTTCTGGAGATTCGTAATTTTGGGAAGCTTGGCAACCCCTTTCAATGAAAGTGTTTCTCGCCTGTCACTGCTTAGGGCTAAATCAATAGGAAACAGAACATAGAGACAGAACTTGAAACTAATTAATTGTGTCAAGTTTCAAAAAGCTAGCACAAACCGTGCTTGATTTAGAGTTCCAAATACATCTATCAATATAGGAGAAAACAGAGTGAAACGCCAAAATTCAAACTGTTACTGGAAACGAACGCTTCAACATAGAAGAACGAAATTTGGGGAACCAAGTGGGCTTAGTGTACTGATCATTACCTGAAAGTATCATCCAGTTTGGGTGAAAAATATTTGCTGAGATTTCAGGAGATCCGTAATTTTTGGAAGCTTGGCAACCCCTTTCAATGAAAGTGTTTCTCGCCTGTCACTGCTTAGGGCTACATCAATCGGAAACAGAACATAGAGATAGAACTTGAAACTACTCAATTGTGTCAAGTTTCAAGAAGCTAACACAAACCGTGTTTGATTTAGAGTTCCAAATACATCTATCAATATAGGAGAAAACAGAGTGAAACCTAAAAATTCAAACTGTTACTGGAAACGAAAGCTTCAACATTGAAGAACGAAATTTGGGGAACAAAGTGGGCTCAGTGTACTGATCATTACCTGAAAGGATCACCCAGTTTGGGTGTAAAAATATTTGCTGAGATTTCTGGAGATTCGTAATTTTTGGAAGCTTGGCAAAACCTTTCAATGAAAGTGTTTCTCGTCTGTCACTGTTTAGGGCTACACCAATAGGAAACAAAACATAGAGATAGAACTTGAAACTACTTAATTGTGTGAAGTTTCAAAAAGCTAGCACAAACCGTGCTTGATTTAGAGTTCCAAATACATCTATCAATATAGGAGAAAACAGAGTGAAACGCCAAAATTCAAACTGTTACTGGAAACGAACACTTCAACATAGAAGAATGAAATTTGGGGAACCAAGTGGGCTTAGTGTACTGATCATTACCTGAAAGGATCATCCAGTTTGGGCGAAAAAATATTTGCTGAGATTTCTGGAGATTCGTGATTTTTGGAAGCTTGGCAACCCCTTTCAATGAAAGTGTTTCTCGCCTGTCACTGCTTAGGGCTACATCAATAGGAAACAGAACATAGAGATAGAACTTGAAACTACTTAATTGTGTCAAGTTTCAAGAAGGTAGCACAAACCGTGCTTGATTTAGAGTTCCAAATACATCTAGCAATATAGGAGAAAACAGAGTGAAACCTAAAAGTTCAAACTGTTACTGGAAACGAAAGCTGCAACATTGAAGAACGAAATTAAGGGAACAAAGTGGGCTCAGTGTACTGATCATTACCGGAAAGTATCACCCAGTTTGGGTGTAAAAATATTTGCTTAGATTTCTGGAGATTCGTAATTTTTGGAAGCTTGGCAACCCCTTTCAATGAAAGTGTTTCTCGCCTGTCACTGCTTAGGGCTACATCAATAGGAAACAGAACATAGAGATAGAACTTGAAACTAATTAATTGTGTCAAGTTGCAAGAAGCTAGCACAAACAGTGTTTGATTTAGAGTTCCAAATACATCTATCAATATAGGAGAAAACAGAGTGAATCCTAAAAATTCCAACTGTTACTGGAAACGAAAGCTGCAACATTGAAGAACGAAATTTGGGGAACAAAGTGGGCTCAGTGTACTGATCATTACCTGAAAGTATCACCCAGTTTGGGTGTAAAAATATTTGCTGAGATTTCTGGAGATTCGTAATTTTTGGAAGCTTGGCAACCCCTTTCAATGAAAGTGTTTCTCGCCTGTCACTGCTTAGGGCTAAATCAATAGGAAACAGAACATAGAGACAGAACTTGAAACTAATTAATTTTGTCAAGTTTCAAAAAGCTAGCACAAACCGTGCTTGATTTAGAGTTCCAAATACATCTATCAATATAGGACAAAACAGAGTTAAACGCCAAAATTCAAACTGTTACTGGAAACGAACGCTTCAACATAGAAGAACGAAATTTGGGGAACCAAGTGGGCTTAGTGTACTGATCATTACCTGAAAGTATCATCCAGTTTGGGTGAAAAAATATTTGCTGAGATTTCTGGAGATTCGTTATTTTTGGAAGTTTGGCAACCCCTTTCAATGAAAGTGTTTCTCGTCTGTCACTGCTTAGGGCTACATCAATAGGAAACAGAACATAGAGTTAGAACTTGAAACTACTTAATTGTGTCAAGTTTCAAGAGGCTAGCACAAACCGTGCTTGATTTAGAGTTCCAAATACATCTATCAATATAGGAGAAAACAGAGTGAAACGCCAAAATTCAAACTGTTACTGGAAACGAACGCTTCAACATAGAAGAATAAAATTTGGGGAACCAAGTGGGCTTAGTGTACTGATTATTACCTGAAAGTATCATCCAGTTTGGGTGAAAAAATATTTGCTGAGATTTCTGGAGATTCGTGATTTTTGGAAGCTTGGCAACCCCTTTCAATGAAAGTGTTTCTCGCCTGTCACTGCTTAGGGCTACACCAATAGGAAACAAAATATAGAGATAGAACTTGAAACTACTTAATTGTGTCAAGTTTCAAGAAGCTAGCACAAACAGTGCTTGATTTAGAGTTCCAAATACATCTATCAATATAGGAGAAAACAGAGTGAAACGCCAAAATTCAAACTGTTACAGGAAACGAACGCTTCAACATAGAAGAACGAAATTTGGGGAACCAAGTGGGCTTAATGTCCTGATCATTACCTGAAAGTATCATCCAGTTTGGGTGAAAAATATTTGCTGAGATTTCAGGAGATCCGTAATTTTTGGAAGCTTGGCAACCCCTTTCAATGAAAGTGTTTCTCGCCTGTCACTGCTTAGGGCTACATCAATAGGAAACAGAACATAGAGATAGAACTTGAAACTACTTAATTGTGTCAAGTTTCAAGAAGGTAGCACAAACCGTGTTTGATTTAGAGTTCCAAATACATCTAATAATATAGGAGAAAACAGAGTGAAACCTAAAAGTTCAAACTGTTACTGGAAACGAAAGCTGCAACATTGAAGAACGAAATTAAGGGAACAAAGTGGGCTCAGTGTACTGATCATTACCTGAAAGTATCACCCAGTTTGGGTGTAAAAATATTTGCTGAGATTTCTGGAGATTCATAATTTTTGGAACCTTGGCAACCCCTTTCAATGAAAGTGTTTCTCGCCTGTCACTGCTTAGGGCTACATCAATAGGAAACAGAACATAGAGATAGAACTTGAAACTAATTAATTGTGTCAAGTTGCAAGAAGCTAGCACAAACAGTGTTTGATTTAGAGTTCCAAATACATCTATCAATATAGGAGAAAACAGAGTGAATCCTAAAAATTCCAACTGTTACTGGAAACGAAAGCTGCAACATTGAAGAACGAAATTTGGGGAACAAAGTGGGCTCAGTGTACTGATCATTACCTGAAAGTATCACCCAGTTTGGGTGTAAAAATATTTGCTGAGATTTCTGGAGATTCGTAATTTTGGGAAGCTTGGCAACCCCTTTCAATGAAAGTGTTTCTCGCCTGTCACTGCTTAGGGCTAAATCAATAGGAAACAGAACATAGAGACAGAACTTGAAACTAATTAATTGTGTCAAGTTTCAAAAAGCTAGCACAAACCATGCTTGATTTAGAGTTCCAAATACATCTATCAATATAGGACAAAACAGAGTGAAACGCCAAAATTCAAACTGTTACTGGAAATGAACGCTTCAACATAGAAGAACGAAATTTGGGGAACCAAGTGGGCTTAGTGTACTGATCATTACCTGAAAGTATCATCCAGTTTGGGTGAAAAAATGTTTTCTCAGATTTCTGGAGATTCGTTATTTTTGGAAGCTTGGCAACCCCTTTCAATGAAAGTGTTTCTCGTCTGTCACTGCTTAGGGCTACATCAATAGGAAACAGAACATAGAGTTAGAACTTGAAACTACTTAATTGTGTCAAGTTTCAAGAGGATAGCACAAACTGTGCTTGATTTAGAGTTCCAAATACATCTATCAATATAGGAGAAAACAGAGTGAAACGCCAAAATTCAAACTGTTACTGGAAACGAACGCTTCAACATAGAAGAATGAAATTTGGGGAACCAAGTGGGCTTAGTGTACTGATTATTACCTGAAAGTATCATCCAGTTTGGGTGAAAAATATTTGCTGAGATTTCTGGAGATTCGTGATTTTTGGAAGCTTGGCAACCCCTTTCAATGAAAGTGTTTCTCGCCTGTCACTGCTTAGGGCTACATCAATAGGAAACGGAACATAGAGATAGAACTTGAAACTACTTAATTGTGTCAAGTTTCAAGAAGGTAGCACAAACCGTGTTTGATTTAGAGTTCCAAATACATCTATCAATATAGGAGAAAACAGAGTGAAACCTAAAAGTTCAAACTGTTACTGGAAACGAAAGCTGCAACATTGAAGAACGAAATTTGGGGAACAAAGTGGGCTCAGTGTACTGATCATTACCTGAAAGTATCACCCAGTTTGGGTGAAAAAATATTTGCTGAGATTTCTGGAGATTCGTGATTTTTGGAAGCTTGGCAACCCCTTTCAATGAAAGTGTTTCTCGTCTGTCACTGCTTAGGGCTACATCAATAGGAAAAAAAAATAGAGATAGAACTTGAAACTACTTAATTGTGTCAAGTTTCAAGAAGGTAGCACAAACCGTGTTTGATTTAGAGTTCCAAATACATCTATCCATATAGGAGAAAACACAGTGAAACCTAAAAGTTCAAACTGTTACTGGAAACGAAAGCTGCAACATTGAAGAACGAAATTTGGGGAACAAAGTGGGCTCAGTTTACTGATCATTACCTGAAAGTATCACCCAGTTTGGGTGTAAAAATATTTGCTGAGATTTCTGGAGATTCGTAATTTTTGGAAGCTTGGCAACCCCTTTCAATGAAAGTGTTTCTCGCCTGTCACTGCTTAGGGCTACATCAATAGGAAACAGAACATAGAGATAGAACTTGAAACTAATTAATTGTGTCAAGTTGCAAGAAGCTAGCACAAACAGTGTTTGATTTAGAGTTCCAAATACATCTATCAATATAGGAGAAAACAGAGTGAATCCTAAAAATTCCAACTGTTACTGAAAACGAAAGCTGCAACATTGAAGAACGAAATTTGGGGAACAAAGTGGGCTCAGTGTACTGATCATTACCTGAAAGTATCACCCAGTTTGGGTGTAAAAATATTTGCTGAGATTTCTGGAGATTCGTAATTTTGGGAAGCTTGGCAACCCCTTTCAATGAAAGTGTTTCTCGCCTGTCACTGCTTAGGGCTAAATCAATAGGAAACAGAACATAGAGACAGAACTTGAAACTAATTAATTGTGTCAAGTTTCAAAAAGCTAGCACAAACCGTGCTTGATTTAGAGTTCCAAATACATCTATCAATATAGGAGAAAACAGAGTGAAACGCCAAAATTCAAACTGTTACTGGAAACGAACGCTTCAACATAGAAGAACGAAATTTGGGGAACCAAGTGGGCTTAGTGTACTGATCATTACCTGAAAGTATCATCCAGTTTGGGTGAAAAATATTTGCTGAGATTTCAGGAGATCCGTAATTTTTGGAAGCTTGGCAACCCCTTTCAATGAAAGTGTTTCTCGCCTGTCACTGCTTAGGGCTACATCAATCGGAAACAGAACATAGAGATAGAACTTGAAACTACTCAATTGTGTCAAGTTTCAAGAAGCTAACACAAACCGTGTTTGATTTAGAGTTCCAAATACATCTATCAATATAGGAGAAAACAGAGTGAAACCTAAAAATTCAAACTGTTACTGGAAACGAAAGCTTCAACATTGAAGAACGAAATTTGGGGAACAAAGTGGGCTCAGTGTACTGATCATTACCTGAAAGGATCACCCAGTTTGGGTGTAAAAATATTTGCTGAGATTTCTGGAGATTCGTAATTTTTGGAAGCTTGGCAACCCCTTTCAATGAAAGTGTTTCTCGTCTGTCACTGTTTAGGGCTACACCAATAGGAAACAAAACATAGAGATAGAACTTGAAACTACTTAATTGTGTGAAGTTTCAAAAAGCTAGCACAAACCGTGCTTGATTTAGAGTTCCAAATACATCTATCAATATAGGAGAAAACAGAGTGAAACGCCAAAATTCAAACTGTTACTGGAAACGAACACTTCAACATAGAAGAATGAAATTTGGGGAACCAAGTGGGCTTAGTGTACTGATCATTACCTGAAAGGATCATCCAGTTTGGGCGAAAAAATATTTGCTGAGATTTCTGGAGATTCGTGATTTTTGGAAGCTTGGCAACCCCTTTCAATGAAAGTGTTTCTCGCCTGTCACTGCTTAGGGCTACATCAATAGGAAACAGAACATAGAGATAGAACTTGAAACTACTTAATTGTGTCAAGTTTCAAGAAGGTAGCACAAACCGTGCTTGATTTAGAGTTCCAAATACATCTAGCAATATAGGAGAAAACAGAGTGAAACCTAAAAGTTCAAACTGTTACTGGAAACGAAAGCTGCAACATTGAAGAACGAAATTAAGGGAACAAAGTGGGCTCAGTGTACTGATCATTACCTGAAAGTATCACCCAGTTTGGGTGTAAAAATATTTGCTTAGATTTCTGGAGATTCGTAATTTTTGGAAGCTTGGCAACCCCTTTCAATGAAAGTGTTTCTCGCCTGTCACTGCTTAGGGCTACATCAATAGGAAACAGAACATAGAGATAGAACTTGAAACTAATTAATTGTGTCAAGTTGCAAGAAGCTAGCACAAACCGTGCTTGATTTAGAGTTCCAAATACATCTATCAATATAGGACAAAACAGAGTTAAACGCCAAAATTCAAACAGTTACTGGAAACGAACGCTTCAACATAGAAGAACGAAATTTGGGGAACCAAGTGGGCTTAGTGTACTGATCATTACCTGAAAGTATCATCCAGTTTGGGTGAAAAAATGTTTGCTGAGATTTCTGGAGATTCGTTATTTTTGGAAGTTTGGCAACCCCTTTCAATGAAAGTGTTTCTCGTCTGTCACTGCTTAGGGCTACATCAATAGGAAACAGAACATAGAGTTAGAACTTGAAACTACTTAATTGTGTCAAGTTTCAAGAGGCTAGCACAAACCGTGCTTGATTTAGAGTTCCAAATACATCTATCAATATAGGACAAAACAGAGTTAAACGCCAAAATTCAAACTGTTACTGGAAACGAACGCTTCAACATAGAAGAACGAAATTTGGGGAACCAAGTGGGCTTAGTGTACTGATCATTACCTGAAAGTATCATCCAGTTTGGGTGAAAAAATGTTTGCTGAGATTTCTGGAGATTCGTTATTTTTGGAAGTTTGGCAACCCCTTTCAATGAAAGTGTTTCTCATCTGTCACTGCTTAGGGCTACATCAATAGGAAACAGAACATAGAGTTAGAACTTGAAACTACTTAATTGTGTCAAGTTTCAAGAGGCTAGCACAAACCGTGCTTGATTTAGAGTTCCAAATACATCTATCAATATAGGAGAAAACAGAGTGAAACGCCAAAATTCAAACTGTTACTGGAAACGAACGCTTCAACATAGAAGAATGAAATTTGGGGAACCAAGTGGGCTTAGTGTACTGATTATTACCTGAAAGTATCATCCAGTTTGGGTGAAAAAATATTTGCTGAGATTTCTGGAGATTCGTGATTTTTGGAAGCTTGGCAACCCCTTTCAATGAAAGTGTTTCTCGCCTGTCACTGCTTAGGGCTACACCAATAGGAAACAAAATATAGAGATAGAACTTGAAACTACTTAATTGTGTCAAGTTTCAAGAAGCTAGCACAAACAGTGCTTGATTTAGAGTTCCAAATACATCTATCAATATAGGAGAAAACAGAGTGAAACGCCAAAATTCAAACTGTTACTGGAAACGAACGCTTCAACATAGAAGAACGAAATTTGGGGAACCAAGTGGGCTTAGTGTACTGATCATTACCTGAAAGTATCATTCAGTTTGGGTGAAAAATATTTGCTGAGATTTCAGGAGATCCGTAATTTTTGGAAGCTTGGCAACCCCTTTCAATGAAAGTGTTTCTCGCCTGTCACTGCTTAGGGCTACATCAATTGGAAACAGAACATAGAGATAGAACTTGAAACTACTTAATTGTGTCAAGTTTCAAGAAGCTAACACAAACCGTGTTTGATTTAGAGTTCCAAATACATCTATCAATGTAGGAGAAAACAGAGTGAAACCTAAAAATTCAAACTGTTACTGGAAACGAAAGCTTCAACACTGAAGAACGAAATTTGGGGAACAAAGTGGGCTCAGTGTACTGATCATTACCTGAAAGTATCACCCAGTTTGGGTGTAAAAATATTTGCTGAGATTTCTGGAGATTCGTGATTTTTGGAAGCTTGGCAACCCCTTTCAATGAAAGTGTTTCTCGCCTGTCACTGCTTAGGGCTACATCAATAGGAAACAGAACATAGAGATAGAACTTGAAACTACTTAATTGTGTCAAGTTTCAAGAAGGTAGCACAAACCGTGTTTGATTTAGAGTTCCAAATACATCTATCAATATAGGAGAAAACAGAGTGAAACCTAAAAGTTCAAACTGTTACTGGAAACGAAAGCTGCAACATTGAAGAACGAAATTAAGGGAACAAAGTGGGCTCAGTGTACTGATCATTACCTGAAAGTATCACCCAGTTTGGGTGTAAAAATATTTGCTGAGATTTCTGGAGATTCATAATTTTTGGAACCTTGGCAACCCCTTTCAATGAAAGTGTTTCTCGCCTGTCACTGCTTAGGGCTACATCAATAGGAAACAGAACATAGAGATAGAACTTGAAACTAATTAATTGTGTCAAGTTGCAAGAAGCTAGCACAAACAGTGTTTGATTTAGAGTTCCAAATACATCTATCAATATAGGAGAAAACAGAGTGAATCCTAAAAATTCCAACTGTTACTGGAAACGAAAGCTGCAACATTGAAGAACGAAATTTGGGGAACAAAGTGGGCTCAGTGTACTGATCATTACCTGAAAGTATCACCCAGTTTGGGTGTAAAAATATTTGCTGAGATTTCTGGAGATTCGTAATTTTTGGAAGCTTGGCAACCCCTTTCAATGAAAGTGTTTCTCGCCTGTCACTGCTTAGGGCTAAATCAATAGGAAACAGAACATAGAGACAGAACTTGAAACTAATTAATTGTGTCAAGTTTCAAAAAGCTAGCACAAACCATGCTTGATTTAGAGTTCCAAATACATCTATCAATATAGGACAAAACAGAGTGAAACGCCAAAATTCAAACTGTTACTGGAAATGAACGCTTCAACATAGAAGAACGAAATTTGGGGAACCAAGTGGGCTTAGTGTACTGATCATTACCTGAAAGTATCATCCAGTTTGGGTGAAAAAATGTTTTCTCAGATTTCTGGAGATTCGTTATTTTTGGAAGCTTGGCAACCCCTTTCAATGAAAGTGTTTCTCGTCTGTCACTGCTTAGGGCTACACCAATAGGAAACAAAATATAGAGATAGAACTTGAAACTACTTAATTGTGTCAAGTTTCAAGAAGCTAGCACAAACCGTGCTTGATTTAGAGTTCCAAATACATCTATCAATATAGGAGAAAACAGAGTGAAACGCCAAAATTCAAACTGTTACTGGAAACGAACACTTCAACATAGAAGAATGAAATTTGGGGAACCAAGTGGGCTTAGTGTACTGATCATTACCTGAAAGGATCATCCAGTTTGGGCGAAAAAATATTTGCTGAGATTTCTGGAGATCCGTAATTTTTGGAAGCTTGGCAACCCCTTTCAATGAAAGTGTTTCTCGCCTGTCACTGCTTAGGGCTACATCAATAGGAAACAGAACATAGAGATAGAACTTGAAACTACTTAATTGTGTCAAGTTTCAAGAAGCTAACACAAACCGTGCTTGATTTAGAGTTCCAAATACATCTAGCAATATAGGAGAAAACAGAGTGAAACCTAAAAGTTCAAACTGTTACTGGAAACGAAAGCTGCAACATTGAAGAACGAAATTAAGGGAACAAAGTGGGCTCAGTGTACTGATCATTACCTGAAAGTATCACCCAGTTTGGGTGTAAAAATATTTGCTTAGATTTCTGGAGATTCGTAATTTTTGGAAGCTTGGCAACCCCTTTCAATGAAAGTGTTTCTCGCCTGTCACTGCTTAGGGCTACATCAATAGGAAACAGAACATAGAGATAGAACTTGAAACTACTTAATTGTGTCAAGTTTCATGAAGGTAGCACAAACAGTGTTTGATTTAGAGTTCCAAATACATCTATCAATATAGGAGAAAACAGAGTGAAACCTAAAAGTTCAAACTGTTACTGGAAACGAAAGCTGCAACATTGAAGAACGAAATTAAGGGAACAAAGTGGGCTCAGTGTACTGATCATTACCTGAAAGTATCACCCAGTTTGGGTGTAAAAATATTTGCTGAGATTTCTGGAGATTCATAATTTTTGGAACCTTGGCATCCCCTTTCAATGAAAGTGTTTCTCGCCTGTCACTGCTTAGGGCTAAATCAATAGGAAACAGAACATAGAGACAGAACTTGAAACTAATTAATTGTGTCAAGTTGCAAGAAGCTAGCACAAACAGTGTTTGATTTAGAGTTCCAAATACATCTATCAATATAGGAGAAAACAGAGTGAATCCTAAAAATTCCAACTGTTACTGGAAACGAAAGCTGCAACATTGAAGAACGAAATTTGGGGAACAAAGTGGGCTCAGTGTACTGATCATTACCTGAAAGTATCACCCAGTTTGGGTGTAAAAATATTTGCTGAGATTTCTGGAGATTCGTAATTTTGGGAAGCTTGGCAACCCCTTTCAATGAAAGTGTTTCTCGCCTGTCACTGCTTAGGGCTAAATCAATAGGAAACAGAACATAGAGACAGAACTTGAAACTAATTAATTGTGTCAAGTTTCAAAAAGCTAGCACAAACCATGCTTGATTTAGAGTTCCAAATACATCTATCAATATAGGACAAAACAGAGTGAAACGCCAAAATTCAAACTGTTACTGGAAACGAACGCTTCAACATAGAAGAACGAAATTTGGGGAACCAAGTGGGCTTAGTGTACTGATCATTACCTGAAAGTATCATCCAGTTTGGGTGAAAAATATTTGCTGACATTTCAGGAGATCCGTAATTTTTGGAAGCTTGGCAACCCCTTTCAATGAAAGTGTTTCTAGCCTGTCACTGCTTAGGGCTACATCAATCGGAAACAGAACATAGAGATAGAACTTGAAACTACTTAATTGTGTCAAGTTTCAAGAAGGTAGCACAAACCGTGTTTGATGTAGAGTTCCAAATACATCTATCAATATAGGAGAAAACAGAGTGAAACCTAAAACTTCAAACTGTTACTGGAAACGAAAGCTGCAACATTGAAGAAGGAAATTTGGGGAACAATGTGGGCTCAGTGTACTGATCATTACCTGAAAGTATCACCCAGTTTGGGTGAAAAAATATTTGCTGAGATTTCTGGAGATTCGTGATTTTTGGAAGCTTGGCAACCCCTTTCAATGCAAGTGTTTCTCGTCTGTCACTGCTTAGGGCTACACCAATAGGAAACAAAATATAGAGATAGAACTTGAAACTACTTAATTGTGTCAAATTTCAAGAAGCTAACACAAACCGTGTTTGATTTAGAGTTCCAAATACATCTATCAATATAGGAGAAAACAGAGTGAAACGCCAAAATTCAAACTGTTACTGGAAACGAACGCTTCAACATAGAAGAACGAAATTTGGGGAACCAAGTGGGCTTAGTGTACTGATCATTACCTGAAAGTATCACCCAGTTTGGGTGTAAAAATATTTGCTGTGATTTCTGGAGATTCGTAATTTTTGGAAGCTTGGCAACCCCTTTCAATGAAAGTGTTTCTAGCCTGTCACTGCTTAGGGCTACATCAATCGGAAACAGAACATAGAGATAGAACTTGAAACTACTTAATTGTGTCAAGTTTCAAGAAGCTAACACAAACCGTGTTTGATTTAGAGTTCCAAATACATCTATCAATATAGGAGAAAACAGAGTGAAACCTAAAAATTCAAACTGTTACTGGAAACGAAAGCTTCAACATTGAAGAACGAAATTTGGGGAACAAAGTGGGCTCAGTGTACTGATCATTACCTGAAAGTATCACCCAGTTTGGGTGTAAAAATATTTGCTGAGATTTCTGGAGATTCGTAATTTTTGGAAGCTTGGCAACCCCTTTCAATGAAAGTGTTTCTCGTCTGTCACTGTTTAGGGCTACACCAAAAGAAACAAAACATAGAGATAGAACTTGAAACTACTTAATTGTGTGAAGTTTCAAAAAGCTAGCACAAACAGTGTTTGATTTAGAGTTCCAAATACATCTATCAATATAGGAGAAAACAGAGTGAAACGCCAAAATTCAAACTGTTACTGGAAACGAACACTTCAACATAGAAGAATGAAATTTGGGGAACCAAGTGGGCTTAGTGTACTGATCATTACCTGAAAGGATCATCCAGTTTGGGTGAAAAATATTTGCTGAGATTTCTGGAGATTCGTGATTTTTGGAATCTTGGCAACCCCTTTCAATGAAAGTGTTTCTCGCCTGTCACTGCTTAGGGCTAAATCAATAGGAAACGGAACATAGAGATAGAACTTGAAACTACTTAATTGTGTCAAGTTTCAAGAAGGTAGCACAAACCGTGTTTGATTTAGAGTTCCAAATACATCTATCAATATAGGAGAAAACAGAGTGAAACCTAAAAGTTCAAACTGTTACTGGAAACGAAAGCTGCAACATTGAAGAACGAAATTTGGGGAACAAAGTGGGCTCAGTGTACTGATCATTACCTGAAAGTATCACCCAGTTTGGGTGAAAAAATATTTGCTGAGATTTCTGGAGATTCGTGATTTTTGGAAGCTTGGCAACCCCTTTCAATGAAAGTGTTTCTCGTCTGTCACTGCTTAGGGCTACATCAATAGGAAAAAAAAAATAGAGATAGAACTTGAAACTACTTAATTGTGTCAAGTTTCAAGAAGGTAGCACAAACCGTGTTTGATGTAGAGTTCCAAATACATCTATCAATATAGGAGAAAACAGAGTGAAACCTAAAACTTCAAACTGTTACTGGAAACGAAAGCTGCAACATTGAAGAAGGAAATTTGGGGAACAAAGTGGGCTCAGTTTACTGATCATTACCTGAAAGTATCACCCAGGTTGGGTGTAAAAATATTTGCTGAGATTTCTGGAGATTCGTAATTTTTGGAAGCTTGGCAACCCCTTTCAATGAAAGTGTTTCTCGCCTGTCACTGCTTAGGGCTACATCAATAGGAAACAGAACATAGAGATAGAACTTGAAACTAATTAATTGTGTCAAGTTGCAAGAAGCTAGCACAAACAGTGTTTGATTTAGAGTTCCAAATACATCTATCAATATAGGAGAAAACAGAGTGAATCCTAAAAATTCCAACTGTTACTGAAAACGAAAGCTGCAACATTGAAGAACGAAATTTGGGGAACAAAGTGCGCTCAGTGTACTGATCATTACCTGAAAGTATCACCCAGTTTGGGTGTAAAAATATTTGCGGAGATTTCTGGAGATTCGTAATTTTGGGAAGCTTGGCAACCCCTTTCAATGAAAGTGTTTCTCGCCTGTCACTGCTTAGGGCTAAATCAATAGGAAACAGAACATAGAGACAGAACTTGAAACTAATTAATTGTGTCAAGTTTCAAAAAGCTAGCACAAACCGTGCTTGATTTAGAGTTCCAAATACATCTATCAATATAGGAGAAAACAGAGTGAAACGCCAAAATTCAAACTGTTACTGGAAACGAACGCTTCAACATAGAAGAACGAAATTTGGGGAACCAAGTGGGCTTAGTGTACTGATCATTACCTGAAAGTATCATCCAGTTTGGGTGAAAAATATTTGCTGAGATTTCAGGAGATCCGTAATTTTTGGAAGCTTGGCAACCCCTTTCAATGAAAGTGTTTCTCGCCTGTCACTGCTTAGGGCTACATCAATCGGAAACAGAACATAGAGATAGAACTTGAAACTACTCAATTGTGTCAAGTTTCAAGAAGCTAACACAAACCGTGTTTGATTTAGAGTTCCAAATACATCTATCAATATAGGAGAAAACAGAGTGAAACCTAAAAATTCAAACTGTTACTGGAAACGAAAGCTTCAACATTGAAGAACGAAATTTGGGGAACAAAGTGGGCTCAGTGTACTGATCATTACCTGAAAGGATCACCCAGTTTGGGTGTAAAAATATTTGCTGAGATTTCTGGAGATTCGTAATTTTTGGAAGCTTGGCAAAACCTTTCAATGAAAGTGTTTCTCGTCTGTCACTGTTTAGGGCTACACCAATAGGAAACAAAACATAGAGATAGAACTTGAAACTACTTAATTGTGTGAAGTTTCAAAAAGCTAGCACAAACCGTGCTTGATTTAGAGTTCCAAATACATCTATCAATATAGGAGAAAACAGAGTGAAACGCCAAAATTCAAACTGTTACTGGAAACGAACACTTCAACATAGAAGAATGAAATTTGGGGAACCAAGTGGGCTTAGTGTACTGATCATTACCTGAAAGGATCATCCAGTTTGGGCGAAAAAATATTTGCTGAGATTTCTGGAGATTCGTGATTTTTGGAAGCTTGGCAACCCCTTTCAATGAAAGTGTTTCTCGCCTGTCACTGCTTAGGGCTACATCAATAGGAAACAGAACATAGAGATAGAACTTGAAACTACTTAATTGTGTCAAGTTTCAAGAAGGTAGCACAAACCGTGCTTGATTTAGAGTTCCAAATACATCTAGCAATATAGGAGAAAACAGAGTGAAACCTAAAAGTTCAAACTGTTACTGGAAACGAAAGCTGCAACATTGAAGAACGAAATTAAGGGAACAAAGTGGGCTCAGTGTACTGATCATTACCTGAAAGTATCACCCAGTTTGGGTGTAAAAATATTTGCTTAGATTTCTGGAGATTCGTAATTTTTGGAAGCTTGGCAACCCCTTTCAATGAAAGTGTTTCTCGCCTGTCACTGCTTAGGGCTACATCAATAGGAAACAGAACATAGAGACAGAACTTGAAACTAATTAATTGTGTCAAGTTGCAAGAAGCTAGCACAAACCGTGCTTGATTTAGAGTTCCAAATACATCTATCAATATAGGACAAAACAGAGTTAAACGCCAAAATTCAAACAGTTACTGGAAACGAACGCTTCAACATAGAAGAACGAAATTTGGGGAACCAAGTGGGCTTAGTGTACTGATCATTACCTGAAAGTATCATCCAGTTTGGGTGAAAAAATGTTTGCTGAGATTTCTGGAGATTCGTTATTTTTGGAAGTTTGGCAACCCCTTTCAATGAAAGTGTTTCTCGTCTGTCACTGCTTAGGGCTACATCAATAGGAAACAGAACATAGAGTTAGAACTTGAAACTACTTAATTGTGTCAAGTTTCAAGAGGCTAGCACAAACCGTGCTTGATTTAGAGTTCCAAATACATCTATCAATATAGGACAAAACAGAGTTAAACGCCAAAATTCAAACTGTTACTGGAAACGAACGCTTCAACATAGAAGAACGAAATTTGGGGAACCAAGTGGGCTTAGTGTACTGATCATTACCTGAAAGTATCATCCAGTTTGGGTGAAAAAATGTTTGCTGAGATTTCTGGAGATTCGTTATTTTTGGAAGTTTGGCAACCCCTTTCAATGAAAGTGTTTCTCGTCTGTCACTGCTTAGGGCTACATCAATAGGAAACAGAACATAGAGTTAGAACTTGAAACTACTTAATTGTGTCAAGTTTCAAGAGGCTAGCACAAACCGTGCTTGATTTAGAGTTCCAAATACATCTATCAATATAGGAGAAAACAGAGTGAAACGCCAAAATTCAAACTGTTACTGGAAACGAACGCTTCAACATAGAAGAATGAAATTTGGGGAACCAAGTGGGCTTAGTGTACTGATTATTACCTGAAAGTATCATCCAGTTTGGGTGAAAAAATATTTGCTGAGATTTCTGGAGATTCGTGATTTTTGGAAGCTTGGCAACCCCTTTCAATGAAAGTGTTTCTCGCCTGTCACTGCTTAGGGCTACACCAATAGGAAACAAAATATAGAGATAGAACTTGAAACTACTTAATTGTGTCAAGTTTCAAGAAGCTAGCACAAACAGTGCTTGATTTAGAGTTCCAAATACATCTATCAATATAGGAGAAAACAGAGTGAAACGCCAAAATTCAAACTGTTACTGGAAACGAACGCTTCAACATAGAAGAACGAAATTTGGGGAACCAAGTGGGCTTAGTGTACTGATCATTACCTGAAAGTATCATCCAGTTTGGGTGAAAAATATTTGCTGAGATTTCAGGAGATCCGTAATTTTTGGAAGCTTGGCAACCCCTTTCAATGAAAGTGTTTCTCGCCTGTCACTGCTTAGGGCTACATCAATTGGAAACAGAACATAGAGATAGAACTTGAAACTACTTAATTGTGTCAAGTTTCAAGAAGCTAACACAAACCGTGTTTGATTTAGAGTTCCAAATACATCTATCAATGTAGGAGAAAACAGAGTGAAACCTAAAAATTCAAACTGTTACTGGAAACGAAAGCTTCAACACTGAAGAACGAAATTTGGGGAACAAAGTGGGCTCAGTGTACTGATCATTACCTGAAAGTATCACCCAGTTTGGGTGTAAAAATATTTGCTGAGATTTCTGGAGATTCGTGATTTTTGGAAGCTTGGCAACCCCTTTCAATGAAAGTGTTTCTCGCCTGTCACTGCTTAGGGCTACATCAATAGGAAACAGAACATAGAGATAGAACTTGAAACTACTTAATTGTGTCAAGTTTCAAGAAGGTAGCACAAACCGTGTTTGATTTAGAGTTCCAAATACATCTATCAATATAGGAGAAAACAGAGTGAAACCTAAAAGTTCAAACTGTTACTGGAAACGAAAGCTGCAACATTGAAGAACGAAATTAAGGGAACAAAGTGGGCTCAGTGTACTGATCATTACCTGAAAGTATCACCCAGTTTGGGTGTAAAAATATTTGCTGAGATTTCTGGAGATTCATAATTTTTGGAACCTTGGCAACCCCTTTCAATGAAAGTGTTTCTCGCCTGTCACTGCTTAGGGCTACATCAATAGGAAACAGAACATAGAGATAGAACTTGAAACTAATTAATTGTGTCAAGTTGCAAGAAGCTAGCACAAACAGTGTTTGATTTAGAGTTCCAAATACATCTATCAATATAGGAGAAAACAGAGTGAATCCTAAAAATTCCAACTGTTACTGGAAACGAAAGCTGCAACATTGAAGAACGAAATTTGGGGAACAAAGTGGGCTCAGTGTACTGATCATTACCTGAAAGTATCACCCAGTTTGGGTGTAAAAATATTTGCTGAGATTTCTGGAGATTCGTAATTTTTGGAAGCTTGGCAACCCCTTTCAATGAAAGTGTTTCTCGCCTGTCACTGCTTAGGGCTAAATCAATAGGAAACAGAACATAGAGACAGAACTTGAAACTAATTAATTGTGTCAAGTTTCAAAAAGCTAGCACAAACCATGCTTGATTTAGAGTTCCAAATACATCTATCAATATAGGACAAAACAGAGTGAAACGCCAAAATTCAAACTGTTACTGGAAATGAACGCTTCAACATAGAAGAACGAAATTTGGGGAACCAAGTGGGCTTAGTGTACTGATCATTACCTGAAAGTATCATCCAGTTTGGGTGAAAAAATGTTTTCTCAGATTTCTGGAGATTCGTTATTTTTGGAAGCTTGGCAACCCCTTTCAATGAAAGTGTTTCTCGTCTGTCACTGCTTAGGGCTACATCAATAGGAAACAGAACATAGAGTTAGAACTTGAAACTACTTAATTGTGTCAAGTTTCAAGAGGCTAGCACAAACCGTGCTTGATTTAGAGTTCCAAATACATCTATCAATATAGGAGAAAACAGAGTGAAACGCCAAAATTCAAACTGTTACTGGAAACGAACGCTTCAACATAGAAGAATGAAATTTGGTGAACCAAGTGGGCTTAGTGTACTGATTATTACCTGAAAGTATCATCCAGTTTGGGTGAAAAAATATTTGCTGAGATTTCTGGAGATTCGTGATTTTGGGAAGCTTGGCAACCCCTTTCAATGAAAGTGTTTCTCGCCTGTCACTGCTTAGGGCTACACCAATAGGAAACAAAATATAGAGATAGAACTTGAAACTACTTAATTGTGTCAAGTTTCAAGAAGCTAGCACAAACCGTGCTTGATTTAGAGTTCCAAATACATCTATCAATATAGGAGAAAACAGAGTGAAATGCCAAAATTCAAACTGTTACTGGAAACGAACGCTTCAACATAGAAGAACGAAATTTGGGGAACCAAGTGGGCTTAGTGTACTGATCATTACCTGAAAGTATCATCCAGTTTGGGTGAAAAATATTTGCTGAGATTTCAGGAGATCCGTAATTTTTGGAAGCTTGGCAACCCCTTTCAATGAAAGTGTTTCTAGCCTGTCACTGCTTAGGGCTACATCAATCGGAAACAGAACATAGAGATAGAACTTGAAACTACTTAATTGTGTCAAGTTTCAAGAAGGTAGCACAAACCGTGTTTGATGTAGAGTTCCAAATACATCTATCAATATAGGAGAAAACAGAGTGAAACCTAAAACTTCAAACTGTTACTGGAAACGAAAGCTGCAACATTGAAGAACGAAATTTGGGGAACAATGTGGGCTCAGTGTACTGATCATTACCTGAAAGTATCACCCAGTTTGGGTGAAAAAATATTTGCTGAGATTTCTGGAGATTCGTGATTTTTGGAAGCTTGGCAACCCCTTTCAATGCAAGTGTTTCTCGTCTGTCACTGCTTAGGGCTACACCAATAGGAAACAAAATATAGAGATAGAACTTGAAACTACTTAATTGTGTCAAATTTCAAGAAGCTAGCACAAACCGTGCTTGATTTAGAGTTCCAAATACATCTATCAATATAGGAGAAAACAGAGTGAAACGCCAAAATTCAAACTGTTACTGGAAACGAACGCTTCAACATAGAAGAACGAAATTTGGGGAACCAAGTGGGCTTAGTGTACTGATCATTACCTGAAAGTATCATCCAGTTTGGGTGAAAAATATTTGCTGAGATTTCAGGAGATCCGTAATTTTTGGAAGCTTGGCAACCCCTTTCAATGAAAGTGTTTCTAGCCTGTCACTGCTTAGGGCTACATCAATCGGAAACAGAACATAGAGATAGAACTTGAAACTACTTAATTGTGTCAAGTTTCAAGAAGCTAACACAAACCGTGTTTGATTTAGAGTTCCAAATACATCTAGCAATATAGGAGAAAACAGAGTGAAACCTAAAAGTTCAAACTGTTACTGGAAACGAAAGCTGCAACATTGAAGAACGAAATTAAGGGAACAAAGTGGGCTCAGTGTACTGATCATTACCTGAAAGTATCACCCAGTTTGGGTGTAAAAATATTTGCTTAGATTTCTGGAGATTCGTAATTTTTGGAAGCTTGGCAACCCCTTTCAATGAAAGTGTTTCTCGCCTGTCACTGCTTAGGGCTACATCAATAGGAAACAGAACATAGAGATAGAACTTGAAACTAATTAATTGTGTCAAGTTGCAAGAAGCTAGCACAAACAGTGTTTTATTTAGAGTTCCAAATACATCTATCAATATAGGAGAAAACAGAGTGAATACTAAAAATTCCAACTGTTACTGGAAACGAAAGCTGCAACATTGAAGAACGAAATTTGGGGAACAAAGTGGGCTCAGTGTACTGATCATTACCTGAAAGTATCACCCAGTTTGGGTGTAAAAATATTTGCTGAGATTTCTGGAGATTCGTAATTTTTGGAAGCTTGGCAACCCCTTTCAATGAAAGTGTTTCTCGCCTGTCACTGCTTAGGGCTAAATCAATAGGAAACAGAACATAGAGACAGAACTTGAAACTAATTAATTGTGTCAAGTTTCAAAAAGCTAGCACAAACCGTGCTTGATTTAGAGTTCCAAATACATCTATCAATATAGGACAAAACAGAGTTAAACGCCAAAATTCAAACTGTTACTGGAAACGAACGCTTCAACATAGAAGAACGAAATTTGGGGAACCAAGTGGGCTTAGTGTACTGATCATTACCTGAAAGTATCATCCAGTTTGGGTGAAAAAATGTTTGCTGAGATTTCTGGAGATTCGTTATTTTTGGAAGTTTGGCAACCCCTTTCAATGAAAGTGTTTCTCGTCTGTCACTGCTTAGGGCTACATCAATAGGAAACAGAACATAGAGTTAGAACTTGAAACTACTTAATTGTGTCAAGTTTCAAGAAGGTAGCACAAACCGTGTTTGATGTAGAGTTCCAAATACATCTATCAATATAGGAGAAAACAGAGTGAAACCTAAAACTTCAAACTGTTACTGGAAACGAAAGCTGCAACATTGAAGAACGAAATTTGGGGAACAATGTGGGCTCAGTGTACTGATCATTACCTGAAAGTATCACCCAGTTTGGGTGAAAAAATATTTGCTGAGATTTCTGGAGATTCGTGATTTTTGGAAGCTTGGCAACCCCTTTCAATGCAAGTGTTTCTCGTCTGTCACTGCTTAGGGCTACACCAATAGGAAACAAAATATAGAGATAGAACTTGAAACTACTTAATTGTGTCAAATTTCAAGAAGCTAGCACAAACCGTGCTTGATTTAGAGTTCCAAATACATCTATCAATATAGGAGAAAACAGAGTGAAACGCCAAAATTCAAACTGTTACTGGAAACGAACGCTTCAACATAGAAGAACGAAATTTGGGGAACCAAGTGGGCTTAGTGTACTGATCATTACCTGAAAGTATCATCCAGTTTGGGTGAAAAATATTTGCTGAGATTTCAGGAGATCCGTAATTTTTGGAAGCTTGGCAACCCCTTTCAATGAAAGTGTTTCTAGCCTGTCACTGCTTAGGGCTACATCAATCGGAAACAGAACATAGAGATAGAACTTGAAACTACTTAATTGTGTCAAGTTTCAAGAAGCTAACACAAACCGTGTTTGATTTAGAGTTCCAAATACATCTATCAATATAGGAGAAAACAGAGTGAAACCTAAAAATTCAAACTGTTACTGGAAACGAAAGCTTCAACATTGAAGAACGAAATTTGGGGAACAAAGTGGGCTCAGTGTACTGATCATTACCTGAAAGTATCACCCAGTTTGGGTGTAAAAATATTTGCTGAGATTTCTGGAGATTCGTAATTTTTGGAAGCTTGGCAACCCCTTTCAATGAAAGTGTTTCTCGTCTGTCACTGTTTAGGGCTACACCAAAAGAAACAAAACATAGAGATAGAACTTGAAACTACTTAATTGTGTGAAGTTTCAAGAAGCTAGCACAAACCGTGCTTGATTTAGAGTTCCAAATACATCTATCAATATAGGAGGAAACAGAGTGAAACGCCAAAATTCAAACTGTTACTGGAAACGAACACTTCAACATAGAAGAATGAAATTTGGGGAACCAAGTGGGCTTAGTGTACTGATCATTACCTGAAAGTATCATCCAGTTTGGGTGAAAAATATTTGCTGAGATTTCTGGAGATTCGTGATTTTTGGAAGCTTGGCAACCCCTTTCAATGAAAGTGTTTCTCGCCTGTCACTGCTTAGGGCTACATCAATAGGAAACGGAACATAGAGATAGAACTTGAAACTACTTAATCGTGTCAAGTTTCAAGAAGGTAGCACAAACCGTGCTTGATTTAGAGTTCCAAATACATCTAGCAATATAGGAGAAAACAGAGTGAAACCTAAAAGTTCAAACTGTTACTGGAAACGAAAGCTGCAACATTGAAGAACGAAATTAAGGGAACAAAGTGGGCTCAGTGTACTGATCATTACCTGAAAGTATCACCCAGTTTGGGTGTAAAAATATTTGCTTAGATTTCTGGAGATTCGTAATTTTTGGAAGCTTGGCAACCCCTTTCAATGAAAGTGTTTCTCGCCTGTCACTGCTTAGGGCTACATCAATAGGAAACAGAACATAGAGATAGAACTTGAAACTAATTAATTGTGTCAAGTTGCAAGAAGCTAGCACAAACAGTGTTTGATTTAGAGTTCCAAATACATCTATCAATATAGGAGAAAACAGAGTGAATCCTAAAAATTCCAACTGTTACTGGAAACGAAAGCTGCAACATTGAAGAACGAAATTTGGGGAACAAAGTGGGCTCAGTGTACTGATCATTACCTGAAAGTATCACCCAGTTTGGGTGTAAAAATATTTGCTGAGATTTCTGGAGATTCGTAATTTTTGGAAGCTTGGCAACCCCTTTCAATGAAAGTGTTTCTCGCCTGTCACTGCTTAGGGCTAAATCAATAGGAAACAGAACATAGAGACAGAACTTGAAACTAATTAATTGTGTCAAGTTTCAAAAAGCTAGCACAAACCGTGCTTGATTTAGAGTTCCAAATACATCTATCAATATAGGACAAAACAGAGTTAAACGCCAAAATTCAAACTGTTACTGGAAACGAACGCTTCAACATAGAAGAACGAAATTTGGGGAACCAAGTGGGCTTAGTGTACTGATCATTACCTGAAAGTATCATCCAGTTTGGGTGAAAAAATGTTTGCTGAGATTTCTGGAGATTCGTTATTTTTGGAAGTTTGGCAACCCCTTTCAATGAAAGTGTTTCTCGTCTGTCACTGCTTAGGGCTACATCAATAGGAAACAGAACATAGAGTTAGAACTTGAAACTACTTAATTGTGTCAATTTTCAAGAGGCTAGCACAAACCGTGCTTGATTTAGAGTTCCAAATACATCTATCCATATAGGAGAAAACAGAGTGAAACCTAAAAATTCAAACTGTTACTGGAAACGAAAGCTTCAACACTGAAGAACGAAATTTGGGGAACAAAGTGGGCTCAGTGTACTGATCATTACCTGAAAGTATCACCCAGTTTGGGTGTAAAAATATTTGCTGAGATTTCTGGAGATTCGTGATTTTTGGAAGCTTGGCAACCCCTTTCAATGAAAGTGTTTCTCGCCTGTCACTGCTTAGGGCTACATCAATAGGAAACAGAACATAGAGATAGAACTTGAAACTACTTAATTGTGTCAAGTTTCAAGAAGGTAGCACAAACCGTGTTTGATTTAGAGTTCCAAATACATCTATCAATATAGGAGAAAACAGAGTGAAACCTAAAAGTTCAAACTGTTACTGGAAACGAAAGCTGCAACATTGAAGAACGAAATTAAGGGAACAAAGTGGGCTCAGTGTACTGATCATTACCTGAAAGTATCACCCAGTTTGGGTGTAAAAATATTTGCTGAGATTTCTGGAGATTCATAATTTTTGGAACCTTGGCAACCCCTTTCAATGAAAGTGTTTCTCGCCTGTCACTGCTTAGGGCTACATCAATAGGAAACAGAACATAGAGATAGAACTTGAAACTAATTAATTGTGTCAAGTTGCAAGAAGCTAGCACAAACAGTGTTTGATTTAGAGTTCCAAATACATCTATCAATATAGGAGAAAACAGAGTGAATCCTAAAAATTCCAACTGTTACTGGAAACGAAAGCTGCAACATTGAAGAACGAAATTTGGGGAACAAAGTGGGCTCAGTGTACTGATCATTACCTGAAAGTATCACCCAGTTTGGGTGTAAAAATATTTGCTGAGATTTCTGGAGATTCGTAATTTTTGGAAGCTTGGCAACCCCTTTCATTGAAAGTGTTTCTCGCCTGTCACTGCTTAGGGCTAAATCAATAGGAAACAGAACATAGAGACAGAACTTGAAACTAATTAATTGTGTCAAGTTTCAAAAAGCTAGCACAAACCATGCTTGATTTAGAGTTCCAAATACATCTATCAATATAGGACAAAACAGAGTGAAACGCCAAAATTCAAACTGTTACTGGAAATGAACGCTTCAACATAGAAGAACGAAATTTGGGGAACCAAGTGGGCTTAGTGTACTGATCATTACCTGAAAGTATCATCCAGTTTGGGTGAAAAAATGTTTTCTCAGATTTCTGGAGATTCGTTATTTTTGGAAGCTTGGCAACCCCTTTCAATGAAAGTGTTTCTCGTCTGTCACTGCTTAGGGCTACATCAATAGGAAACAGAACATAGAGTTAGAACTTGAAACTACTTAATTGTGTCAAGTTTCAAGAGGCTAGCACAAACCGTGCTTGATTTAGAGTTCCAAATACATCTATCAATATAGGAGAAAACAGAGTGAAACGCCAAAATTCAAACTGTTACTGGAAACGAACGCTTCAACATAGAAGAATGAAATTTGGTGAACCAAGTGGGCTTAGTGTACTGATTATTACCTGAAAGTATCATCCAGTTTGGGTGAAAAAATATTTGCTGAGATTTCTGGAGATTCGTGATTTTTGGAAGCTTGGCAACCCCTTTCAATGAAAGTGTTTCTCGCCTGTCACTGCTTAGGGCTACTCCAATAGGAAACAAAATATAGAGATAGAACTTGAAACTACTTAATTGTGTCAAGTTTCAAGAAGCTAGCACAAACCGTGCTTGATTTAGAGTTCCAAATACATCTATCAATATAGGAGAAAACAGAGTGAAACGCCAAAATTCAAACTGTTATTGGAAACGAACGCTTCAACATAGAAGAACGAAATTTGGGGAACCAAGTGGGCTTAGTGTACTGATCATTACCTGAAAGTATCATCCAGTTTGGGTGAAAAATATTTGCTGAGATTTCAGGAGATCCGTAATTTTTGGAAGCTTGGCAACCCCTTTCAATGAAAGTGTTTCTAGCCTGTCACTGCTTAGGGCTACATCAATCGGAAACAGAACATAGAGATAGAACTTGAAACTACTTAATTGTGTCAAGTTTCAAGAAGGTAGCACAAACCGTGTTTGATGTAGAGTTCCAAATACATCTATCAATATAGGAGAAAACAGAGTGAAACCTAAAACTTCAAACTGTTACTGGAAACGAAAGCTGCAACATTGAAGAACGAAATTTGGGGAACAATGTGGGCTCAGTGTACTGATCATTACCTGAAAGTATCACCCAGTTTGGGTGAAAAAATATTTGCTGAGATTTCTGGAGATTCGTGATTTTTGGAATCTTGGCAACCCCTTTCAATGCAAGTGTTTCTCATCTGTCACTGCTTAGGGCTACACCAATAGGAAACAAAATATAGAGATAGAACTTGAAACTACTTAATTGTGTCAAATTTCAAGAAGCTAGCACAAACCGTGCTTGATTTAGAGTTCCAAATACATCTATCAATATAGGAGAAAACAGAGTGAAACGCCAAAATTCAAACTGTTACTGGAAACGAACGCTTCAACATAGAAGAACGAAATTTGGGGAACCAAGTGGGCTTAGTGTACTGATCATTACCTGAAAGTATCATCCAGTTTGGGTGAAAAATATTTGCTGAGATTTCAGGAGATCCGTAATTTTTGGAAGCTTGGCAACCCCTTTCAATGAAAGTGTTTCTAGCCTGTCACTGCTTAGGGCTACATCAATCGGAAACAGAACATAGAGATAGAACTTGAAACTACTTAATTGTGTCAAGTTTCAAGAAGCTAACACAAACCGTGTTTGATTTAGAGTTCCAAATACATCTATCAATATAGGAGAAAACAGAGTGAAACCTAAAAATTCAAACTGTTACTGGAAACGAAAGCTTCAACATTGAAGAACGAAATTTGGGGAACAAAGTGGGCTCAGTGTACTGATCATTACCTGAAAGTATCACCCAGTTTGGGTGTAAAAATATTTGCTGAGATTTCTGGAGATTCGTAATTTTTGGAAGCTTGGCAACCCCTTTCAATGAAAGTGTTTCTCGTCTGTCACTGTTTAGGGCTACACCAAAAGAAACAAAACATAGAGATAGAACTTGAAACTACTTAATTGTGTGAAGTTTCAAAAAGCTAGCACAAACCGTGCTTGATTTAGAGTTCCAAATACATCTATCAATATAGGAGAAAACAGAGTGAAACGCCAAAATTCAAACTGTTACTGGAAACGAACACTTCAACATAGAAGAATGAAATTTGGGGAACCAAGTGGGCTTAGTGTACTGATCATTACCTGAAAGTATCATCCAGTTTGGTTGAAAAATATTTGCTAAGATTTCTGGAGATTCGTGATTTTTGGAAGCTTGGCAACCCCTTTCAATGAAAGTGTTTCTCACCTGTCACTGCTTAGGGCTACATCAATAGGAAACGGAACATAGAGATAGAACTTGAAACTACTTAATTGTGTCAAGTTTCAAGAAGGTAGCACAAACCGTGTTTGATTTAGAGTTCCAAATACATCTATCAATATAGGAGAAAACAGAGTGAAACCTAAAAGTTCAAACTGTTACTGGAAACGAAAGCTGCAACATTGAAGAACGAAATTTGGGGAACAAAGTGGGCTCAGTGTACTGATCATTACCTGAAAGAACCATCCAGTTTGGGTGAAAAAATATTTGCTGAGATTTCTGGAGATTCGTGATTTTTGGAAGCTTGGCAACCCCTTTCAATGAAAGTGTTTCTCGTCTGTCACTGCTTAGGGCTACATCAATAGGAAAAAAAAAATAGAGATAGAACTTGAAACTACTTAATTGTGTCAAGTTTCAAGAAGGTAGCACAAACCGTGTTTGATTTAGAGTTCCAAATACATCTATCCATATAGGAGAAAACACAGTGAAACCTAAAAGTTCAAACTGTTACTGGAAACGAAAGCTGCAACATTGAAGAACGAAATTAAGGGAACAAAGTGGGCTCAGTGTACTGATCATTACCTGAAAGTATCACCCAGTTTGGGTGTAAAAATATTTGCTGAGATTTCTGGAGATTCGTAATTTTTGGAAGCTTGGCAACCCCTTTCAATGAAAGTGTTTCTCGCCTGTCACTGCTTAGGGCTACATCAATAGGAAACAGAACATAGAGATAGAACTTGAAACTAATTAATTGTGTCAAGTTGCAAGAAGCTAGCACAAACAGTGTTTGATTTAGAGTTCCAAATACATCTATCAATATAGGAGAAAACAGAGTGAATCCTAAAAATTCCAACTGTTACTGGAAACGAAAGCTGCAACATTGAAGAACGAAATTTGGGGAACAAAGTGGGCTCAGTGTACTGATCATTACCTGAAAGTATCACCCAGTTTGGGTGTAAAAATATTTGCTGAGATTTCTGGAGATTTGTAATTTTGGGAAGCTTGGCAACCCCTTTCAATGAAAGTGTTTCTCGCCTGTCACTGCTTAGGGCTAAATCAATAGGAAACAGAACATAGAGACAGAACTTGAAACTAATTAATTGTGTCAAGTTTCAAAAAGCTAGCACAAACCGTGCTTGATTTAGAGTTCCAAATACATCTATCAATATAGGAGAAAACAGAGTGAAACGCCAAAATTCAAACTGTTACTGGAAACGAACGCTTCAACATAGAAGAACGAAATTTGGGGAACCAAGTGGGCTTAGTGTACTGATCATTACCTGAAAGTATCATCCAGTTTGGGTGAAAAATATTTGCTGAGATTTCAGGAGATCCGTAATTTTTGGAAGCTTGGCAACCCCTTTCAATGAAAGTGTTTCTCGCCTGTCACTGCTTAGGGCTACATCAATCGGAAACAGAACATAGAGATAGAACTTGAAACTACTCAATTGTGTCAAGTTTCAAGAAGCTAACACAAACCGTGTTTGATTTAGAGTTCCAAATACATCTATCAATATAGGAGAAAACAGAGTGAAACCTAAAAATTCAAACTGTTACTGGAAACGAAAGCTTCAACATTGAAGAACGAAATTTGGGGAACAAAGTGGGCTCAGTGTACTGATCATTACCTGAAAGGATCACCCAGTTTGGGTGTAAAAATATTTGCTGAGATTTCTGGAGATTCGTAATTTTTGGAAGCTTGGCAACCCCTTTCAATGAAAGTGTTTCTCGTCTGTCACTGTTTAGGGCTACACCAATAGGAAACAAAACATAGAGATAGAACTTGAAACTACTTAATTGTGTGAAGTTTCAAAAAGCTAGCACAAACCGTGCTTGATTTAGAGTTCCAAATACATCTATCAATATAGGAGAAAACAGAGTGAAACGCCAAAATTCAAACTGTTACTGGAAACGAACACTTCAACATAGAAGAATGAAATTTGGGGAACCAAGTGGGCTTAGTGTACTGATCATTACCTGAAAGGATCATCCAGTTTGGGCGAAAAAATATTTGCTGAGATTTCTGGAGATTCGTGATTTTTGGAAGCTTGGCAACCCCTTTCAATGGAAGTGTTTCTCGCCTGTCACTGCTTAGGGCTACATCAATAGGAAACAGAACATAGAGATAGAACTTGAAACTACTTAATTGTGTCAAGTTTCAAGAAGGTAGCACAAACCGTGCTTGATTTAGAGTTCCAAATACATCTAGCAATATAGGAGAAAACAGAGTGAAACCTAAAAGTTCAAACTGTTACTGGAAACGAAAGCTGCAACATTGAAGAACGAAATTAAGGGAACAAAGTGGGCTCAGTGTACTGATCATTACCTGAAAGTATCACCCAGTTTGGGTGTAAAAATATTTGCTTAGATTTCTGGAGATTCGTAATTTTTGGAAGCTTGGCAACCCCTTTCAATGAAAGTGTTTCTCGCCTGTCACTGCTTAGGGCTACATCAATAGGAAAGAGAACATAGAGATAGAACTTGAAACTAATTAATTGTGTCAAGTTGCAAGAAGCTAGCACAAACAGTGTTTGATTTAGAGTTCCAAATACATCTGTCAATATAGGAGAAAACAGAGTGAATCCTAAAAATTCCAACTGTTACTGGAAACGAAAGCTGCAACATTGAAGAACGAAATTTGGGGAACAAAGTGGGATCAGTGTACTGATCATTACCTGAAAGTATCACCCAGTTTGGGTGTAAAAATATTTGCTGAGATTTCTGGAGATTCGTAATTTTGGGAAGCTTGGCAACCCCTTTCAATGAAAGTGTTTCTCACCTGTCACTGCTTAGGGCTAAATCAATAGGAAACAGAACATAGAGACAGAACTTGAAACTAATTAATTTTGTCAAGTTTCAAAAAGCTAGCACAAACCGTGCTTGATTTAGAGTTCCAAATACATCTATCAATATAGGACAAAACAGAGTTAAACGCCAAAATTCAAACTGTTACTGGAAACGAACGCTTCAACATAGAAGAACGAAATTTGGGGAACCAAGTGGGCTTAGTGTACTGATCATTACCTGAAAGTATCATCCAGTTTGGGTGAAAAAATGTTTGCTGAGATTTCTGGAGATTCGTTATTTTTGGAAGTTTGGCAACCCCTTTCAATGAAAGTGTTTCTCGTCTGTCACTGCTTAGGGCTACATCAATAGGAAACAGAACATAGAGTTAGAACTTGAAACTACTTAATTGTGTCAAGTTTCAAGAGGCTAGCACAAACCGTGCTTGATTTAGAGTTCCAAATACATCTATCAATATAGGAGAAAACAGAGTGAAACGCCAAAATTCAAACTGTTACTGGAAACGAACGCTTCAACATAGAAGAATGAAATTTGGGGAACCAAGTGGGCTTAGTGTACTGATTATTACCTGAAAGTATCATCCAGTTTGGGTGAAAAAATATTTGCTGAGATTTCTGGAGATTCGTGATTTTTGGAAGCTTGGCAACCCCTTTCAATGAAAGTGTTTCTCGCCTGTCACTGCTTAGGGCTACACCAATAGGAAACAAAATATAGAGATAGAACTTGAAACTACTTAATTGTGTCAAGTTTCAAGAAGCTAGCACAAACCGTGCTTGATTTAGAGTTCCAAATACATCTATCAATATAGGAGAAAACAGAGTGAAACGCCAAAATTCAAACTGTTACTGGAAACGAACGCTTCAACATAGAAGAACGAAATTTGGGGAACCAAGTGGGCTTAGTGTACTGATCATTACCTGAAAGTATCATCCAGTTTGGGTGAAAAATATTTGCTGAGATTTCAGGAGATCCGTAATTTTTGGAAGCTTGGCAACCCCTTTCAATGAAAGTGTTTCTAGCCTGTCACTGCTTAGGGCTACATCAATCGGAAACAGAACATAGAGATAGAACTTGAAACTACTTAATTGTGTCAAGTTTCAAGAAGGTAGCACAAACCGTGTTTGATGTAGAGTTCCAAATACATCTATCAATATAGGAGAAAACAGAGTGAAACCTAAAACTTCAAACTGTTACTGGAAACGAAAGCTGCAACATTGAAGAACGAAATTTGGGGAACAATGTGGGCTCAGTGTACTGATCATTACCTGAAAGTATCACCCAGTTTGGGTGAAAAAATATTTGCTGAGATTTCTGGAGATTCGTGATTTTTGGAAGCTTGGCAACCCCTTTCAATGAAAGTGTTTCTCGTCTGTCACTGCTTAGGGCTACACCAATAGGAAACAAAATATAGAGATAGAACTTGAAAGTACTTAATTGTGTCAAATTTCAAAAAGCTAGCACAAACCGTGCTTGATTTAGAGTTGCAAATACATCTATAAATATAGGAGAAAACAGAGTGAAACGCCAAAATTCAAACTGTTACTGGAAACCAACGCTTCAACATAGAAGAACGAAATCTGGGGAACCAAGTTGGCTTAGTGTACTGATCATTACCTGAAAGTATCACCCAGATTGGGTGATAAATGTTTCCTGAGATTTCTGGAGATTCGTAATTTTTGGATGCTTGGCAACCCCTTTCAATAAAAGTGTTTCTCGCCTGTAACTGCTTAGGGCTACATCAATCTGAAACAGAACATAGAGATAGAACTTGAAACTGCTTAATTGTGTCAAGTTTCAAGAAGCTAACACAAACCGTGCTTGATTTAGAGTTCCAAATACATCTATCAATATAGGACAAAACAGAGTGAAACGCCAAAATTCAAACTGTTACTGGAAACGAACGCTTCAACATAGAAGATCGAAATTTGGGGAACCAAGTGGGCTCAGTGTACTGATCATTACCTGAAAGAACCATCCAGTTTGGGCGAAAAAATATTTGCTGAGATTTCTGGAGATTCGTGATTTTTGGAAGCTTGGCAACCCCTTTCAATGAAAGTGTTTCTCGCCTGTCACTGCTTAGGGCTACATCAATAGGAAATGTACTGATCATTACCTGAAAGTATCACCCAGTTTGGGTGTAAAAATATTTGCTGAGATTTCTGGAGATTCGTAATTTTTGGAAGCTTGGCAACCCCTTTCAATGAAAGTGTTTCTCACCTGTCACTGCTTAGGGCTACATCAATAGGAAAAAAAAATAGAGATAGCGCTTGAAACTACTTAATTGTGTCAAGTTTCAAGAAGCTAGCACAAACCGTGTTTGATTTAGAGTTCCAAATACTCTATCAATATAGGAGAAAACAGAGTGAAACCTAAAAATTCAAACTGTTACTGGAAACGAAAGCTTCAACATTGAAGAACGAAATTGGTGGAACAAAGTGGGCTCTGTGTACTGATCATTACCTGAAAGTATCACCCAGTTTGGGTGAAAAAATATTTGCTGAGATTTCTGGAGATTCGAGATTTTTGGAAGCTTGGCAACCCCTTTCAATGAAAGTGTTTCTCGTCTGTCACTGCTTAGGGCTACACCAATAGGAAACAAAATATAGAGATAGAACTTGAAACTACTTAATTGTGTCAAGTTTCAAGAAGCTAGCACAAACCATGTTTGATTTAGAGTTCCAAATACATCTATCAATATAGGAGAAAACAGAGTGAAACGCCAAAATTCAAACTGTTACTGGAAACGAACGCTTCAACATAGAAGAACGAAATCTGGGGAACCAAGTGGGCTTAGTGTACTGATTATTACCTGAAAGTATCATCCAGTTTGCGTGAAAAAATATTTGCTGAGATTTCTGGAGATTCGAGATTTTTGGAAGCTTGGCAACCCCTTTCAATGAAAGTGTTTCTCGTCTGTCACTGCTTAGGGCTACACCAATAGGAAACAAAATATAGAGATAGAACTTGAAACTACTTAATTGTGTCAAGTTTCAAGAAGCTAGCACAAACCGTGCTTGATTTAGAGTTCCAAATACATCTATCAATATAGGAGAAAACAGAGTGAAACGCCAAAATTCAAACTGTTACTGGAAACGAACGCTTCAACATAGAAGAACGAAATTTGGGGAACCAAGTGGGCTTAGTGTACTGATCATTACCTGAAAGTATCATCCAGTTTGGGTGAAAAAATATTTGCTGAGATTTCAGGAGATCCGTAATTTTTGGAAGCTTGGCAACCCCTTTCAATGAAAGTGTTTCTAGCCTGTCACTGCTTAGGGCTACATCAATCGGAAACAGAACATAGAGATAGAACTGGAAACTACTTAATTGTGTCAAGTTTCAAGAAGGTAGCACAAACCGTGTTTGATGTAGAGTTCCAAATACATCTATCAATATAGGAGAAAACAGAGTGAAACCTAAAACTTCAAACTGTTACTGGAAACGAAAGCTGCAACATTGAAGAACGAAATTTGGGGAACAAAGTGGGCTCAGTGTACTGATCATTACCTGAAAGTATCACCCAGTTTGGGTGTAAAAATATTTGCTGAGATTTCTGCAGATTCGTAATTTTTGGAACCTTGGCAACCCCTTTCAATGAAAGTGTTTCTCGTCTGTCACTGCTTAGGGCTACACCAATAGGAAACAAAACATAGAGATAGAACTTGAAACTACTTAATTGTGTCAAGTTTCAAAAAGCTAGCACAAACCGTGCTTGATTTAGAGTTGCAAATACATCTATCAATAAAGGAGAAAACAGAGTGATTCGCCAAAATTCAAACTGTTACTGGAAACGAACACTTCAACATAGAAGAATGAAATTTGGGGAACCAAGTGGGCTTAGTGTACTGATCATTACCTGAAAGTATCATCCAGTTTGGGTGAAAAAATATTTGCTGAGATTTCTGGAGATTCGTGATTTTTGGAAGCTTGGCAACCCCTTTCAATAAAAGTGTTTCTCGCCTGTCACTGCTTAGGGCTACATCAATCGGAAACAGAACATAGAGATAGAACTTGAAACTACTTAATTGTGTCAAGTTTCAAGAAGCTAACACAAACCGTGTTTGATTTAGAGTTCCAAATACATCTATCAATATAGGAGAAAACAGAGTGAAACCTAAAAATTCAAACTGTTACTGGAAACGAAAGCTTCAACATTGAAGAACGAAATTTGGGGAACAAAGTGGGCTCAGTGTACTGATCATTACCTGAAAGTATCACCCAGTTTGGGTGTAAAAATATTTGCTGAGATTTCTGGAGATTCGTAATTTTTGGAAGCTTGGCAAGCCCTTTCAATGAAAGTGTTTCTCGTCTGTCACTGCTTAGGGCTACACCAATAGGAAACAGAACATAGAGATACAACTTGAAACTAATTAATTGTGTCAAGTTTCAAGAAGCTAGCACAAACAGTGTTTGATTTAGAGTTCTAAATACATCTATCAATATAGGAGAAAACAGAGTGAATCCTAAAAATTCCAACTGTTACTGGAAATGAAAGCTGCAACATTGAAGAACGAATTTTGGGAAACAAAGTGGGCTCAGTGTACTGATCATTACCTGAAAGTATCACCCAGTTTGGGCGAAAAAATATTTGCTGAGATTTCTGGAGATTCGTGATTTTTGGAAGCTTGGCAACCCCTTTCAATGAAAGTGTTTCTCGCCTGTCACTGCTTAGGGCTACATCAATAGGAAACAGAACATAGAGATAGAACTTGAAACTACTTAATTGTGTCAAGTTTCAAGAAGCTAGCACAAACCGTGTTTGATTTAGAGTTCCAAATACATCTATCAATATAGGAGAAAACAGAGTGAAACCTAAAAGTTCAAAATGTTACTGGAAACGAAAGCTGCAACATTGAAGAAGGAAATTTGGGGAACAAAGTGGGCTCAGTGTACTGATCATTACCTGAAAGTATCACCCAGTTTGGGTGTAAAAATATTTGCTGAGATTTCTGGAGATTCGTAATTTTTGGAAGCTTGGCAACCATTTTCAATGAAAGTGTTTCTCGCCTGTCACTGCTTAGGGCTAAATCAATAGGAAACAGAACCTAGAGACAGAACTTGAAACTATTTAATTGTGTCAAGTTTCAAAAAGCTAGCACAAACCGTTCTTGATTTAGAGTTCCAAATACATCTATCAATATAGGACAAAACAGAGTGAAACGCCAAAATTCAAACTGATATTGGAAACGAACGCTTCAACATAGAAGATCGAAATTTGGGGAACCAAGTGGGCTCAGTGTACTGATCATTACCTGAAAGAACCATCCAGTTTCGGTGAAAAAATATTTGCTGAGATTTCTGGAGATTCGTAATTTTTGGAAGCTTGGCAACCCCTTTCAATGAAAGTGTTTCTCACCTGTCACTGCTTAGGGCTACATCAATAGGAAAAAAAAAATAGAGATAGCGCTTGAAACTACTTAATTGTGTCAAGTTTCAAGAAGCTAGCACAAACCTTGTTTGATTTAGAGTTCCAAATACTCTATCAATATAGGAGAAAACAGAGTGAAACCTAAAAATTCAAACTGTTACTGGAAACGAAAGCTTCAACATTGAAGATCGAAATTGGTGGAACAAAGTGGGCTCTGTGTACTGATCATTACCTGAAAGTATCACCCAGTTTGGGTGAAAAAATATTTGCTGAGATTTCTGGAGATTCGAGATTTTTGGAAGCTTGGCAACCCCTTTCAATGAAAGTGTTTCTTGTCTGTCACTGCTTAGGGCTACACCAATAGGAAACAAAATATAGAGATAGAACTTGAAACTACTTAATTGTGTCAAGTTTCAAGAAGCTAGCACAAACCATGTTTGATTTAGAGTTCCAAATACATCTATCAATATAGGAGAAAACAGAGTGAAACGCCAAAATTCAAACTGTTACTGGAAACGAACGCTTCAACATAGAAGAACGAAATCTGGGGAACCAAGTGGGCTTAGTGTACTGATTATTACCTGAAAGTATCATCCAGTTTGGGTGAAAAAATATTTGCTGAGATTTCTGGAGATTCGAGATTTTTGGAAGCTTGGCAACCCCTTTCAATGAAAGTGTTTCTCGTCTGTCACTGCTTAGGGCTACACCAATAGGAAACAAAATATAGAGATAGAACTTGAAACTACTTAATTGTGTCAAGTTTCAAGAAGCTAGCACAAACCGTGCTTGATTTAGAGTTCCAAATACATCTATCAATATAGGAGAAAACAGAGTGAAACACCAAAATTCAAACTGTTACTGGAAACGAACGCTTCAACATAGAAGAACGAAATTTGGGGAACCAAGTGGGCTTAGTGTACTGATCATTACCTGAAAGTATCATCCAGTTTGGGTGAAAAAATATTTGCTGAGATTTCAGGAGATCCGTAATTTTTGGAAGCTTGGCAACCCATTTCAATGAAAGTGTTTCTAGCCTGTCACTGCTTAGGGCTACATCAATCGGAAACAGAACATAGAGATAGAACTGGAAACTACTTAATTGTGTCAAGTTTCAAGAAGGTAGCACAAACCGTGTTTGATGTAGAGTTCCAAATACATCTATCAATATAGGAGAAAACAGAGTGAAACGCCAAAATTCAAACTGTTACTGGAAACGAACGCTTCAACATAGAAGAACGAAATTTGGGGAACCAAGTGGGCTTAGTGTACTGATCATTACCTGAAAGTATCATCCAGTTTGGGTGAAAAATATTTGCTGAGATTTCAGGAGATCCGTAATTTTTGGAAGCTTGGCAACCCCTTTCAATGAAAGTGTTTCTAGCCTGTCACTGCTTAGGGCTACATCAATCGGAAACAGAACATAGAGATAGAACTTGAAACTACTTAATTGTGTCAAGTTTCAAGAAGGTAGCACAAACCGTGTTTGATGTAGAGTTCCAAATACATCTATCAATATAGGAGAAAACAGAGTGAAACCTAAAACTTCAAACTGTTACTGGAAACGAAAGCTGCAACATTGAAGAACGAAATTTGGGGAACAATGTGGGCTCAGTGTACTGATCATTACCTGAAAGTATCACCCAGTTTGGGTGAAAAAATATTTGCTGAGATTTCTGGAGATTCGTGATTTTTGGAAGCTTGGCAACCCCTTTCAATGAAAGTGTTTCTCGTCTGTCACTGCTTAGGGCTACACCAATAGGAAACAAAATATAGAGATAGAACTTGAAAGTACTTAATTGTGTCAAATTTCAAAAAGCTAGCACAAACCGTGCTTGATTTAGAGTTGCAAATACATCTATAAATATAGGAGAAAACAGAGTGAAACGCCAAAATTCAAACTGTTACTGGAAACCAACGCTTCAACATAGAAGAACGAAATCTGGGGAACCAAGTTGGCTTAGTGTACTGATCATTACCTGAAAGTATCACCCAGATTGGGTGATAAATGTTTCCTGAGATTTCTGGAGATTCGTAATTTTTGGATGCTTGGCAACCCCTTTCAATAAAAGTGTTTCTCGCCTGTAACTGCTTAGGGCTACATCAATCTGAAACAGAACATAGAGATAGAACTTGAAACTGCTTAATTGTGTCAAGTTTCAAGAAGCTAACACAAACCGTGCTTGATTTAGAGTTCCAAATACATCTATCAATATAGGACAAAACAGAGTGAAACGCCAAAATTCAAACTGTTACTGGAAACGAACGCTTCAACATAGAAGATCGAAATTTGGGGAACCAAGTGGGCTCAGTGTACTGATCATTACCTGAAAGAACCATCCAGTTTGGGCGAAAAAATATTTGCTGAGATTTCTGGAGATTCGTGATTTTTGGAAGCTTGGCAACCCCTTTCAATGAAAGTGTTTCTCGCCTGTCACTGCTTAGGGCTACATCAATAGGAAATGTACTGATCATTACCTGAAAGTATCACCCAGTTTGGGTGTAAAAATATTTGCTGAGATTTCTGGAGATTCGTAATTTTTGGAAGCTTGGCAACCCCTTTCAATGAAAGTGTTTCTCACCTGTCACTGCTTAGGGCTACATCAATAGGAAAAAAAAATAGAGATAGCGCTTGAAACTACTTAATTGTGTCAAGTTTCAAGAAGCTAGCACAAACCGTGTTTGATTTAGAGTTCCAAATACTCTATCAATATAGGAGAAAACAGAGTGAAACCTAAAAATTCAAACTGTTACTGGAAACGAAAGCTTCAACATTGAAGAACGAAATTGGTGGAACAAAGTGGGCTCTGTGTACTGATCATTACCTGAAAGTATCACCCAGTTTGGGTGAAAAAATATTTGCTGAGATTTCTGGAGATTCGAGATTTTTGGAAGCTTGGCAACCCCTTTCAATGAAAGTGTTTCTCGTCTGTCACTGCTTAGGGCTACACCAATAGGAAACAAAATATAGAGATAGAACTTGAAACTACTTAATTGTGTCAAGTTTCAAGAAGCTAGCACAAACCATGTTTGATTTAGAGTTCCAAATACATCTATCAATATAGGAGAAAACAGAGTGAAACGCCAAAATTCAAACTGTTACTGGAAACGAACGCTTCAACATAGAAGAACGAAATCTGGGGAACCAAGTGGGCTTAGTGTACTGATTATTACCTGAAAGTATCATCCAGTTTGCGTGAAAAAATATTTGCTGAGATTTCTGGAGATTCGAGATTTTTGGAAGCTTGGCAACCCCTTTCAATGAAAGTGTTTCTCGTCTGTCACTGCTTAGGGCTACACCAATAGGAAACAAAATATAGAGATAGAACTTGAAACTACTTAATTGTGTCAAGTTTCAAGAAGCTAGCACAAACCGTGCTTGATTTAGAGTTCCAAATACATCTATCAATATAGGAGAAAACAGAGTGAAACGCCAAAATTCAAACTGTTACTGGAAACGAACGCTTCAACATAGAAGAACGAAATTTGGGGAACCAAGTGGGCTTAGTGTACTGATCATTACCTGAAAGTATCATCCAGTTTGGGTGAAAAAATATTTGCTGAGATTTCAGGAGATCCGTAATTTTTGGAAGCTTGGCAACCCCTTTCAATGAAAGTGTTTCTAGCCTGTCACTGCTTAGGGCTACATCAATCGGAAACAGAACATAGAGATAGAACTGGAAACTACTTAATTGTGTCAAGTTTCAAGAAGGTAGCACAAACCGTGTTTGATGTAGAGTTCCAAATACATCTATCAATATAGGAGAAAACAGAGTGAAACCTAAAACTTCAAACTGTTACTGGAAACGAAAGCTGCAACATTGAAGAACGAAATTTGGGGAACAAAGTGGGCTCAGTGTACTGATCATTACCTGAAAGTATCACCCAGTTTGGGTGTAAAAATATTTGCTGAGATTTCTGCAGATTCGTAATTTTTGGAACCTTGGCAACCCCTTTCAATGAAAGTGTTTCTCGTCTGTCACTGCTTAGGGCTACACCAATAGGAAACAAAACATAGAGATAGAACTTGAAACTACTTAATTGTGTCAAGTTTCAAAAAGCTAGCACAAACCGTGCTTGATTTAGAGTTGCAAATACATCTATCAATAAAGGAGAAAACAGAGTGATTCGCCAAAATTCAAACTGTTACTGGAAACGAACACTTCAACATAGAAGAATGAAATTTGGGGAACCAAGTGGGCTTAGTGTACTGATCATTACCTGAAAGTATCATCCAGTTTGGGTGAAAAAATATTTGCTGAGATTTCTGGAGATTCGTGATTTTTGGAAGCTTGGCAACCCCTTTCAATAAAAGTGTTTCTCGCCTGTCACTGCTTAGGGCTACATCAATCGGAAACAGAACATAGAGATAGAACTTGAAACTACTTAATTGTGTCAAGTTTCAAGAAGCTAACACAAACCGTGTTTGATTTAGAGTTCCAAATACATCTATCAATATAGGAGAAAACAGAGTGAAACCTAAAAATTCAAACTGTTACTGGAAACGAAAGCTTCAACATTGAAGAACGAAATTTGGGGAACAAAGTGGGCTCAGTGTACTGATCATTACCTGAAAGTATCACCCAGTTTGGGTGTAAAAATATTTGCTGAGATTTCTGGAGATTCGTAATTTTTGGAAGCTTGGCAAGCCCTTTCAATGAAAGTGTTTCTCGTCTGTCACTGCTTAGGGCTACACCAATAGGAAACAGAACATAGAGATACAACTTGAAACTAATTAATTGTGTCAAGTTTCAAGAAGCTAGCACAAACAGTGTTTGATTTAGAGTTCTAAATACATCTATCAATATAGGAGAAAACAGAGTGAATCCTAAAAATTCCAACTGTTACTGGAAATGAAAGCTGCAACATTGAAGAACGAATTTTGGGAAACAAAGTGGGCTCAGTGTACTGATCATTACCTGAAAGTATCACCCAGTTTGGGCGAAAAAATATTTGCTGAGATTTCTGGAGATTCGTGATTTTTGGAAGCTTGGCAACCCCTTTCAATGAAAGTGTTTCTCGCCTGTCACTGCTTAGGGCTACATCAATAGGAAACAGAACATAGAGATAGAACTTGAAACTACTTAATTGTGTCAAGTTTCAAGAAGCTAGCACAAACCGTGTTTGATTTAGAGTTCCAAATACATCTATCAATATAGGAGAAAACAGAGTGAAACCTAAAAGTTCAAAATGTTACTGGAAACGAAAGCTGCAACATTGAAGAAGGAAATTTGGGGAACAAAGTGGGCTCAGTGTACTGATCATTACCTGAAAGTATCACCCAGTTTGGGTGTAAAAATATTTGCTGAGATTTCTGGAGATTCGTAATTTTTGGAAGCTTGGCAACCATTTTCAATGAAAGTGTTTCTCGCCTGTCACTGCTTAGGGCTAAATCAATAGGAAACAGAACCTAGAGACAGAACTTGAAACTATTTAATTGTGTCAAGTTTCAAAAAGCTAGCACAAACCGTTCTTGATTTAGAGTTCCAAATACATCTATCAATATAGGACAAAACAGAGTGAAACGCCAAAATTCAAACTGATATTGGAAACGAACGCTTCAACATAGAAGATCGAAATTTGGGGAACCAAGTGGGCTCAGTGTACTGATCATTACCTGAAAGAACCATCCAGTTTCGGTGAAAAAATATTTGCTGAGATTTCTGGAGATTCGTAATTTTTGGAAGCTTGGCAACCCCTTTCAATGAAAGTGTTTCTCACCTGTCACTGCTTAGGGCTACATCAATAGGAAAAAAAAAATAGAGATAGCGCTTGAAACTACTTAATTGTGTCAAGTTTCAAGAAGCTAGCACAAACCTTGTTTGATTTAGAGTTCCAAATACTCTATCAATATAGGAGAAAACAGAGTGAAACCTAAAAATTCAAACTGTTACTGGAAACGAAAGCTTCAACATTGAAGAACGAAATTGGTGGAACAAAGTGGGCTCTGTGTACTGATCATTACCTGAAAGTATCACCCAGTTTGGGTGAAAAAATATTTGCTGAGATTTCTGGAGATTCGAGATTTTTGGAAGCTTGGCAACCCCTTTCAATGAAAGTGTTTCTCGTCTGTCACTGCTTAGGGCTACACCAATAGGAAACAAAATATAGAGATAGAACTTGAAACTACTTAATTGTGTCAAGTTTCAAGAAGCTAGCACAAACCATGTTTGATTTAGAGTTCCAAATACATCTATCAATATAGGAGAAAACAGAGTGAAACGCCAAAATTCAAACTGTTACTGGAAACGAACGCTTCAACATAGAAGAACGAAATCTGGGGAACCAAGTGGGCTTAGTGTACTGATTATTACCTGAAAGTATCATCCAGTTTGGGTGAAAAAATATTTGCTGAGATTTCTGGAGATTCGAGATTTTTGGAAGCTTGGCAACCCCTTTCAATGAAAGTGTTTCTCGTCTGTCACTGCTTAGGGCTACACCAATAGGAAACAAAATATAGAGATAGAACTTGAAACTACTTAATTGTGTCAAGTTTCAAGAAGCTAGCACAAACCGTGCTTGATTTAGAGTTCCAAATACATCTATCAATATAGGAGAAAACAGAGTGAAACGCCAAAATTCAAACTGTTACTGGAAACGAACGCTTCAACATAGAAGAACGAAATTTGGGGAACCAAGTGGGCTTAGTGTACTGATCATTACCTGAAAGTATCATCCAGTTTGGGTGAAAAAATATTTGCTGAGATTTCAGGAGATCCGTAATTTTTGGAAGCTTGGCAACCCATTTCAATGAAAGTGTTTCTAGCCTGTCACTGCTTAGGGCTACATCAATCGGAAACAGAACATAGAGATAGAACTGGAAACTACTTAATTGTGTCAAGTTTCAAGAAGGTAGCACAAACCGTGTTTGATGTAGAGTTCCAAATACATCTATCAATATAGGAGAAAACAGAGTGAAACCTAAAACTTCAAACTGTTACTGGAAACGAAAGCTGCAACATTGAAGAACGAAATTTGGGGAACAAAGTGGGCTCAGTGTACTGATCATTACCTGAAAGTATCACCCAGTTTGGGTGTAAAAATATTTGCTGAGATTTCTGCAGATTCGTAATTTTTGGAAGCTTGGCAACCCCTTTCAATGAAAGTGTTTCTCGTCTGTCACTGCTTAGGGCTACACCAATAGGAAACAAAACATAGAGATAGAACTTGAAACTACTTAATTGTGTCAAGTTTCAAAAAGCTAGCACAAACCGTGCTTGATTTAGAGTTGCAAATACATCTATCAATAAAGGAGAAAACAGAGTGATTCGCCAAAATTCAAACTGTTACTGGAAACGAACACTTCAACATAGAAGAATGAAATTTGGGGAACCAAGTGGGCTTAGTGTACTGATCATTACCTGAAAGTATCATCCAGTTTGGGTGAAAAAATATTTGCTGAGATTTCTGGAGATTCGTGATTTTTGGAAGCTTGGCAACCCCTTTCAATAAAAGTGTTTCTCGCCTGTCACTGCTTAGGGCTACATCAATCGGAAACAGAACATAGAGATAGAACTTGAAACTACTTAATTGTGTCAAGTTTCAAGAAGCTAACACAAACCGTGTTTGATTTAGAGTTCCAAATACATCTATAAATATAGGAGAAAACAGAGTGAAACCTAAAAATTCAAACTGTTACTGGAAACGAAAGCTTCAACATTGAAGAACGAAATTTGGGGAACAAAGTGGGCTCAGTGTACTGATCATTACCTGAAAGTATCACCCAGTTTGGGTGTAAAAATATTTGCTGAGATTTCTGGAGATTCGTAATTTTTGGAAGCTTGGCAAGCCCTTTCAATGAAAGTGTTTCTCGTCTGTCACTGCTTAGGGCTACACCAATAGGAAACAAAACATAGAGATAGAACTTGAAACTACTTAATTGTGTCAAGTTTCAAAAAGCTAGCACAAACCGTGCTTGATTTAGAGTTGCAAATACATCTATCAATAAAGGAGAAAACAGAGTGATTCGCCAAAATTCAAACTGTTACTGGAAACGAACACTTCAACATAGAAGAATGAAATTTGGGGAACCAAGTGGGCTTAGTGTACTGATCATTACCTGAAAGTATCATCCAGTTTGGGTGAAAAAATATTTGCTGAGATTTCTGGAGATTCGTGATTTTTGGAAGCTTGGCAACCCCTTTCAATGAAAGTGTTTCTCGCCTGTCACTGCTTACGGCTACATCAATCGGAAACAGAACATAGAGATAGAACTTGAAACTACTTAATTGTGTCAAGTTTCAAGAAGGTAGCACAAACCGTGTTTGATTTAGAGTTCCAAATACATCTATCAATATAGGAGAAAACAGAGTGAAACCTAAAAGTTCAAACTGTTACTGGAAACGAAAGCTGCAACATTGAAGAACGAAATTTAGGGAACAAAGTGGGCTCAGTGTAATGATCATTACCTGAAAGTATCACCCAGTTTGGGTGTAAAAATATTTGCTGAGATTTCTGGAGATTCGTAATTTTTGGAAGCTTGGCAACCCCTTTCAATGAAAGTGTTTCTCGCCTGTCACTGCTTAGGGCTACATCAATAGGAAACAGAACATAGAGATACAACTTGAAACTAATTAATTGTGTCAAGTTTCAAGAAGCTAGCACAAACAGTGTTTGATTTAGAGTTCTAAATACATCTATCAATATAGGAGAAAACAGAGTGAATCCTAAAAATTCCAACTGTTACTGGAAATGAAAGCTGCAACATTGAAGAACGAATTTTGGGAAACAAAGTGGGCTCAGTGTACTGATCATTACCTGAAAGTATCACCCAGTTTGGGCGAAAAAATATTTGCTGAGATTTCTGGAGATTCGTGATTTTTGGAAGCTTGGCAACCCCTTTCAATGAAAGTGTTTCTCGCCTGTCACTGCTTAGGGCTACATCAATAGGAAACAGAACATAGAGATAGAACTTGAAACTACTTAATTGTGTCAAGTTTCAAGAAGCTAGCACAAACCGTGTTTGATTTAGAGTTCCAAATACATCTATCAATATAGGAGAAAACAGAGTGAAACCTAAAAGTTCAAAATGTTACTGGAAACGAAAGCTGCAACATTGAAGAAGGAAATTTGGGGAACAAAGTGGGCTCAGTGTACTGATCATTACCTGAAAGTATCACCCAGTTTGGGTGTAAAAATATTTGCTGAGATTTCTGGAGATTCGTAATTTTTGGAAGCTTGGCAACCATTTTCAATGAAAGTGTTTCTCGCCTGTCACTGCTTAGGGCTAAATCAATAGGAAACAGAACCTAGAGACAGAACTTGAAACTATTTAATTGTGTCAAGTTTCAAAAAGCTAGCACAAACCGTTCTTGATTTAGAGTTCCAAATACATCTATCAATATAGGACAAAACAGAGTGAAACGCCAAAATTCAAACTGATATTGGAAACGAACGCTTCAACATAGAAGATCGAAATTTGGGGAACCAAGTGGGCTCAGTGTACTGATCATTACCTGAAAGAACCATCCAGTTTGGGTGAAAAAATATTTGCTGAGATTTCTGGAGATTCGTAATTTTTGGAAGCTTGGCAACCCCTTTCAATGAAAGTGTTTCTCACCTGTCACTGCTTAGGGCTACATCAATAGGAAAAAAAAAATAGAGATAGCGCTTGAAACTACTTAATTGTGTCAAGTTTCAAGAAGCTAGCACAAACCTTGTTTGATTTAGAGTTCCAAATACTCTATCAATATAGGAGAAAACAGAGTGAAACCTAAAAATTCAAACTGTTACTGGAAACGAAAGCTTCAACATTGAAGAACGAAATTGGTGGAACAAAGTGGGCTCTGTGTACTGATCATTACCTGAAAGTATCACCCAGTTTGGGTGAAAAAATATTTGCTGAGATTTCTGGAGATTCGAGATTTTTGGAAGCTTGGCAACCCCTTTCAATGAAAGTGTTTCTCGTCTGTCACTGCTTAGGGCTACACCAATAGGAAACAAAATATAGAGATAGAACTTGAAACTACTTAATTGTGTCAAGTTTCAAGAAGCTAGCACAAACCATGTTTGATTTAGAGTTCCAAATACATCTATCAATATAGGAGAAAACAGAGTGAAACGCCAAAATTCAAACTGTTACTGGAAACGAACGCTTCAACATAGAAGAACGAAATCTGGGGAACCAAGTGGGCTTAGTGTACTGATTATTACCTGAAAGTATCATCCAGTTTGGGTGAAAAAATATTTGCTGAGATTTCTGGAGATTCGAGATTTTTGGAAGCTTGGCAACCCCTTTCAATGAAAGTGTTTCTCGTCTGTCACTGCTTAGGGCTACACCAATAGGAAACAAAATATAGAGATAGAACTTGAAACTACTTAATTGTGTCAAGTTTCAAGAAGCTAGCACAAACCGTGCTTGATTTAGAGTTCCAAATACATCTATCAATATAGGAGAAAACAGAGTGAAACGCCAAAATTCAAACTGTTACTGGAAACGAACGCTTCAACATAGAAGAACGAAATTTGGGGAACCAAGTGGGCTTAGTGTACTGATCATTACCTGAAAGTATCATCCAGTTTGGGTGAAAAAATATTTGCTGAGATTTCAGGAGATCCGTAATTTTTGGAAGCTTGGCAACCCCTTTCAATGAAAGTGTTTCTAGCCTGTCACTGCTTAGGGCTACATCAATCGGAAACAGAACATAGAGATAGAACTGGAAACTACTTAATTGTGTCAAGTTTCAAGAAGGTAGCACAAACCGTGTTTGATGTAGAGTTCCAAATACATCTATCAATATAGGAGAAAACAGAGTGAAACCTAAAACTTCAAACTGTTACTGGAAACGAAAGCTGCAACATTGAAGAACGAAATTTGGGGAACAAAGTGGGCTCAGTGTACTGATCATTACCTGAAAGTATCACCCAGTTTGGGTGTAAAAATATTTGCTGAGATTTCTGCAGATTCGTAATTTTTGGAAGCTTGGCAACCCCTTTCAATGAAAGTGTTTCTCGTCTGTCACTGCTTAGGGCTACACCAATAGGAAACAAAACATAGAGATAGAACTTGAAACTACTTAATTGTGTCAAGTTTCAAAAAGCTAGCACAAACCGTGCTTGATTTAGAGTTGCAAATACATCTATCAATAAAGGAGAAAACAGAGTGATTCGCCAAAATTCAAACTGTTACTGGAAACGAACACTTCAACATAGAAGAATGAAATTTGGGGAACCAAGTGGGCTTAGTGTACTGATCATTACCTGAAAGTATCATCCAGTTTGGGTGAAAAAATATTTGCTGAGATTTCTGGAGATTCGTGATTTTTGGAAGCTTGGCAACCCCTTTCAATGAAAGTGTTTCTCGCCTGTCACTGCTTAGGGCTACATCAATCGGAAACAGAACATAGAGATAGAACTTGAAACTACTTAATTGTGTCAAGTTTCAAGAAGGTAGCACAAACCGTGTTTGATTTAGAGTTCCAAATACATCTATCAATATAGGAGAAAACAGAGTGAAACCTAAAAGTTCAAACTGTTACTGGAAACGAAAGCTGCAACATTGAAGAACGAAATTTAGGGAACAAAGTGGGCTCAGTGTAATGATCATTACCTGAAAGTATCACCCAGTTTGGGTGTAAAAATATTTGCTGAGATTTCTGGAGATTCGTAATTTTTGGAAGCTTGGCAACCCCTTTCAATGAAAGTGTTTCTCGCCTGTCACTGCTTAGGGCTACATCAATAGGAAACAGAACATAGAGATACAACTTGAAACTAATTAATTGTGTCAAGTTTCAAGAAGCTAGCACAAACAGTGTTTGATTTAGAGTTCTAAATACATCTATCAATATAGGAGAAAACAGAGTGAATCCTAAAAATTCCAACTGTTACTGGAAATGAAAGCTGCAACATTGAAGAACGAATTTTGGGAAACAAAGTGGGCTCAGTGTACTGATCATTACCTGAAAGTATCACCCAGTTTGGGCGAAAAAATATTTGCTGAGATTTCTGGAGATTCGTGATTTTTGGAAGCTTGGCAACCCCTTTCAATGAAAGTGTTTCTCGCCTGTCACTGCTTAGGGCTACATCAATAGGAAACAGAACATAGAGATAGAACTTGAAACTACTTAATTGTGTCAAGTTTCAAGAAGCTAGCACAAACCGTGTTTGATTTAGAGTTCCAAATACATCTATCAATATAGGAGAAAACAGAGTGAAACCTAAAAGTTCAAAATGTTACTGGAAACGAAAGCTGCAACATTGAAGAAGGAAATTTGGGGAACAAAGTGGGCTCAGTGTACTGATCATTACCTGAAAGTATCACCCAGTTTGGGTGTAAAAATATTTGCTGAGATTTCTGGAGATTCGTAATTTTTGGAAGCTTGGCAACCATTTTCAATGAAAGTGTTTCTCGCCTGTCACTGCTTAGGGCTAAATCAGTAGGAAACAGAACCTAGAGACAGAACTTGAAACTATTTAATTGTGTCAAGTTTCAAAAAGCTAGCACAAACCGTTCTTGATTTAGAGTTCCAAATACATCTATCAATATAGGACAAAACAGAGTGAAACGCCAAAATTCAAACTGATATTGGAAACGAACGCTTCAACATAGAAGATCGAAATTTGGGGAACCAAGTGGGCTCAGTGTACTGATCATTACCTGAAAGAACCATCCAGTTTGGGTGAAAAAATATTTGCTGAGATTTCTGGAGATTCGTAATTTTTGGAAGCTTGGCAACCCCTTTCAATGAAAGTGTTTCTCACCTGTCACTGCTTAGGGCTACATCAATAGGAAAAAAAAATAGAGATAGCGCTTGAAACTACTTAATTGTGTCAAGTTTCAAGAAGCTAGCACAAACCTTGTTTGATTTAGAGTTCCAAATACTCTATCAATATAGGAGAAAACAGAGTGAAACCTAAAAATTCAAACTGTTACTGGAAACGAAAGTTTCAACATTGAAGAACGAAATTGGTGGAACAAAGTGGGCTCTGTGTACTGATCATTACCTGAAAGTATCACCCAGTTTGGGTGAAAAAATATTTGCTGAGATTTCTGGAGATTCGAGATTTTTGGAAGCTTGGCAACCCCTTTCAATGAAAGTGTTTCTCGTCTGTCACTGCTTAGGGCTACACCAATAGGAAACAAAATATAGAGATAGAACTTGAAACTACTTAATTGTGTCAAGTTTCAAGAAGCTAGCACAAACCATGTTTGATTTAGAGTTCCAAATACATCTATCAATATAGGAGAAAACAGAGTGAAACGCCAAAATTCAAACTGTTACTGGAAACGAACGCTTCAACATAGAAGAACGAAATCTGGGGAACCAAGTGGGCTTAGTGTACTGATTATTACCTGAAAGTATCATCCAGTTTGGGTGAAAAAATATTTGCTGAGATTTCTGGAGATTCGAGATTTTTGGAAGCTTGGCAACCCATTTCAATGAAAGTGTTTCTCGTCTGTCACTGCTTAGGGCTACACCAATAGGAAACAAAATATAGAGATAGAACTTGAAACTATTTAATTGTGTCAAGTTTCAAGAAGCTAGCACAAACCGTGCTTGATTTAGAGTTCCAAATACATCTATCAATATAGGAGAAAACAGAGTGAAATGCCAAAATTCAAACTGTTACTGGAAACGAACGCTTCAACATAGAAGAACGAAATTTGGGGAACCAAGTGGGCTTAGTGTACTGATCATTACCTGAAAGTATCATCCAGTTTGGGTGAAAAAATATTTGCTGAGATTTCAGGAGATCCGTAATTTTTGGAAGCTTGGCAACCCCTTTCAATGAAAGTGTTTCTAACCTGTCACTGCTTAGGGCTACATCAATCGGAAACAGAACATAGAGATAGAACTGGAAACTACTTAATTGTGTCAAGTTTCAAGAAGGTAGCACAAACCGTGTTTGATGTAGAGTTCCAAATACAAATATCAATATAGGAGAAAACAGAGTGAAACCTAAAATTTCAAACTGTTACTGGAAACGAAAGCTGTAACATTGAGGAACGAAATTTGGGGAACAAAGTGGGCTCAGTGTACTGATCATTACCTGAAAGTATCACCCAGTTTGGGTGTAAAAATATTTGCTGAGATTTCTGCAGATTCGTAATTTTTGGAAGCTTGGCAACCCCTTTCAATGAAAGTGTTTCTCGTCTGTCACTGCTTAGGGCTACACCAATAGGAAACAAAACATAGAGATAGAACTTGAAACTACTTAATTGTGTCAAGTTTCAAAAAGCTAGCACAAACCGTGCTTGATTTAGAGTTGCAAATACATCTATCAATAAAGGAGAAAACAGAGTGATTCGCCAAAATTCAAACTGTTACTGGAAACGAACACTTGAACATAGAAGAATGAAATTTGGGGAACCAAGTGGGCTTAGTGTACTGATCATTACCTGAAAGTATCATCCAGTTTGGGTGAAAAAATATTTGCTGAGATTTCTGGAGATTCGTGATTTTTGGAAGCTTGGCAACCCCTTTCAATAAAAGTGTTTCTCGCCTGTCACTGCTTAGGGCTACATCAATCGGAAACAGAACATAGAGATAGAACTTGAAACTACTTAATTGTGTCAAGTTTCAAGAAGCTAACACAAACCGTGTTTGATTTAGAGTTCCAAATACATCTATCAATATAGGAGAAAACAGAGTGAAACCTAAAAATTCAAACTGTTACTGGAAACGAAAGCTTCAACATTGAAGAACGAAATTTGGGGAACAAAGTGGGCTCAGTGTACTGATCATTACCTGAAAGTATCACCCAGTTTGGGTGTAAAAATATTTGCTGAGATTTCTGGAGATTCGTAATTTTTGGAAGCTTGGCAAGCCCTTTCAATGAAAGTGTTTCTCGTCTGTCACTGCTTAGGGCTACACCAATAGGAAACAAAACATAGAGATAGAACTTGAAACTACTTAATTGTGTCAAGTTTCAAAAAGCTAGCACAAACCGTGCTTGATTTAGAGTTGCAAATACATCTATCAATAAAGGAGAAAACAGAGTGATTCGCCAAAATTCAAACTGTTACTGGAAACGAACACTTCAACATAGAAGAATGAAATTTGGGGAACCAAGTGGGCTTAGTGTACTGATCATTACCTGAAAGTATCATCCAGTTTGGGTGAAAAAATATTTGCTGAGATTTCTGGAGATTCGTGATTTTTGGAAGCTTGGCAACCCCTTTCAATGAAAGTGTTTCTCGCCTGTCACTGCTTAGGGCTACATCAATCGGAAACAGAACATAGAGATAGAACTTGAAACTACTTAACTGTGTCAAGTTTCAAGAAGGTAGCACAAACCGTGTTTGATTTAGAGTTCCAAATACATCTATCAATATAGGAAAAAACAGAGTGAAACCTAAAAGTTCAAACTGTTACTGGAAACGAAAGCTGCAACATTGAAGAACGAAATTTAGGGAACAAAGTGGGCTCAGTGTACTGATCATTACCTGAAAGTATCACCCAGTTTGGGTGTAAAAATATTTGCTGAGATTTCTGGAGATTCGTAATTTTTGGAAGATTGGCAATCCCTTTCAATGAAAGTGTTTCTCGCCTGTCACTGCTTAGGGCTACATCAATAGGAAACAGAACATAGAGATAGAACTTGAAACTAATTAATTGTGTCAAGTTTCAAGAAGCTAGCACAAACAGTGTTTGATTTAGAGTTCCAAATACATCTATCAATATAGGAGAAAACAGAGTGAATCCTAAAAATTCCAACTGTTACTGGAAACGAACGCTTCAACATAGAAGAACGAAATTTGGGGAACCAAGTGGGCTTAGTGTACTGATCATTACCTGAAAGTATCATCCAGTTTGGGTGAAAAAATGTTTGCTGAGATTTCTGGAGATTCGTAGTTTTTGGACGCTTGGCAACCCCTTTCAATGAATGTGTTTCTCGCCTGTAACTGCTTAGGGCTACATCAATAGGAAACAGAACATAGAGTTAGAACTTGAAACTACTTAATTGTGTCAAGGTTCAAGAAGCTAGCACAAACCGTGTTTGATTTAGAGTTCCAAATACATCTATCCATATAGGAGAAAACAGAGTGAAACACCAAAATTCAAACTGATATTGGAAACGAACGCTTCAACATAGAAGATCGAAATTTGGGGAACCAAGTGGGCTCAGTGTACTGATCATTACCTGAAAGAACCATCCAGTTTGGGTGAAAAAATATTTGCTGAGATTTCTGGAGATTCGTAATTTTTGGGAGCTTGGCAACCCCTTTCAATGAAAGTGTTTCTCGCCTGTCACTGCGTAGGGCTACATCAATAGGAAAAAAAAAATAGAGATAGAACTTGAAACTACTTAATTGTGTCAAGTTTCAAGAAGCTAGCACAAACCGTGTTTGATTTAGAGTTCCAAATACATCTATCAATATAGGAGTAAACAGAGTGAAACCTAAAAATTCAAACTGTTACTGGAAACGAAAGCTTCAACATTGAAGAACGAAATTTGGGGAACAAAGTGGGCTCAGTGTACTGATCATTATCTGAAAGTATCACCCAGTTTGGGTGAAAAAATATTTGATGAGATTTCTGGAGATTCGTGATTTTTGGAAGCTTGGTAACCCCTTTCAATGAAAGTGTTTCTCGTCTGTCACTGCTTAGGGCTACACCAATAGGAAACAAAATATAGAGATAGAACTTGAAACTACTTAATTGTGTCAAGTTTCAAGAAGCTAGCACAAACCATGTTTGATTTAGAGTTCCAAATACATCTATCAATATAGGAGAAAACAGAGTGAAACGCCAAAATTCAAACTGTTACTGGAAACGAGCGCTTCAACATAGAAGAACGAAATCTGGGGAACCAAGTGGGCTTAGTGTACTGATCATTACCTGAAAGTATCATCCAATTTGGGTGAAAAAATGTTTCCTGAGATTTCTGGAGATTCGTAATTTTTGGACGCTTGGCAACCCCTTTCAATGAAAGTGTTTCTCGCCTGTAACTGCTTAGGGCTACATCAATCGGAAACAGAACATAGAGATAGAACTTGAAACTACTTAATTGTGTCAAGTTTCAAGAAGCTAACACAAACCGTGTTTGATTTAGAGTTCCAAATACATCTATCAATATAGGAGAAAACAGAGTGAAACCTAAAAATTCAAACTGTTACTGGAAACGAAAACTTCAACATTGAAGAACGAAATTTGGGGAACAAAGTGGGCTCAGTGTACTGATCATTACCTGAAAGTATCACCCAGTTTGGGTGTAAAAATATTTGCTGAGATTTCTGCAGATTCGTAATTTTTGGAAGCTTGGCAACCCCTTTCAATGAAAGGGTTTCTCGTCTGTCACTGCTTAGGGCTACACCAATAGGAAACAAAACATAGAGATAGAACTTGAAACTACTTAATTGTGTCAAGTTTCAAAAAGCTAGCACAAACCGTGCTTGATTTAGAGTTGCAAATACATCTATCAATAAAGGAGAAAACAGAGTGATTCGCCAAAATTCAAACTGTTACTGGAAACGAACACTTCAACATAGAAGAATGAAATTTGGGGAACCAAGTGGGCTTAGTGTACTGATCATTACCTGCAAGTATCATCCAGTTTGGGTGAAAAAATATTTGCTGAGATTTCTGGAGATTCGTGATTTTTGCAAGCTTGGCAACCCCTTTCAATGAAAGTGTTTCTCGCCTGTCACTGCTTAGGGCTACATCAATCGGAAACAGAACATAGAGATAGAACTTGAAACTAATTAATTGTGTCAAGTTTCAAGAAGCTAGCACAAACACTGTTTGATTTAGAGTTCCAAATACATCTATCAATATAGGAGAAAACAGAGTGAATCCTAAAAATTCCAACTGTTACTGGAAACGAAAGCTGCAACATTGAAGAAGGAAATTTGGGGAACAAATTGGGCTCAGTGTACTGATCATTACCTGAAAGTATCACCCAGTTTGGGTGTAAAAATATTTGCTGAGATTTCTGGAGATTCGTAATTTTTGGAAGCTTGGCAACCCCTTTCAATGAAAGTGGTTCTCGCCTGTCACTGCTTAGGGCTACATCAATAGGAAACAGAACATAGAGACAAAACTTGAAACTAATTAATTGTGTCAAGTTTCAAAAAGCTAGCACAAACCGTGCTTGATTTAGAGTTCCAAATACATCTATCAATATAGGACAAAACAGAGTGAAACGCCAAAATTCAAACTGTTACTGGAAACGAACGCTTCAACATAGAAGAACGAAATTTGGGGAACCAAGTGGGCTTAGTGTACTGATCATTGACTGAAAGTATCATCCAGTTTGGGTGAAAAAATGTTTGCTGAGATTTCTGGAGATTCGTGATTTTTGGAAGCTTGACAACCCCTTTCAATGAAAGTGTTTCTCGCCTGTAACTGCTTAGGGCTACAAAATAGGAAACAGAACATAGAGTTAGAACTTGAAACTACTTTATTGTGTCAAGTTTCAAGAAGCTAGCACAAACCGTGTTTGATTTAGAGTTCCAAATACATCTATCCATATAGGAGAAAACACAGTGAAACACCAAAATTCAAACTGATATTGGAAACGAACGCTTCAACATAGAAGATCGAAATTTGGGAAACCAAGTGGGCTCAGTGTACTGATCATTACCTGAAAGAACCATCCAGTTTGGGTGAAAAAATATTTGCTGAGATTTCTGGAGATTCGAGATTTTTGGAAGCTTGGCAACCCCTTTCAATGAAAGTGTTTCTCGTCTGTCACTGCTTAGGGCTACACCAATAGAAAAAAAAAATAGAGATAGAACTTGAAACTACTTAATTGTGTCAAGTTTCAAGAAGCTAGCACAAACCGTGTTTGATTTAGAGTTCCAAATACATCTATCAATATAGGAGAAAACAGAGTGAAACCTAAAAATTCAAACTGTTACTGGAAACGAAAGCTTCAACATTGAAGAACGAAATTTGGGGAACAAAGAGGGCTCAGTGTACTGATCATTACCTGATAGTATCACCCAGTATGGGAGTAAAAATATTTGCTGAGATTTCTGGAGATTTGTAATTTTTGGAAGCTTGGCAACCTCTTTCAATGAAAGTGTTTCTCGTCTGTCACTGCTTAGGGCTACACCAATAGGAAACAACATGTAGAGATAGAACTTGAAACTACTTAATTGTGTCAAGTTTCAAGAAGCTAGCACAAACCGTGCTTGATTTAGAGTTCCAAATACATCTATCAGTATAGGAGAAAACAGAGTGAAACGCCAAAATTCAAACTGTTATTGGAACCAAAACTTCAACATTGAAGAACGAAATTTGGGGAACAAAGTGGGCTCAGTGTACTGATCATTACCTGAAAGTATCACCCAGTTTGGGTGTAAAAATATTTGCTGAGATTTCTGGATATTCGTAATTTTTGGAAGCTTGGCAACCCCTTTCAATGAATGTGTTTCTCGCCTGTCACTGCTTAGGGCTACATCAATAGGATACAGAACATAGAGTTAGAACTTGAAACTACTTAATTGTGTCAAGTTTCAAGCGGCTAGCACAAACCGTGCTTGATTTAGAGTTCCAAATACATCTATCAATATAGGAGAAAACAGAGTGAAACGCCAAAATTCAAACTGTTACTGGAAACGAACGCTTCAACATAGAAGAATGAAATTTGGGGAACCAAGTGGGCTTAGTGTACTGATTATTACCTGAAAGTATCATCCAGTTTGGGTGAAAAAATATTTGCTGAGATTTCTGGAGATTCGTGATTTTTGGGAGCTTGGCAACCCCTTTCAATGAAAGTGTTTCTGGCCTGTAACTGCTTCGGGCTACATCAATAGGAAACAGAACATAGAGTTAGAACTTGAAACTACTTAATTGTGTCAAGTTTCAAGAAGCTAGCACAAACCGTGTTTGATTTAGAGTTCCAAATACATCTATCCATATAGGAGAAAACACAGTGAAACACCAAAATTCAAACTGATATTGGAAACGAACGCTTCAACATAGAAGATCGAAATTTGGGGAACCAAGTGGGCTCAGTGTACTGATCATTACCTGAAAGAACCATCCAGTTTGGGTGAAAAAATATTTGCTGAGATTTCTGGAGATTCGTAATTTTTGGAAGCTTGGCAACCCCTTTCAATGAAAGTGTTTCTCGCCTGTCACTGCTTAGGGCTACATCAATAGGAAAAAAAAATAGAGATAGAACTTGAAACTACTTAATTGTGTCAAGTTTCAAGAAGCTAGCACAAACCGTGTTTGATTTAGAGTTCCAAATACATCTATCAATATAGGAGAAAACAGAGTGAAACCTAAAAATTCAAACTGTTACTGAAAACGAAAGCTTCAACATTGAAGAACGAAATTTGGGGAACAAAGTGGGCTCAGTGTACTGATCATTACCTGAAAGTATCACCCAGTTTGGGTGAAAAAATATTTGCTGAGATTTCTGGAGATTCGTGATTTTTGGAAGCTTGGCAACCCCTTTCAATGAAAGTGTTTCTCGCCTGTCACTGCTTAGGGCTACATCAATCGGAAACAGAACATAGAGATAGAACTTGAAACTACTTAATTGTGTCAAGTTTCAAGAAGCTAACACAAACCGTGTTTGATTTAGAGTTCCAAATACATCTATCAATATAGGAGAAAACAGAGTGAAACCTAAAAATTCAAACTGTTACTGGAAACGAAAGCTTCAACATTGAAGAAAGAAATTTGGGGAACAAAGTGGGCTCAGTGTACTGATCATTACCTGAAAGTATCACCCAGTTTGGGTGTAAAAATATTTGCTGAGATTTCTGGAGATTCGTAATTTTTGGAAGCTTGGCAACCCCTTTCAATGAAAGTGTTTCTCGTCTGTCACTGTTTAGGGCTACACCAATAGGAAACAAAACATAGAGATAGAACTTGAAACTACTTAATTGTGTGAAGTTTCAAAAAGCTAGCACAAACCGTGCTTGATTTAGAGTTCCAAATACATCTATCAATATAGGAGAAAACAGAGTGAAACGCAAAATTCAAACTGTTACTGGAAACGAACACTTCAACATAGAAGAATGAAATTTGGGGAACCAAGTGGGCTTAGTGTACTGATCATTACCTGAAAGTATCATCCAGTTTGGGTGAAAAAATATTTGCTGAGATTTCTGGAGATTCGTGATTTTTGGAAGCTAGGCAACCCCTTTCAATGAAAGTGTTTCTCGCCTGTCACTGCTTAGGGCTACATCAATAGGAAACAGAACATAAAGATAGAACTTGAAACTACTTAATTGTGTCAAGTTACAAGAAGCTAGCACAAACCGTGCTTGATTTAGAGTTCCAAATACATCTATCAATATAGGAGAAAACAGAGTGAAACCTAAAAGTTCAAACTGTTACTGGAAACGAAAGCTGCAACATTGAAGAACGAAATTTAGGGAACAAAGTGGGCTCAGTGTACTGATCATTACCTGAAAGTATCACCCAGTTTGGGTGTAAAAATATTTGCTGAGATTTCTGGAGATTCGTAATTTTTGGAAGCTTGGCAACCCCTTTCAATGAAAGTGTTTCTCGCCTGTCACTGCTTAGGGCTACATCAATAGGAAAAAAAAAAATAGAGATAGAACTTGAAACTACTTAATTGTGTCAAGTTTCAAGAAGCTAGCACAAACCGTGTTTGATTTAGAGTTCCAAATACATCTATCAATATAGGAGAAAACAGAGTGAAACCTAAAAATTCAAACTGTTACTGGAAACGAAAGCTTCAACATTGAAGAACGAAATTTGGGGAACAAAGTGGGCTCAGTGTACTGATCATTACCTGAAAGTATCACCCAGTTTGGGTGAAAAAATATTTGCTGAGATTTCTGGAGATTCGTGATTTTTGGAAGCTTGGCAACCCCTTTCAATGAAAGTGTTTCTCGTCTGTCACTGCTTAGGGCTACACCAATAGGAAACAAAATATAGAGATAGAACTTGAAACTACTTAATTGTGTCAAGTTTCAAGAAGCTAGCACAAACCATGTTTGATTTAGAGTTCCAAATACATCTATCAATATAGGAGAAAACAGAGTGAAACGCCAAAATTCAAACTGTTACTGGAAACGAACGCTTCAACATAGAAGAACGAAATCTGGGGAACCAAGTGGGCTTAGTGTACTGATCATTACCTGAAAGTATCATCCAGTTTGGGTGAAAAAAATGTTTCCTGAGATTTCTGGAGATTCGTAATTTTTGGACGCTTGGCAACCCCTTTCAATGAAAGTGTTTCTAGCCGGTAACTGCTTAGGGCTACATCAATCGGAAACAGAACATAGAGATAGAACTTGAAACTACTTAATTGTGTCAAGTTTCAAGAAGCTAACACAAACCGTGTTTGATTTAGAGTTCCAAATACATCTATCAATATAGGAGAAAACAGAGTGAAACCTAAAAGTTCAAACTGTTACTGGAAACGAAAGCTGCAACATTGAAGAACGAAATTTAGGGAACAAAGTGGGCTCAGTGTACTGATCATTACCTGAAAGTATCACCCAGTTTGGGTGTAAAAATATTTGCTGAGATTTCTGGAGATTCGTAATTTTTGGAAGCTTGGCAACCCCTTTCAATGAAAGTGTTTCTCGCCTGTCACTGCTTAGGGCTACATCAATAGGAAACAGAACATATAGATAGAACTTGAAACTACTTAATTGTGTCAAGTTTCAAGAAGGTAGCACAAACCGTGCTTGATTTAGAGTTCCAAATACATCTATCAATATAGGAGAAAACAGAGTGAAACGCCAAAATTCAAACTGTTACTGGAAACGAACACTTCAACATAGAAGAATGAAATTTGGGGAACCAAGTGGGCTTAGTGTACTGATCATTACCTGAAAGTATCATCCAGTTTGGGTGAAAAAATGTTTGCTGAGATTTCTGGAGATTCGTGATTTTTGGAAGCTTGGCAACCCCTTTCAATGAAAGTGTTTCTCGTCTGTCACTGCTTAGGGCTACATCAATTGGAAAAAAAAAATAGAGATAGAACTTGAAACTACTTAATTGTGTCAAGTTTCAAGAGCTAGCACAAACCGTGTTTGATTTAGAGTTCCAAATACATCTATCCCTATAGGAGAAAACACAGTGAAACACCAAAATTCAAACTGATATTGGAAACGAACGCTTCAACATAGAAGATCGAAATTTGGGGAACCAAGTGGGCTCAGTGTACTGATCATTACCTGAAAGAACCATCCAGTTGGGGTGAAAAAATATTTGCTGAGATTTCTGGAGATTCGTAATTTTTGGAAGCTTGGCAACCCCTTTCAATGAAAGTGTTTCTCGCCTGTCACTGCTTAGGGCTACATCAATAGGAAACAGAACATAGAGATAGAACTTGAAACTACTTAATTGTGTCAAGTTTCAAGAACTTAGCACAAACCGTGTTTGATTTAGAGTTCCAAATACATCTATCAATATAGGAGAAAACAGAGTGAAACCTAAAATACAAACTGTTACTGGAAACGAAAGCTTCAACATTGAAGAACGAAATTTGGGGAACAAAGTGGGCTCAGTGTACTGATCATTACCTGAAAGTATCACCCAGTTTGGGTGAAAAAATATTTGCTGAGATTTCTGGAGATTCGTAATTTTTGGAAGCTTGGCAACCTCTTTCAATGAAAGTGTTTCTCGTCTGTCACTGCTTAGGGCTACACCAATAGGAAACAAAACATAGAGATAGAACTTGAAACTACTTAATTGTGTGAAGTTTCAAAAAGCTAGCACAAACCGTGCTTGATTTAGAGTTCCAAATACATCTATCAATATAGGAGAAAACAGAGTGAAACGCCAAAATTCAAACTGTTACTGGAAACGAACGCTTCAACATAGAAGAACGAAATCTGGGGAACCAAGTGGGCTTAGTGTACTGATCATTACCTGAAAGTATCATCCAGTTTGGTGAAAAAATGTTTCCTGAGATTTCTGGAGATTCGTAATTTTTGGACGCTTGGCAACCCCTTTAAATGAAAGTTTTTCTCGCCTGTCACTGCTTAGGGCTACATCAATCGGAAACAGAACATAGAGATAGAACTTGAAACTACTTAATTGTGTCAAGTTTCAAGAAGGTAGCTCAAACCGTGTTGATGTAGAGTTCCAAATACATCTATCAATATAGGAGAAAACAGAGTGAAACCTAAAATTTCAAACTGTTACTGGAAACGAAAGCTGCAACATTGAAGAACAAAATTTGGGGAACAAAGTGGGCTCTGTGTACTGATCATTTCCTGAAAGTATCACCCAGTTTGGGTGAAAAAATATTTGCTGAGATTTCTGGAGATTCGTGATTTTTGGAAGCTTGGCAACCCCTTTCAATGAAAGTGTTTCTCGTCTGTCACTGCTTAGGGCTACATCAATAGGAAAAAAAAATAGAGATGGAACTTGAAACTACTTAATTGTGTCAAGTTTCAAGAAGCTAGCACAAACCGTGTTTGATTTAGAGTTCCAAATACATCTATCCATATAGGGGAAAACACAGTGAAACACCAAAATTCGAACTGATATTGGAAACGAACGCTTCAACATAGAAGATCGAAATTTGGGGAACCAAGTGGGCTCAGTGTACTGATCATTACCTGAAAGAACCATCCAGTTTGGGTGAAAAAATATTTGCTGAGATTTCTGGAGATTCGTAATTTTTGGAAGCTTGGCAACCCCTTTCAATGAAAGTGTTTCTCGCCTGTCACTGCTTAGGGCTACATCAATAGGAAACAGAACATAGAGATAGAACTTGAAACTACTCAATTGTGTCAAGTTTCAAGAAGCTAGCACAAACCGTGTTTGATTTAGAGTTCCAAATACATCTATCAATATAGGAGAAAACAGAGTGAAACCTAAAAATTCAAACTGTTACTGGAAACGAAAGCTTCAACATTGAAGAACGAAATTTGGGGAACAAAGTGGGCTCAGTGTACTGATCATTACCTGAAAGTATCACCCAGTTTGGGTGAAAAAATATTTGCTGAGATTTCTGGAGATTCGTGGTTTTTGGAAGCTTGGCAACCCCTTTCAATGAAAGTGTTTCTCGTCTCTCACTGCTTAGGGCTACACCAATAGGAAACAAAATATAGAGATAGAACTTGAAACTGCTTAATTGTGTCAAGTTTCAAGAAGCTAGCACAAACCATGTTTGATTTAGAGTTCCAAATACATCTATCAATATAGGAGAAAACAGAGTGAAACGCCAAAATTCAAACTGTAACTGGAATCGAACGCTTCAACATAGAAGAAGGAAATCTGGGGAACCAAGTGGGCTTAGTGTACTGATCATTACCTGAAAGTATCATCCAGTTTGGGTGAAAAAATGTTTCCTGAGATTTCTGGAGATTCGTAATTTTTGGACGCTTGGCAACCCCTTTCAATGAAAGTGTTTCTCGCCTGTCACTGCTTAGGGCTACATCAATCGGAAACAGAACATAGAGATAGAACTTGAAACTACTTAATTATGTCAAGTTTCAAGAAGCTAACACAAACCGTGTTTGATTTAGCTTTCCAAATACATCTATCAATATAGGAGAAAACAGAGTGAAACCTAAAAATTCAAACTGTTACTGGAAACGAAAGCTGCAACATTGAAGAAGGAAATTTGGGGAACAAAGTGGGCTCAGTGTACTGATCATTACCTGAAAGTATCACCCAGTTTGGGTGTAAAAATATTTGCTGAGATTTCTGGAGATTCGTAATTTTTGGACGCTTGGCAACCCCTTTCAATGAAAGTGTTTCTCGCCTGTCACTGCTTAGGGCTACATCAATAGGAAAAAAAAAATAGAGATAGAACTTGAAACTACTTAATTGTGTCAAGTTTCAAGAAGCTAGCACAAACCGTGTTTGATTTAGAGTTCCAAATACATCTATCAATATAGGAGAAAACAGAGTGAAACACCAAAATTCAAACTGTTACTGGAAACGAAAGCTTCAACATTGAAGAACGAAATTTGGGGAACAAAGTGGGCTCAGTGTACTGATCATTACCTGAAAGTATCACCCAGTTTGGGTGAAAAAATATTTGCTGAGATTTCTGGAGATTCGAGATTTTTGGAAGCTTGGCAACCCCTTTCAATGAAAGTGTTTCTCGTCTGTCACTGCTTAGGGCTACACCAATAGGAAACAAAATATAGAGATAGAACTTGAAACTACTTAATTGTGTCAAGTTTCAAGAAGCTAGCACAAACCATGTTTGATTTAGAGTTCCAAATACATCTATCAATATAGGAGAAAACAGAGTGAAACGCCAAAATTCAAACTGATATTGGAAACGAACGCTTCAACATAGAAGATCGAAATTTGGGGAACCAAGTGGGCTCAGTGTACTGATCATTACCTGAAAGAACCATCCAGTTTGGGTGAAAAAATATTTGCTGAGATTTCAGGAGATCCGTAATTTTTGGAAGCTTGGCAACCCCTTTCAATGTAAGTGTTTCTAGCCTGTCACTGCTTAGGGCTACATCAATCGGAAAGAGAACATAGAGATAGAACTTGAAACTACTTAATTGTGTCAAGTTTCAAGAAGCTAGCACAAACCATGTTTGATTTACAGTTCCAAATACATCTATCAATATAGGAGAAAACAGAGTGAAACGCCAAAATTCAAACTGTTACTGGAAACGAACGCTTCAACATAGAAGAACGAAATCTGGGGAACTAAGTGGGCTTAGTGTACTGATCATTACCTGAAAGTATCATCCAGTTTGGGTGAAAAAATGTTTCCTGAGATTTCTGGAGATTCGTAATTTTTGGACGCTTGGCAACCCCTTTCAATGAAAGTGTTTCTCGCCTGTCACTGCTTAGGGCTACATCAATCGGAAACAGAACATAGAGATAGAACTTGAAACTACTTAATTGTGTCAAGTTTCAAGAAGCTAACACAAACCGTGTTTGATTTAGAGTTCCAAATACATCTATCAATATAGGAGAAAACAGAGTGAAACCTAAAAATTCAAACTGTTACTGGAAACGAAAGCTTCAACATTGAAGAACGAAATTTGGGGAACAAAGTGGGCTCAGTGTACTGATCATTACCTGAAAGTATCACCCAGTTTTGGTGTAAAAATATTTGCTGAGATTTCTGGAGATTCGTAATTTTTGGAAGCTTGGCAACCCCTTTCAATGAAAGTGTTTCTCGTCTGTCACTGTTTAGGGCTACACCAATAGGAAACAAAACATAGAGATAGAACTTGAAACTACTTAATTGTGTGAAGTTTCAAAAAGCTAGCACAAACCGTGCTTGATTTAGAGTTCCAAATACATCTATCAATATAGGAGAAAACAGAGTGAAACGCAAAATTCAAACTGTTACTGGAAACGAACACTTCAACATAGAAGAATGAAATTTGGGGAACCAAGTGGGCTTAGTGTACTGATCATTACCTGAAAGTATCATCCAGTTTGGGTGAAAAAATATTTGCTGAGATTTCTGGAGATTCGTGATTTTTGGAAGCTAGGCAACCCCTTTCAATGAAAGTGTTTCTCGCCTGTCACTGCTTAGGGCTACATCAATAGGAAACAGAACATAAAGATAGAACTTGAAACTACTTAATTGTGTCAAGTTTCAAGAAGCTAGCACAAACCGTGCTTGATTTAGAGTTCCAAATACATCTATCAATATAGGAGAAAACAGAGTGAAACCTAAAAGTTCAAACTGTTACTGGAAACGAAAGCTGCAACATTGAAGAACGAAATTTAGGGAACAAAGTGGGCTCAGTGTACTGATCATTACCTGAAAGTATCACCCAGTTTGGGTGTAAAAATATTTGCTGAGATTTCTGGAGATTCGTAATTTTTGGAAGCTTGGCAACCCCTTTCAATGAAAGTGTTTCTCGCCTGTCACTGCTTAGGGCTACATCAATAGGAAAAAAAAATAGAGATAGAACTTGAAACTACTTAATTGTGTCAAGTTTCAAGAAGCTAGCACAAACCGTGTTTGATTTAGAGTTCCAAATACATCTATCAATATAGGAGAAAACAGAGTGAAACCTAAAAATTCAAACTGTTACTGGAAACGAAAGCTTCAACATTGAAGAACGAAATTTGGGGAACAAAGTGGGCTCAGTGTACTGATCATTACCTGAAAGTATCACCCAGTTTGGGTGAAAAAATATTTGCTGAGATTTCTGGAGATTCGTGATTTTTGGAAGCTTGGCAACCCCTTTCAATGAAAGTGTTTCTCGTCTGTCACTGCTTAGGGCTACACCAATAGGAAACAAAATATAGAGATAGAACTTGAAACTACTTAATTGTGTCAAGTTTCAAGAAGCTAGCACAAACCATGTTTGATTTAGAGTTCCAAATACATCTATCAATATAGGAGAAAACAGAGTGAAACGCCAAAATTCAAACTGTTACTGGAAACGAACGCTTCAACATAGAAGAACGAAATCTGGGGAACCAAGTGGGCTTAGTGTACTGATCATTACCTGAAAGTATCATCCAGTTTGGGTGAAAAAAATGTTTCCTGAGATTTCTGGAGATTCGTAATTTTTGGACGCTTGGCAACCCCTTTCAATGAAAGTGTTTCTAGCCGGTAACTGCTTAGGGCTACATCAATCGGAAACAGAACATAGAGATAGAACTTGAAACTACTTAATTGTGTCAAGTTTCAAGAAGCTAACACAAACCGTGTTTGATTTAGAGTTCCAAATACATCTATCAATATAGGAGAAAACAGAGTGAAACCTAAAAGTTCAAACTGTTACTGGAAACGAAAGCTGCAACATTGAAGAACGAAATTTAGGGAACAAAGTGGGCTCAGTGTACTGATCATTACCTGAAAGTATCACCCAGTTTGGGTGTAAAAATATTTGCTGAGATTTCTGGAGATTCGTAATTTTTGGAAGCTTGGCAACCCCTTTCAATGAAAGTGTTTCTCGCCTGTCACTGCTTAGGGCTACATCAATAGGAAACAGAACATATAGATAGAACTTGAAACTACTTAATTGTGTCAAGTTTCACGAAGGTAGCACAAACCGTGCTTGATTTAGAGTTCCAAATACATCTATCAATATAGGAGAAAACAGAGTGAAACGCCAAAATTCAAACTGTTACTGGAAACGAACACTTCAACATAGAAGAATGAAATTTGGGGAACCAAGTGGGCTTAGTGTACTGATCATTACCTGAAAGTATCATCCAGTTTGGGTGAAAAAATATTTGCTGAGATTTCTGGAGATTCGTGATTTTTGGAAGCTTGGCAACCACTTTCAATGAAAGTGTTTCTCGTCTGTCACTGCTTAGGGCTACATCAATAGGAAAAAAAAAATAGAGATAGAACTTGAAACTACTTAATTGTGTCAAGTTTCAAGAGCTAGCACAAACCGTGTTTGATTTAGAGTTCCAAATACATCTATCCCTATAGGAGAAAACACAGTGAAACACCAAAATTCAAACTGATATTGGAAACGAACGCTTCAACATAGAAGATCGAAATTTGGGGAACCAAGTGGGCTCAGTGTACTGATCATTACCTGAAAGAACCATCCAGTTGGGGTGAAAAAATATTTGCTGAGATTTCTGGAGATTCGTAATTTTTGGAAGCTTGGCAACCCCTTTCAATGAAAGTGTTTCTCGCCTGTCACTGCTTAGGGCTACATCAATAGGAAACAGAACATAGAGATAGAACTTGAAACTACTTAATTGTGTCAAGTTTCAAGAACTTAGCACAAACCGTGTTTGATTTAGAGTTCCAAATACATCTATCAATATAGGAGAAAACAGAGTGAAACCTAAAATACAAACTGTTACTGGAAACGAAAGCTTCAACATTGAAGAACGAAATTTGGGGAACAAAGTGGGCTCAGTGTACTGATCATTACCTGAAAGTATCACCCAGTTTGGGTGAAAAAATATTTGCTGAGATTTCTGGAGATTCGTAATTTTTGGAAGCTTGGCAACCTCTTTCAATGAAAGTGTTTCTCGTCTGTCACTGCTTAGGGCTACACCAATAGGAAACAAAACATAGAGATAGAACTTGAAACTACTTAATTGTGTGAAGTTTCAAAAAGCTAGCACAAACCGTGCTTGATTTAGAGTTCCAAATACATCTATCAATATAGGAGAAAACAGAGTGAAACGCCAAAATTCAAACTGTTACTGGAAACGAACGCTTCAACATAGAAGAACGAAATCTGGGGAACCAAGTGGGCTTAGTGTACTGATCATTACCTGAAAGTATCATCCAGTTTGGTGAAAAAATGTTTCCTGAGATTTCTGGAGATTCGTAATTTTTGGACGCTTGGCAACCCCTTTCAATGAAAGTTTTTCTCGCCTGTCACTGCTTAGGGCTACATCAATCGGAAACAGAACATAGAGATAGAACTTGAAACTACTTAATTGTGTCAAGTTTCAAGAAGGTAGCTCAAACCGTGTTGATGTAGAGTTCCAAATACATCTATCAATATAGGAGAAAACAGAGTGAAACCTAAAATTTCAAACTGTTACTGGAAACGAAAGCTGCAACATTGAAGAACAAAATTTGGGGAACAAAGTGGGCTCAGTGTACTGATCATTTCCTGAAAGTATCACCCAGTTTGGGTGAAAAAATATTTGCTGAGATTTCTGGAGATTCGTGATTTTTGGAAGCTTGGCAACCCCTTTCAATGAAAGTGTTTCTCGTCTGTCACTGCTTAGGGCTACATCAATAGGAAAAAAAAATAGAGATGGAACTTGAAACTACTTAATTGTGTCAAGTTTCAAGAAGCTAGCACAAACCGTGTTTGATTTAGAGTTCCAAATACATCTATCCATATAGGGGAAAACACAGTGAAACACCAAAATTCGAACTGATATTGGAAACGAACGCTTCAACATAGAAGATCGAAATTTGGGGAACCAAGTGGGCTCAGTGTACTGATCATTACCTGAAAGAACAATCCAGTTTGGGTGAAAAAATATTTGCTGAGATTTCTGGAGATTCGAGATTTTTGGAAGCTTGGCAACCCCTTTCAATGAAAGTGTTTCTCGCCTGTCACTGCTTAGGGCTACATCAATAGGAAACAGAACATAGAGATAGAACTTGAAACTACTCAATTGTGTCAAGTTTCAAGAAGCTAGCACAAACCGTGTTTGATTTAGAGTTCCAAATACATCTATCAATATAGGAGAAAACAGAGTGAAACCTAAAAATTCAAACTGTTACTGGAAACGAAAGCTTCAACATTGAAGAACGAAATTTGGGGAACAAAGTGGGCTCAGTGTACTGATCATTACCTGAAAGTATCACCCAGTTTGGGTGAAAAAATATTTGCTGAGATTTCTGGAGATTCGTGGTTTTTGGAAGCTTGGCAACCCCTTTCAATGAAAGTGTTTCTCGTCTCTCACTGCTTAGGGCTACACCAATAGGAAACAAAATATAGAGATAGAACTTGAAACTACTTAATTGTGTCAAGTTTCAAGAAGCTAGCACAAACCATGTTTGATTTAGAGTTCCAAATACATCTATCAATATAGGAGAAAACAGAGTGAAACGCCAAAATTCAAACTGTAACTGGAATCGAACGCTTCAACATAGAAGAAGGAAATCTGGGGAACCAAGTGGGCTTAGTGTACTGATCATTACCTGAAAGTATCATCCAGTTTGGGTGAAAAAATGTTTCCTGAGATTTCTGGAGATTCGTAATTTTTGGACGCTTGGCAACCCCTTTCAATGAAAGTGTTTCTCGCCTGTCACTGCTTAGGGCTACATCAATCGGAAACAGAACATAGAGATAGAACTTGAAACTACTTAATTATGTCAAGTTTCAAGAAGCTAACACAAACCGTGTTTGATTTAGCTTTCCAAATACATCTATCAATATAGGAGAAAACAGAGTGAAACCTAAAAATTCAAAATGTTACTGGAAACGAAAGCTGCAACATTGAAGAAGGAAATTTGGGGAACAAAGTGGGCTCAGTGTACTGATCATTACCTGAAAGTATCACCCAGTTTGGGTGTAAAAATATTTGCTGAGATTTCTGGAGATTCGTAATTTTTGGACGCTTGGCAACCCCTTTCAATGAAAGTGTTTCTCGCCTGTCACTGCTTAGGGCTACATCAATAGGAAACAGAACATAGAGTTAGAACTTGAAACTACTTAATTGTGTCAAGTTCCAAGAAGCTAGCACAAACCGTGTTTGATTTACAGTTCCAAATACATCTATCCATATAGGAGAAAACACAGTGAAACACCAAAATTCAAACTGATATTGGAAACGAACGCTTCAACATAGAAGATCGAAATTTGGGGAACCAAGTGGGCTCAGTGTACTGATCATTACCTGAAAGAACCATCCAGTTTGGGTGAAAAAATATTTGCTGAGATTTCTGGAGATTCGTAATTTTTGGAAGCTTGGCAACCCCTTTCAATGAAAGTGTTTCTCGCCTGTCACTGCTTAGGGCTACATCAATAGGAAAAAAAAATAGAGATAGAACTTGAAACTACTTAATTGTGTCAAGTTTCAAGAAGCTAGCACAAACCGTGTTTGATTTAGAGTTCCAAATACATCTATCAATATAGGAGAAAACAGAGTGAAACACCAAAATTCAAACTGTTACTGGAAACGAAAGCTTCAACATTGAAGAACGAAATTTGGGGAACAAAGTGGGCTCAGTGTACTGATCATTACCTGAAAGTATCACCCAGTTTGGGTGAAAAAATATTTGCTGAGATTTCTGGAGATTCGAGATTTTTGGAAGCTTGGCAACCCCTTTCAATGAAAGTGTTTCTCGTCTGTCACTGCTTAGGGCTACACCAATAGGAAACAAAATATAGAGATAGAACTTGAAACTACTTAATTGTGTCAAGTTTCAAGAAGCTAGCACAAACCATGTTTGATTTAGAGTTCCAAATACATCTATCAATATAGGAGAAAACAGAGTGAAACGCCAAAATTCAAACTGTTACTGGAAACGAACGCTTCAACATAGAAGAACGAAATCTGGGGAACCAAGTGGGCTTAGTGTACTGATCATTACCTGAAAGTATCATCCAGTTTGGGTAAAAAAATGTTTCCTGAGATTTCTGGAGATTCGTAATTTTTGGACGCTTGGCAACCCCTTTCAATGAAAGTGTTTCTCGCCTGTCACTGCTTAGGGCTACATCAATCGGAAACAGAACATAGAGATAGAACTTGAAAATACTTAATTGTGTCAAGTTTCAAGAAGCTAACACAAACCGTGTTTGATTTAGAGTTCCAAATACATCTATCAATATAGGAGAAAACAGAGTGAAACCTAAAAGTTCAAACTGTTACTGGAAACGAAAGCTGCAACATTGAAGAAGGAAATTTGGGGAAGAAAGTGGGCTCAGTGTACTGATCATTACCTGAAAGTATCACCCAGTTTGGGTGTAAAAATATTAACTGAGATTTCTGGAGATTCGTAATTTTTGGACGCTTGGCAACCCCTTTCAATGAAAGTGTTTCTCGCCTGTCACTGCTTAGGGCTACATCAATAGGAAACAGAACATAGAGTTAGAACTTGAAACTACTTAATTGTGTCAAGTTTCAAGAGGCTAGCACAAACCGTGCTTGATTTAGAGTTCCAAATACATCTATCAATATAGGAGAAAACAGAGTGAAACGCCAAAATTCAAACTGTTACTGGAAACGAAAGCTTCAACATTGAAGAACGAAATTTGGGGAACAAAGTGGGCTCAGTGTACTGATCATTACCTGAAAGAACCATCCAGTTTAGGTGAAAAAATATTTGCTGAGATTTCTGGAGATTCGTAATTTTTGGAAGCTTGGCAACCCCTTTCAATGAAAGTGTTTCTCGCCTGTCACTGCTTAGGGCTACACCAATAGGAAACAAAATATAGAGATAGAACTTGAAACTACTTAATTGTGTCAAGTTTCAAGAAGCTAGCACAAACCATGTTTGATTTAGAGTTCCAAATACATCTATCAATATAGGAGAAAACAGAGTGAAACGCCAAAATTCAAACTGTTACTGAAAACGAACGCTTCAACATAGAAGAACGAAATCTGGGGAACCAAGTGGGCTTAGTGTACTGATCATTACCTGAAAGTATCATCCAGTTTGGGTGAAAAAATATTTGCTGAGATTTCTGGAGATTCGTGATTTTTGGAAGCTAGGCAACCCCTTTCAATGAAAGTGTTTCTCGCCTGTCACTGCTTAGGGCTACATCAATAGGAAACAGAACATAAAGATAGAACTTGAAACTACTTAATTGTGTCAAGTTTCAAGAAGCTAGCACAAACCGTGCTTGATTTAGAGTTCCAAATACATCTATCAATATAGGAGAAAACAGAGTGAAACCTAAAAGTTCAAACTGTTACTGGAAACGAAAGCTGCAACATTGAAGAACGAAATTTAGGGAACAAAGTGGGCTCAGTGTACTGATCATTACCTGAAAGTATCACCCAGTTTGGGTGTAAAAATATTTGCTGAGATTTCTGGAGATTCGTAATTTTTGGAAGCTTGGCAACCCCTTTCAATGAAAGTGTTTCTCGCCTGTCACTGCTTAGGGCTACATCAATAGGAAAAAAAAATAGAGATAGAACTTGAAACTACTTAATTGTGTCAAGTTTCAAGAAGCTAGCACAAACCGTGTTTGATTTAGAGTTCCAAATACATCTATCAATATAGGAGAAAACAGAGTGAAACCTAAAAATTCAAACTGTTACTGGAAACGAAAGCTTCAACATTGAAGAACGAAATTTGGGGAACAAAGTGGGCTCAGTGTACTGATCATTACCTGAAAGTATCACCCAGTTTGGGTGAAAAAATATTTGCTGAGATTTCTGGAGATTCGTGATTTTTGGAAGCTTGGCAACCCCTTTCAATGAAAGTGTTTCTCGTCTGTCACTGCTTAGGGCTACACCAATAGGAAACAAAATATAGAGATAGAACTTGAAACTACTTAATTGTGTCAAGTTTCAAGAAGCTAGCACAAACCATGTTTGATTTAGAGTTCCAAATACATCTATCAATATAGGAGAAAACAGAGTGAAACGCCAAAATTCAAACTGTTACTGGAAACGAACGCTTCAACATAGAAGAACGAAATCTGGGGAACCAAGTGGGCTTAGTGTACTGATCATTACCTGAAAGTATCATCCAGTTTGGGTGAAAAAAATGTTTCCTGAGATTTCTGGAGATTCGTAATTTTTGGACGCTTGGCAACCCCTTTCAATGAAAGTGTTTCTAGCCGGTAACTGCTTAGGGCTACATCAATCGGAAACAGAACATAGAGATAGAACTTGAAACTACTTAATTGTGTCAAGTTTCAAGAAGCTAACACAAACCGTGTTTGATTTAGAGTTCCAAATACATCTATCAATATAGGAGAAAACAGAGTGAAACCTAAAAGTTCAAACTGTTACTGGAAACGAAAGCTGCAACATTGAAGAACGAAATTTAGGGAACAAAGTGGGCTCAGTGTACTGATCATTACCTGAAAGTATCACCCAGTTTGGGTGTAAAAATATTTGCTGAGATTTCTGGAGATTCGTAATTTTTGGAAGCTTGGCAACCCCTTTCAATGAAAGTGTTTCTCGCCTGTCACTGCTTAGGGCTACATCAATAGGAAACAGAACATATAGATAGAACTTGAAACTACTTAATTGTGTCAAGTTTCACGAAGGTAGCACAAACCGTGCTTGATTTAGAGTTCCAAATACATCTATCAATATAGGAGAAAACAGAGTGAAACGCCAAAATTCAAACTGTTACTGGAAACGAACACTTCAACATAGAAGAATGAAATTTGGGGAACCAAGTGGGCTTAGTGTACTGATCATTACCTGAAAGTATCATCCAGTTTGGGTGAAAAAATATTTGCTGAGATTTCTGGAGATTCGTGATTTTTGGAAGCTTGGCAACCCCTTTCAATGAAAGTGTTTCTCGTCTGTCACTGCTTAGGGCTACATCAATAGGAAAAAAAAAATAGAGATAGAACTTGAAACTACTTAATTGTGTCAAGTTTCAAGAGCTAGCACAAACCGTGTTTGATTTAGAGTTCCAAATACATCTATCCCTATAGGAGAAAACACAGTGAAACACCAAAATTCAAACTGATATTGGAAACGAACGCTTCAACATAGAAGATCGAAATTTGGGGAACCAAGTGGGCTCAGTGTACTGATCATTACCTGAAAGAACCATCCAGTTGGGGTGAAAAAATATTTGCTGAGATTTCTGGAGATTCGTAATTTTTGGAAGCTTGGCAACCCCTTTCAATGAAAGTGTTTCTCGCCTGTCACTGCTTAGGGCTACATCAATAGGAAACAGAACATAGAGATAGAACTTGAAACTACTTAATTGTGTCAAGTTTCAAGAACTTAGCACAAACCGTGTTTGATTTAGAGTTCCAAATACATCTATCAATATAGGAGAAAACAGAGTGAAACCTAAAATACAAACTGTTACTGGAAACGAAAGCTTCAACATTGAAGAACGAAATTTGGGGAACAAAGTGGGCTCAGTGTACTGATCATTACCTGAAAGTATCACCCAGTTTGGGTGAAAAAATATTTGCTGAGATTTCTGGAGATTCGTAATTTTTGGAAGCTTGGCAACCTCTTTCAATGAAAGTGTTTCTCGTCTGTCACTGCTTAGGGCTACACCAATAGGAAACAAAACATAGAGATAGAACTTGAAACTACTTAATTGTGTGAAGTTTCAAAAAGCTAGCACAAACCGTGCTTGATTTAGAGTTCCAAATACATCTATCAATATAGGAGAAAACAGAGTGAAACGCCAAAATTCAAACTGTTACTGGAAACGAACGCTTCAACATAGAAGAACGAAATCTGGGGAACCAAGTGGGCTTAGTGTACTGATCATTACCTGAAAGTATCATCCAGTTTGGTGAAAAAATGTTTCCTGAGATTTCTGGAGATTCGTAATTTTTGGACGCTTGGCAACCCCTTTCAATGAAAGTTTTTCTCGCCTGTCACTGCTTAGGGCTACATCAATCGGAAACAGAACATAGAGATAGAACTTGAAACTACTTAATTGTGTCAAGTTTCAAGAAGGTAGCTCAAACCGTGTTGATGTAGAGTTCCAAATACATCTATCAATATAGGAGAAAACAGAGTGAAACCTAAAATTTCAAACTGTTACTGGAAACGAAAGCTGCAACATTGAAGAACAAAATTTGGGGAACAAAGTGGGCTCAGTGTACTGATCATTTCCTGAAAGTATCACCCAGTTTGGGTGAAAAAATATTTGCTGAGATTTCTGGAGATTCGTGATTTTTGGAAGCTTGGCAACCCCTTTCAATGAAAGTGTTTCTCGTCTGTCACTGCTTAGGGCTACATCAATAGGAAAAAAAAATAGAGATGGAACTTGAAACTACTTAATTGTGTCAAGTTTCAAGAAGCTAGCACAAACCGTGTTTGATTTAGAGTTCCAAATACATCTATCCATATAGGGGAAAACACAGTGAAACACCAAAATTCGAACTGATATTGGAAACGAACGCTTCAACATAGAAGATCGAAATTTGGGGAACCAAGTGGGCTCAGTGTACTGATCATTACCTGAAAGAACAATCCAGTTTGGGTGAAAAAATATTTGCTGAGATTTCTGGAGATTCGTAATTTTTGGAAGCTTGGCAACCCCTTTCAATGAAAGTGTTTCTCGCCTGTCACTGCTTAGGGCTACATCAATAGGAAACAGAACATAGAGATAGAACTTGAAACTACTCAATTGTGTCAAGTTTCAAGAAGCTAGCACAAACCGTGTTTGATTTAGAGTTCCAAATACATCTTTCAATATAGGAGAAAACAGAGTGAAACCTAAAAATTCAAACTGTTACTGGAAACGAAAGCTTCAACATTGAAGAACGAAATTTGGGGAACAAAGTGGGCTCAGTGTACTGATCATTACCTGAAAGTATCACCCAGTTTGGGTGAAAAAATATTTGCTGAGATTTCTGGAGATTCGTGGTTTTTGGAAGCTTGGCAACCCCTTTCAATGAAAGTGTTTCTCGTCTCTCACTGCTTAGGGCTACACCAATAGGAAACAAAATATAGAGATAGAACTTGAAACTACTTAATTGTGTCAAGTTTCAAGAAGCTAGCACAAACCATGTTTGATTTAGAGTTCCAAATACATCTATCAATATAGGAGAAAACAGAGTGAAACGCCAAAATTCAAACTGTAACTGGAATCGAACGCTTCAACATAGAAGAAGGAAATCTGGGGAACCAAGTGGGCTTAGTGAACTGATCATTACCTGAAAGTATCATCCAGTTTGGGTGAAAAAATGTTTCCTGAGATTTCTGGAGATTCGTAATTTTTGGACGCTTGGCAACCCCTTTCAATGAAAGTGTTTCTCGCCTGTCACTGCTTAGGGCTACATCAATCGGAAACAGAACATAGAGATAGAACTTGAAACTACTTAATTATGTCAAGTTTCAAGAAGCTAACACAAACCGTGTTTGATTTAGCTTTCCAAATACATCTATCAATATAGGAGAAAACAGAGTGAAACCTAAAAATTCAAACTGTTACTGGAAACGAAAGCTGCAACATTGAAGAAGGAAATTTGGGGAACAAAGTGGGCTCAGTGTACTGATCATTACCTGAAAGTATCACCCAGTTTGGGTGTAAAAATATTTGCTGAGATTTCTGGAGATTCGTAATTTTTGGACGCTTGGCAACCCCTTTCAATGAAAGTGTTTCTCGCCTGTCACTGCTTAGGGCTACATCAATAGGAAACAGAACATAGAGTTAGAACTTGAAACTACTTAATTGTGTCAAGTTCCAAGAAGCTAGCACAAACCGTGTTTGATTTACAGTTCCAAATACATCTATCCATATAGGAGAAAACACAGTGAAACACCAAAATTCAAACTGATATTGGAAACGAACGCTTCAACATAGAAGATCGAAATTTGGGGAACCAAGTGGGCTCAGTGTACTGATCATTACCTGAAAGAACCATCCAGTTTGGGTGAAAAAATATTTGCTGAGATTTCTGGAGATTCGTAATTTTTGGAAGCTTGGCAACCCCTTTCAATGAAAGTGTTTCTCGCCTGTCACTGCTTAGGGCTACATCAATAGGAAAAAAAAATAGAGATAGAACTTGAAACTACTTAATTGTGTCAAGTTTCAAGAAGCTAGCACAAACCGTGTTTGATTTAGAGTTCCAAATACATCTATCAATATAGGAGAAAACAGAGTGAAACACCAAAATTCAAACTGTTACTGGAAACGAAAGCTTCAACATTGAAGAACGAAATTTGGGGAACAAAGTGGGCTCAGTGTACTGATCATTACCTGAAAGTATCACCCAGTTTGGGTGAAAAAATATTTGCTGAGATTTCTGGAGATTCGAGATTTTTGGAAGCTTGGCAACCCCTTTCAATGAAAGTGTTTCTCGTCTGTCACTGCTTAGGGCTACACCAATAGGAAACAAAATATAGAGATAGAACTTGAAACTACTTAATTGTGTCAAGTTTCAAGAAGCTAGCACAAACCATGTTTGATTTAGAGTTCCAAATACATCTATCAATATAGGAGAAAACAGAGTGAAACGCCAAAATTCAAACTGTTACTGGAAACGAACGCTTCAACATAGAAGAACGAAATCTGGGGAACCAAGTGGGCTTAGTGTACTGATCATTACCTGAAAGTATCATCCAGTTTGGGTAAAAAAATGTTTCCTGAGATTTCTGGAGATTCGTAATTTTTGGACGCTTGGCAACCCCTTTCAATGAAAGTGTTTCTCGCCTGTCACTGCTTAGGGCTACATCAATCGGAAACAGAACATAGAGATAGAACTTGAAAATACTTAATTGTGTCAAGTTTCAAGAAGCTAACACAAACCGTGTTTGATTTAGAGTTCCAAATACATCTATCAATATAGGAGAAAACAGAGTGAAACCTAAAAGTTCAAACTGTTACTGGAAACGAAAGCTGCAACATTGAAGAAGGAAATTTGGGGAAGAAAGTGGGCTCAGTGTACTGATCATTACCTGAAAGTATCACCCAGTTTGGGTGTAAAAATATTAACTGAGATTTCTGGAGATTCGTAATTTTTGGACGCTTGGCAACCCCTTTCAATGAAAGTGTTTCTCGCCTGTCACTGCTTAGGGCTACATCAATAGGAAACAGAACATAGAGTTAGAACTTGAAACTACTTAATTGTGTCAAGTTTCAAGAGGCTAGCACAAACCGTGCTTGATTTAGAGTTCCAAATACATCTATCAATATAGGAGAAAACAGAGTGAAACGCCAAAATTCAAACTGTTACTGGAAACGAAAGCTTCAACATTGAAGAACGAAATTTGGGGAACAAAGTGGGCTCAGTGTACTGATCATTACCTGAAAGTATCACCCAGTTTGGGTGAAAAAATATTTGCTGAGATTTCTGGAGATTCGTGATTTTTGGAAGCTTGGCAACCCCTTTCAATGAAAGTGTTTCTCGTCTGTCACTGCTTAGGGCTACACCAATAGGAAACAAAATATAGAGATAGAACTTGAAACTACTTAATTGTGTCAAGTTTCAAGAAGCTAGCACAAACCATGTTTGATTTAGAGTTCCAAATACATCTATCAATATAGGAGAAAACAGAGTGAAACGCCAAAATTCAAACTGTTACTGGAAACGAACGCTTCAACATAGAAGAACGAAATCTGGGGAACCAAGTGGGCTTAGTGTACTGATCATTACCTGAAAGTATCATCCAGTTTGGGTGAAAAAAATGTTTGCTGAGATTTCTGGAGATTCGTAATTTTTGGACGCTTGGCAACCCCTTTTAATGAAAGTGTTTCTCGCCTGTCACTGCTTAGGGCTACATCAATCGGAAACAGAACATAGAGTTAGAACTTGAAACTACTTAATTGTGTCAAGTTTCAAGAAGCTAGCACAAACCGTGTTTGATTTAGAGTTCCAAATACATCTATCAATATAGGAGAAAACAGAGTGAAACGCCAAAATTCAAACTGTTACTGGAAACGAACGCTTCAACATAGAAGAACGAAATCTGGGGAACCAAGTGGGCTCAGTGTACTGATCATTACCTGAAAGAACCATCCAGTTTGGGTGAAAAAATATTTGCTGAGATTTCTGGAGATTCGTGATTTTTGGAAGCTTGGCAACCCCTTTCAATGAAAGTGTTTCTCGTCTGTCACTGCTTAGGGCTACACCAATAGGAAACAAAATATAGAGATAGAACTTGAAACTACTTAATTGTGTCAAGTTTCAAGAAGCTAGCACAAACCATGTTTGATTTAGAGTTCCAAATACATCTATCAATATAGGAGAAAACAGAGTGAAACCTAAAATTTCAAACTGTTACTGGAAACGAAAGCTTCAACATTGAAGAACGAAATTTGGGGAACAAAGTGGGCTCAGTGTACTGATCATTACCTGAAAGTATCACCCAGTTTGGGTGTAAAAATATTTGCTGAGATTTCTGGAGATTCGTAATTTTTGGAAGCTTGGCAACCACTTTCAATTAAAGTGTTTCTCGCCTGTCACTGCTTAGGGCTACATCAATAGGAAACAGAACATGGAGTTAGAACTTGAAACTACTTAATTGTGTCAAGATTCAAGAGGCTAGCACAAACCGTGCTTGATTTAGAGTTCCAAATACATCTATCAATATAGGAGAAAACAGAGTGAAACGCCAAAATTCAAACTGTTACTGGAAACGAACGCTTCAACATAGAAGAATGAAATTTGGGGAACCTAGTGGGCTTAGTGTACTGATTATTACCTGAAAGTATCATCCAGATTGGGTGAAAAAATATTTGCTGAGATTTCTGGAGATTCGTGATTTTTGGAAGCTTGGCAACCCCTTTCAATTAAAGTGTTTCTCGTCTGTCACTGCTTTGGGCTACACCAATAGGAAACAAAATATAGAGATAGAACTTGAAACTACTTAATTGTGTCAAGTTTCAAGAAGCTAGCACAAACCATGTTTGATTTAGAGTTCCAAATACGTCTATCAATATAGGAGAAAACAGAGTGAAACGCCAAAATTCAAACTGTAACTGGAATCGAACGCTTCAACATAGAAGAAGGAAATCTGGGGAACCAAGTGGGCTTAGTGTACTGATCATTACCTGAAAGTATCATCCAGTTTGGGTGAAAAAATGTTTCCTGAGATTTCTGGAGATTCGTAATTTTTGGACGCTTGGCAACCCCTTTCAATGAAAGTGTTTCTCGCCTGTCACTGCTTAGGGCTACATCAATCGGAAACAGAACATAGAGATAGAACTTGAAACTACTTAATTATGTCAAGTTTCAAGAAGCTAACACAAACCGTGTTTGATTTAGCTTTCCAAATACATCTATCAATATAGGAGAAAATAGAGTGAAACCTAAAAATTCAAACTGTTACTGGAAACGAAAGCTGCAACATTGAAGAAGGAAATTTGGGGAACAAAGTGGGCTCAGTGTACTGATCATTACCTGAAAGTATCACCCAGTTTGGGTGTAAAAATATTTGCTGAGATTTCTGGAGATTCGTAATTTTTGGACGCTTGGCAACCCCTTTCAATGAAAGTGTTTCTCGCCTGTCACTGCTTAGGGCTACATCAATTGGAAACAGAACATAGAGTTAGAACTTGAAACTACTTAATTGTGTCAAGTTTCAAGAAGCTAGCACAAACCGTGTTTGATTTACAGTTCCAAATACATCTATCCATATAGGAGAAAACACAGTGAAACACCAAAATTCAAACTGATATTGGAAACGAACGCTTCAACATAGAAGATCGAAATTTGGGGAACCAAGTGGGCTCAGTGTACTGATCATTACCTGAAAGAACCATCCAGTTTGGGTGAAAAAATATTTGCTGAGATTTCTGGAGATTCGTAATTTTTGGAAGCTTGGCAACCCCTTTCAATGAAAGTGTTTCTCGCCTGTCACTGCTTAGGGCTACATCAATAGGAAAAAAAATAGAGATAGAACTTGAAACTACTTAATTGTGTCAAGTTTCAAGAAGCTAGCACAAACCGTGTTTGATTTAGAGTTCCAAATACATCTATCAATATAGGAGAAAACAGAGTGAAACGCCAAAATTCAAACTGTTACTGGAAACGAACGCTTCAACATAGAAGAACGAAATCTGGGGAACCAAGTGGGCTTAGTGTACTGATCATTACCTGAAACTGTCATCCAGTTTGGGTAAAAAAATGTTTCCTGAGATTTCTGGAGATTCGTAATTTTTGGACGCTTGGCAACCCCTTTCAATGAAAGTGTTTCTCGCCTGTCACTGCTTAGGGCTACATCAATCGGAAACAGAACATAGAGATAGAACTTGAAACTACTTAATTGTGTCAAGTTTCAAGAAGCTAACACAAACCGTGTTTGATTTAGAGTTCCAAATACATCTATCAATATAGGAGAAAACAGAGTGAAACCTAAAAGTTCAAACTGTTACTGGAAACGAAAGCTGCAACATTGAAGAAGGAAATTTGGGGAAGAAAGTGGGCTCAGTGTACTGATCATTACCTGAAAGTATCACCCAGTTTGGGTGTAAAAATATTAACTGAGATTTCTGGAGATTCGTAATTTTTGGACGCTTGGCAACCCCTTTCAATGAAAGTGTTTCTCGCCTGTCACTGCTTAGGGCTACATCAATAGGAAAGAGAACATAGAGTTAGAACTTGAAACTACTTAATTGTGTCAAGTTTCAAGAGGCTAGCACAAACCGTGCTTGATTTAGAGTTCCAAATACATCTATCCATATAGGAGAAAACAGAGTGAAACGCCAAAATTCAAACTGTTACTGGAAACGAACACTTCAACATAGAAGAATGAAATTTGGGGAACCAAGTGGGCTTAGTGTACTGATCATTACCTGAAAGTATCATCCAGTTTGGGTGAAAAAATATTTGCTGAGATTTCTGGAGATTCGTGTTTTTTGGATGCTTGGCAACCCCTTTCAATGAAAGTGTTTCTCGCCTGTCACTGCTTAGGGCTACATCAATAGGAAACAGAACATAGAGATAGAACTTGAAACTAATTAATTGTGTCAAGTTTCAAGAAGCTAGCACAAACAGTGTTTGATTTAGTGTTCCAAATACATCTATCAATATAGGAGAAAACAGAGTGAATCCTAAAAATTCCAACTGTTACTGGAAACAAAAGCTGCAACATTGAAGAAGGAAATTTGGGTAAGAAAGTGGGCTCAGTGTACTGATCATTACCTGAAAGTATCACCCAGTTTGGGTGTAAAAATAT